>NC_091286.1:539624823-540288573 GCF_032444005.1 Ranitomeya imitator
GGCCCAGTGACGTTGCTCTTCAAGCTCCTGCCGAATTTCGTCAAAAAAATGATAATACCATTTACCAAAACTATATATATTTAGTTGTGAAGTGGTTCAGTGACATTTTCACACCAATTTTGAACTTTTGTTTGGTGTTTTCTCCATATACTGCCTATTATTCACTGACTGTTATACTGAGAGACTGCCGTTTATTAACCTCTTCTTTGCCACATTGGGTATATTGCTCTATTATTTGCCACATAAGGACATTGTCCATTATTGCCCAGCAATTTCTCTGCAATATAAACTGCCTATTTATTAATATCTGCATTCCTGCAAAGAACTATTGCCTATTATTAACTGGCTATTTTCCTACTACCTGACACTGCCTCTTATTAACCTGTTGTTTGCCACCACCACGCTTAAAGCTGTTTAGCTTAGCCAACATGAGCTCTAATAGTAAGAATACTAATGACACAGAGCCCAAAGCTGCTGATGGCGCACGTAAGATTAGGTCTGATAGAAAGTATACTAATAATGCAGAGCAAAAAGACGCCGATGCCGCACGTAAGCGCAAACAGCGTGCTAACAAGAGTACAGAGGATAGATGCAAGCGCATGGACACTGTTAAGTATACTAATGACACAGAGTCCAAAGCTTATGATGGCGCACATAAGATCAGGTCTGATATAAAGTATGGTAATGATGCAGAGCGAAAAGCCGCCGATGCCGGATGTAAGCGCAAACAGCGTGTTAACAAGAGTACAGAGGATAGATGCAAGTGCCTGGATACTGTTAAGTATACTAATGACACAGAGCCCAAAGCTGCTGATGGCGCACGTAAGATCAGGTCTGATATAAAGTATGGTAATGATGCAGAGCGAAAAGCCGTCGATGCCGCACGTAAGCGCAAACAGCGTGTTAACAAGAGTACAGAGGATAGATGCAAGCGCCTGGATACTGTTAAGTATACTAATGACACAGAGTCCAAAGCTGCTGATGGCGCACGTAAGATCAGGTCTGATATAAAGTATGGTAATGATGCAGAGCGAAAAGCCGCCGATGCCGCACGTAAGCGCAAACAGCGTGCTAACAAGAGTACAGAGGAGAGATGCAAGCGCCTGGACACTGTTAAGTATACTAATGACACAGAGCCCAAAGCTGCTGATGGCGCACGTAACATCAGGTCTGATAATAAGTATACCAATGACGCTGAGCGAAAAGCCGCCGATGCCGCACGTAAGCACAAACAGCGTGCTAACGAGACTACAGAGGACAGACATAAGCGCCTGGACACTGTTAATGCTGCTTGCAATAAACGCATTACTAATGAGTCTTTTGAGGACAAAACTAATCGATTAAGTAATAAAGCTGCTGCTGCACGCTCTCAACGTTGCAAACATAATATTTCCACGTCCTCAGTCATAGATTCTGCCCACAATACAGCTTCTTTGACTCCATTCATAGAATGTGTGCAGCTTGAAGCTCCTTTAACCGTTGGTAAATCTGCACGTAAGCGCAAACACTGTCCTACTTACACTCCAAATGATAAACGCCGTCGCCTGCACACTGTTAAGTCTGCTTATAAGACATGCTTCACACCTGACTCTTCTAAGGCAACAAACAAACCATTACCAAATGCAGCTGGTGCACGCCGTGAATGGCGCAAAAAAACCGCTTGCACCTCCATATTAATAAACTCTGACCACGATACACCTTCCAACTCCTCAGTGATTGAATCTGTGGACAGTGAAGATCCTCTACCAGGTCCACGCTTTATATATGTTGGCTTACAGAAACATTCCAATGCTCCGTTATCACAACCTGTACCTCAACATCCTACAGGTTTTACTAATGATGACAGTACCATAGTAGAACACTCCTGTGGTCCTATGAACTATTTATGTGAACATTGTCAAGCATTACATTTTAATGCTGAGATACCAGCAGATAAAAATTTTACTCTGTGTTGTCACAAGAGTAAAGTGCATATACCTATACCCCAATATCCCGAGGTCTTTAAACGATTGCTGACAGGGGAGAGTGAGTTCAGTAAGAATCTCATGGAAAATATTCGTAGTATTAACAGCTCATTTGCTTTCGCCTCCATGGGTGCCAATATATCCCCTCCACCTGGACATGGCCCTTACTGTTTCCGTATACATGGACAAATATATCATCGTACTGGAACTCTACATCCCAGTGATGATCAAGTTCCAGCTTATGCCCAACTGTATATTTTGGATACCGCTACCGCGAATGAACAACGTTTAAACTGTGAACAAAATCAAAAATGTCATCCCACTTTGATGAGTATAATTGCTCTTCAGTTAGACAATGTGAATCCCTTTGTTGCTGCCTACAAAATGTTACGAGATGTGGAACATGAAGAACATCTTAAAGCTGAAGCTAATGGCACTCTCATGCCAAATATCATCATGGCCCTTAAACAAGATCGGAATCAAGACCCTCGCCGATATAATAATCCAACTGTCAATGAAGTTGCTGTCGTATTTGAAAATGACAATGGAGAGCCACCATTTAATCGTGATATTTTAATACATTTACAACCGGACCCCAAAAATCCTTTGGCGCCAAGAACACAACAGGTCAGCATTCTACACAGTAATTTAGATGCTTTACTCTATCCTTTATTTTTCCCTTACAGAGACCAGGGCTGGCATGATGGCCTCAAGCAACAAGGGCAAAGTCCACGCAGAGTTACACAACTGCAATATTACTGCTATGTGCTGTCTGTCCGTAATCAGTTTAATCCACTCCTGAATGGTGGCAAACTCACTCAGCAGTACTTAGTGGATGCTTATGTGAAAATCGAGGCAAATTGCCTAAATTATATCCGTCAACACCAAAAGGATTTGAAAGTAGAGGATTATTGTGTACTCCAGGAACATCTCCAGAAAAAATCCATTGAGAAGGGCATCCCCATTGGAAAAACGGTCATTTTACCATCTTCGTTTTAAGGCAGTCCCAGGAATATGCAGCAGCGGTACCGGGATGCCATGGCTATTGTGACTAAATATGGTCGTCCTGATCTATTCATCACCATGACCTGTAATCCGAAATGGAATGAGATTACTGAGAATTTGGAACCTTGGCAGCGTGTGGAACATAGACCTGATTTGGTGGCACGTGTTTTCAAAATAAAACTGGAAGCACTCTTAAAAGACATTAACAATGGATTATTTGGGAAAGTTTGCGCTATGGTTCATGTAATTGAATTTCAAAAACGTGGCCTTCCACACGCTCACATTTTCATTATTCTGGACATCAACTCCAAATTAAGGACTGAGGAGGACATAGACAATACAGTGTGGGCTGAAATTCCCAATCCTACCCACTACCCTCAGCTCCATAAAATTGTTCTCCAACATATGATTCATGGTCCGTGTGGAGAACACAACCCAAATTCTCCCTGTAAGGATCTGGGGAAGTGTACAAAAGGTTTCCTGTCATGATTCCAATGGCAGGGAATCACAAAAGGACAAGCACCAACAAGCTCTAGGGTGATGGAACCTGAGCTGACCGCGACCCTAAACCTGAACACACAAATAACAATAGCCGGGGAACGTGCCTACGTTGATCCTAGACGTCTCGCACCAGCCGAAGATCTAACTTCCCCTATTAGAAGAAACACAGACCTCTCTTGCCTCCAGAGAAATACCCCACAGAAATAGCAGCCCCCCACATATAATGACGGTGAAATGAGAGGAAGGCACATACACAGTATGAAAACAGATTCAGCAAAATGAGGCCCGCTAAAACTAGATAGCAGAGGATACAAAAGTAAACTGCGCGGTCAGCAAAAAGCCCTTCAAAAAACCATCCTGTAATTACTTGAACTCATGTTCCAACTCATGGAACATGAGGAGCAATTACAGCCCACTAAAGCAACCAGCAGCAAAGAGACAATTATATGCAAGCTGGACAAGACAAAAATAAAGCAAAACGTGGAACAAGAAAATCAAAAGTTAGCTTGTCCTGAAGATTACTGAAGCCAGAAGCTGAGGTAACAAAACACTCTGATAACCTTGATAGCTGGCGGGGAAATGACAAGAAAGCCCGGTTAAATAGGAAACTCCCAAACCCTAATAGAACAGGTGGACACCAGAGACAGCAGAACACAAATCACCCAGTACCATCAGTAACCACCAGAGGGAGCCCAAAAACAGAACTCACAACAGTACCCCCCCTTGAGGAAGGGTCACCGAACCCTCACGAGAACCACCAGGGCGACCAGGATGAGCCCTATGAAAAGCGCGGACCAAATCATCAGCATGAACATCAGAGGCAACCACCCAAGAATTATCCTCCTGACCATAACCCTTCCACTTGACCAAATATTGGAGTTTCCGTCTGGAAACACGAGAATCCAAGATCTTCTCCACAACATACTCCAATTCTCCCTCCACCAGCACCGGAGCAGGAGGCTCAAGCGAAGGAACAACAGGTACCTCATACCTCCGCAACAACGACCGATGGAACACATTATGCATAGCAAACGATGCCGGGAGATCCAAACGAAACGACACAGGGTTAAGAATTTCCAAGATCCTATAAGGACCGGTGAACCAAGGCTTGAACTTAGGAGAAGAGACCTTCATAGGAACAAAACGAGAAGACAACCACACCAAGTCCCCAACACGAAGTCGAGGACCCACGCGGCGACGGCGATTAGCAAACTGCTGAGCCTTCTCCTGGGACAACTTCAAATTGTCCACCACATGACTCCAAATCCGATGCAACCCATCCACCACCATGTCCACTCCAGGATAATCAGAAGGCTCCACCTGACCAGAGGAAAAACGAGGATGAAACCCCGAATTACAAAAGAAAGGAGAAACCAAGGTAGCAGAACTAGCCCGATTATTAAGGGCAAACTCGGCCAGCGGCAAAAAGGTAACCCAGTCATCCTGATCAGCAGAAACAAAACACCTCAAATAAGTTTCCAAGGTCTGATTAGTTCGCTCCGTCTGGCCATTCGTCTGAGGATGGAATGCAGACGAAAAGGACAAATCAATGCCCATCTTAGCACAGAACGTCCGCCAAAATCTAGACACAAACTGGGATCCCCTGTCAGAAACGATGTTCTCCGGAATCCCATGCAAACGAACCACGTTCTGGAAAAACAGAGGGACCAACTCAGAGGAGGAAGGCAACTTAGGCAAGGGTACAAGATGAACCATTTTAGAAAAGCGGTCACACACAACCCAGATGACAGACATTTTTTGAGAGACAGGGAGATCCGAAATAAAGTCCATGGAAATGTGCGTCCAAGGCCTCTTCGGGATAGGCAAAGGTGACAACAATCCACTGGCTCGAGAACAGCAAGGCTTAGCCCGAGCACAAACCTCACAAGACTGCACAAAAGAACGCACATCCCTCGACAAGGAAGGCCACCAAAAAGACCTGGCCACCAAGTCTCTAGTACCAAATATTCCAGGATGACCTGCCAACGCAGAAGAATGGACCTCGGAGATGACTCTACTGGTCCAACTATCCGGAACAAACAGTCTCTCAGGCGGACAACGATCAGGTTTACCCGCCTGAAACTCCTGCAAAGCACGTTGCAAGTCTGGGAAGACGGCCGACAAAATCACCCCATCCCTAAGGATACCACTGGGCTCAGAATTTCCAGGGGAGTCAGGCACAAAACTCCTAGAAAGAGCATCCGCCTTCACATTCTTTGAACCTGGCAGGTATGAAACCACAAAATTGAAACGAGAGAAAAACAGTGACCAACGAGCCTGTCTAGGATTCAGACGCCTGGCAGACTCAAGGTAAATCAGATTTTTGTGATCAGTCAAGACCACCACACGATGTCTAGCACCCTCCAGCCAATGACGCCACTCCTCAAATGCCCACTTCATGGCCAAAAGTTCCCGATTACCCACATCATAATTCCGCTCAGCGGGCGAAAATTTTCTAGAAAAGAACGCACATGGCTTCATCACCGAGCAATCGGAGCTTCTCTGTGACAAAACCGCCCCCGCTCCAATCTCGGAAGCATCAACCTCAACTTGGAAAGGAAGCGAAACATCAGGCTGACGCAACACAGGAGCAGAAGAAATCTGGCGTTTAAGTTCCCGAAAGGCCTCCACAGCCGCAGGAGACCAATCAGCAACATCAGCACCCTTCTTAGTCAAATCCGTCAAAGGCTTAACAACACTAGAAAAATTAGTTATAAAACGACGATAGAAATTAGCAAAGCCCAAGAACTTCTGCAGACTCTTAAGAGATGCAGGCTGCGTCCAGTCACAAATAGCTTGAACCTTGACGGGATCCATCTCAATAGTAGAAGGGGAAAAAATATACCCCAAGAAAGAAATCTTCTGGACTCCAAAGAGACACTTTGAGCCCTTTACAAACAAGGAATTAGCCCGCAGGACCTGAAACACCTTCCTGACCTGCTGAACATGAGACTCCCAGTCATCAGAAAAAACCAAAATATCATCCAAATACACAATCATAAATTTATCCAGATATTCACGGAAAATATCGTGCATAAAGGACTGGAAGACTGAAGGAGCATTAGAAAGTCCGAAAGGCATTACCAAATACTCAAAATGGCCCTCAGGCGTATTAAATGCGGTTTTCCACTCATCACCTTGCTTTATTCGTATAAGATTATACGCACCCCGAAGATCAATCTTAGTGAACCATTTAGCCCCCTTAATGCGAGCAAACAAATCAGTGAACAAAGGCAAAGGATACTGATATTTTACGGTAATCTTATTCAAAAGACGATAATCTATACAAGGCCTCAAGGACCCATCTTTTTTGGCCACGAAAAAAAAACCTGCTCCCAAAGGGGACGAAGATGGACGGATATGTCCCTTTTCCAAGGACTCCTTAACATAATCCCGCATAGCAGTATGCTCTGGCACTGAGAGATTGAACAAACGACCTTTAGGAAATTTACTACCAGGAATTAAATCTATAGCACAATCGCAATCCCTGTGAGGAGGAAGTGAACTGAGCTTAGGCTCCTCAAAAACATCCCGATAATCAGACAAAAATACAGGAACCTCAGAAGGAGTAGATGAAGCGATAGAAATCGGAGGTGCATCATCATGAACCCCCTGACATCCCCAGCTTAACACAGACATTGTTTTCCAGTCAAGGACTGGATTATGAGTTTGTAACCATGGCAGACCAAGTACTAGAACATCATGTAAATTATACAATACCAGGAAGCGAATCACCTCCTGATGAACGGGAGTCATACGCATGGTCACTTGTGTCCAGTACTGAGGTTTATTCATAGCTAAAGGTGTAGAGTCAATTCCCTTCAAAGGAATAGGGACTTCCAGAGGCTCAAGACTAAACCCACATCGCTTGGCAAATGACCAATCCATAACACTCAGGGCAGCGCCTGAATCTACATAGGCATCGACAGAAATGGATGATAATGAGCAAATCAGAGTCACAGACAGAATGAACTTAGACTGTAACGTACTAATGGCAATAGACTTATCAACCTTTTTTGTGCGTTTAGAGCATGCTGATATAACATGAGCTGAATCACCACAATAAAAGCACAACCCATTTTTCCGCCTATAGTTTTGCCGTTCACTTCTAGACTGAACTCTATCACATTGCATTGTCTCAAGTGCCTGTTCAGAAGACACCGCCAAATGGTGCACAGGTTTGCGCTCCCGTAAACGCCGATCAATCTGAATAGCCATAGTCATAGACTCATTCAGACCCGTAGGCGCAGGGAACCCCACCATAACATCTTTAATGGCCTCAGAAAAGCCATCTCTGAACTTTGCAGCCAGGGCGCACTCATTCCACTGAGTAAGCACTGACCATTTCCGAAATTTTTGACAATATATTTCTGCTTCATCTTGCCCCTGAGAGAGAGCTAATAAAGCTTTTTCAGCCTGAATCTCCTGGTTAGGTTCCTCATAGAGCAAACCCAATGCCAGAAAAAACGCATCCACATTAAGCAACGCAGGATCCCCTGGTGCCAATGCAAATGCCCAATTTTGAGGGTCACCCCACAGGAAAGATATAATAATCTTAACCTGCTGAGCAGGGTCTCCAGAAGAGCGAGATTTCAAAGAAAGGAACAGCTTGCAATTGTTCCTAAAATTCAGAAAACTAGATCTATCTCCAGCAAAGAACTCTGGAATAGGAATTCTAGGTTCAGACATAGGAGCATGTACAACAAAATCTTGTATATTTTGAACCTTAGCAGCAAGATTATTCAAGCTGGAAGCTAAACTCTGGACGTCCATGATAAACAGCTAAGGTCAGAGCCATTCAAGGATTAAGAGGAGGAAAAAAAAAATCAGCCTGGCTGCAATTAAGGCTAGGCAGCAACCTCAGAGGAGAAAAAAAAAAAAAAAAAAAACTTCCTCAGACTACTTTTCCTCCTACTTCAGCCCAAACATTTTGGCCGGCTATACTGTCATGATTCCAATGGCAGGGAATCACAAAAGGACAAGCACCAACAAGCTCTAGGGTGATGGAACCTGAGCTGACCGCGACCCTAAACCTGAACACACAAATAACAATAGCCGGGGAACGTGCCTACGTTGATCCTAGACGTCTCGCACCAGCCGAAGATCTAACTTCCCCTATTAGAAGAAACACAGACCTCTCTTGCCTCCAGAGAAATACCCCACAGAAATAGCAGCCCCCCACATATAATGACGGTGAAATGAGAGGAAGGCACATACACAGTATGAAAACAGATTCAGCAAAATGAGGCCCGCTAAAACTAGATAGCAGAGGATACAAAAGTAAACTGCGCGGTCAGCAAAAAACCCTTCAAAAAACCATCGTGTAATTACTTGAACTCATGTTCCAACTCATGGAACATGAGGAGCAATTACAGCCCACTAAAGCAACCAGCAGCAAAGAGACAATTATATGCAAGCTGGACAAGACAAAAATAAAGCAAAACGTGAAACAAGAAAATCAAAACTTAGCTTGTCCTGAAGATTACTAAAGCCAGAAGCTGAGGTAACAAAACACTCTGATAACCTTGATAGCCGGCGGGGAAATGACAAGAAAGCCCGGTTAAATAGGAAACTCCCAAATCCTAATAGAACAGGTGGACACCAGAGACAGCAGAACACAAATCACCCAGTACCATCAGTAACCACCAGAGGGAGCCCAAAAACAGAACTCACAACAGTTTCCCTAAAGATTTGCAACCAAGAACCATCATAGCTAAGGACGCCTATCCTACTTACCGCAGACACTTTAGCCCATCTTTTCAACACCATTCTAACATGATTGATAATTCGTGGGTGGTTCCATATAATCCGTTCCTGCTATTAAAATACAAGTGCCATATAAATGTCGAAGTTTGTGGTTCCATTCAGGCTGTGAAATATTTATTTAAATACGTCTACAAAGGACATGATAAAGCCAATCTTGAAATCTGCCAGACTAACATCCAACATGATGAAACACACCAATTCATGGATTCAAGATATGTCAGTGCACCAGAGGCAGCTTGGTGAATATTCTCATATCCAATGCATAAACAATCTCATAGCATCATTCGCCTTGCTGTACATCTACCGCATTCTCAGCCACTCTATTTTCATGAGGATGACTCTATTGGAAACATCAAACAAAAGCTCCATCAAAATTCTACACTTATGGCCTACTTCAAGCTTAATCAGAACGACCATCATGCTCATATTTATTTATACCGTGAAATTCCCGAAAACTATGTTTGGAAAGAAGGTTCTTGGGAAGTTAGAAAGCGAGCAGGTGGTTCTGTGATTGGACGAATGTATACTGTCAGTGTGAAAGACCAAGAACGCTATTATTTAAGATTGTTATTGTTACATGTCAAAGGTACAACCAGTTTTGACAGCATAAAAACTGTACACGGAGTCACACATGAAACCTTCAAAGATGCGGCATTAGCTCTTGGCTTACTATTTGATGATAGTCTGTGGAGAAATACATTACTTGATGCCAGTATTCTCAACATGCCAGCAGAGCTACGTGACATGTTTGCCTACATTTGTATTTTTGGTCCTCCAGCTAAACCTCGGGACTTATGGGATGAATTTAAGGAACACTTTGTAGAAGACTACTGCCATGCATACCACTCCGACACTCTGGAGTGTGTCAATTGTGAAGGCTATGCTATGACAGATGTCCAACATGTTCTTAAAGCTCATGGCAAAACTTATATTGATTTTAATTTGCCACGTCCAGTCAAGAAACAACACCTCCTCCCACAGTATGATAAAGATTATGAGTTATCAGCAGCTGCTGAAATGAAAGCTACTCTAAATGAGGACCAACTGTTTGCTTTTGATGCTATCACTCAAGCTTTAGAAGACACTAATTCTACAGCAAAGTGTTTTTTCCTTGATGGTCCTGGTGGCAGCGGAAAAACGTACCTATATCATCTACTCCTACATCAGCTAAGAGGACAAGGAGACATTGTGTCACCTGCTGCCACTACTGGAATTGCCGCCAACTTGCTACAAGGTGGACGAACCATTCATTCTCTTTATGGGATTCCAATTCCTGTGAATGAAACATCTGTTTCCAGGATTAAGAATGATACCGATGCAGCAAAAGATTTGCACAGCACTAAACTTTTTATTATTGATGAGTGCACAATGCTATCCAAATATGCATTGCATGTCATTGATAGAGTTTTACGTGATGTCATGACAACAAATGTAGCTCACAAAGAAAAAACACCGTTTGGAGGTAAAGTGATTGTTTTTGGAGGCGACTTTAGACAATGTCTTCCTGTCATCCCTCATGTGACAAGAACTGATGTTGTAGAGAGCTGTTTAAAATATTCACAACACTGGCAACATTTTACTCGCCTGCCACTTATTAACAACATGCGCTCCATTGATCCTCACTACAGCAGTTGGTTGCTTCAACTGGGAAATGGTGAACTATCTAATGAACATAACCTTGGAGATGATGTAATTGAAATTCCTCCAGACATGGTATGTACTGGCTCTTTAATAATTGAAATTTTTGGAGATAATCTTTGTATTGATGTGAATGACACCGAAAGTATAAATACAGCTGCATCTCATGCAATTTTATGTCCAAAAAATGAAGACGTTGAGAAAGTCAATTCCCAAGTCATGGATTTATTGATAGGTGACTATACTGAATATATCAGTGATGATTCCATCGATCCTGATGAAGCTGATGACCTCGATCAATACCCACTTGAGTTTTTGAGTTCACTAACACCAACTGGTATGCCTTCACATCGGCTGAAACTTAAAATTGGCACCATTGTCATGTTATTACGTAATGTGAACACGAACAAAGGTCTCTGCAATGGTACGCGGCTCATTGTCACTGCCTTACATGCCAATATCATACTGGCTAAAGTAATTAGTGGGTCAGCAGCAGGAAATGTGGTATTCATTCCACGAATTGATTTGTGTCCATCAGAGACTGGATTACCTTTTAAATTAAGACGGAGACAATTTCCCATCAAGCCCGCATTTGCAATGACCATAAATAAATCTCAAGGCCAGACCCTCCATCGAGTTGGCATTTATCTACCAGAACCTGCTTTTGCCCATGGTCAATTGTATGTTGCTTTTTCCAGGGTGAAGCAATGTTGCAATGTGAGGGTTAAAGTGGTTAATACACCACTTCAAGGACAATTATTGGCTGATAGTACTAAAGTCTTCACACGTAATATTGTGTACAAAAATATTTTAGTTTAAACTTAATTTTCTTTTTTTTCATTATTCAGTTTTTCTAATAACATAGACAGCAATAGGCAAATTCTATGTGTAGAGATAAGGAAAAAAATAAAAATAAAAAAAAAATTAGTGTAGCCATAGACATATAGATTTTAAGTACTTATGTAGGAAATACATATATAACATACGTACTCATTAGCATATAGGGTTAATAACTCTATATCATATCTACATAAATTTAGAAATATGATATATCAATACATATTTTTATAGGTAAGTAGAACACACATTAAGTACAAGATGTAAGATGTGTATCATTCAAATGCCTGTATTTGGTGATAGGAACCTGTATTTGAAGCTCCAGCAGTATAGCTGCTGAGAGATTTCATTTTGTTTTTAAAAAGGGTGAGGTTTTTGTGAACAGGTAAGAGACGGGTGGGATGGCTGTTCACACACATCTCTATCTTCCGGTGTGTTCTGTACATAGAAATAGATATATAGATAGGTACATTTTTAGATAGATAGGGAAAGAATAGAGATTTTGCTTTCACATCAACATTTTTCTGCTATTTGGAGAATTTATGGTGGAAAAAAGGCTATTTCTGCACTTCCTGCCTAAGGGCTGACCCACGCCACTCTTGCTGTAAGTTGCATGCAATGTATACGGAATTTGTACTTCACTTGCAGCAGGTGCGGCACATGTGGTTTCTGCTGTTTTCGCCACAAAATCTCCACTTACCAGTGTTTTTGTTGTGGCTGCATTTAATGCAATTGCCGAAGCCGCGTTTGCTGCATTTACTGCAAGTTAACTCCAAGCTTCATCTACATTGCATGGCACTTGCTGAAAGTGTGTTGTAGGTCAGTTCTTTGGTGCCAAGTGTGGAAGTTGTATTGTTTTTAACATTACTTCTGCAAATATCAGAAACATGCAGATGTGAAAGAGGTCTGAGTATTAAGAAATAGGAATCAGTTAGTTAGGACCCATCAGTTCAAAGGCTACCGTGATGTGGTTGATGGGCATGCTTATATTAGCCCATCGGTGTACTATGAACATTGATTTCTTAAATTTTACACTTCTGTAAAAATAAACACAAAACATTTGGGTACACAAAAAGGCTTTTATTTCTGTTGTACCTATTAGAATTATTTAAAATGAAGGCTTAGCTAAGCCCAAGAGATGATTAAAAACGTTTCATACCAACCCATCAGATGTAAAATTACTGTGAAAATACCTGATGGGCACACAAGTATGCGCCAGTATGGGTACTAAGAGCCTTTCCACATAATAATGAAATATTTTAAAATGTCATAGAACATACCAATATACATAGTTATTGATACATATTATTTATTATTTACATTATTGTTCTTAAGCAAAGAACCGTTGTTGTGGCATTTGCCACAACACGCGAAGTTGTCGTCTGATGTCTTTCATCCCTCCCCTCATAAGCAAGTTCATGGATCCTGTGTAACTGTACCTTAAATAACAAGAATTGTCAAGAGCTGGTGAGTGCAGCCATTTTTTGTTCTTTCTTACTATTATTTATTAATTGTATTATTCTTACATTTGAATAAATAAAGTATATATGGATTCTAGACTCCCGATTCTTTAGAATCGGGCTGCCATCTAGTATAACATAAAAAGCCAAAAATAGAACAGCACAACAAAATACAAAATGGGTGCACAAGCCTTCTCAGCAATTCATCCAATACTTGCCCAAGTCCATAACATGCAAAAAGGAAGGCAGCAATCCAAAAATTTCCAAATAGAAAGTGGACTTATTTCAAACCAACATGGTTGTGGGGACGTTTCTGAGCCTTTCTTAAGCTTGAGGAAGGATCATTGTGAACCGAAACGTCACCATGCCTTGTTGATTTGAAATAAATCCACTTCCTATTTGGAAATTTTTGGAGTGCTGCCTTCCTTTTTTCATGTTAATGTATTACATAAATAGATAGATAGATACATAGATAGATGCAGTGAGGAAAATAAGTGTTTGATCCCTTGCTGATTTTGTAAGTTTGCCCACTGACAAATACATGAACAGTCTATAATTTTAAGAGTAGGTTAATTTTAACATTGAGAGACAGAATATCAAAAATAAAATCCAGAAAATCACATTGTATAAATTATATAAATTTATTTGCATTTTGTAGTGAGAAATAAATATCTGATCCCCTACCAACCATTAATAGTTCCGGCTCCTACAGACCAGTTAGACGCTCCTAATCAACTCGTTATCTGCATTAAAGACAGCTGTCTTACATAGTCACCTTTATAATAGACTCCTGTCCACAGACTCAATTAATCAGTCAGACTCTAACCTCTACAACATGGGCAAGACCAAAGAGCTTTATAAAGATGTCAGGGACAATATCATAGACCTGCACAAAGCTGGACTGGGATACAAAACCATAAGTAAGACGCTGGGTGAGAAGGAGACAACTTTGGATGCAATAGTGAGAAAATGGAAGAAATACAATATGACTGTCATTCGACATCGATCTGGGGCACCATGCAAAATCTCACCTCGTGGGGTATCCTTGATCATGAGGAAGGTGAGAGATCAGCCTAAAACTACAAGGGGGAAACTTGCAAATGATCTCAGGGCAGCTGGGACCACAGTCACCAAGAAAACCATTGGTAACACATTATGCCGTGAAAGATTAAAATCCCACAGTGCCCGCAAGGTCCCCCTGCTCAAGAAGGCACATATGCAGGCCCTTCTGCAGTTTGCCAATGAACACTTGGATGATTCTGTGAGTGATTGGGAGAAGGTGCTGTGGTCAGATGAGACAAAAATTGAGGTCTTTGGCATTAACTCAACTCGCCATGTTTGAAGGAAGAGAAATGCTGCCTATGACCCAAAGAACACTGTCCCCACTGTCAAGCATGGAGGTAGAAACATTATGTTTTGGAGGAGTTTCTCTGCTAAGGGCACAGGACTACTTCACCGCATCAATGGGAGAATGGATGGAGCCATGTACCGTAAAATCCTGAGTGATAACCTCTTTCCCTCCACCAGGATATGGGTAATGGCTGGGTCTTCCAGCAAGACAATGACCCAAAATATACAGCCAAGACAACAAAGAAGTGACTCAAAAAGATGCAAAATATGGTCATGAAGTGGTGTAGTCAGTCTCCAGACCTTAATCCCATAGAAAACTTATGGAGGGAGTTGAAGCTCCAAGTTGCCAAGAGACAGCCTCAAAATCTTAATGATTTAGAGATGATTTGCAAAGAGGAGTAGACCAAACTTCCTCCTGACATGTGTGCAAACCTCATCATCAACTAAAAAATCATCTGACTGCTGTGCTTGCCAGCAAGTGTTTTGCCACCAAGTATTAACCCCTTAACCCCTGAAACTTTTTTCGTTTTTTCATTTTCCAGAGCCATAATTTTTGTTATTTTTCTGTCAATATGGCCATGTTAGAGCTTATTTTTTTGCAGGATGAGTTGTACGTTTGAATGGTATCATTGGTTTTACCATTTCATGTAACAGAAAGCAGGAAAAACATTCTAAGTGCAAGGAAATTGCAAACAAAGTTCAATCCCACACTTGTTTTTTGTTTGGCTTTTTTGCTAATTTCACTAAATGCTAACTGATGTGCCATTATTATTTTCTAGGTCATTACAAGTTTCTGATACCGGTAGCGTCTCCATTTTTCAGGATCTGGGGTCTGGTGAGGGCTTATTTTTTGCGTGCCAAGCTGACATTTTTATTTATACCACGTTTGTGCAGATACATTCTTTTGATCACCCGTTATTGCATTTTAATGCAATGTCGCGGTGACCAAAAAAACATAATTTTGGCGTTTTGATTTTTTTCTCACTACGCCATTTAGAGATCAGGTTAACACTTTTTTTATTGATAGATCATGCGATTCTCAATGCGGCGATACTAAATATGTGTAGTTTTTTTATTGTTTTATTTTGATTGGGGCGAAAGGGGAGTGATTTGAACTTTTATATTTTTAAATTTTTTTATATTTTGAAATTTATTTTTTTTTAATTTTGGCATGCTTCAATAGCCTGGGAGGCTACAAGCATATCCACTATTCGATCACCTCTGCTACATAGAGGTGATGCACAGATCATCGCTATGCAGTATAATTACAAGCTTGCTATGAGTGCCGACCAAAGGGTGGCACTCATAGTAATCTGCCATCAACAACCTTAGAGGTCTCGAGGAGACCTCTGTTTGTTATGGCAATGCACCGATGACCCCGGATCACATGACGGGGGTCAGCGGTGCCCATACTTCCAGCCACGTGGCTGGCAGCGCTCGTTAAATGCCGCTGTCAGAGTTTGACAGGGGCATTTAACTAGTTAATGGGTGCAGGAAGATCGCAATTCCGATTGCCCCCATTGCAGGCACATGCCAGATGTTGAAAACAACTGACATGTTGTGGCTTTGAGGTGGGCTCACCACTGAAGGACACCTCAAAGTATGGGATACTGCCAGCTGATGTACTATTCCATCAGCTGGCAGAAAGGGGTTAAGTCATGTTTGCCAGAGGGATCAAATACTTATTTCTCACTGCAAAATGCAAATACATTTATATAATTTATAAAATGTGATTTTCTGGATTTTATTTTTCATATTCTATTTCTCAATGTTAAAATTAACCTACTCTTAAAATTATAGACTGATAATATCTTTGTCAGTGGGCAAAGTTACAAAATCAGCAAGGGATCAAATACTTATTTCCCCCACTGTAGATAGATAGATAGATGGATAGATAGATAGATAGATAGATAGATATGAGATAGATAGATATGCTTTAAGTATCCTCAATTTATAAGTATATTTGATATATTAGTAATTCAATTTAAATATCCCATGTTCAATATTTGCTTATATCTTATCACTTACAATGCTGTGCTGTATTAATTGGATTGCAGAAATTTGATAGATAATCGATTGGCAAAGAAAGAAAGAAAGATGAAAAATTGACTATTACAATGTTTTACAGTAGCTCCAACAATGAACCTTTCTCAGATGAAGATAGATGATAGATAGATAGATTGATAGTACACTAGCCAAATGTAGTTAAGATGATGTTTTGCATATCTACAGTTAGGTCCATATATATTTGGACAGAGACAACATTTTTCAAATTTTATTTATAGACATTACCACAATGAATTTTAAACAAAACAATTCAGATGCAGTTGAAGTTCAGACTTTCAGCTTTCATTTAAGGGTATCCACATTAAAATTGGATGAAGGGTTTAGGAGTTTCAGCTCCTTAACATGTGCCACCCTGTTTTTAAAGGGACCAAAAGGAATTGGACAGATTCAATAATTTTAAATAAAATGTTCATTTTTAGTACTTGGTTGATAACCCTTTGTTGGTAATGACTGCCTGAAGTCTTGAACTCATGGACATCACCAGACACTGTGTTTCCTCCTTTTTGATGCTCTGCCAGGCCTTCACTGCAGTGGTTTTCAGTTGCTGTTTGTTTTTGGGCCTTTCTGCCTGAAGTGTAGTCTTTAACAAGTGAAATGCATGCTCAATTGGGTTGAGATCAGGTGACTGACTTGGCCATTCAAGAATATTCCACTTCTTTGCTTTAATAAACTCCTGGGTTGCTTTGGCTTTATGTTTTGGGTCATTGTCCATCTGTAGTATGAAATGAGGACCAATCAGTTTGGCTGCATTTGGCTGGATCTGAGCACACAGTATGTCTCTGAATACCTCAGAGTTCATTCGGCTGCTTCTGTCCTGTGTCACATCATCAATAAACACTAGTGACCCAGTGCCACTGGCAGCTATGCATGCCCAAGCCATCACACTGCCTCCGCCGTGTTTTACAGATGATGTGGTATGCTTTGGATCATGAGCTGTACCACGCCTTTGCCATACTTTTCTCTTTCCATCATTCTGGCAGAGGTTGATCTTGGTTTCATCTGTCCAAAGAAAGTTCTTCCAGAACTTTGTTGGCTTTTTTAGATGGGTTTTAGCATAGTCCAGTCTAGCCTTTTTATTCTTGAATCTTGTGAGTGGCTTGCACCGTGCAGTGAACCCTCTGTATTTACTTTCATGCAGTCTTCTCTTTATGGTAGATTTGAATATTGATACGCCAACCTCCTGGAGAGTGTTGTTCACTTGGTTGGCTGTTGTGAAGGGGTTTCTCTTGACCATGGAGATTATTCTGCGATCATCCACCACTGTTGTCTTCCGTGGGTGCCCAGGTCTTTTTGCATTGATGAGTTCACCAGTGCTTTCTTTCCTTCTCAGGATGTACCAAATTGTAGATTTTGCCACTCCTAATATTGTAGCAGTTTCTCGGATGGGTTTTTTCTGTTTTCGCAGCTTAAGGATGGCTTGTTTCACCTGCACGGAGAGCTCCTTTGACCGCATGTTTACTTCACAGCAAAATCTTCCAAATGCAAGCACCACACCTCAAATCAACTCCAGGCCTTTTATCTGCTTAATTGAGAATGACATAACGAAGGGATTGCCCACACCTTTCCATGAAATAGCTTTGGATTCAATTGTCCAATTACTTTTGGTCCCTTTAAAAACAGGGTGGCACATGTTAAGGAGCTGAAACTCCTAAACCCTTCATCCAATTTTAATGTGGATACCCTCAAATGAAAGCTGAAAGTCTGAACTTCAACTGCATCTGAATTGTTTTGTTTAAAATTCATTGTGGTAATTTCCATAACCAAAATTAGAAAAATGTTGTCTCTGTCCAAATATATATGGACCTAACTGTATAAGCTAGAACGTCCACCATGCCTAGTCATGCAGCTCAGATAATAGTTACAGGGCTCATGAAAATAATGTGACCATGTGAATAAGAGTAGGAAAGATTGATGATCTGTGTAAGATACATAAGGCCCTAGTAATGCAATGTTTTAAGAATTTATAAGCTTTCCTAAGGTGGTGAGTTTGAAATGTTTCATTTTGTCTGTTCATGGAAGATTCCAGAGCAGATCTGCAGCACATGAGATGTCTTCTGCACAAAGTAAAACAAAGAACAAGGAAAAGTGATAAAAAGAGATGTAGCATGACAGAAACTTTGTAGTGACTTGCAGAGAGCAGAAATCATAGCAAAAGGAAAACTAGCCTGTTGCAACAATCATGATGGATTTTCTGACATATAAAAGTAAAATACAAGAAAGAGGTGTGAATGTCAATCAAAAACATGCAATATCTTATCTATTTGTGAAAATGGTAATACACTAAATTTTGTTGTTACTTGAAATATGTAATCTGTAATATCACTGCTTATACACAGGAGACTGCCATAAACATATTAATTTCTTATAGGTATGGGTGACAAGCTGCTAGCAATCACTGACAATAGTTCATCTTACAGTGGATATTGATATACCTATAATGACACTCACATATGAGTCCTCTCTAGTGGCCTCAGTCTATCTTCTTGACATTCAATTATTACTTGAACAATATATATTTTTGTAGCATTCTTTTGGAGTAATGGATTCTTCCTGGCAGAGTGGCCTTTCAGCCCATGTTGATACAGTACTCGTTTCACTGTGGATATTGATACAATCTTACCAGCTTCCACCATCATCTTCACAAGGTCTTTTACTTTTTTCCTTGGGTTGATATACACATGTCGGGCCAAAGCATGTTCATCTCTGGGTCACAGAACCCATCTCCTTCCTGAGCAGTATGATAGCTGGACATTCCTATCTTGTTTGGACTTGCGTATAATTGCACAGATGAACGAGGCACCTTCAGGTATCTTTAAATTGTACCCAAGGATGAGCCAGACTTGTGCAAGTCTACAATTCTCTTATTAATATCTTGGCTGATTTCTTTAGACTTTCCCATGATGCTACATATGGAAGCAGTGTGTTTCAGGTGTGCATTAAAATACATCCACAGATGTGTCTCTAATTGACTCAGATGGAGCAGAAAAAACAGAAGATTCCAAATGACATGATCATATGGGCACTCCAGAATTGTTTAACCCCTTCCCGACATGCGTCGTACTAGTACTGCTCTGAGGGAACTGAGTTCCCGCAAACCGCAGTACTATTACAGCGGCACGATCACGTGGCCTCACAGTGAGCGCCGTGGTATTTCGCGTGCGGGTGTCAGATGTATATGACAGCTGACACCCCGCAGCAATGCCCACGATCGGCGCTAGCGCCGATCATGGGCATTTAAAGGGAACCTGTCACCTGAATTTGGCGGGACTGGTTTTGGGTCATATGGGCGGAGTTTTCAGGTGTTTGATTCACCCTTTCCTTACCCGCTGGCTGCATGCTGGCTGCAATATTGGATTGAAGTTCATTCTCTGTCCTCCGTAGTACATGCCTGCACAGGGCAAGATTGCTTTGCGCAGGCGTGTACTATGGAGGACAGAGAATGAACTTCAATCCAATATTGCAGCCAGCATGCAGCCAGCGGGAAAGGAAAGGGTGAATCAAACATCCGAAAACTCCGCCCATATGACCCAAAACCAGTCCCGCCAAATTCAGGTGACAGAGTCCCTTTAACCCCTCTGATGCCACTGTCAGTAGTAACAGCGACAGAGAGGGGCATCACGCAGGGACGGGGGCTCGCGTTGTTTCGGTGTCTGGAAGGAGTCCCCGGATCCAAGATGGCCATGGGACTCCTTCCCGGTCATGAAGTGAGGTGGCTAGCCGGTGCCTGCTCAGAGCAGGCGCCGGAAAGCCTCCTGCACTGCCTGTCAGATCGCTGATCTGACACAGTGCCATGCACAGAGTCAGATCAGCAATCTGGTCTAATATAGTGATGTCCCACCCTGGGACAGTGTTGGAAAGTCACAAAAAAAATAGAATGTACAAAAAGAATCCCCAAATAAAGAAAAAAATATTCCCAATAAATCCATTTATTTATGTAAATAAAAAAACAATAAAAGTTCACATATTTTGGATCGCTGCGTCCGTAACGACCCGCTCTATAAAACTATCCCACTAGTTAACCCCTCCAGTGAACACAGCAAAAATAAAAAATAAAAAACGAGGCAAAAAACAACACTTTGTTATCATACCGGTGAACAAAAAGTAGAATAAAACGCGATCAAAAAGACGGATATAAATAAACATGGTACCGCTGAAAACGTCATCTTGTCCCGCAAAAAAAAGCCACCACCCAGCATCATCAGCAGAAAAATAAAAAAGTTATAGCTCTCAGAATAAAGCGATGCAAAAACAATTATTTTTTATATAAAATAGTTTTTATTGTGTAAAAGCGCCAAAACATAAAAAAAGGTATAAGTGAGGTATCGCTGTAATCGTACTGACCTGTAGAATAAAGCTGTTTTATCAATTTTACCACACGTGGAAAGGTATAAACGCCCCCCTAAAAGAAATTCAGGAATTGCTGGTTTTTGTTCATTCTGCCTCCCAAAAATCAGAATAAAAAGTGATCAAAAAATGTCATGTGCCCAAAAATGGTACCAATAAAAACGTCAACTCGTCCCGCAAAAAACAAGACCTCACATGACTCTGTGGGCCAAAATATGGATAAATTATAGCTCTCAAAATGTTTTGATGTAAAAACTATTTTTTGCAATAAAAAGCGCCTTTTAGTGTTTGACGGCTGCCAATCATAAAAATCCGCCAAAAAAGCTATAAAAGTAAGTCAAACCCCCCTTCATCACCCCCTTAGTTAGGGAAAAATAATAAAATTTAAAAAAATGTATTTATTTCCATTTTCCCATTATGGTTAGGATTAGGGTTAGGGCTAGGGTTAGGGTTAGGGCTACGATTAGGGTAAGGGCTAGGGTTAGGACTAGGGTTAGGGTTAGATTTAGGGCTAGGGTTAGGGCTAGGGTTAGGGCTAGAGTTAGGGCTAGGGTTAGGATTAGGGCTAGGGTTAGGGCTAGGGTTAGGATTAGGGTTAGGGCTAGGGTTGGGGTTGGGGTTAGGGTTGGGGTTAAAGTTAGGGTCAGGTTTGGGGCTAAAGTTAGGATTTGGATTACATTTACGGTTGGGATTAGGATTAAAGGTGTGGTTAGGGTTATGGTTGGGATTAGGGTTATGGGTGTGTTTGTGTTAGGGTTTCATTTAGAAATGGGGATTTTCCACTGTTTAGGCACATTAGGGGCTCTCCAAATGCGACATGATGTCCGATCTCAATTCCAGCCAATTCTGCGTTGAAAAACTAAAACGGAGCTCCTTCCCTTCCGAGCTCTCCCGTGCGCCCAAACAGGGATTTACACACGCATATAGAGTATCAGCATTCTCAGGACAAATTGGTCAACAAATTTTGGGGTCCAATTTCTCCTGTTACCCTTGGGAAAATACAATACCGGGGGCTAAACAAATAATTTTTGTGGAAAAAAAAAGATTTTTTATTTTCACAGCTCTGCGTTATAAACTGTAGTGAAACACTTGGGGGTTCAAAGTTCTCACAACACACCTAGATAAGTTCTTTGGGGGGTCTAGTTTTCAATATGGGGTCACGTATGGGGGGTTTCTACTGTTTAGGTACATCAGGGGCTCTGGAAATGCAACGTGAGGCCTGCAGACCAATCCATCTAAGTTTGCATTCCAAATGGCGCTCCTTCCTTTCCGAGCTCTGCCGTGCACCCAAACAGTGGTTTCCCCACATATGGGGTATTACCGTACTCAGGACAAATTGGACAACAACTTTTGGGGTCCAACTTGTCCTATTACCCTTGGGAAAATAAAAATTTGGGGGCTAAAATATCATTTTTGTGGAAAAAAATATATTTTTTATTTTTACGGCTCTGCATTATGAAATTTAGCGAAACACTTGGGGTTTCAAATTTCTCACAACACATCTAAATAAGTTCCTTGGAGGGTCTAGTTTCCAATATGGGGGTCATTTGTGGGGGTTTCTACTGTTTAGGTACATCAGGGGCTCTGCAAATGCAACATGACCCCTGCAGACCAATCCATCTAAGTCTGCATTCCAATCGGCGCTCCTTCCCTTCCGAGTTCTGCCGTGCACCCAAACAGTGGTTCCCCCCACATATGGGGTATCAGCACACTCAGGAGAAATTGGACAACAAATTTAACGGTCCAATTTCTCCTCTTACCCTTGCGGAAAAAAAATTGCCGGCTAAAAGATCATTTTGTGGAAAGAAAAAATGCTTTTTTAATTTTCACGGCTCTACATTCTAAACTTTAGTGAAACAATTAGGAGTTAAAAGTGCTCACCACACATCTATATACGTTCCTTAAGGGGTCTTCTTTCCAAAATGGGGTCACTTGAGGGGGGTTTCCCCTGTTTAGGCACATTAGGGGCTGTCCAAACTTGACATGGGTTCCGATCTCAATTCCAGCAAATTTTGCATTGAAAAGTCAAACGGCGCTCCTTCCCTTCCGAGCTCTGCCATGCGCTCAAACAGTGGTTTACCCTAACATATCGACGTACTCAGGACAAATTGTACAACGACTTTTGTGGTCCAATTTCTCCTGTTACCCTTGGTAACATAAAACAAATTGGATCTGAAGTAAACATTTTGTGAAAAAAATGTAAATGTTCAATTTTTTTAAATGTTCCAAAAATAACTGTGAATCACCCGAAAGGTTAATAAACTTTTTGAATGTGGTTTTGAATACCTTGAGGGGTGCAGTTTTTAGAATGGTATTGCTATTGGGCATTTTCTGTAATATAGACCCCTCAAAGTCACTTCAAGTGTGAGGTGGTCCCTAAAAAAAATGGTTTTGCAAATTTTGTTCTAAAAATGAGAAATCGCTGGTCAATTTTTAACCCTTATAACTTCCTAACAAACAAAATTATGTTTCCAAAATTGTGCTAATGTAAAGCAGACATGTGGGTAATGTTATTTATTAACTATTTTGTATGATATGACTCTCTAATTTAAGGGCATAAAAACTAAAAGTTTGAAAATTGCAAAATTTAAAAAATTCTTGCCAAATTTCCATTTTTTCACAAATAAACGCAAGTCAAATCAAAGAACTTTTACCAGTATCATAAAATACAATATGTCATGAGAAAACAGTGTCAAAATCACCATGATCCGTTGAAGCGTTTTTGAGTTATGACCTCATAAATTGACAGTGGTCAGAATTGAAAAAATGGCCTGGTCAGGAAGTTGAAAACAGGCTTCTGGGTTAAAAGCATAGTAATTTTTCGTGTTTGTAAACTTTTGACTTTGCGGTAAGTAATAAAAATGCCTTAAAACATTCTCTCTCTATCATTTATTCTGGCATTTGGCAAATATTAATAATTATGGTAATTCTAATTGACAAAAACAGGATTCTGATTTCATGAATATGTGTCTTTTTATATAGTGCATGGATTCAAATGTAACTCATAATACCTAAAGCATAAACAAATGATTGTTCAAGGTAACCTTTCAGCAAGATCAACCCCACTATATCGTTTACATAGACATGTAGTTGAGTGAAAGGTAAATGCCTTAGTACCCTTATATCCATTGGTACGATAATAAACTTTTTAAATTCAATTATCCTCCAGATATTGTACAGTTATGAATGTTTGCAATATACATCATTACCTTATTTTCATTTCTTCTCTCCAAAACACTATACTACAGTACGTTAGTCAATGACCAGTTTATGCTCCATGCTCTCTGTATGCAGCACTCTCCCTGTCTCAGCCTCTCTGTTCCCCAAACTTGAGGTCAGACAGGGAATTCTCATGCTCTGCTTGTTTTAATAAAGAGTATGGATCTTGCTGAGCACCAATTAACCCCTCTGTGACCTTAGACGTACTATCCCGTCGAGGTGCCCTGGACTTATCTGACCCTGGACGGGATAGTACGTCATAGCCGATCGGCCGCGCTCACAGGGGGAGCGCGGCCGGGTGTCAGCTGCTTATCGCAGCTGACATCCGGCACTATGTGCCAGGAGCGGTCACGGACCGCCCCCGGCACATTAACCCCTGGCACACCGCGATCAAAGATGATCGCGATGTGCCGGCGGTGCAGGGAAGCACCGCGCAGGGAGGGGGCTCCCTGCGGGCTTCCCTGAGACCCCCGGAGCAACGCGATGCGATCGCGTTGCTGCGAGGGTCTCACCTCCCTCCCTGCTCCCTCCAGCCCCGGATCCAAGATGGCCACGGATCCGGGTCCTGCAGGGAGGGAGGTGGCTTCACAGAGCCTGCCCAGAGCAGGCACTGTGAAGGCTGCAGCGCTGCTAGTCAGATCAGTGATCTGACAGAGTGCTGTGCACACTGTCAGATCACTGATCTGTGATGTCCCCCCCTGGGACAAAGTAAAAAAGTAAAAAAAAAAATTTCCAAATGTGTAAAAAAAATAAAAAAAAATATTCCAAAATAATGAAAAAAAAAAAAAAATATTATTCCCATAAATACATTTCTTCATCTAAATAAAAAAAAACCCAATAAAAGTACACATATTTAGTATCGCCGCGTCTGTAACGACCCGACCTATAAAACTGTCCCACTAGTTAACCCCTTCAGTAAACACCGTAAGAAAAAAAAAACGAGGCAAAAAACAACGCTTTATTATCATACCGCCGAACAAAAAGTGGAATAACACGCGATCAAAAGGACAGATATAAATAACCATGGTACCGCTGAAAGCGTCATATTGTCCCGCAAAAAATGAGCCGCCATACAGCATCATCAGCAAAAAAATAAAAAAGTTATAGTCCTGAGAATAAAGCGATGCAAAAATAATTATTTTTTCTGTAAAATAGTTTTTATCATATAAAAGCGCCAAACCATAAAAAATTGATATAAATGAGGTATCGCTGTAATCGTACTGACCCGAAGAATAAAACTGATTTATCAATTTTACCAAACGCGGAACGGTATAAACGCCTCCCCCAATAGAAATTCATGAATAGCTGGTTTTTGGTCATTCTTCCTCACAAAAATTGGAATAAAAAGCGATCAAAAAATGTCACGTGCCCAAAAATGTTTTCAATAAAAACGTCAACTCATCCCGCAAAAAACAAGACCTCACATGACTCTGTGGACCAAAATATGGAAAAATTATAGCTCTCAAAATGTGGTATTGCAAAAAATATTTTTTGCAATAAAAAGGGTCTTTCAGTGTGTGACAGCTGCCAATCATAAAAATCCGCTAAAAAACTCGCTATAAAAGTAAATCAAACCCGCCTTCATCACCCCCTTAGTTAGGGAAAAATAAAAAAAAATGTATTTATTTCCATTTTCCCATTAGGGCTAGGGTTAGGGCTAGGGTTAGGGCTAGGGCTAGGGTTAGGGCTAGGGTTAGGGCTAGGGCTAGGGTTAGGGTTAGGGCTAGGGTTAGGGCTAGGGCTAGGGTTAGGGCTAGGGTTAGGGCTAGGGCTAGGGTTAGGGCTAGGGTTAGGGTTAGGGTTAGGGCTAGGGTTAGGGTTAGGGTTAGGGCTAGGGTTAGGGCTAGGGCTAGGGTTAGGGCTAGGGTTAGGGCTAGGGTTAGGGCTAGGGTTAGGGTTAGGGCTAGGGTTAGGGCTAGGGTTAGGGCTAGGGCTAGGGTTAGGGTTAGGGCTAGGGTTAGGGTTACAGTTAGGGTTGGGGCTAAAGTTAGGGTTAGGGTTTAGATTACATTTACAGTTGGGAATAGGGTTGGGAATAGGGTTAGGGGTGTGTCAGGGTTAGAGGTGTGGTTAGGGTTACCGTTGGAATTAGGGTTAGGGGTGTGTTTAGATTAGGGTTTCAGTTATAATTGGGGGGTTTCCACTGTTTGGCACATCAGGGGCTCTCCAAACACGACATGGCGTCCGATCTCAATTCCAGCCAATTCTGCGTTGAAAAAGTAAAACAGTGCTCCTTCCCTTCCGAGCTCTCCTGTGTGCCCAAACAGGGGTTTACCCTCACATATGGGGTATCAGCGTACTCAGGACAAATTGGACAACAACTTTTGCGGACCAATTTCTCCTGTTACCCTTGGGAAAATACAAAACTGGGGGCTAAAAAATAATTTTTGTGGGAAAACAAAAAGATTTTTTATTTTCACGGCTCTGCGTTATAAACTGTAGTGAAACACTTGGGGGTTCAAAGTTCTCACAACACATCTAGATAAGTTCATTGATGGGTCTAGTTTCCAATATGTGGTCACTTGTGGGGGGTTTCTACTGTTTAGGTACATTAGGGGCTCTGCAAACGCAATGTGACGCCTGCAGACCAATCCATCTAAGTCTGCATTCCAAATGATGCTCCTTCCCTTCCGAGCCCTACCATGCGCCCAAACGGTGGTTCCCCCCCACATATCGGGTATCAGCGTACTCAGGACAAATTGGACAACAACATTTAGGGTCCAATTTCTCCTGCTAACCTTGGAAAAATACAAAACTGGGGGCTAAAATATAATTTTTGTGGAAAAAAAAATATTTTTTATTTGCACGGCTCTGCGTTATAAACTGTAGTGAAATACTTGGGGGTTCAAAGCTCTCACAACACATCAAGATGAGTTCCTTAGGGGGTCTACTTTCCAAAATGGTGTCACTTGTGGGGGGTTTCTACTGTTTAGGTACATTAGGGGCTCTGCAAACGCAATGTGACGCCTGCAGACCATTCCATCTAAGTCTGCATTCCAAATGGCTCTCCTTCCCTTCCGAGCCCTCCCATGCGCCCAAACGGTGGTCCCCCCCCACATATGGGGTATCAGCGTACTCAGGACAAATTGGACAACAACTTTTGGGGTCCAATTTCTCCTGTTACCCTAGGGAAAATACAAAACTGGGGGCTAAAATATAATTTTTGTGGGAAAAAAATGTTTTATTTTTATGGCTCTGCATTATAAACTTCTGTGAAGCCCTTGGTGGGTCAAAGTGCTCACCACACATCCAGATAAGTTCCTTAGGGGGTCTACTTTCCAAAATGGTGTCACTTGTGGGGGGTTTCAATGTTTAGGCACATCAGTGGCTCTCCAAACGCAACATGGCGTCCCATCTCAATTCCTGTCAATTTTGCATTGAAAAGTCAAACGGCGCTCCTTCCCTTCCGAGCTCTCCCATGCGCCCAAACAGTGGTTTACTGCCACATATGGGGTATCAGCGTACTCAGGACAAATTGGAAAACAACTTTTGAGGTCCAATTTCTTCTCTTACCCTTGGAAAAATAAAAAATTGGGGGCAAAAATATAATTTTTGTGAAAAAATATGATTTTTTATTTTTACGGTTCTGCATTATAAACTTCTGTGAAGCACTTGGTGGGTCAAAGTGCTCACCACACATTCAGATAAGTTCCTTAGGGGGTCTACTTTCCAAAATGGTGTCACTTGTGGGGGGTTTCAATGTTTAGGCACATCAGGGGCTCTCCAAACGCAACATGGTGTCCCATCTCGATTCCTGTCAATTTTGCATTGAAAAGTCAAACGGCGCTCCTTCCCTTCCGAGCTCTCCCATGCGCCCAAACAGTGGTTTACTGCCACATATGGGGTATCAGCGTACTCAGGACAAATTGGACAACAACGTTTGTGGTCCATTTTCTCCTGTTACCCTTGGTAAAATAAAACAAATTGGAGCTGAAGTAAATTTTTTGTGTAAAAAAGTTAAATGTTCATTTCTATTTAAACATTCCAAAAATTCCTATTAAACACCTGAAGGGTTAATAAACTTCTTGAATGTGGTTTTGAGCACCTTGAGGGGTGCAGTTTTTAGAATGGTGTCACACTTGGGCATTTTCTATCATATAGACCCCTCAAAATGACTTCAAATGAGACGTGGTCCCTAAAAAAAAATGGTGTTGTAAAAATGAGAAATTGCTGGTCAACTTTTAACCCTTATAACTCCCTAACAAAAAAAAAAATTGGTTCCAAAATTATGCTGATGTAAAGGAGACATGTGGGAAATGTTACTTATTAAGTATTTTGTGTGACATATCTCTGTGATTTAATTGCATAAAAATTCAAAGTTTGAAAATTGCGAAATTTTCAAATTTTTCGCCAAATTTCCGTTTTTTTCACAAATAAACGCAGGTACTATCAAAGAAATTTTACCACTATCATGAAGTACAATATGTCACGAGAAAACAGTGTCAGAATCACCAGGATCCGTTGAAGCGTTTCGGAGTTATAACCTCATAAAGGGACAGTGGTCAGAATTGTAAAAATTGGCCTGGTCATTGATGTGCAAACCACCCTTGGGGGTAAAGGGGTTAAAAGAAGGTATTAAAAGAGCATAATGTGGGCTTCAAACAACACTGCAGTATAATGTTTGAGAGAGAAGAAGGCAAAACAAGGAAATTAATAAGATACAAATTTCACTCCTTTTTGAAGCCTGACGGTCAGATAATTAATTAATTAATTAAAAGAAGTTGACTTGATCTGTGTGTTAAAATGTTTCCTCCCCCTAAACAGTGAGTCACACAGATAAAACATTAAAAAAAGAAAAATCTTTAAACAACCAACTTTCCATACTAGCACTGTCCCATCAGTATGGTCAGGGAACCCCATGATTACTATTACAATAACTGTGAGTCACCTAATGATGAGCCATATTTGGTCCAGGGAAATCATTGGGGCTGCAGAAGCATATATGAAGATTCCAGAAGAAGACTTATTTTAAGGCTGAATTCCTGTAGTTATGTACAATTACAGTGAGAGATTCTTTAAAACCTGCAGTAGGCCAGAGCTGCAAGACATGTGGCTTCTTCAGATGGTTGCCATGCTCACAATGAGTAAAAAGAAGAACTAGGAAGGCAGATAGGAAGAAAGTGAGGACAAACTTCTAAAAGGTAAACCTTATTATTAACACAAAAGCAACAATGCAATACAATACTGTATGATTCCAAAGTCATGGGACATAACAAACACTGTTAAAGATTTATATATAAAAATACAGGAATACATTGCTAGGACTGGCGGAAGGCACCAAATAATAATTAGAGATGATATAAGGTGCATTCGCAGTCCGGGGTCCACAGTGCAGCTAAGACACCTGCTGCTTGGTAATGACGGACTATATGGCGGTATAATGTGAGTACACACATGGGTTAGCTTCACCCGGTATGAAGGAAGCGAACCCTGTTGCATCACATGGCCGCTATACCACACAGAGAGTGCAAGCAAGGCGACACAGAACTATGCCCAAGACTCAGGGTAAGAGTCCCTCTAGATCTCTTGTGCTCGACACCGCTACTGCAGTGCCAGGGAAACAATTAAATTAAATATTTACCGCACAGGAGTCCGTGCAGCGCTGCTCTGGCGGATGCCACTAACCACCCTAACTAGGGCCAGGAAAGCGCACTATCTGTGCATGGCGCCGCTCTGGTGGTCGCTGCTAACTCGATTCAGCAACTTGTGCAATTGTGCAGGATAGCACTGTCGGGCGCTAGGTAGCTCTACCATTCGCGAGCAGGCAACAACACTAGGAATGGGAATGATTCGGAGCTTTCATCCATTGACAGGCGTTCATCCATACACAAAAGTTACTACGTTTACACTAGCGCGTGGCCGAGCGGCCATGCGAACCTTTAGAGCAGTAGTGATCTGGGACCTTCCTGATGGTCCAATAGGAGCCGCAACAGGACCAGAGCATGTGACCCCCAACCTCCAATGGGAGGTCATCCCGTGGGCATGCTCAGTGTGGGAAAAGCAGGACTTAGTCCCTGAAATGCCTGCTCGTTGCTGAACAGTGCTGGCTACAAAGGCAGAGCCTGGAAAGGTAGCAGTACCTGAGCACACAGTATCAGCTTGAGCCAGATGCTGGGATCAATGTCTCTGCTGAGCAGGTTCCACTGCGGCTGGAGGAGAATGGGAGACCACAGTGGACATGGCTCGAGATTCCCCCTGTGCAGCAGCAGGAACTCAACACCTAACATACATTTCATATATTTGTGTGAAAGCAGGCATGTACTTCAGTCTGTGCACAATAAATACTAACCACACTCTTGGAGCTGCTTTGCATACATCACAGGAGACATGGGGCTGTGGCATATACATCATGGGAGTCAGACATGCGTCTGTGGCATAGAAGATATGGGGCTGCCGCTGCTGTATTCTTCTATGGGAGAGGAGCGCATTGCATTAAGACATCCCCTTTAAAATTTTAACTAAGTGTTGCATTATTAATGCGTACTTGAAATACAATAAATGCTATGCTTCTTATTCATATGTTTATCAAAATAGTACTACAAAATAATCCCTTCTGTACAGTATTGTGGACAAATGTGACTGTGAATGAATGCAATGCTATCTAGTGTAATGTTCTAAATGTTACCAATTTTGATGACGAAAACTTTCTTTTCTGAAGCAGATTTGTTTGCTTGCAATGAAGATTATTTTTAGAAGTATACCGAGTAGTGATGAGCAAAACTGAACAGTAAAGTTCTGGGTCTGTATCGAACACCTTACTATTTGGGTTCTGCACCACAAACATCGAATGTTTCCCACACTGTCATCTGCATTAGGCCTCTTTTCCACTTGCGAGAAAAACGGACGAGTGCAATCCGATAAACAATCGGATTGCACTCGGACCAATGTTATTCAATAGGTGACATTCCATTTGCGATTTTTTTTCTCAGCCGAAATTGGACTGAGAAAAAAATCGCAGCATGCTGCGTATTGCTGCGATTCTTGGACGAGACTCGCCAATGCAAGTCAATGGGTGCGAGAAAAAAAAACGCACAGCACTCGCACCATGCGAGTGCTGTCCGATTTTTACGTACCGGTGTCCTTTGAAAAACCGGCAATTCAGCACAGTGTACAGTAAAATCACACTGACAGGTTAGATTAGAGTAGATATATACACATAGAATAGGTATATATACATATATATGTCAGGGAGACACCTTTATATATATTTATATTTAATGCAGCGCTAGATAGCTTAAAAGCTGGTAATTTAATTGCTGGCTTTTGCTATCTCCTTCACAAACCCGACATGATATGAGACATGGTTTACATACAGTAAACCATCTCATATCCCCCTTTTTTGCATATTTCACACTACTAATGTTAGTAGTGTGTATGTGCAAAATTTGGGCGCTCTAGCTATTAAATTTAAGGGTTAAATCGCGGAAAAAATTGGCGTGGGCTCCTGCGCAATTTTCTCCGCCAGAGTGGTAAAGCCAGTGACTGAGGGCAGATATTAATAGCCTGGAGAGGGTCCATGGTTATTGGCCCCCCCTGGCTAAAAACATCTGCCCCCAGCCACACCAGGAAAGGCACATCTGGAAGATTGAGCCTATTCTGGCACTTGGCCACTCTCTTCCCATTCCCGTGTAACGGTGATATATGGGGTAATGAAGGGTTAATGTCACCTTGCTATTGTAAGGTGACATTAAGCCTATCCATTATTAATCCAATTGTATAAAATGGTTAAAAAACACACACACACACACGCATTATTACAAAGTATTTTAATTAAATAAATATACAAGTTGTTGTAATATTTTATTATCCTGGTAATCCACCTGAAGACCCTGTATAAAAATACAACAATATCCCATACCTTCCGATGATCAGTCTTGTCCCACGCTGTAAATCCATCTGAAGGGGTTAACTAATTTTACAAGCAGAAGCCTGCTAATGCAGCTGTGCTCCTGCCTGTAAAACCCCATGGAATGAATGGAATGTTGGTCAATGTCCTATAGTTGCCTTCAGTTACGATGATTCACCCTCTGCTGGATGTCCTCATATGAACTTGAGCCTGGGAAAATATTCTGTAAAGTTCCCAGGCTCGAGTTCATATGCACCTTCCTCTTTGCCCCCGTGTAAGGTGGTATAGTATGTTGGAAGAGGAACCTGACTTTCAGCAGGGTCAGATTCTGGCTGTGTAGAGTGCAAGTGGAATGTAGTGGTCTGTGTCAAAGTACCAGCAGACTCATCTTGCAGTGCCTGGGCAATGGGCAGGATGAGGAGGAAACACAGATATAGGTCCAAATAATAAAGTAGGACTTAACAGGAGGCATTGCTTTGTTCAGTGGAGGACAACTGTAATGAGTGGCAGACACAGTTAGAAGGCCCAAATTCTAAAGTAGGCTAAATGCAATTCAAAATTGGTAACAGGACTAAACGGGCAGCATTGCTTGGTTCAGTGGAGGACACCTGTAATGAGTGGTGCAGACACAGTTAGTAGGCCCAAATAATAAAGTAGGCTAAATGCAGTTCAAAATTGGTAACAGGACTAAACAGGTGGCATAGCTAGGTACAGGGGTAGGCTCCTCTGCTGAGTAGCAGACAGTGGTAGTAGGCGCAAAGTATTAACTGGTCTAAATGGAGGCCAGGGCCCCTGTATATTTTAACTATCATCTATCATTTCAACAAATTTGTATTGGCAGTGCAATTGAAGGATTTAACAGCACAGACTACACAGTGGTGGAACAGGGAGAGGTAAGTATTGCAAGTGGTAGAGCACTGTTCGAGCTAGGGGGAGCACTCTCTCGTGGGTGGCGGTACTGGCACAGGGCCCCTCATATTACGATGGTGTGTCTGATATTGGTTGTGCACCACCACTGTCAGATACACTTCATTGTACTATGAAGGACCCTGTGCCAGTGCCGTCGCCCAAGAGTGGGCACACCCACCTGTCCATGCAAATGGCACTCACACGGGTGCTTGCACCCGGTGGTGACCACAGCCCTGTGGGGGGAGTCAGCCCATTTAGGGAGGTATAAAAATGGCCTATGGTGGACATTCAGCAGCTGCAAATGGAGAAATTGGAGAAGTCAGTAAGAGGAGGCCAAAAGCAAGACATTTTTCAGGCAAGCTATGTGTCAGCAGGGGAAGGTGGGGCAAAATAATTTAAAATTCATGATTGGTTCATTTTAAGTTAGATCATCCGGCTTTAAAAGCTGTTTTCCTACTCCCAGATAAGGGAGCCTTCGAGGCTTTGTGTAGCCAGATGATGACGCTGGCTCAACACCTCCAGCCTTAGGTGCTATAGTGCTTTTGCCACTACCACCATATGCACCACCACTACCACCACCATCAGTACCAGCTGGCAACCACCGCCCACGGGCTCTTCCACCAGACATCCTCATTTTTTGGAAAATCTAACCAAAATAACAACCGTTATATGGTACTGTAAAACAAGGTAGAAGGTGTATATAAACTTGTTGAGAATTTAAATCTCCCTTTTTTTGGGGGAGACTGAACCAAAACTCAGGCCCAGTGTATATAACAATGCAATCTAAGTGGCAGAAAGTGGCTGGCTGACATACGACAAACTAACAGGACTGCAGTATATCCACTTTGTGATAATTTGAATCTCCTTTTTTGGGGGGAGACTGAACCAAAACTCATGTAAAGTAAGCTGCGGAGACACCATCACGTCTTTCTCAATGCAAGCAATGAATAGCCAGGCCTGTCCCCGGGAAGGAACAACCACGGGAGGGGCAGCATCCAATAAAGGAAAATATCCAATAAAGGAAAACCACCTATGCCAAGCATGGTATCCATCCACAGACAGCTGTTTCGGGGTTTTTGCCCCTCATCAGTGTGGAGTAGGAAACTGGCTATTAGGAGCAGTGCCTACTAAAAGGCTGTGAAGGTACAGATGAATGACCTCGGGGAGACCAAAGCATCCAACACCGCGGAGACACCATCACATGTTTCTCAACGCAGTGATCCAGAACACTGCCCCCATCCCTTATGGGAAATATGCAAATGCATGTAAAGTAAGCTGCGGAGACACCATCACGTGTTTCTCAACGCAAGCAATGAATAGCCAGGCATTTCCCCGGGAAGGAACAACCACGGGAAGGGCAGCATCCAATAAAGGAAAACATCCAATAAAGGAAAACCACTTATGCCAAGCATGGTATCCATCCACAGACAGCTGTTTCGGGGTTTTTGCCCCTCATCAGTGTGGAGTAGGAAATAGCCAGTTTCTTATAAGGCAGCCTAATAAGCTACAGAGATGATGCACAAAAATATAGCCTCCACTGTCCCTGCAAACAAATGGTGGTGTTGGACAGTGGAAATTGCTACAGCACAAGCAGTTTGGGGGTTAACCTTCCCTCCTTAACTATATCCCTTCTTCTGATGAAGCTGCAGCAACCTCTCCTTATGCTAAGATCGGCAGAAGTAAGATGGCGGCCAGCGTGCACGCCCCTTTATAGCCCCTGTGATGCCGCAGAAAGCAAGCCAATCACTGTCATGCCCTTCTCTAAGATGGTGGGGACCGAGACCTATGTCATCACGCTGCCCACACTCTGCGTCCTCATTCATTGGCTGAAAAATGTCACTGAAAGCGTCATACGAAACGCGACTTTTGCACGCAGATCGCCGACCTCATGGCCGATCCCACACTAGAATCGGGTCGGGTTTCATGAAACCCGACTTTGCCGAAAGTCGGAGATTTTTGAATTTGTCCGATCCATTTCGCTCAACCCTAAATGGAACAAATATTGAATGGCTGAGGTGGAAGCATTTTTATAACCACTGGTAAGAATTTGTGTATTAATTAAAATGAATACTATAATGGTGAGGTGATGGTAAATAGCTTGTTGTCTGTTAATCAGTCATAATTAGATTGCTAATAAAATAAAATATGAGAGTTATGCTTAAATAGCTTTCTAGATTGTTCACATAATATTTGACAAATATCAGATGAGCAACAATGTTTTTTGGAGATTAGTGGCTTTCTACTTGCAATCCTGCCATGCATGACATTTTTGTACAGTGTCCTCACCTGATGGTGATTCATGAACATTGACTAACTATTTTGAGAGAATCCTTCAGTTTCTTAGTATCTTGGGTTCCTTTGTGACCTTGCAGGCTATTATATGCTTTCGATCTTTTATTATTGATGACTGCTGGATAAGACATGCAAAATTCTGCATTGGAACTGAATACATAAAACAATGGGGAATTTATAGGCAACACTTTCTGAAAACATAATTTCTTTTCTACTTTTAGATGTACTGGAGCAAGTAAACAGTACTGCAATAGTATACCTTCCATATTTATTCACAGTTAAGTTAACTTTGGTCTTTGATGGAAATTTTGCATCATGAACATTTTAGGGCAGAGTTGAGGAAACTCGGACACATGGGCCATTTATGGACATCAAGTCACCTTTTCCAGCCTCTGGGCAGATTGCTGAAGACCACAGTACATTGGCCACAAATCCCACTTTGCCAGCTGCTGGCACTTTAATTCCTCCCTAGCATGAGCATATTCAGGCAGCATTTACTACTGAACACTGTGGCACATGCAACAAAAGATTATGTCCTGATGCTAGCCAGGGTGAGGACATTGTTCATGGGTGCAGTTAGCACCCTCTGCGCTCTTGTCCTGATGGTGAAGGTAGCAGTCACAGTGTCTACTATGTAATGCAAACAGCAGCTTTTTTATTCTTTTTGCTGTATATACACCATGTCTTCTATGTGTTGTATATAAACCAGTCCCAGTGTCTCCCATGTCCTGTATATATACCCGTCCCAGTGTCTCTGATGTGCTGTATGTACAGTGGACCCAGGGTATCCTATGTGGTGTATATCGAGCAGCCTCGGTGTATCCTAGGTGATGTATATAAAGCAATATTGATGTCTCCTATGTGATATATATACAGCTGTCCCATTGTCTCCTATATGATATATTCAGATGTCCCTGTGTCTCCTATGTGATGTGTACAGCAGCCTCAGTGTCTCCCAGATGTATAAACTGCACTTTTAGTATCTCTTAAGTAATGTAAACTGCAGTCTCAGTGTTTCCTATGTGATGTATATACAGCAGTCTCGGTGCATCTATCTATGTGTTATATATAAAGAAAACCTCCAACTGTATACATTCTGTAAACGTTATGTGAGCAAGGATGAATTTCCCACTTTGAGGAGACATGCAGTATTATATATTTGTGTTTGGAAAAACTACCCTCTAGACTGACACAAACCTGAACAGCATAATCAATATGATCTAACATCACACATCCCACCAAAGAGAAGGTGTTCCAGCCATCAGATTAGGGGTGAGTTAATTAAATATCAGACCAAATATAGCAGAATAGTTTTTAAGTTGATAATGTTGTATGGCTTGTGAATGATGTTATAAATATATAAATGGTCCTTGGCAGAAAAAAAAAAAGTTTCCCAACTCATGTTTTAGAGTAGTTTTACAGAAGCCATGCTCTTTCTAACTATGAAAATATTCAAAATATATTAAGAAAATGTTGTACCTTTTCAAAACATCACGATAGTCTTAATATTTGGGTAAGTTACATAGTTGAGTTAATTTCAGTTGCTGTATTTCTGTACAAAATCTCAACAATAATATTATACTTTTCTACATTTCTACATTGTTGGAATACCAGGGAATGGAAATAAATGGGTAATTCTGTATTAGTCCATTAATTGCACATCCACATAATTTCATAAATGCCTGATAGGTGAGCGTCCCACCACTTCTTTCCTTAACTCACGTAGATTTTAATAGGAATTGAATGGGAATTGACGCATGGAAATGGATAAATAGAAGTCACTGGAAGCCTATTCCCTTAGTAGCTTAAATCCCATCGATATGCCATAGAATGCACAGAAATACTCTTTTAAGTGTATCTACTTCTGTGTTCTGCTATAGTGAATAGTACTACTTACCAATAAAATTTACTTCTGATACACATCTTGTTATGGACTAATCCACAAAACATGATGTAATACTAAAATTGCTTGATAGAAATAACTTCATGTGTTCATTTTTTTTTATTTTCCTTTTTTTTTTTTACAGAAATCTCAGCCTCTACCTCTCCTTACCAGTCATATGTACCGAAGTTATTTATAGAAATATTAATCAGACCGCAGAAGAAAATATGCAGTAAAGGAACAATCAGGAAAATGTATGACCTTGGTGGGAGAAATGAAAAACTATAAAAAGCAAACCCTCTAATGAAAGAGATTGGTAGAGAACGATATGCATCATTTATATGGATTGCAATCTTTTTAACATTTAATCACATTTTACAGATTTTATACTTCAGAATATATTTAAGCTCAAATATATGAATGACTATACTTTGCGGATGTATGGTAAATAAATATATAGAAATAATAGATATGAGCAAATGAATTCAATGTGAAGTGAATTTATGTTGAATTTTAATGGAATTTCCTGAAACTGGTGAATTGGAGCAATTTGCGATTCACTTTGCACAAATCACCTAAAAAGCTGTGGCCAGCTTAAACTTTGCAGAATATTGAATCCGTCAGAGAAGGATCACATAAAGGCAGGCTTCTCAATAGTTAATATCACATCACGTGGTAAAGCACACTCAATCAGGAGGGACTATTATAGACTGCATAAAAGCCGAAGATGGAAATGCAGCAGCCATTTCGTGGTTGAATCTGTATCATCAGAGGACATCACAGCTCACTGCTTAGCAATAGAGATAGGGAGCGAAAGTAAAAAAACACTGAAGAAACTATGTAGGTACAGACAGTATGTTGCAGCACAAGAGTGAAGAACTCACAGCCATACATATTGACATTTCGACATTACTAAGGCTATTTGTGCCACAGAGCTTGAAATACGTGGGACATATTTATTTTCAGGACAATTGTAGGCTGCACCATAAATTAGATCTTAATTTTCCAAAGCAATCAAATCAACATTTTTAAAGATTTGCTCATCTCTAATAAATACAGGCTCTCAATGCATATAACAAAGAGGTATAATAGGAATGTTATTTTATTTTTCTAGAATAAAAAGTATAAGTTATTTTTGTGCAAAAGTCTGTGTAAATAGGTGTTGTTCCTTTTGGACAATTTTTTTTTATATAATACAAATAGCCATCATTCCATTCCATAGTGGTGCATGTGTGAAAATAGCAGTAGACAAAAAGAAAGATCCTGACATTCAATTGAGAAATGCATGGGATGGGCTGAAATGTCTTGTGTGGATTTCAATTAAGTGAAGCGATAACCAACATGTAACATAGTAACATAGTGACATAGTTATTAAGGTTGAAGGAAGACTTTAAGTCCATCTAGTTCAACCCATAGTCTAACCTAACATGCCCTAACATATTGATCCAGAGGAAGGCAAAAAAACCCATGTGGCAAATAGTAAGCTCCACTTTGCGGAAAAAAATTCCTTCCCGACTCCACATATGGGAATCAGACTAGTTCCCTGGATCAACACCCTATCAAGAAATCTAGTATATATACCCTGCAACATTATACTTTTCAAGAAAGGTATCCAATCCAATCTTAAATTTAAGTAATGAATCACTCATTACAACATCATACGGCAGAGAGTTCCATAGTTTCACTGCCCTTACAGTAAAGAACCCACGTCTGTTCTTATGCTTAACCTTCTTTCCTCCAGATGTAGAGGATGCCCCCTTGTCCCTGTCTCAGGTCTATGATTAAAAAGATCATCAGAAAGGTCTTTGTACTGTCCCCTCATATATTTATACATTAAAATAAGATCACCCCTTAGTCTTCATTTTTCCAAACTAAATAGCCCCAAGTGTAATAACCTATCTTGGTATTGCAGACTCCCCAGTCCTCTAATAACCTTGGTCGCTCTTCTCTGCACCCGCTCCAGTTCAGCTATGTCTTTCTAATACACCGGAGACCAGAACTGTGCACAGTATTCTAAGTGTGGTCGAACTAGTGACTTGTATAGAGGTAAAATGATGTTCTCCTCTTGAGCATCTATGCCTCTTTTAATGCATCCCATTATTTTATTTGCCTTTGTAGCTGCTGCCTGACACTGGCCACTGAACATGAGTTTGTCATCCACCGATACACCCAGGTCTTTTTCATTGACGGTTTTGCCCAGAGATTTAGAAGCGCATAGTTATACATCTTATTACTTCTACCCAAGTGCATGACCTTACATTTATCCCCATTAAAGCTCATTTGCCATTTATCAGCCCAAGCTTCTAGTTTACATAAATCATCCTGTAGTACAAAATTGTCCTCCTCTGTATTGATTACCCTGCAGAGTTTAGTGTCATCTGCAAATATTGAAATTCTGCTCTGAATGCCCCCTACAAGGTCATTAATAAATATGTTAAAAAGAAGAGGGTCCAATATTGACCGCTGTGGTACCCCACTGCTAACCGTGACCCAGTCCGAGTGTGCTCCATTAATAACCACCCTTTGTTTCCTATCCCTGAGCCAGCTCTTAACCCACTTACACATATTTTCCCCTATCCCCATTATTCTCATTTTATGTATCAACCTTTTGTGTGGCACCGTATCAAAAGCTTTTGAAAAGTCCATATACACTACATCCACTGGGTTGCCTTGGTCCAGTCCGGAACTTACCTCTTCATAGAAGCTGATCAGATTACTCTGACATGAACGGTCCCTAGTAAACCCGTGCTGATACTGGGTCATGAGGTTATTCCTCTTCAGATACTCCAGTATAGCATCCCTTAGAATGCCCTCCAGGATTTTACCCACAGTAGAGGTTAAGCTTTCTGACCTACAATTACGAGTTCAGTTTTTGTCCCCTTTTTGAATATTGGCACCACATTTGCTATACGCCAGTCCTGTGGTACAGACCCTGTTATTATGGAGTCTTTAAAGATTAAAAATAATGGTCTATCAATGACTGTACTTAATTCCTGCAGTACTCGGGGGTGTATCCCATCCGGGCCCGGAGATTTGTCAATTTTAGTGATTTTTAGACGCCGACGTACTTCCTGCTGGGTTAAGCAGGTGACATTTAATTGGGAATTTTTATCACTAGTCATTTTGTCTGCCATGGGATTTTCTTGTGTAAATACTGATGAAAAAAAGTCATTTAGCATATTGGCTTTTTCCTCATCCTCATCCACCATTTCACCCATACTATTTTTAAGGGGGCCAACACTATCATTTTTTAGTTTCTTACTATTTACATAGTTAAAGAATATTTTGGGATTATTTTTACTCTCTCTGGCAATGAGTCTCTCTGTCTCAATCTTTGCTGCCTTGGTTTGCTTTTTACAGAATTTATTTAATTTTGTGTTTATGTAATGCCTTATCTCTACCTACTTCCTTTAATTCTCTAAATGCTTTCTTTTTGTCACTTATTACGCCCCTTACAGCTCTATTTAGCCATATTGGTTTCCTCCTATTTCTAGTCTGTTTATTCCCATACGGTATATACTGTGCACAGGTCCTATCCAGGATGCTAATAAATGTCTCCCCTTTTCTTTGTGTACTTTTATGTCTCAGGATATCGTCCCAGTTAATTGCACCAAGATCCTCTCTCATACGTTTTGCCCTCCTGAAGTTTAGTGTCCTTGTAACCTCTCTACTACACATCTTATTAAAGGATACATGAAAACGTATCATTTTGTGATCACTATTCCCCAAGTGACCCCCAACCCTTATATTTGATATGCGGTCTGGCCTGTTGGTTAATATTAGGTCTAGCAGTGCCCCCCTTCTGGTTTGGTTCTGAACCAGTTGTGAAAGGTAATTGTCTCTCATAGTTGTCAAAAAACGATTACCTTTGCTGGAACTGCAGGTTTCTGTTCCCCAATCTATTTCAGGGTAGTTGAAGTCCCCCATAATAATGACTTCCCCTTGAGTCGCATCTTCATCTATTTGCTTTACGAGGATATTCTCCATTGCTTCCAATATTTTTGGAGATTTATAACAAACCCCTATCAGTAGTTTATTATTTTCCCCCCTTTCCTTATCTCCACCCACAGAGACTCTACATTTTCATTAGATTCACCTATATTATCACACCAGATGGGTTTTAAGAATGATTTTACATATAGACACACCCCTCCCCCTCGCCTATCCATTTGGTCATTTCTGAACAGACTATAACCCTGCAAGTTAACAGCCCAATCATGGCTCTCATCCAGCCACGTTTCAGATATCCCCACCATGTCATAATTATGCTCCAACAACATTAATTCTAATTCGTCCATTTTGTTGGCGAGGTTTCTGGCATTAGTATACATACATTTTATGTATCTCTCTGCACCTCTATTCTTTCTTAAATTATTAATTGATCTAACCCCCCCATGCCACCGCCACCCTCAACTTCCTTATTTGTGCCCAGGTCTCTATCTGCACTATCTTCCCCTCCTATAAAATGAATACCCTCCCCCAAATTCCTTATTTTAAACACTCCTCCAACCTTCTAGCCATTTTCTCCCCCAGCACAGCTGCACCTTTCCCATTTAGGTGCAGCCCGTCCCTAGCGTAGAACCTGTAGCCAACTAAGAAGTCGGCCCAGTTCTGCAGGAACCCAAACCCCTCCTTCCTACACCAATTCTTGAGCCACTTATTAACCTCTCTAATCTCCCATTGCCTTTCTGGCGTGGCACGTGGTACAGGCAGTATTTTGGAAAATACCATGTTGGAGGTCCTTGCTTTCAGCTTGCAGCCTAATTCCCTGAAATCATCTTTAAGGACCTTCCACCTGTCTCTAACTTTGTCATTTGTGCCAATGTGCACCATGACCGCTGGGTCCTCACCAGCCCCTCCCAGTAATCTGTCCACCCGATCCTGAGTGCCAGGATCTTTCTTTTTGTGTACCAACTTTATTTTATAAACTAACAAAGCCTTAATCATTGCTGGGACCTGACTATTAACAGTAAGAAAAATGAAGTATAATGCAATTCCCATTTTAAATGCTCAACTTTCTGTGTAATAGACACGCTGGATCATGAAGAGTGAGAGGTTCTCTTTCTAGTCACTCTCTTCTTTAACCTAAAGATTAGCGAGCTAAATACCCCTGCTCTCCTTGCATAATATAATTAAGAGAATAAAATTACACTTGGCAGAGAGGAAGCATGGCTTTCCACCCAAGTGTCCTTGGAGTGTCCAATCAGACGGTCATGAAGCTGATAAACTAAGGGTACCGTCACACAGTGGCACTTTGATCGCTAGGATGGCACGATCCGTGACGTCCAGTGATATCGTTACGATCTCGCTGTGTCTGACACGCTACTGCGATCAGGGACCCCACTGAGAATTGTACGTTGTAGCAGATCGTCTGAAACTTTATTTCGTCGCTGGATCTCCCGCTGACATCGCTGAATCGGCGTGTGTGACGCCGATTCAGCGATGTCTTCACTGGTAACCAGGGTAAACATCGGGTTACTAAGCGCAGGGCCGCACTTAGTAACCCTATGTTTACCCTGGTTACCAGCGTAAACGTAAAAAAAAAAAACATTACATACTTACCTTCAGCTGTCTGTCCCCGGCGCTCTGCTTCTCTGCACTCCTCCTGCATCCTGTGTCAGCGCCGGCCGGCCGTAAAGCACAACGGTGACGTCACCGCTCTGCTTTCCGGCTTACCGGCGCTGACAGTGCAGAGGAAAGCACAGCGCCGGAGGACAGACACGGAAAATAAGTATGTAGTGTTTGTTTTTTTACGTTTACGCTGGTAACCAGGGTAAACATCGGGTTACTAAGCGCGGCCCTGCGCTTAGTAACCCGATGTTTACCCTGGTTGCCAGGGGACTTTGGGATCGTTGGTCGCTGGAGAGCTGTCTGTGTGACAGCTCTCCAGCGACCACACAACGACGCTGCAGCGATCGACATCGTTGTCGTATCGCTGCAACGTCGTTTCAGTGTGACGGTACCCTAAGTTCAACAACCATGCTGATCGTAGATGCAATCTCAATGCAGTTATTAGGTGATTGTGGATGGTAGTTCCGTAAGTGTGCAAAAGCATAGATGTAATAAAAAAGAGAAAGATGTACAAGCACAACTTACCTCTGCATTTTTTTCCAAATATCCATAATACTTTCCTAGCTCAGCAAGACAAGATATTTGCTACATTTTCTTCTTTTGAAAAGCCTTCTCTATTGGTAAAGTGGAGTTCTGCAAAATGATAAGCAAAAAATAAAGTCAAGTTATTATCAAAAATAAATGTTTTATTTATTTTTATATTTCTATTACTCCATCAGTAATAATTTGCACAATCAAATGATTAGGGCAATAGTAGAATCTTTTTTGACTCTTTTGCAACATTTCTTTTAATTCTTAATTGGTCTTGTAATTTATTATTTAATTTTTAATTTTAATAGGTTTCCTGAACCTAGCTGGGAGTGCAGCTGTGCAGGTAAAAAGTTTGAAATTGATACAGCCTTAGGCTAATAATAATAATTTTTGTTTCTATAGCGTGAACATATTTCAAAGCACTTTACATCTTAGAGTAGACAATAAAGACAATACAGAATAACACAAATACCAAAAGGAGTGAGAGTCCTGCTCAGAAGCTTACAATTCATGAAGAAATATGGGTTACATGAAAGTTAAATGGCTAAAAAAGTAATCTTTGTTGTGTATGGTCCAGCCATCAATGAAATAAATAGGGTATTCACATAATGCTGCATGAACCCGTCACCAGCCAGTATGTGTAGAAGTAAAGACACAGAAAGCTATTAAGTGCAAGGAGGGTGATAGACCAGTCTAAAGAAATAAATTATGAGTCTAAACTTCATACTGGATATTGGGAATTAATCAAATTGTCATGGGTAGTGCATTACGAAGAGTCTTGGAGAGGGGGGGAGGGAGGTTCAGATTTTTGAGAATATTAGTCTTAGGTCATTATCTGATAGGAGGCACGGGTAGTGTGGTAGACTGAGACAAAGGAGGAGATGCAAAGCTTCATGTTTAATTGTCAGCTGCAACATTTTAAGTAGGCCCAGAAGCGGGATTGTTGCCCTGATTATGGCATCTGTTATGAAAGGCAATTCAGTACCACAATGGACATAGCGGTCAGAGCACATACAGTGATCTGACAATAACCCAAAATCATAGAACGAGCTCTGAGACGTGGGAACTCTGCAGACCGTAATCCCTAATCCTCTCCAAACAACACTAGAGGCAGCCGTGGATTGCGCCTAACTCTGCCTATGCAACTCGGCACAGCCTGAGAAACTAACTAGCCTGAAGATAGAAAATAAGCCTACCTTGCCTCAGAGAAATACCCCAAAGGAAAAGGCAGCCCCCCACATATAATGACTGTGAGTTAAGATGAAAAGACAAACGTAGAGATGAAATAGATTCAGCAAAGTGAGGCCCGACTTTCTTAACAGAGCGAGGATAGAAAAGGCAACTTTGCGGTCTACACAAAACCCTAAAGAAAACCACGTAAAGGGGGCAAAAAGACCCTCCGTACCGAACTAACGGCACGGAGGTACACCCTTTGCGTCCCAGAGCTTCCAGCAACAAATTAGACAAGCTGGACAGAAAAAATAGCAAACAAATAGCAAAGAAGAACTTAGCTATGCAGAGCAGCAGGCCACAGGAATGATCCAGGGAAAAGCAAGTCCAACACTGGAACATTGAAAGGAAGCCAGGATCAAAGCATTAGGTGGAGATAAGTAGAGAAGCACCTAACGACCTCACCAGATCACCTGAGGGAGGAAACTCAGAAGCCGCAGTACCACTTCCCTCCACCAACAGAAGCTCACAGAGAGAATCAGCCGAAGTACCACTTGTGACCACAGGAGGGAGCTCTGCCACAGAATTCACAACAGTACCCCCCCTTGAGGAGGGGTCACCGAACCCTCACCAGAGCCCCCAGGCCGACTAGGATGAGCCACATGAAAGGCACGAACAAGATCGGGAGCATGGACATCAGAGGCAAAAACCCAGGAGTTATCTTCCTGAGCATAACCCTTCCATTTAACCAGATACTGGAGTTTCCGTCTAGAAACACGAGAATCCAAAATCTTCTCCACAATATACTCCAATTCCCCCTCCACCAAAACCGGGGCAGGAGGATCAACAGATGGAACCATAGGTGCCACGTATCTCCGCAACAATGACCTATGGAATTCGTTATGTATGGCAAAAGAATCTGGAAGGGTCAGACGAAAAGACACAGGATTAAGAACCTCAGAAATCCTATATGGACCAATGAAACGAGGTTTAAACTTAGGAGTGGAAACCTTCATAGGAATATGACGAGAAGATAACCAAACCAGATCCCCAACACGAAGTCGGGGACCCACACGGCGTCTGCGATTAGCGAAACGTTGAGCCTTCTCCTGGGACAAGGTCAAATTGTCCACTACATGAGTCCAAATCTGCTGCAACCTGTCCACCACAGTATCCACACCAGGACAGTCCGAAGACTCAACCTGTCCTGAAGAGAAACGAGGATGGAACCCAGAATTGCAGAAAAATGGCGAAACCAAGGTAGCCGAGCTGGCCCGATTATTAAGGGCGAACTCAGCCAAAGGCAAAAAGGACACCCAGTCATCCTGATCGGCAGAAACAAAGCATCTCAGATATGTTTCCAAGGTCTGATTGGTTCGTTCGGTCTGGCCATTAGTCTGAGGATGGAAAGCCGAGGAAAAGGACAAGTCAATGCCCATCCTACCACAAAAGGCTCGCCAAAACCTTGAAACAAACTGGGAACCTCTGTCAGAAACAATATTCTCTGGAATGCCATGTAAACGAACCACATGCTGGAAGAACAATGGCACCAAATCAGAGGAGGAAGGCAATTTAGACAAGGGTACCAGATGGACCATCTTAGAAAAGCGATCACAGACCACCCAAATGACTGACATCTTTTGAGAAACGGGAAGATCAGAAATAAAATCCATAGAGATATGTGTCCAAGGCCCCTTCGGGACCGGCAAGGGCAAAAGCAACCCACTGGCACGAGAACAGCAGGGCTTAGCCCGAGCACAAATCCCACAGGACTGCACAAAAGCACGCACATCCCGCGACAGAGACGGCCACCAAAAGGATCTAGCCACTAACTCTCTGGTACCAAAGATTCCAGGATGACCAGCCAACACCGAACAATGAACCTCAGAGATAACTTTATTGGTCCACCTATCAGGGACAAACAGTCTCTCCGCTGGACAACGATCAGGTTTATTAGCCTGAAATTTTTGCAGCACCCGCCGCAAATCAGGGGAGATTGCAGACACAATTACTCCTTCCTTGAGGATACCCGCCGGCTCAGACAAACCCGGAGAGTCGGGCACAAAACTCCTAGACAGAGCATCCGCCTTCACATTTTTAGAGCCCGGAAGGTACGAAATCACAAAGTCAAAATGGGCAAAAAACAGCGACCAACGAGCCTGTCTAGGATTCAACCGCTTAGCAGACTCAAGATAAGTCAAGTTCTTATGATCAGTCAATACCACCACGCGATGCTTAGCTCCTTCAAGCCAATGACGCCACTCCTCGAATGCCCACTTCATGGCCAGCAACTCTCGGTTGCCCACATCATAATTTTGCTCAGCAGGCAAAAACTTCCTGGAAAAAAAAGCGCATGGTTTCATCACTGAGCAATCAGAACCTCTCTGCGACAAAACAGCCCCCGGTTCCAATCTCAGAAGCATCAACCTCGACCTGGAACGGAAGAGAAACATCTGGTTGACACAACACAGGGGCAGAAGAAAAACGACGCTTCAACTCCTGAAAAGCTTCCACAGCAGCAGAAGACCAATTGACCAAATCAGCACCCTTCTTGGTCAAATCGGTCAATGGTTTGGCAATACTAGAAAAATTGCAGATGAAGCGACGATAAAAATTAGCAAAGCCCAGGAACTTTTCCAGACTTTTCAGAGATGTCGGCTGAGTCCAATCATGGATGGCTTGGACCTTAACAGGATCCATTTCGATAGTAGAAGGGGAAAAGATGAACCCCAAAAATGAAACCTTCTGCACACCAAAGAGACACTTTGATCCCTTCACAAACAAAGAATTAGCACGCAGGACCTGAAAAACTGTTCTGACCTGCTTCACATGAGACTCCCAATCATCCGAGAAGATCAAAATGTTATCCAAGTACACAATCAGGAATTTATCCAGGTACTCTCGGAAGATGTCATGCATAAAGGACTGAAACACTGATGGAGCATTGGCAAGTCCGAATGGCATCACTAGATACTCAAAATGACCCTCGGGCGTATTAAATGCAGTTTTCCATTCATCTCCTCGCCTGATTCGCACCAGATTATACGCACCACGAAGATCTATCTTGGTGAACCAACTAGCCCCCTTAATCCGAGCAAACAAATCAGATAGCAATGGCAAGGGGTACTGAAATTTAACCGTGATCTTATTTAGAAGGCGGTAATCTATACAAGGTCTCAGCGAACCATCCTCCTTGGCTACAAAAAAGAACCCTGCTCCTTATGGTGACGATGACGGGCGAATATGCCCCTTCTCCAGGGATTCCTTCACATAACTGCGCATAGCGGCGTGCTCAGGCACGGATAAATTAAACAGTCGACCTTTTGGGAATTTACTACCAGGAATCAAATTGATAGCACAATCACAATCCCTATGCGGAGGTAGGGCATCGGACTTGGGATCATCAAATACATCCCGGTAATCAGACAAGAACTCTGGAACCTCAGAAGGGGTGGATGACGAAATTGATAGAAATGGAACATCACCATGTACCCCCTGACAACCCCAGCTGGACACCGACATGGATTTCCAATCTAATACTGGATTATGGGCTTGTAGCCATGGCAACCCCAACACGACCACATCATGCAGATTATGCAACACCAGAAAGCGAATAACCTCCTGATGTGCAGGAGCCATGCACATGGTCAGCTGGGTCCAGTATTGAGGCTTATTCTTGGCCAAAGGCGTTGCATCAATTCCTCTCAATGGAATAGGACACTGCAAGGGCTCTAAGAGAAACCCACCACGCTTAGCATACTCCAAGTCCATCAAATTCATGGCAGCGCCTGAATCCACAAATGCCATGACAGAATACGATGACAAAGAACAGATCAAGGTAACGGACAGAAGAAATTTTGACTGTACCGTACCAATGGTGGCAGACCTAGCGAACCGCTTAGTGCGCTTAGGACAATCAGAGATAGCATGAGTGGAATCACCACAGTAGAAACACAGCCCATTCAGACGTCTGTGTTCTTGCCGTTCAAATCTGGTCAAAGTCCTATGGCACTGCATAGGCTCAGGTTTAAGCTCAGGTAATACCGCCAAATGGTGCACAGATTTACGCTCACGCAAGCGTCGACCGATCCGAATGGCCAAAGACATAGACTCATTCAAACCAGCAGGCATAGGAAATCCCACCATGACATCTTTAAGGGCTTCAGAGAGACCCTTTCTGAACATAGCTGCCAGCGCAGATTCATTCCATTGAGTGAGAACGGACCACTTTCTAAATTTCTGACAATATACCTCTATCTCATCCTGACCCTGACAAAGAGCCAGCAAATTTTTCTCTGCCTGATCCACTGAATTAGGTTCATCGTACAGCTATCCGAGCGCCAGGAAAAACGCATCGATATTACTCAATGCAGGATCTCCTGGCGCAAGAGAAAATGCCCAGTCCTGAGGGTCGCCGCGCAAAAAAGAAATAACAATCAAAACCTGTTGAACTGGATCACCAGAGGAGCGAGGTTTCAAGGCCAGAAATAATTTACAATTATTTTTGAAACTCAGAAACTTAGTTCTATCTCCAAAAAACAAATCAGGAATAGGAATTCTTGGTTCTAACATAGATTTCTGATCAATAGTGTCTTGAATCTTTTGTACACTTGCCGAGAGCTGATCCACAAATGAAGACAGACTTCTAATGTCCATCGCTACACCTGTGTACTGAACCACCCAAATGTCTAGGGGAAAAAAAAGGCAAAACACAGTGCAAAGAAAAAAAAATGGTCTCAGAACTTCTTTTTTCCCTCTATTGAGAATCATTAGTACTTTGGCTTCCTGTACTGTTAAGAAAGGCAATTCAGTACCACAATGGACATAGCGGTCAGAGCACATACAGTGATCTGACAATAACCCAAAATCATAGAACGAGCTCTGAGACGTGGGAACTCTGCAGACCGTAATCCCTAATCCTCTCCAAACAACACTAGAGGCAGCCGTGGATTGCGCCTAACTCTGCCTATGCAACTCGGCACAGCCTGAGAAACTAACTAGCCTGAAGATAGAAAATAAGCCTACCTTGCCTCAGAGAAATACCCCAAAGGAAAAGGCAGCCCCCCACATATAATGACTGTGAGTTAAGATGAAAAGACAAACGTAGAGATGAAATAGATTCAGCAAAGTGAGGCCCGACTTTCTTAACAGAGCGAGGATAGAAAAGGCAACTTTGCGGTCTACACAAAACTCTAAAGAAAACCACGCAAAGGGGGCAAAAAGACCCTCTGTACCGAACTAACGGCACGGAGGTACACCCTTTGCGTCCCAGAGCTTCCAGCAACAAATTAGACAAGCTGGACAGAAAAAATAGCAAACAAATAGCAAAGAAGAACTTAGCTATGCAGAGCAGCAGGCCACAGGAATGATCCAGGGAAAAGCAAGTCCAACACTGGAACATTGAAAGGAAGCCAGGATCAAAGCATTAGGTGGAGTTAAGTAGAGAAGCACCTAACGACCTCACCAGATCACCTGAGGGAGGAAACTCAGAAGCCGCAGTACCACTTCTGTTGTGAATCCTGTGGCTGAATTCACTCCTGTGGTCACAAGTGGTACTGCAGCTTCTGAGCTTCCTCCCTCAGGTGTTCTGGTGAGCTCGTTAACTGCTTCATTACTTAACTCCGCCTGATGCTGCTATCCTTGCTCCTTGTCAATGTTTCAGTGTTGGATCTGAGCTTCTCCTGATTGTTCCTGTGACCTGCTGCTCTGTATAGCTAAGTGCTTTTTTGTTGCTTTTTTTCTGTCCAGCTTGTCTTTTGTTTTGCTGGAAGCTCTGAGACGCAAAGGGTGTACCGCCGTGCCGTTAGTTCGGCACGGTGGGTTTTTTTTGCCCCCTTTGCGTGGTTTTGCTTTAGGGTTTTTTGTAGACTGCAAAGTTCGCTTTACTGTTCTCGCTCTGTCCTAGAATATCGGGCCCCACTTTGCTGAATCTATTTCATCCCTACGTTTTGTCTTTTCATCTTACTCACAGTCATTATATGTGGGGGGCTGCCTTTTCCTTTGGGGAATTTCTCTGGGGCAAGTCAGGCCTATTTTTCTATCTTCAGGCTAGCTAGTTTCTTAGGCTGTGCCGAGTTGCCTAGGTAGTTGTTAGGCGCAATCCACAGCCGCTTTTAGTTGTGTTTAGGATAGGATCAGGTGTGCAGTCTACAGAGTTTCCACGTCTCAGAGCTCGTTCTTGTATTTTTGGGTATTTGTCAGATCACTGTGTGCGCTCTGATCGCTAAGCACACTGTGTTTCTGGATTGCCTTCATAACACCTGTCATTAGCAAACATAACAGTACAAGGAGCCAAGACTAATGATTCTCAATAGAGGGAAAGAAAAAGTTCTGACATAATTTTTTTTTTTTCCTGCTCTGTGTTCACTTTTTTTTTTTCCCCTAGACATTTGGGTGATTCTGGACACAGGTGTGGACATGGATATTCAGGGTCTGTGCTCTTCAATGGATAATCTCGTTATAAATGTACAAAAAATTCAAGATACTATTGATCAGAAATCTATGTTAGAACCAAGAATTCCTATTCCTGATTTGTTTTTTGGAGATAGAACTAAGTTTCTAAGTTTCAAAAATAATTGTAAGCTATTTCTGGCCTTGAAACCTCATTCTTCTGGTAATCCTATTCAACAGGTTTTGATTATTATTTCTTTTTTGCGCGGCGACCCTCAAGACTGGGCATTTTCTCTTGCGCCAGGAGACCCTGCATTGAGTAGTGTCGATGCGTTTTTCCTGGCGCTCGGATTGCTGTACGATGAGCCTAATTCAGTGGATCAGGCTGAGAAAAATTTACTGGCTTTGTGCCAGGGTCAGGATGATATAGAAGTATATTGTCAGAAATTTAGGAAATGGTCAGTACTCACTCAGTGGAATGAATCTGCGCTGGCAGCTTTGTTCAGAAAGGGTCTCTCTGAGGCTCTTAAGGATGTCATGGTGGGATTTCCTATGCCTGCTGGTTTGAATGAGTCTTTGTCTTTGGCCATTCAGATCGGTCGACGCTTGCGCGAGCGTAAATCTGTGCACCATTTGGCGGTACTGCCTGAGGTTAAACCTGAGCCTATGCAATGCGATAGGACTATGACTAGAGTTGAACGGCAGGAATACAGACGTCTGAATGGTCTGTGTTTCTACTGTGGTGATTCCACTCATGCTATTTCTGATTGTCCTAAGCGCACTAAGCGGTCCGCTAGGTCTGCCGTCATTGGTACTGTACAGTTAAAATTCCTTCTGTCCATTACCTTGATATGCTCTTTGTCGTCGTTTTCTGTCATGGCGTTTGTGGATTCGGGCGCTGCCCTGAATCTGATGGATTTGGATTATGCTAAACGTTGTGGGTTTTTCTTGGAGTCTTTGCGGTGTCCTATTCCATTGAGAGGAATTGATGCTACACCTTTGGCCAAGAATAAACCTCAATACTGGGCCCAGCTGACCATGTGCATGGCTCCTGCACATCAAGAAGTTATTCGCTTTCTGGTGTTGCATAATCTGCATGATGTGGTCGTGTTGGGGTTTCCATGGCTACAAACCCATTATCCATAAAACATAACTTTATTAATGCAGAAATAACATATATAAAAAGCTGTGAAAAAGGTTAATAAACCACAGGGAGAGACAGGATACGCACTATAAGGCAGAACATATTCCCACAGGCTCAAGGCCACCTGGCTGCAGCAACATCAGTATGGCGAAATAGACTCACAATAAGGGGCCTATAGTAAATAGTATGGCAAGTAAATAACCCCAACAACCGCATCCCAATAGCACAACATAATAAACAGTGTATGTAATTGTGGAATAGCTACCTGATGGTATCACAGCCAGAAGCCAGGAGCACACCCGACGCGCGTTTCGGAGCGCAATGCGGAAGGAGGAAGGAGGAAGGAGCATTGCGCTCCGAAACGCGCGTCGGGTGTGCTCCTGGCTTCTGGCTGTGATACCATCAGGTAGCTATTCCACAATTACATACACTGTTTATTATGTTGTGCTATTGGGATGCGGTTGTTGGGGTTATTTACTTGCCATACTATTTACTATAGGCCCCTTATTGTGAGTCTATTTCGCCATACTGATGTTGCTGCAGCCAGGTGGCCTTGAGCCTGTGGGCATATGTTCTGCCTTATAGTGCGCATCCTGTCTCTCCCTGTGGTTTATTAACCTTTTTCACAGCTTTTTATATATGTTATTTCTGCATTAATAAAGTTATGTTTTATGGGATTTTTTGGACTGCAATTGTGTGAGTTTTTCTACCAGATGGTTGGCAGTTTTTTCCTGACTACGGTCCGGATATACATGCATTGAGGCACACTGAGATTGATTCATGGGTATTGACGTACATGGGTGTCTCTGCATGATTATGTTTGTAACATTCATTGTTTACAAACCCATAATCCAGTATTGGATTGGAATTCCATGTCGGTATCCAGCTGGGGTTGTCAGGGGGTACATGGTGATGTTCCATTTTTGTCGATTTCGTCATCCACCCCTTCTGAGGTCCCAAAGTTCTTGTCTGATTATCAGGATGTATTTGAAGAGCCCAAGTCCGATGCTCTACCTCCGCATAGGGATTGTGATTGTGCTATCAATTTGATTCCTGGTAGTAAATTCCCTAAAGGTCGATTATTTAATTTATCCGTGCCCGAACACGCCGCTATGCGCAGTTATGTGAAGGAATCCCTGGAGAAGGGACATATTCGCCCATCGTCATCACCACTGGGAGCAGGGTTCTTCTTTGTAGCCAAGAAGGATGGTTCGCTGAGACCGTGTATTGATTACCGCCTTCTTAATAAGATCACTGTTAAATTTCAGTATCCCTTGCCATTGTTATCTGACTTGTTTGCTCGGATTAAGGGGGCTAGTTGGTTCACTAAGATAGATCTTCATGGTGCGTATAATCTGGTGAGAATCAGGCAAGGAGATGAATGGAAAACTGCATTCAATACGCCCGAGGGTCATTTTGAGTATCTAGTGATGCCGTTCGGACTTGCCAATGCTCCATCTGTGTTTCAGTCTTTTATGCATGACATCTTCCGTGAGTATCTGGATAAATTCCTGATTGTTTACTTGGATGACATTTTGATCTTCTCAGATGATTGGGAGTCTCATGTGAAGCAGGTCAGAATGGTTTTTCAGGTCCTGCATGCTAACTCTTTGTTTGTGAAGGGATCAAAGTGTCTCTTCGGTGTGCAGAAAGTTTCATTTTTGGGGTTCATCTTTACCCCTTCTACTATCGAGATGGATCCAGTTAAGGTCCAAGCCATCCAGGATTGGATTCAGCCGACATCTCTGAAAAGTCTGCAAAAGTTCCTGGGCTTTGCTAATTTTTATCGTCGCTTCATCTGTAATTTTTCTAGCATTGCCAAACCATTGACCGATTTGACCAAGAAGGGTGCTGATTTGGTTAATTGGTCTTCTGCTGCTGTGGAAGCTTTTCAGGAGTTGAAGCGTCATTTTTGTTCTGCCCCTGTGTTGTGTCAGCCAGATGTTTCTCTTCCGTTCCAGGTCGAGGTTGATGCTTCTGAGATTGGAGCAGGGGCGGTTTTGTCACAGAGAGGTTCTGATTGCTCAGTGATGAAACCATGTGCTTTCTTTTCCAGGAAGTTTTCGCCCGCTGAGCGTAATTATGATGTGGGCAATCGAGAGTTGCTGGCCATGAAGTGGGCATTCGAGGAGTGGCGTCATTGGCTTGAAGGAGCTAAGCATCGCGTGGTGGTATTGACTGATCATAAGAACTTGACTTATCTCGAGTCTGCCAAGCGCTTGAATCCTAGACAGGCCCGTTGGTCGTTATTTTTTGCCCGCTTCGACTTTGTGATTTCGTACCTTCCGGGCTCTAAAAATGTGAAGGCGGATGCTCTGTCTAGGAGTTTTGTGCCCGACTCTCCGGGTTTATCTGAGCCAGCGGGTATCCTCAAGGAAGGAGTCATTGTGTCTGCCATCTCCCCTGATTTGCGGCGGGTGCTGCAAAAATTTCAGGCGAATCAACCTGATCGTTGTCCAGCAGAGAAACTGTTCGTCCCTGATAGGTGGACTAATAAACTTATCTCTGAACTTCATTGTTCGGTGTTGGCTGGTCATCCTGGAATCTTTGGTACCAGAGAGTTAGTGGCTAGATCCTTCTGGTGGCCATCTCTGTCACGGGATGTACGTGCTTTTGTGCAGTCCTGTGGGATTTGTGCTAGGGCTAAGCCCTGCTGTTCTCGTGCCAGTGGGTTGCTTTTGCCCTTGCCGGTCCCAAAGAGGCCTTGGACACATATTTCGATTGATTTCATTTCTGACCTTCCCGTTTCTCAAAAGATGTCAGTCATTTGGGTGGTCTGTGATCGCTTTTCTAAAATGGTCCATCTGGTGCCCTTGGCTAAATTGCCTTCCTCCTCTGATTTGGTACCTTTGTTCTTTCAGCATGTGGTTCGGTTGCATGGCATTCCTGAGAATATTGTTTCTGACAGAGGTTCCCAGTTTGTTTCAAGGTTCTGGCGAGCCTTTTGTGGTAGGATGGGCATTGACCTATCCTTTTCCTCGGCTTTCCATCCTCAGACTAATGGCCAGACCGAACGAACCAATCAGACCTTGGAAACATATCTGAGATGTTTTGTTTCTGCAGACCAGGATGATTGGGTGTCCTTTTTGCCGTTGGCTGAGTTCGCCCTTAATAATCGGGCCAGCTCGGCTACCTTGGTTTCTCCATTTTTTTGCAATTCTGGGTTCCATCCTCGTTTCTCTTCAGGACAGGTTGAGTCTTCGGACTGTCCTGGTGTGGATTCTGTGGTGGATAGGTTGCAGCAGATCTGGACTCAGGTAGTGGACAATTTGATCTTGTCCCAGGAGAAAGCTCAACTTTTCGCTAATCGCAGACGCCGTGTGGGTCCCCGACTTCGTGTTGGGGATCTGGTTTGGTTATCTTCTCGTCATATTCCTATGAAGGTTTCCTCTCCTAAATTTAAACCTCGTTTTATTGGTCCGTATAGGATTTCTGAGGTTCTCAATCCTGTGTCTTTTCGTTTGACCCTCCCAGACTCCTTTTCCATACATAATGTATTCCATAGGTCGTTGTTGCGGAGATACGTGGCACCTATGGTTCCATCTGTTGAGCCTCCTGCCCCGGTTTTGGTGGAGGGGGAATTGGAGTATATTGTGGAGAAGATTTTGGATTCTCGTGTTTCTAGACGGAAACTCCAGTATCTGGTTAAATGGAAGGGTTATGCTCAGGAAGATAATTCCTGGGTTTTTGCCTCTGATGTTCATGCTTCCGATCTTGTTCGTGCCTTTCATGCGGCTCATCCTGGTCGGCCTGGGGGCTCTGGTGAGGGTTCGGTGACCCCTCCTCAAGGGGGGGGTACTGTTGTGAATTCTGTGGCTGAATTCACTCCTGTGGTCACAAGTGGTACTGCAGCTTCTGAGCTTCCTCCCTCAGGTGTTCTGGTGAGCTCGTTAACTGCTTCATTACTTAACTCCGCCTGATGCTGCTATCCTTGCTCCTTGTCAATGTTTCAGTGTTGGATCTGAGCTTCTCCTGATTGTTCCTGTGACCTGCTGCTCTGTATAGCTAAGTGCTTTTTTGTTGCTTTTTTTCTGTCCAGCTTGTCTTTTGTTTTGCTGGAAGCTCTGAGACGCAAAGGGTGTACCGCCGTGCCGTTAGTTCAGCACGGTGGGTTTTTTTTGCCCCCTTTGCGTGGTTTTGCTTTAGGGTTTTTTGTAGACTGCAAAGTTTGCTTTACTGTCCTCGCTCTGTCCTAGAATATCGGGCCCCACTTTGCTGAATCTATTTCATCCCTACGTTTTGTCTTTTCATCTTACTCACAGTCATTATATGTGGGGGGCTGCCTTTTCCTTTGGGGAATTTCTCTGGGGCAAGTCAGGCCTATTTTTCTATCTTCAGGCTAGCTAGTTTCTTAGGCTGTGCCGAGTTGCCTATAATAATAATAATAATCTTTATTTTTATATAGCGCTAACATATTCCGCAGCGCTTTACAGTTTTGCACACATTATCATCACTGTCCCTGATGGGGCTCACAATCTAGAATCCCTATCAGTATGTCTTTGGAATGTGGGAGGAAACCGGAGTGCCCGGAGGAAACCCACGCAAACACGGAGAGAACATACAAACTCTTTGCAGATGTTGTCCTGGGTGGGATTAGAACCCAGGACCCCAGCGCTGCAAGGCTGCAGTGCTAACCACTGCACCACCGTGCTGCCTAGGTAGTTGTTAGGCGCAATCCACAGCCGCTTTTAGTTGTGTTTAGGATAGGATCAGGTGTGCAGTCTACAGAGTTTCCACGTCTCAGAGCTCGTTCTTGTATTTTTGGGTATTTGTCAGATCACTGTGTGCGCTCTGATCGCTAAGCACACTGTGTTTCTGGATTGCCTTCATAACACCTGTCATTAGCAAACATAACACACTTCCCTCCACCAACAGAAGCTCACAGAGAGAATCAGCCGAAGTACCACTTGTGACCACAGGAGGGAGCTCTGCCACAGAATTCACAACAGGCATCATCGCTACTCACCATATTTGTGGAGATCTCAAAGTCTTGGAGAATAGCACAAATGTCAGACATCCATGCCCACTCTTCAGTTATTATGTGCCGGGACTGAACAGAGTACTAGTGGGCATGTTAGAGCTGGTATTCGACAACTGGCCTCTGCTGCTCACAAAGCCTTGCAAACACATTCATTGTGGAGTTTCAGCATGTGGTTGGACGGTGATCTGACACTTGTATGCGCTGCTGAAGCAGTGATTGAGTGGCAGCAGCTGTAGATGACTTGTGGATATGGGCACTGATGAGGGGTACTTTGACCAGAAGCTCTGGCAATCTGATTAGGTTTTCAGAAACCGGTGAGCTACCAAGTTGAGCATGTAGACTAATCATGGAATGTGTGTGAGCTTGCCAGACTTCACAGTCACCATCAGATTAAGGCAATTATCACACACATCAATGCCTGGTTGTAGATTCAGTGGTGAGTGCCACAGATCTGTTTGGTTTGTTATTCCTTTCAATAACTCTGCTGCACTGTGCGGTTTGTCTCCTTGACAAATTAGCTTCAGCAGGGCCTGTTGCCACTTTGATGAAGCATTGCTGGAAAGCTTCCATCTTCCAGTTGATGCAAATGATATGCTTTGAAATAACATGTCAGAGATGGAGGATGAGAAGGAGCAGGAGGGGGTGCATGAATTGGTGTAGGGGTGGAGGAAACCCTGACAGAAGTAGAGCCAGCATTCCTCGGCATCAGTATCACATGTGTCGTACCAGTGTGAGACTTGTCCCCGTCCTCCACAATGTTCATCCAGTCCACTATCAGGGAAATGCAGCATCCCTGGCCACAAGTGTTTGTCCATATGTCGGTCATTAAATGGACAATACCAGTAAGTACTTTGGTAAGGGCATGGTGATGTTCCTGGTACAAGGCGGGGATGATACACTGAGATAAATAGTGGCTGCTGGAGATCAAGTACCCAGGGACGACTGCTGCCACTAGTTGGCAGAAATCATCCTTGTTGACAAGGCTAAATGGTATCATTTCCATGGTAAGCAGCCTTTTAGCATTTGGGCCTGTGAGTGGGTAGCTGGGAATTTTCTTTTTCGTTCCAAGGCCTGGGCTAAGGATAGCTCAGCACTGTGCTGGGATTTGGCAGTGCCTAATGATGGTGCCACAGAATGTGGAAGGACAGGTGAAGGGCAGAAGGAATTAGCGCCAGTTTTATGGACAGAGGATTGGCAAACTCTTAGCACAAGGGTAGAGGCAGTAGGGACCTGCTGGCACCAATTGTGACCCAGGCATTGGGCCCACCAGTATTTAGATTACATGTCTTCATCATGCTGGTGGTGGTTAGGCTCTTAGTCGTCAGGCTCCTGTTAATCTTGGCATGCACAGGTTGCAAATGACCATTATTTTTGTCTCAGAACTGTCTTTTAAAAAGTCCCAGACTGGGGGACATCTAACTCTTTGACTGAGAAATTCACTAGTGTTGGTATTCTGCAGAATGTTGCCAACCTTCTCACTCTGATCATCTCACTGCCTCTTCCTGCCAGTTTCAGTGCTGCTGATCCCTGCCCTTCAGCCCTGCTAGCCTTGCTCTGAATGCCAGCTTCCTAGGTTGAGTCAATGACTTCGTCATCCACCACCTCATCTTCCACCGCCTTACTCTGGTTCCCCTGACTTGGTGACTTAACAAAAACCTGTCTTATTGGCAACTGTGGCTCATCATCATATACTTCTTTGGACAAAATTTGCCATCTCCCCATCATCTTCTTGTGACCATAGCTGCTCAAAGTTTTATGCATCATTAAACAGTATGTCCTCTTGTACCTCTTGGAGCATGCAGGCTGAGAGGATAAAATAAAAAAATGAGGAAGCAAAGAGCTCCTCAGAGTGTCCTAGTGTGGGATTGCTGGTCTCCTGGGTCTCAACATGGTGGGAGGCAGGAGGATCAGGGTGAGGATAAAAAGATCCAGATTTTTGGGAGGTGCAACTGGCCCGTGTGGAAGACTGGATGGTGCTGGCAAGCATGCTGGAATCATTATCTGCTATCCAGCTGACCACCTGTTTGCACTGTTGTGGCTTCAAAAGTGGTGTCCGATGCCTCACTGCAAAGTGGGACAGGAAGCTATGTATTCTAGATGGACATGCTGCTTGTGCACGAGCAACAGGCGCAGTTGTACCTGCCTTACGTCCTCGCCATCTGCACGCCCCATCATCAACACTTCCACTTTCCCATCCCTTACCACACGCTTTATACATTTTGTAATTGCTAGGTCTCTGTAAATAAAGTTTCCATGATTAATTGAAATTAATTGAAATTTAGCTGTAGCAGGCCAACCTGAGTTAAAAAATTTCAAACCATTGTAATTTTACACAAAGCATGTAAAACTTTATGTATGACAATAGTCAGTTTTTAAAACAAAAAATTTGTGAACTGCAAGAAAGGATTGCTGAAGTTATGCCCATCATGAAAGAGCACCTCCTCCAGGAGCAAGAGGCACAGTGACGGGTATGCAACCAGTTGGCAAGGGTGCAACAGTTCAGCCCTAGAGATCAGGCAATAGTACTGGTGCCCGTAGTAGAGAGCAAATTTCTGGCCAAATGGCAGGACCCCTATGAAGTGGTCAAAAAGATTGGCAAGGTCAATTATAAAGTCCATCTACTAGGGAGAAGGAAAATTTACCAGGTATACCATGTCAATCTCATCAAGCCATGGTGAGAACAGAACCTAATCAAAGCTCTATTTTTGATAGCTAATGCAGAAGATAAGACAACTGATGGAGGGCTGCAGTGATAATTGCCTTTGTGAAACTGTCTCCCATCTCCCTACTACATCTCTGGAGCTCAGCCACAGTGATCTTGGGGTTCTCCTTTACCTCTCTCACCAAGGCTCTTCTCCCACAATTGCTCAGTTTGGCTGGACAGCAAGGTCTATGAAGACTTCTGGTGGTCCAAGACTTCTTCCATTTAAGGATTATGGAGGCCACTGTGCTCTTAGGAACCTTGAGTACTGCAGAAATTCTGTTGTAACCTTGGCCTGATCTGTGCCTTGCCACAATTCTGTCTCTGAGCTCCTTGGCCAGTTCCTTTGACCTAATGATTCTCATTTGGTCTGACATACACTGTGAGCAGAGAGGTCTTATATAGAAAGGTGTGCGCCTTTCCAAATCAAGTCCTACCAGTTTAATTAAACACAGCTGGCCTCCAATGAAGGAGTAGAACCATCTCAAGGAGGATCTCAAGGAGGATCACAAAGAAATGGACAGCATGTGACTTAAATGAGTGTCTGAGCAAAGGGTCGGAATACTTATGACCATGTGCTATTTCAGTTTTTCTTTTTTATTACATTTGCAAAAATTTCTACATTTCTGTTTTCTTTCAGTCAAGATGCAGAGTGTACATTAATGTGAAAAAAAATGAACTTTTTTGAATTTACCAAATGGCTGCAATGAAACAGAGAGTGAAAAATGTAAAGGGGTCTGAATACCTTCCATACCCACTGTATATCATCTAGGCTGGTAGCCTCAGTGATGTAAACCTAGAAAAGCAGATCCCAGCACGTATATATCTAGATTCATTATGGAGTTCAGGGCAGCTCTAGTTCTGGTATAATTTATATGTTGCTTTTTCCTTTTGGTCCAGCAAGGGTTAATGCCAGTGTTCTTGCTGAAAGCTGCTTTTTGGATGGTCAGCTGATGTTGGATGATGACCACTCCCACCATCCTTTAACCCCTTTACCCCCAAGGGTGGTTTGCATGTTAATGACCGGGCCAATTTTTACAATTCTGACCACTGTCCCTTTATGAGGTTATAACTCTGGAACGCTTCAAAGGATCCCAGTGAATCTGACACAGTTTTCTCGTGACATATTGTACTTCATGACAATGGTAAAAATTATTTGATAGTACCTGCGTTTATTTGTGAAAAAAACAGAAATTTGGTGAAGATTATGAAAATTTCGCAATTTTCCAACTTTGAATTTTTATGCAATTAAATCACAGAGATATGTCACACAAAATACTTAATAAGTAACATTTCCCACATGTCTACTTTACATCAGCACAATTTTGGAACCAAAATTTTTTTTTGTTAGGGAGTTATAAGGGTGAAAATTTGACCAGCAATTTCTCATTTCTACAACACCATTTTTTTTTAGGGACCACATCTCATTTGAAGTCATTTTGAGGGGTCTATATGATAGAAAATACCCAAGTGTGACACCATTCTAAAAACTACACCCCTCAAGGTGCTCAAAACCACATTCAAGAAGTTTATTAACCCTTATGGTGCTTCACAGGAATTTTTTGAATGTTTAAACAAAAATGAACATTTAACTTTTTTTCACAGAAAATTTAATTCAGCTCCAATTTGTTTTATTTTACCAAGGGTAGCAGGAGAAAATGGACCGCAAACATTGTTGTACAATTTGTCTTGAGTACGCCAATACACCACATGTGGGGGTAAACCACTGTTTGGGCGCATGGCACAGCTCGGAAGCGAAGGAGCGCCATTTTACTTTTCAATGCAAAATTGACTGGAATTGAGATGGGACGCCATGTTTCGTTTGGAGATCCCCTGATGTGCCTAAACATTGAAACCCCCCACAAGTGACACCATTTTGGAAAGTAGACCCCCTAAGGAACTTATCTAGAGGTGTGGTGAGCACTTTGACCCACCAAGTGCTTCACAGAAGTTTATAATGTAGAACCGTAAAAATAAAAAATCATATTTTTTCACAAAAATTATATTTTTGCCCCCATTTTTTTATTTTTCCAAGGGTAAGAGAAGAAATTGGACCCCAAAAGTTGTTGTACAATTTGTCCTGAGTACGCTGATACCCCATATGTGGGGGTAAACCACTGTTTGGGCGGATGGGAGAGCTCGGAAGGGAAGGAGCGCCGTTTGACTTTTCAATGCATAATTGACAGGAATTGAGATGGGACGCCATGTTGCGTTTGGAGAGCCACTGATGTGCCTAAACATTGAAACCCCCCACAAGTGACACCATTTTGGAAAGTAGACCCCGTAAGGAACTTATCTAGAGGTGTGGTGAGCACTTTGACCCACCCAGTGCTTCACAGAAGTTTATAATGCAGAACCGTAAAAATAAAAAATCATATTTTTTCACAAAAATTATCTTTTCGCCCCCAATTTTTTATTTTTCCAAGGGTAAGAGAAGAAATTGGACCCCAAAAGTTGTTGTACAATTTGTCCTGAGTACGCTGATACTGACAGGAATTGAGATGAGACGACATGTTGGAGAGCCGTAAAAATAAAACAAAAATTTTTTCCCACAAAAATTGTTTTTTAGCCCCAAGGTTTGTATTTTCCCGAGGGTAACAGGAGAAATTGGACCCCAAAATTTGTTGTCCAATTTGTCCTGAGTGTGCAGATATCCCATATGTGGGGGGAACCACTGTTTGGGCGCATGGGAGGGCTCGGAAGGGAAGGAGCTCCATTTGGAATGCAGACTTAGATGGAATGGTCTGCAGGTTTCACATTGCATTTGCAGAGCCCCTAATGTACCTAAACAGTAGAAACCCCCCACAATTGACACCATTTTGGAAACTAGACCCCCTAAGGAACTTATCTAGATGTGTTGTGAGAGCTTTGAACCCCCAAGTGTTTCACTACAGTTTGTAACGCAGAGCCGTGAAAATTAAAAAAAAAAATCTTTCCCCCCAAAATTATTTTTTAGCCCCCAGTTTTGTATTTTCCCGAGGGTAAGAGGAGAAATTCGACCCCAAAAGTTGTTGTCCAATTTGTCCTGAGTACGCTGATACCCCATATGTTGGGGGGAACCACCGTTTGGGCGCATGGGAGGGCTCGGAAGGGAAGGAGTGCCATTTGGAATGCAGACTTAGATGGAATGGTCTGCAGGCGTCACATTGCGTTTGCAGAACCCCTAATGTACCTAAACAGTAGAAACCCCCCACAAATGACCCCATATTGGAAACTAGACCCCCCAGGGAACTCATCTAGATGTGTTGTGAGAACTTTGAACCTCCAAGTGTTTCACTACAGTTTATAACGCAGAGCCGTAAAAATAAAAAATATTTTTTTTCCCACAAAAATTATTTTTTAGCCCCCAGTTTTGTATTTTCCCAAGGGTTACAGGAGAAATTGGACCCCAACAGTTGTTGTCCTATTTGTCCTGAGTACGCTGATACCCCATATGTGTTTGGGCACATGGGAGAGCTCGGAAGGGAAGAAGCCTGTTTTACTTTTTCAACGCAGAATTGGCTGGAATTGAGATCGGACGCCATGTCGCTTTTGGAGAGCCCCTGATGTGCCTAAACAGTGGAATCCCCCCAATTATAACTGAAACCCTAATCCAAACACTCCCCTAACCCTAATTCCAACGGTAACCCTAACCACACCTCTAACCCTGACACACCCCTAACCCTAATCCCAACCCTATTCCCAACTGTAAATGTAATCTAAACCCTAACTGTAACTTTAGCCCCAACCCAAACTGTAACCCTAGCCCTAACCCTAGCCCTAACCCTAACCCTAACCCTGGCCCTAACCCTAGCCCTAGCCCTAACCCTAGCCCTAACCCTAGCCCTAACCCTAACCCTAGCCCTAACCCTAGCCCTAACCCTAGCCCTAACCCTAACCCTAGCCCTAACCCTAACCCTAGCCCTAACCCTAGCCCTAGCCCTAACCCTATCCCTAACCCTAGCCCTAATGGGAAAATGGAAATAAATACATTTTTTTAATTTTTCCCTAACTAAGGGGGGTGATGAAGGGTGGTTTGATTTACTTTCATAGTGGGTTTTTTAGCGGATTTTTATGATTGGCAGCCGTCACACACTGAAAGATGCTTTTTATAGCAAAAAATATTTTTTGCGTTACCACATTTTGAAAGCTATAATTTTTCCATATTTTGGTCCACAGAGTCATGTGAGGTCTTGTTTTTTGCGGGACGAGTTGACGTTTTTATTGGTAACATTTTTTGATCGCTTTTTATTCCGATTTTTGTGAGGCAGAATGACCAAAAACCAGCTATTCATGAAATTCTTTTGGGGGAGGCGTTTATACCGTTCCGCGTTTGGTAAAATTGATAAAGCAGTTTTATTCTTCGGATCAGTACGATTACAGCGACACCTCATTTATATCATTTTATTATGTTTTGGCGCTTTCATACAATAAAAACTATTTTATAGAAAAAAGAATTATTTTGTCATCGCTTTATTCTCAGGACTATAACTTTTTTATTTTTTTGCTGATGATGCTGTATCGTGGCTCGTTTTTTGCGGGACAAGATGACGCTTTCAGCGTTAACTTGGTTATTTATATCTGTCCGTTTGATCGCGTGTTATTCCACTTTTTGTTCGGCGGTATGATAATAAAGCGTTGTTTTTTGCCTTGTTTTTTTTTTTTTTCTTACGGTGTTTACTGAAGGGGTTAAGTAGTGGGCCAGTTTTATAGGTCGGGCCGTTATGGACGCGGCGATACTAAATATATGTAATTTTATTGTTTTTTTTATTTATTTAGATAAAGAAATGTATTTATGGGAATAATATTTTTTTTTTCATTATTTAGGAATATTTTTTTTTATTTTTTTTTACACATTTGGAAATTTTTTTTAAACTTTTTTACTTTGTCCCAGGGGGGGGACATCACAGATCGATGATCTGACAGTTTGCACAGCACTCTGTCAGACCACCGATCTGATAGCAGTGCAGGCTGCTTCACGGTGCCTGCTCTGAGCAGGCTCTGTGAAGCCACCTCCCTCCCTGCAGGACCCGGATCCGCGGCCATCTTGGATCCGGGTCTGGAGCAGGCAGGGAGGGAGGTAAGACCCTTGCAGCAACGCGATCACATCGCGTTGCTGCGGGGGGCTCAGGGAAGCCCGCAGGGAGCCCCCTCCCTGCACGATGCTTCCCTGCAACGCCGGCACATCGCGATCATCTTTGATCGCGGTGTGCCAGGGGTTAATGTGCCGGGGGCGGTCCGTGACCGCTCCTGGCACATAGTGCCGGATGTCAGCTGCGATAGGCAGCTGACACCCGGCCGCGATCGGCCACGCTCCCCCCGTGAGCGCCGCCGATCGCGCTGGACGTACTATCCCGTCCGTGGTCATAGGGGCCCACCCCACCTCGACGGGATAGTACGTCCGATGTCAGAAAGGGGTTAAATAGTCACATAACCCATCAGCTGATTGTCAGTAATAAAGTTAATCTATGAAGACCAGCTAGGAGTGAGGTGCTCGCTTGATTTGGTCTTGCTTCTGCTGTTGTTGGAGATCAGAATCCTGGTGCTGTATTCTTTGCTGCTGTAGTGCCTGAAGCTAAATATTTTGTTTGTTTATCTTTGTCCTGTGCTTGTCACTTCCCCTGTGTTTTACCTTTTGCAGTTGTGAGGCTAGTGTCCTTGAAGGCCAGTGCACAGCCAGTGTATATTGAGGTGTCAATCAGGGACTTCGCAAGTGATGGCTGCAGAGGGAAGGTTTTGAATTTTGGTTCTGTCATACCTGTTGAGCCCTGTTTTGTTTTATTGAGCTGGATGATTTATGGACATTTAAAAAAAAATGCACGTTTGTTTTGAACCAGCGAACTGGATCCATGTGTGTGTGCGCCAGCGTCTATCTGAGAGTCAATCCCTTACAATGAGCTATCAATATCAGATTGGGAGTCCATCCGATGATATAAGTGCTGGAAGTAGCTACAGTGGGGAAAAAGTATTTAGTCAACCATCAATTTTGCAAGTTCTCCCACTTAAAAAGATGAGAGATTCCTGTAATAAACCTCAACTATGAGAGTCAAAATGAGAAAACAAATCCAGAAAATCACCTTGTCTGATTTGGTGAGATTTATTTAGCAAATTATGGTGGAAAATAAGTATTTGGTCATTAAAAATAGTTCATCTCAATGTTTTGTTATATATCCTTTGTTGGCAATGACAGAGTGGGAGAACTTGCACAATTGGCGGCTGACTAAATACTTTTTTCCCCACTGTAGATGTAAACTCTTTGGGCCCATATCATTATTGTGTTTGCAACTTTTTTGTAAAGCTTTAGTGCTTTTATTTTTTGCCTAATTCTCTTTTTGTGCCTTTGTAAATCAATTTTATATGTGTTGGCCTATTTGGTTTATCATTGTGGTCTAAGTTTGTGGTTTCCAGACATTTTTGGTTGATTCATCAATTTGCAACTTTTTAAAAAGTCATTATTTTTTGTCCAAATTAACTCCAGCATCCCCACCACACTCTGGAGTGATTTTATATTTAACATTTTGCACAAATTGTGAAGAGCATGAACATGTGACTTTTTACACCAAAAAGTTGTATTTACCTGAACATGCGAATTTTTGCAATGAAAAGTCGTAAAAAATATTAGAGACATTTTTGAATTTGCACAGAAATCATGAACCTCATGTGACATTGTGAAGAATTTGGCTTAAAAATTCAACAAATACTACAAGACATAATAAAGTAACTTAAAAATGCAAATGATGATTCAAGCCCATTAACTGGAGTTGTGATGCATTGCGATGTGCAATTCAATTCCATGTGTAGTGGTTGCTGCACCAGGCATTGAAATAGGATCCTGTTCTTCAATACTCGGCAATGGCTCCTGCACATTTGCTCCATTCAATGTGTTTACTTTAAACTGCAAAGGCTTACAACAGTTGATCAGGTGTTAGACAATCTGATATTGATGACCCAATTCCTAAGGTAGGATCATTAATATCTGGTGATCAGACAACCCTCTTAAGAAGGAACTTTGATGTTTACTGGTTGCTTGAAGCCTAATAAATGGTCTATACTTTACTTATGTGTTGTATTCAAACAAAGTATATTCATTTATTCAGTTGCACAGCATACCTGGGTTAACTAAACATGAACATTAGTGACACTAGATGGAGGGAACCATTAAAGTCCCCAATATAAATTAGATAAACGTTGGCCTCCATGTTTTCAGCAAGTTTGTGTATGGGAAGAGATTTCTTTGGCCATTATCTAAGATATATGATCAGCTTAGTCAAGTGTACCCCAAGTGCTTGATTGCCAGAGTTGTACAAACATTTGGGCCTGTGCAAATAGTGTGGATATTAGTGGATTATTGCGATATTGTCATGAAGTCTGAAAGGTGGCAGATGAGGTTTAACAATGATAAATGTAAGGTTATACACATGGGAAGAGGGAATCAATATCACCATTACACACTGAACGGGAAACCACTGGGTAAATCTGACAGGGAGAAGGACTTGGGGATCCTAGTTAATGATAAACTTACCTGGAGCAGCCAGTGCCAGGCAGCAGCTGCCAAGGCAAACAGGATCATGGGGTGCATTAAAAGAGGTCTGGATACACATGATGAGAGCATTATACTGCCTCTGTACAAATCCCTAGTTAGACCGCACATGGAGTACTGTGTCCAGTTTTGGGCACCGGTGCTCAGGAAGGATATAATGGAACTAGAGAGAGTACAAAGGAGGGCAACAAAATTAATAAAGGGGATGGGAGAACTACAATACCCAGATAGATTAGCGAAATTAGGATTATTTAGTCTAGAAAAAAGACGACTGAGGGGCGATCTAATAACCATGTATAAGTATATAAGGGGACAATACAAATATCTCGCTGAGGATCTGTTTATACCAAGGAAGGTGACGGGCACAAGGGGGCATTCTTTGCGTCTGGAGGAGAGAAGGTTTTTCCACCAACATAGAAGAGGATTCTTTACTGTTAGGGCAGTGAGAATCTGGAATTGCTTGCCTGAGGAGGTGGTGATGGCGAACTCAGTCGAGGGGTTCAAGAGAGGCCTGGATGTCTTCCTGGAGCAGAACAATATTGTATCATACAATTATTAGGTTCTGTAGAAGGACGTAGATCTGGGTATTTATTATGATGGAATATAGGCTGAACTGGATGGACAAATGTCTTTTTTCGGCCTTACTAACTATGTTACTATGTTACTATGTAAGTCTTTGCAACATCTAAGCCCCAGTGTCTTCTTGTGTATATCTCTAGCCATGAAGCTTTTGCGCTGTATGTCATAATTGCAGCTACTAAAATTCCTGAATTTCTTAAAGTGACCACAACCATACAATATTTGCTCAGTAAAACCAAAGGGAAGCCTGGAGGAGCTTTAAGATCAACAAAATAGTGATATTGTTAGGTACGGTAGGAAAAGACAAAGTGAAATGTTACTTTATGGCCACAAGCAGACATTTGTGAGAAAATCATCATTTCAGTGCTATCATGTCATGGTTGTAAGAAAAGGAAGAAATGTCACTAAAGTCCATGAGGATGGTGCTAAGAATTGAATGACGTGAAGGATTGATTCACTAGATGGGATTTGCCCTGTTAAGGTAGGCGGATTGCGCTAAATAAAATGTAAATTAAAGTGCAATCACAACCCGGGGCCCACTGTGCAGAGATGGATAACTGCTGCCAGTGTGAACAATGGCGGAACAAAGCTGCGAGCGTTAACCTTAATCAGACTGTGTTAACCCCACACAACATGAACGGAACACAAAGTACCATGCTCAGTTACTTCACTGAGAGGTACTGCACTGCTGTCTACTATACCATGTTAAATGTCACAGGGATGGAAACACGAGGATTGTGCTCGCTCTGCAACTAAACTGTGTCAGTCACACACAAGAATGAAGCAGTTGCTGAGCCAAAGGAAGAGCACATGTGACACTATGTGCAAAGCCCTGACGCTTTCCCTGAGAGGTGTAGCTTGAGGGTTGGACTTGCTCTGTAGCTCAACTGTGCTAACCGCACACATGAAGAAAACAGATGCTATGCCAAGGGGTAGCTACCCAGTCCTAACCCTACCTGCAAATGTAAGAACACTCAGTGTAAAGAGCGACACGAGCAAACAGAGTGGTAGAGTATCCACTCACAAACACCACACATAATTGATAATAGCACGCCCTTGTGCGCTGCTGGGGGCCTTTTATACAGAAAACTCCACCCCAAACACGCCCAGTCGGGCGAGACATCACTCGCGGACCAATCCAGGGCTGCCACCTCATTAGAGCAGCAAATGTCAGACCACCAATGAGCAGACACCACATCATGGACATGTTCAGTACCGTGAACTCTGGACTTAGACTCCCAAGCATCAGACTTTCGCATTTTGCCATAGACTTGGCTGTAGAGCCAACAGCAACCACAAGAATGTCACGAGCCTGAGCATGAAGCTGGGACCGACATCTGTGCTGAGCAGCCCCTGCCTTGGCTGGAGCTGAATGAGAAACCGCAGGAGAAGATAATGCCTGGGGTCTAGCCCAAACAGCGGGAAAATTCCGATGCCTAACAGTCCCTCCCTCAGTACACTTACAATCTCTTTCACATAAAAATTCTAAATTTATTTTTTCAGCTATGGAAATTGCATTTGCAGACCAGGATGTAAGTTTGAACTTGTCTTTCATCACCCTACCAATGTAATTTGTATGGTAACTCTGGATATTCTGACAGGTTCCCCTTATCATGTGTTTCATTTAATCTGGTCTGTGATTGCCATCTCTGAAAGTTAACCACTAAACTATCACCCCCATATGTTTACACCAATGCTGAAGATATACATTTATACTTTTCTTAAGCAGTTTGAGCAGGTGAAGCAAACAAATTCACATTGAACCTGCTCGTCTGGCCTTTTACATTGTAGCATAGCATGTTTTATTTAAAACTAAGAACCTTGTTTGACAAAATGACATCTTTATAAAGGAAAGTTCTTAATGTAATTTAAAAAAGTTATTTTTATCTTCAAAAACCATGGACCACAACAGTAGGTGAAGTAGAACCTACTTTTCTCCTTCCACTCCATCAATGCAACCTTTTCCAGGTTCTTCATAAAGGGGCAGACTCATTAATTCATATGCCAGTCTTAAAGGGAATCTGTCACCAGGAACAACCCTCCAAAGCCGTCTATATGGGCATGCAGGTCTTAGGAAGCTGAATACAATGATATCTTGATATCCATTATCTTATTGCATAAAAATCCATGTCTTTCTTATATGGAAATGACCTCTTTCGGACTATGGAGAGGATGCTGTCTGGAAGATAACTTCGCCTCCAGAGCCTAATTTAAATAAAAAGGGGAGTTACTACTGTGACACAGGTAACTAACACAGAAAAGATAAATGAAATTTGTCTTCTTGCAGACACATTTTTGCTTCTCTCTCAGCTCTGCTCTATTGTAAAAATATCACAATTATGTCTGCCTGTGAGATGGAACCTGAAGCTCTATGAGGGACCTGCAGAGATGTGTCAGTTATAATTACACACACCTTCACTAGAAATTCTACTCCAGAGACTGATGTACTTTTCTGGATTAAGTTCTGCCTGTAAAGTGGTGTACCTTTTTATTAATTTGATAAGTAACCATAGCCATGCCCAGTCCCCATTGGCATAGCTGGGTCTGACTGGCATGAAAAATGACAAAGGTCAAAATATTTTTGCCAACTTCTAAGTTACGCAAAAATAATTGCAACTTATTAAGGTATTTTATCCCAGAATTCTGGAGTAAGCACCTTAGTGATCAGCCCCTAAGTGCTTTTTTTGCCTTCCCATGTTACCTTTCACAATATACAAGACTAACTATCATTTGGACTACCCTTTAGTAGCATGCCAAACTAAAGTATGTTCATAATGGGGTCATAATTAATGTTGAGCGATACTTTCCGATATTTGAAAGTATCGGTATCGGATGGTATCGGCCGATACCGGCCAAATATCAGATCTCGCCGATACCGAGTTCCGATACCAATACAAGTCAATGGGACACAAATATCGGAATGTATCCTCGATGGTTCCCAGGGTCTGAAGGAGAGGAAACTCTCCTTCAGGCCCTGGGATCCATATTAATGTAAAAAATAAAGAATAAAAATAAAAAATATGGCTATACTCACCCCTCCGGCGAACCCTGGCTGTCACCGCTTTGAGCGTCTGCCTCCGTTCCTGAGAATTGCAGAGAGTGAAGGACCTTTGATGATGTCACGGTCAGGTGACCGGTCACGTGACCGCTCACCTGACCGTGACGTCATCGAAGGTCCTTCACTCACTACAGTCTCAGGAATGGAGGCGGACGCTCGCAGCGGTGACAGCCAGTGTTCGCCGGAAGGGTGAGTATAGCCATATTTTTTATTTTTGTTCTTTATTTTTTACATTAATATGGATCCCAGGGCCTGAAGGAGAGTTTCCTCTCCTTCAGACCCTTGGAACCACACACACCGCACACTCCGATACCGATTTCCGATATCACAAAAATATCGGAACTCGGTGTCGGAATTCCGATACAGCAAGTATCGGCCGATACCCGATACTTGCAGTATCGGAATGCTCAACACTAGTCATAATTATACAGCAGAAAGTAATATGACTTACCAAACACTACCTTAAAGCACCGTTCCAGAGATTATTTTTATTGCAGCCTGGAGTGGTGCTTTAACCTAAGGTTCCTGATCCTAGTCTTACATTTACTTGCCTCCTTCATCTTCTCTCAGCGTTGCTCTGGTCAGTCTTCAGGCAGGTAAGTATAAGACTACGATCAGGGACCTTAGGTTAGAAGCACCACTACAACGCTGCAATAAAAAAACAAATATGCTGGAGTGGTGATTTAGTACAGACTTTAGATCCAGTTATTAAAATGTAGTGACGACAATATTAATACATTGTAACTTTCTATCCAATGCCTGCTGTATAGACCAAATATTGCACTGAAGCTTCACACCACTTTATAACTCAAAATGAATAAATGAAGAATAAAAGAAAAATGAGGCAGAACTAATACCGTACATTAAAACGAAGTTAATCTTTAAACCAAGTTTTCAAAGTGAACAGATTAGGTTTACAGCAATGGGCATAAATTTGCTCAATGCTCCCTTTGGAACGTAGATTGATGCATTTATTAAGAGTGCAAGCCGCTTCTTTCATTTGCTTGTATTATGAGGACATTTTTCAGTCAGGTGGTGCTGATGTTTCCTTTAGTGATTTAGAGTGTGTCACTAATGGGATTTTAAACCTCTTAGAAATGTGAGGAGGAAGCTTTCCTGTATCATTTTTATGTGAGGTGGGCCTATACTCCTCTATCTATTGTTAACTTCTAATTACACCGCCTATTTAAATCACTGTTTTTAAGTCGAGCATTGTAAGTAAAAGAGATAGTTATTGTGTTCTCTAGATTTATTAAAAGAAGAAGCCACCCCGTATGAATATTAAATTAGGCTAAAACTAGAGACTAAGGATTTCTCAGGAGTGAAGTGTCCGAGATGTATTCTAAACTGAATAGGTTTTAGAAAGTAACAATGAATAACACCACTCTCTGCCTTAAGCTGATTGTAGGTGGCTTTACTTAACTCAATGGTTCTCCGTTAGAAGAACACCCTGATGTAGTAGATGAAATGAATAAGATTTTAATCTGTTTTTCAATTAAAATCTGTGAATGTTTCCATTAGATATTTTAGTTTTTATCAAGCAAGCAAATATCAAACTATATTTAAATTATTATTACATTGCCATACAACACATCTTTTTGTTAAAATTCAGATCTTTCAATACATAGATATAGCTTTTATTCTTCTATGAAATACATTATTTGAAACTGAATCTCTTCTATAATTTACAGAGGATATTAGTAGTTAAATAGAAATACCACTTTTTATAACTAAATTCAGGAGAATCTAACAGGGATATACAGTTGTGCTCAAAAGTTTACATACCCCGGCCACATTTTTGCTTTCTTGGCCTTCTTCAGAGAATATGAATGATAACACCAAAACCTTTTCTCCACAAATGGTTAGTGGTTGGGTGAAGCCATTTATTGCCAAACTACTGTGTTTTATCTTTTTAAATCATAATAACAACCCAAAACATCCAAATGACCCCGATCAACAGTTCATATACCCCATTTCTTAATACCGTGTATTGCCAACATCAATGACAGCTTGAAGTCTTTTGTGGTAGTTGTGGATGAAGTTATTTATTTTCTCTGATGGTAAAGCTGCCCACTCTTCTTGGCAAAAAGCCACCAGTTCCTGTAAATTCCTGGGTTGTCTAGCATGAACTGCGTGCTAGAGATCTCCCCGGAGTGGCTCAATGATATTGAGGTCAGGAGACTGAGATGGCCACTCCAGTGCCTTCACTTTGTTCTGCTATAGCCAATGACAGGTTGACTTGGCCTTATGTTTTGGATCATTGTTATGTTGGAACATCAAAGTACGTCCCATGCACAGCTTCAGGGCTGATGAGTGCAAATTTGCCTCCAGTATTTGCTGATAACATGCTGCATTCATCTTTCCTTAAACTTTGACCAAATTTCCTGTGCCTTTGCATCTCACACATCCTCAAAACATCAGCAATCCACCTCTGTGCTTTACAGTAGGAATGGTATTCCTTTCATCATAGGTCTTGTTGACCTCTCTACAAATGTAGCGTTTATGGTTGTGGCCAAAAAGTTCAATTTTGGTCTCATCACTCCAAATTATCTTGTTCCAGAAGTTTTGAGGCTTATCTCTGTGCTGTTTTGCGTATTGTAGGCGAGATACTTTGTGGCATTTGCCCAGTAGTGGCTTTCTATTGACGACTCGACCACAAAGCCCATTTTTCTTCTTCTGCTTTCTTGTGCATCTTGAAACAGCCACGCAGCTAGTTTTCAAAGAGAGAGAGAGTCCTGTATTTCAGCTGATGTTATTTGTGGGTGTTTCTTTGCATCCCGAACAATTTTCCTGGCAGTTGTGGATGACATTTTTGTTGGTCTACCTTACCGTGGTTTGGTTTTTACAGAGCCCCTGATTTTCCATTTGTTAATCACAGTTTGAATGCTGCTGACTGCATTATCAATTCCTTGGATATTTTTTGTATCCCTTTCCTGTTTTATAAGGTCAACTACCTTTTCCCATAGATTAGTTGACAATTCTTTTGCTTTTCCCATGACTCACAATCCAGAAATGTCAGTGGCTGGATGAAAGATGCAAGAGTCTGTCTGGATCCCAGAAACTCACTCAGCTTTAATGCACACACTGATTCCATGCAAAAAGGTCACAGGTGAGGATGTTAAAGCTCATTTGTGTCAACTTCTGTGCATTTTATCAGGCTAAAATCATCAGGGTATATGAACTTTTGATCAGGGTCATTTGGATGCTTTGGGTTGCCATTATGATTTAAAAAGAGAAAACACAGTAGTTTGACAATAAATGGCTTCACCCAACCACTAAACATGAGTGGAGAAAATCTTTTGGTGTTTTCATTTGTATTCTCTGAAAAAAGTCCAAGAAAGCAAACATTCTGCCGAGGTAGGTAAACTTTTGAGCACAGCTGTAACCATTTTGTTGCACATGGAAACTCAGGATCTGAGAACTACCCAGCAAGTCTCACTGCTCTATATGAGTAGAATTGTTTTTGCTAGAGTTTTTGCATCAGAAGGAATCTAAGATCATAGAGTCATAGAATGTTAGAGTTGGAAGTGACCTCAAGGGTCATTTTGTCCAACCCCCGGCTCAATGTAAGATTCACTAAACTATCTAAGACAAATGTCTGTCCAGCCTCTGTTTGAAGACTTCCATTGAAAGACAACTTACCACCTCTTGTGGCAGTTTTTTTCGAATACGAAAAGTTTTTTCTATGATGTTCATAATAATGTGTTATAATGAGTGTCATTCAATGTTTAAAAATGTATGATTTTTTTTTCATTTTGTTCTGATTGACAAAAAGATATCAATCAATTACCATGGCACATGTGCCCTAATAGAACTCTAAGATAAGGAAATGTAACTGCTTGGGGAGTCAGGGTATTAAGCTACATTTACACTGCAAGATAATTGTGAATAAGTGTTGTTTAAAATGTTCATTCCATGATTATTGCGTTGTGTAAACTGGCTGCTGATCATTTAATATAATAATAATAATAATCTTTATTTTTATATAGATTATTATTATTATTATTATTATATTAAATGATCAGCAGCATTTGATGAATTAGAAGAACACATCTGCTGAAATAATGTTTTGCGCAGCTTTAGAAAAATCATCATTCTTGACGGTGCATCGTCTTGTGTAAACAGGACTTGTGCTGCCTAGAACTAATGCAGCCTATGTGCACTGAAAAATCTAGTTTGGATCACTCAGTGTGTATCATTTAATTTGGTTTGCCTGTGTCAATCTGTTTAAATAAAATCTTAGGGCATCGTTCATTAGTTTTCTCATCTCTTAAACTGATGACATATTGCTAGGATCCCAACTTGGGATGAGCGAATCCGAATTGTAAAATTCAGGGTTCATACCGAACACCTAGTTTCCAGTGTTGAATTCGGAACATGGAATTCTCATGGAAGTCCGTATTACAGTTTTGGACTCCTGGGAGGGGAAAAGACAGAGAGATAGATTTTCCAGCTACAAAGTTCGGGTTACTATTGATTTCAGTAGCTTTATGTTAAGTTAAGCTTTAAGTTCGGGTTCTGTTCTGGTACACGAACCGAACTTTGGACTAAAGTTTGGCAGGGTACCAGAACTCAAACTTCCATGGGTCCACTCATGCGAAATCCAACCTGTATGATGTAGAATAGGTAGCTCCTCTTCTGCATCACGTGACTGGGATTCGGGATCTCTGGATCACATTGCGCTGTGTACTATCCTGAAGTGGCTTTTACAATGTATTTCTGTGGAGTGCCAGAACCATGCTTTATAGAGTTACTATGTAGAAGAGACTTCCAGCTCCACATAGAGAGCAGTGTGAAACAGAGAGTCTGAAGTGCAGTCATTTGGCTCAGGAGAGCAATGGTGCTGCACACGGCAGAAGAGGTGGTCAGTGAGTATATTAACACATTGACATTACACTACACTAACATTTACTCAGGTTTAGGAAATAATAAATAAATAAAGTAAGTGTTCTATAGCTTGTTTTAGGCTAAGCTACAATTCCCTGCACATATAAATGGCATGAGGATGCTATACATGTGGAAAAGGTGTTATGTCATCACCCTAATCTCTTTATTTTCATGACTGGTTGGGTCCCAGAGGCTAAACACCCACTGGTCATTAACCCCTTTACCCCCAAGGGTGGTTTGCACGTTAATGACCGGGCCAATTTTTACAATTCTGACCACTGTCCCTTTATGAGGTTATAACTCTGGAACGCTTCAATGGATCCTGGTGATTCTGACATTGTTTTCTCGTGACATATTGTACTTCATGACAATGATAAAAATTATTTGATAGTACCTGCGTTTATTTGTGAAAAAAACGGAAATTTGGCGAAAATTATGAAAATTTCGCAATTTTCCAACTTTAAATTTTTATGCAATTAAATCACAGAGATATGTCACACAAAATACTTAATAAGTAACATTTCCCACATGTCTACTTTACATCAGCACAATTTTGGAACCAAAATTTTTTTTTGTTAGGGAGTTATAAGGGTTAAAAGTTGACCAGCAATTTCTCATTTCAACACAACACCATTTTATTTTAGGGACCACATCTCATTTGAAGTCATTTTGAGGGGTCTATATGATAGAAAATACCCAAGTGTGACACCATTCTAAAAACTACACCCCTCAAGGTGCTCAAAACCACATTCAAGAAGTTTATTAACCCTTCTGGTGCTTCACAGGAATTTTTTGAATGTTTAAATAAAAATGAACATTTAACTTTTTTTCACAAAAAATTTAATTCAGCTCCAATTTGTTTTATTTTACCAAGGGTAACAGGAGAAAATGGACCCCAAACATTGTTGTACAATTTGTCCTGAGTATGCCAATACCCCACATGTGGGGGTAAACCACTGTTTGGGCGCATGGCAGAGCTCGGAAGCGAAGGAGTGCCATTTGACTTTTCAATGCAAAATTGACTGGAATTGAGATGGGACGCCATGTTTCGTTTGGAGAGCCCCTGATGTGGCTAAACATTGAAACCCCCCACAAGTGACACCATTTTGGAAAGTAGACCCCCTAAGGAACTTATCTAGAGGTGTGGTGAGCACTTTGACCCAACAAGTGCTTCACAGAAGTTTATAATGTAGAACCGTAAAAATAAAAAATCATATTTTTTCACAAAAATTATCTTTTCGCCCCCAATTTTTTATTTTCCCAAGGGTAAGAGAAGAAATTGGACCCCAAAAGTTGTTGTACAATTTGTCCTGAGTACGCTGATACCCCATATGTGGGGGTAAACCACTGTTTGGGTGGATGGGAGAGCTCGGAAGGGAAGGAGCGCCGTTTGACTTTTCAAAGCAAAATTGACAGGAATTGAGATGGGACGCCATGTTGCGTTTGAAGAGCCACTAATGTGCCTAAACATTGAAACCCCCCACAAATGACACCATTTTGGAAAGTAGACCCCCTAAGGAACTTATCTAGAGGTGTGGTGAGCACTTTGACCCACCAAGTGCTTCACAGAAGTTTATAATGCAGAGCCGTAAAAATAAAACAAAATTTTTTTCCCACAAAAATTATTTTTTTAGCCCCCAGTTTTGTATTTTCCTGAGGGTAACAGGAGAAATTGGACCCCAAAATTTGTTGCCCAATTTGTCCTGAATGCGATGATACACCATATGTGGGGGAAACCACTGTTTGGGCACATGGGAGGGCTCAGAAGGGAAGGAGTGCCATTTGAATGCAGACTTAGATGGAATGGTCTGCAGGTGTCACATTGCGTTTGCAGAGCCCCTAATGTACCTAAACAGTAGAAACCCCCCACAAGTGACACCATTTTGGAAAGTAGACCCCCTTAGGAACTTATCTAGATGTGTGCTGAGCGCTTTGACCCACCAAGGGCTTCACAGAAGTTTATAATGGAGAGCCGTAAAAATAAAACAAAAATTTTTTCCCACAAAAATTATTTTTTAGCCCCCAGTTTTGTATTTTCCCGAGGGTAACAGGAGAAATTCGACCCCACAATTTGTTGTCCAATTTGTCCTGAGTGCGCTGATACCCCATATGTGGGGGGGAACCACTGTTTGGGCGCATGGGAGGGCTCGGAAGGGAAGGAGCTCCATTTGGAATGAGGACTTAGATGGAATGGTCTGCAGGTGTCACATTGCATTTGCAGAGCCCCTAATGTACCTAAACAGTAGAAACCTCCCACAAGTGACACCATTTTGGAAACTAGACCCCCTAAGGAACTCATCTAGATGTGTTGTGATAGCTTTGAACCCCCAAGTGTTTCACTACAGTTTGTAACGCAGAGCCGTGAAAATTAAAAAAAAAAATCTTTCCCCCCAAAATTATTTTTTAGCCCCCAGTTTTGTATTTTCCCGAGGGTAAGAGGAGAAATTCGACCCCAAAAGTTGTTGTCCAATTTGTCCTGAGTACGCTGATACCCCGTATGTTGGGGGAAACCAACGTTTGAGCGCATGGCAGAGCTCGGAAGGGAAGGAGCGCCATTTGGAATGCAGACTTAGATGGAATGGTCTGCAGACGTCACATTGCGTTTGCAGAACCATAATGTACCTAAACAGTAGAAACCCCCCACAAGTGACCCCATATTGGAAACTAGACCCCCCAGGGAACTAATCTAGATGTGGTGTGAGAACTTTGAACCCCCAAGTGTTTCACTACAGTTTATAACGCAGAGCCGTGAAAATAAAAAATCTTTTTTTTTCCCACAAAAAATATGTTTTAGCCCCGAGTTTTGTATTTTCCCAAGGGTAGCAGGAGAAATTGAACCCCAAAAGTTGTTGTCCTATTTGTCCTGAGTACGCTGATACCCCATATGTTGGGGTAAACCCCTGTTTGGGCACACGGGAGAGCTCGGAAGGGAAGAAGCACTGCTTTACTTTTTCAACGCAGAATTGGCTGGAATTGAGATCGGACGCCATGTCGCGATTGGAGAGCGCCTGATGTGCCTAAACAGTGGAAACCCCCCCAATTATAACTGAAACCCTAATCCAAACACATCCCTAACCCTAATCCCAACAGTAACCCTAACCACACCTCTAACCCTGACACACCCCTAGCCCTAATCCCAACCCTATTCCCAACCGTAAATGTAATCTAAACCCTAACTGTAACTTTAGCCCCAACCCAAACTGTAGCCCTAGCCCTAACCCTAGCCCTAACCCTAATCCTAACCCTAGCCCTAACCCTAGCCCTAACCCTAACCCTAACCCTAGCCCTAACCCTAACCCTAGCCCTAACCCTAGCCCTAACCCTAACCCTAGCCCTAACCCTAACCCTAGCCCTAACCCTAGCCCTAACCCTAGCCCTAACCCTAACCCTAACCCTAGCCCTAACCCTAGCCCTAACCCTAGCCCTAACTCTAACCCTAGCCCTAATGGGAAAATGGAAATAAATACATTTTTTTAATTTTTCCCTAACTAAGGGGGTAATGAAGGGGGGTTTGATTTACTTTTATAGCGGGTTTTTTAGCGGATTTTTATGATTGGCAGCCGTCACACACTGAAAGACGCTTTTTATTGCAAAAAATATTTTTTGCGTTACCACATTTTGAGAGTTATAATTTTTCTATATTTTGGTCCACAGAGTCATGTGAGGTCTTGTTTTTTGCGGGACGAGTTGATGTTTTTATTGGTAACATTTTCGGGCATGTGACATTTTTTGATCGCTTTTTATTCCGATTTTTGTGAGGCAGAATGACCAAAAACCAGCTATTCATGAATTTCTTTTGGGGGAGGCGTTTATACCGTTCCGCGTTTGGTAAAATTGATGAAGCAGTTTTATTCTTCGGGTCAGTACGATTACAGCGACACCTCATTTATATCATTTTTTTATGTTTTGGCGCTTTTATACGATAAAAACTATTTTATAGAAAAAATAATTATTTTTGCATCGCTTTATTCTCAGGACTATAACTTTTTTATTTTTTTGCTGATGATGATGTATGGCGGCTCGTTTTTTGCGGGACAAGATGACGTTTTCAGCGGTACCATGGTTAGTTATATCTGTCTTTTTGATCGCGTGTTATTCCACTTTTTGTTCGGCGGTATGATAATAAAGCGTTGTTTTTTGCCTCGTTTTTTTTTTTTTTTTCTTACGGTGTTTACTGAAGGGGTTAACTAGTGGGCCAGTTTTATAGGTCGGGCCGTTACGGACGCGACGATACTAAATATGTGTACTTTTATTGTTTTTTTTATTATTATTTAGATAAAGAAATGTATTTATGGGAATAATATTTTTATTTTTTTTTCATTATTTTGGAATATTTTTTTTTATTTTTTTTTACACATTTGAAATTTTTTTTTTTACTTTTTTACTTTGTCCCGGGGGGGACATCACAGATCAGTGATCTGACAGTTTGCACAGCACTCTGTCAGATCACTGATCTGACATGCAGCGCTGCAGCCTTCACAGTGCCTGCTCTGAGCAGGCTCTGTGAAGCCACCTCCCTCCCTGCAGGACCCGGATCCGCGGCCATCTTGGATCCGGGGCTGGAGGGAGCAGGGAGGGAGGTGAGACCCTCGCAGCAACGCGATCACATCGCGTTGCTGCGGGGGGCTCAGGGAAGCCCGCAGGGAGCCCCCTCCCTGCGGGAAGCTTCCCTGTACCGCCGGCACATCGCGATCATCTTTGATCGCGGTGTGCCGGGGGTTAATGTGCCGGGGGCGGTCCGTGACCGCTCCTGGCACATAGTGCCGGATGTCAGCTGCGATAAACAGCTGACACCCGGCCGCGATCGGCGGCGCTCCCCCCGTGAGCGCTGCCGATCGCATATGACGTACTATTGCGTCCTTGGGAAGTAAAGCCCACCCCACATGGACGCAATAGTACGTCTAATGGCAGAAAGGGGTTAAGTGATGCATTTCTTAACAAATTTGCAAACTTTTTTTTAGATAAGTTAGTCCCACCTGTCACTATGATTTTGTAATGTAAAGTAAAGACATGGCTGTAGTTGTGCTGTAATACTGATTACCGTACATACTCGAGTATAAGCCGACCCGAGTGTAAGCCGACCCCCTAATTTTGCCACAAAAAACTGGGAAAACGTAATGACTCGAGCATAAGCCTAGAGTGGAAAATGCAGCAGCTTCTGGTAAATTTCAAAAATAAAAATAGATACTGTGGTGTGACTGGTGGTCGCGTGGTTAATGGGAGGTATGTGTCACAGGGATGGATACTCCCTGCGATGCAACTCGGAGTATTTTGTCTTTAGTATATGTGAGCACTAAAGATGTAGTTTCGTGCACCTGGGTGTTATGACCTGGTGGTCAGGACAATAATGGACCTGCTGGTTAAGAGCACACGGAATGACCTGATAGTTACTGATAATAAGGACGAGCTCTGGGACGTGGGAACTCTGCTGACCGCAATCCCTAATCCTATCAAACACACTAGAAATAGCCGTGGATTGTGCCTAAAGCTCCCTATGCAACTCGGCACAGCCTAAGGAACTAGCTAGCCCTGAAGACAGAAAAATAAAGCCTACCTTGCCTCAGTGAAATTCCCCAAAGGAAAAGGCAGCCCCCCACATATAATGACTGTGAGTAAAGATGAAAATACAAACACAGAGATGAAATAGATTTAGCAAAGTGAGGCCCGACTTACTGAACAGACCGAGGATAGGAAAGGTTACTTTGCAGTCAGCACAAAAACCTACAAAAAGACCACGCAGAGGGCGCAAAAAGACCCTCCGCACCGACTCACGGTGCGGAGGCGCTCCCTCTGCGTTCCAGAGCTTCCAGCAAGCAAGACAACAATAAAAATAGCAAGCTGGACAGAAAAATAGCAAACCAAAGAAATACAAGCTGGAACTTAGCTTCTGCTGGGAAGACAGGTCACAAGAACGATCCAGGAGTGAACTAGACCAATACTGGAACATTGACAGGTGGCATGGAGCAAAGATCTAAGTGGAGTTAAATAGAGCAGCCAGCTAACGAATTAACCTCGTCACCTGTAGAAGGAAACTCAGAAACACCCACCAGAGGAAGTCCATGGACAGAACCAGCCGAAGTACCATTCATGACCACAGGAGGGAGTCCGACAACAGAATTCACAACAGTACCCCCCCTTGAGGAGGGGTCACCGAACCCTCACCAGAGCCCCCAGGCCGACCAGGATGAGCCAAATGAAAGGCACGAACCAGATCGGCAGCATGAACATCAGAGGCAAAAACCCAGGAATTATCTTCCTGACCATAACCCTTCCAATTGACCAGGTACTGGAGATTCCGTCTCGAAACACGAGAATCCAAAAACTTCTCCACCACATACTCCAACTCCCCCTCAACCAACACCGGGGCAGGAGGATCAACGGATGGAACCACAGGCGCCACATATCTCCGCAACAACGACCTATGGAACACATTATGGATGGCAAAAGAAGCAGGAAGGGCCAAACGAAATGACACAGGATTGATAACCTCAGAAATCTTTTACGGACCAATGAAACGAGGCTTAAACTTAGGAGAGGAAACCTTCATAGGAACATAACGAGATGACAACCAAACCAAATCCCCAACGCGAAGTCGGGGACCCACACAGCACCGGCGGTTAGTGAAACGTTGAGCCTTCTCCTGGGACAATGTCAAATTGTCCACCACATGAGTCCAAATCTGCTGCAACCTATCCACCACAGTATCTACACCAGGACAGTCCGAAGACTCAACCTGCTCTGAAGAGAAACGAGGATGGAAACCAGAATTGCAGAAAAACGGCGAAACCAAAGTAGCAGAGCTGGCCCGATTATTAAGGGCGAACTCAGCCAACGGCAAAAAGGACACCCAATCATCCTGATCAGCAGAAACAAAGCATCTCAGATATGTTTCCAAAGTTTGATTAGTTCGTTCGGTTTGGCCATTTGTCTGAGGATGGAAAGCCGAGGAAAAAGACAAATCAATGCCCATCCTTGCACAAAAGGATCGCCAAAACCTCGAAACAAACTGGGAACCTCTGTCAGAAACGATGTTCTCCGGGATACCATGTAAACGAACCACACGCTGGAAAAACAATGGCACCAAATCAGAGGAGGAAGGCAATTTAGACAAAGGTACCAAATGGACCATCTTAGAAAAGCGATCACAAACCACCCAAATGACCGACATCTTTTGAGAGACGGGGAGATCCGAAATAAAATCCATAGAAATATGCGTCCAGGGCCTCTTCGGGACCGGCAAGGGCAATAGCAACCCACTGGCACGAGAACAGCAGGGCTTAGCCCGAGCACAAGTCCCACAGGACTGCACAAAAGAACGCACATCCCGTGACAAAGACGGCCACCAAAAGGATCTAGCCACCAAATCTCTGGTACCAAAGATTCCAGGATGCCCAGCCAACACTGAACAATGAATCTCATAGATAACTCTACTAGTCCATCTATCAGGGACAAACAGTTTGTCCGCTGGGCAACTGTCAGGTCTATCAGCCTGAAATTTTTGCAGCACCCGCCGCAAATCAGGGGAGATGACAGACAAAATTACCCCCTCTTTGAGAATACCCGCCGACTCAGGAACACCCGGAGAGTCAGGCACAAAACTCCTTGACAGGGCATCAGCCTTCACATTCTTAGAGCCCGGAAGGTACGAAACCACAAAATCAAAACGGGAGAAAAATAACGACCATCGAGCCTGTCTCGGATTTAACCGTTTGGCAGACTCAAGATAAGTCAAATTCTTGTGATCTGTCAAGACCACCACGCGATGCTTGGCTCCTTCAAGCCAATGACGCCACTCCTCGAATACCCACTTCATGGCCAACAACTCACGATTACCAACATCATAATTACGCTCAGCAGGCGAAAACTTTCTAGAAAAGAAAGCACATGGCTTCATCACCGAGCCATCAGAACTTCTTTGCGACAAAACAGCCCCTGCTCCAATCTCAGAAGCATCAACCTCAACCTGAAACGGGAGCGAAACATCTGGCTGGCACAACACAGGGGCAGAAGAAAAACGACGCTTCAATTCCTGAAAAGCCTCTACAGCTGCAGAAGACCAATTGACCACATCAGCACCCTTCTTGGTCAAATCAGTCAACGGTTTAGCAACAGTAGAAAAATTAGCGATGAAGCGCCGATAAAAATTAGCAAAGCCCAGGAACTTTTGCAGGTTCTTCACAGATGTCGGCTGAGTCCAATTGTAAATGGCCTGGACTTTAACAGGGTCCATCTCGATAGTAGAAGGGGAAAAAATGAACCCCAAAAATGAAACCTTCTGAACTCCAAAGAGACACTTTGACCCCTTCACAAACAAGGAATTCGCATGAAGGACCTGGAACACCATTCTGACCTGCTTCATATGAGACTCCCAATCATCCGAAAAGACCAAAATATCATCCAAATACACAATCAGGAATTTATCCAGGTACTCTCGGAAGATGTCATGCATAATGGACTGAAATACTGATGGAGCATTGGAAAGCCCAAATGGCATAACCAGGTACTCAAAATGGCCCTCGGGCGTATTAAATGCTGTTTTCCATTCATCGCCCTGTTTAATACGCACAAGATTATACGCCCCTCGAAGATCTATCTTGGTGAACCAACTAGCCCCTTTAATACGAGCAAACAAATCAGACAGCAACGGCAAAGGATACTGAAATTTGACTGTAATTTTATTAAGAAGGCGGTAATCAATACAAGGTCTCAAAGAACCATCCTTCTTGGCCACAAAAAAGAACCCTGCTCCTAACGGTGATGACGACGGGCGAATATGGCCTTTCTCCAAGGATTCCTTTATATAACTCCGCATAGCGGCGTGTTCTGGCACAGATAAATTGAACAATCGGCCCTTAGGAAACTTACTACCAGGAATCAAATTAATTGCACAATCGCAATCCCTATGAGGAGGTAGGGCACTGGCTTTGGGCTCATCAAATACATCCCGATAATCCGACAAAAACTCTGGAACTTCAGAAGGAGTGGAAGACGAAATAGACAAAAATGGAACATCACCATGTACCCCCTGGCAACCCCAGCTGGACTCAGACATAGATTTCCAGTCCAATACTGGATTATGAACCTGTAGCCATGGCAACCCCAAAACGACCACATCATGCAGATTATGCAACACCAGGAAGCGGATATCCTCCTGATGTGCAGGAGCCATGCACATGGTCAATTTGGTCCAGTACTGAGGCTTATTCTTGGCCAAAGGCGTAGCATCAATTCCTCTCAATGGAATAGGATACTGCAAGGGCTCCAAGAAAAAACCACAGCGCCTAGCATACTCCAAGTCCATCAAATTCAGGGCAGCACCTGAATCCACAAATGCCATAACAGAATAGGATGACAAAGAGCAAATCAGAGTAACGGACAATAGAAATTTAGACTATACCGTACCAATGGTGGCAGACCTAGCGAACCGCTTAGTGCGCTTAGGACAATCGGAGATAGCATGAGTGGAATCACCACAGTAAAAACATAGCCCAATCCGACGTCTGTGTTCTTGCCGTTCAGCTCTGTTCAAAGTCCTATCACATTGCATAGGCTCAGGCCCATGCTCAGATAGTACCGCCAAATGGTGCACAGCTTTACGCTCACGCAAGCGTCGATCGATCTGAATGGCCAAGGACATAGACTCATTCAGACCAGCAGGCATGGGAAATCCCACCATGACATCCTTAAGGGCTTCAGAGAGACCCTTTCTGAAGATTGCTGCCAGGGCACATTCATTCCACTGAGTGAGCACAGACCACTTTCTAAACTTCTGACAATATATCTCCGCTTCATCCTGACCCTGACACAGAGCCAGCAGGATTTTCTCTGCCTGATCCACTGAATTAGGTTCGTCATAAAGCAATGCAAGCTCCAGGAAAAACGCATCAACATCATGCAATGCCGGATCTCCTGGCGCAAGGGAAAATGCCCAGTCTTGAGGGTCACCACGTAACAAAGAAATAATGATCTTTACTGGTTGAACAGGGTCACCTGAGGAGCGAGGTTTCAAGGCAAGAAACAATTTACAATTATTTTTGAAATTCAAGAACTTAGATCTATCACCAAAAAACAAATCAGGAATTGGAACCCTAGGCTCCGACATCGGATTCTGAACCACTAAATCTTGAATGTTTTGTACCCTTGTAGTGAGATTATCCATCCAAGAGGACAGACCTTGAATATCCATGTTTACACCTGTGTCCTGAACCACCCAGAGGTAAAGGGGAAAAGAGAGACAAAACACACTGCAAAGAAAAAAAAATGGTCTCAGAACTTCTCTTATCCCTCTATTGAGATGCATTAGTACTTTGAGCCACCTGTACTGTTATGACCTGGTGGTCAGGACAATAATGGACCTGGTGGTTAAGAGCACACGGAATGACCTGATAGTTACTGATAATAAGGACGAGCTCTGGGACGTGGGAACTCTGCTGACCGCAATCCCTAATCCTATCAAACACACTAGAAATAGCCGTGGATTGCGCCTAACGCTCCCTATGCAACTCGGCACAGCCTAAGGAACTAGCTAGCCCTGAAGACAGAAAAATAAAGCCTACCTTGCCTTAGAGAAATTCCCCAAAGGAAAAGGCAGCCCCCCACATATAATGACTGTGAGTAAAGATGAAAATACAAACACAGAGATGAAATAGATTTAGCAAAGTGAGGCCCGACTTATTGAACAGACCGAGGATAGGAAAGGTTACTTTGCGGTCAGCACAAAAACCTACAAAAAGACCACGCAGAGGGCGCAAAAAGACCCTCCGCACCGACTCACGGTGCGGAGGCACTCCCTCTGCGTCCCAGAGCTTCCAGCAAGCAAGACAACAATAAAAATAGCAAGCTGGACAGAAAAATAGCAAACCAAAGAAATACAAGCTGGAACTTAGCTTCTGCTGGGAAGACAGGTCACAAGAACGATCCAGGAGTGAACTAGACCAATACTGGAACATTGACAGGTGGCATGGAGCAAAGATCTAAGTGGAGTTAAATAGAGCAGCCAGCCGAATTAACCTCGTCACCTGTGGAACGAAACTCAGAAACACCCACCAGAGGAAGTCCATGGACAGAACCAGCCGAAGTACCATTCATGACCACAGTAGGGAGCCCGACAACAGAATTCACAACACCTGGGTCCAGGTTGCAGGTGGCTATGAGAGATGGGAGGGTCTGGCTACCCACATGCCTCACCTCTGGGTGAGGGTGCTTACTGTACCCCTTTTACCTAGTGAAGTGCTTGAGTTTGAGGACCTGCAGTGATGTAATGATTAGGGTTGAGCGAAACGGGTCGTTCATTTTCAAAAGTCGCCGACTTTTGGCAAAGTCGGGTTTCATGAAACCCGATCCGACCCCTGTGCGGGGTCGGCCATGCGGTACGCGACTTTTGCGCCAAAGTCGCGTTTCAATGACGCGAAAAGCGCCAATTCTCAGCCAATGAAGGTAAACGCAGAGTGTGGGCAGCGTGATGACATAGGTCCTGGTCCCCACCATCTTAGAGAAGGGCATTGCAGTGATTGGCTTGCTGTCTGCGGCGTCACAGGGGCTATAAAGGGGCGTTCCCGCCGACCGCCATGTTACTGCTGCTGATCTGAGCTTAGGGAGAGGTTGCTGCCGCTTCGTCAGAAGCAGGGATAGCGTTAGGCAGGGTCCATTAACCACCAAACCGCTTGTGCTGTAGCGATTTCCACTGCCCAACACCACCTTCGGTGTGCAGGGACAGTGGAAGCTACATTTTTTTTTTTCCCCTCAGCGCTGTAGCTCATTGGGCTGCCCTAGAAGGCTCCCTGATAGCTGCATTGCTGTGTGTACGCCGCTGTGCAAACCAACTGCTTTTTTCAAAGCACAAATCCTCTTGTTCCTTCCTTTCTGCACAGCTATCTTTTTTGTTTGTCCACACTTTTTATTTAATTTGTGCATCAGTCCACTCCTTATTGCTGCCTGCCATACCTGGCTGAGATTACTGCAGGGAGATAGTAATTGTTGGACACTCCCTGTTTTTTTTTTTTTTTTTGTGGGAGATTAAGATTGACATTTCTGCTAGAGTGCCATCCCTGTGTGTGCCATCTCTCAGTCAGTGGGCCATAGAAAGCCTATTTATTTTTTTGCTTGATTTGGGTTCTAAAATCTACCTGAAAAAATCACTACATCAATCAGTGGGAGAAAAATATTGGCCTCAGGGCTTGTGTGCCACTCCTGACTCCTGTGTGCATCATCACTCACTCAGTGGGCCATAGAAAGCCTATTTTTTTTTTTTTGCTTTATTTGGGTTCTAAATTCTACCTGAAAAAATCAATAAATCAATCAGTGGGAGATTAATATTGGCCTTTGGGCTTGTGTGCCAGTCCTAAGCGTGCCATCTCTCTCTCTCAAATAGTGGGCCATAGAAAGCCTATTTATTATTTTTTTTATTGGGTTTATAAATTTTCCCTGGAACAAAAAAAAAAAGTGGGAGATTAATATTGGCCTCTGGGCTTGTGTGCCAGTCCTGAGCGTGCCATCTCTCTCACAAATAGTGGGCCATAGAAAGTCTATTTATTTTTTTTTTTTTGGTTTTATAAATTCTCCCTGAAAAAAAAAAGGGAGATTAATATTGGCCTTTGGGCTTGTGTGCCAGTCCTAAGCGTGCCATCTCTCTCTCTCAGATAGTGGGCCATAGAAAGCCTATTTATTATTTTTTTTATTGGGTTTATAAATTTTCCCTGGAACAAAAAAAAAAAGTGGGAGATTAATATTGGCCTCTGGGCTTGTGTGCCAGTCCTGAGCGTGCCAGCTCTCTCACAAATAGTGGGCCATAGAAAGCCTATTTATTTATTTTTTTTTGGTTTTATAAATTCTCCCTGAAAAAAAAAAGGGAGATTAATATTGGCCTTTGGGCTTGTGTGCCAGTCCTAAGCGTGCCATCTTTCTCTCTCAGATAGTGGGCCATAGAAAGCCTATTTATTATTTTTTTTATTGGGTTTATAAATTTTCCCTGAAAAAAAATAAAAAGTGGGAGATTAATATTGGCCTCTGGGCTTGTGTGCCAGTCCTGAGCGTGCCATCTCTCTCACAAATAGTGGGCCATAGAAAGCCTATTTATGTTTTTGGTTGATTTGGGTTCTAAATTCTACCTGAAAAAATCAATAAATCAATCAGTGGGAGATAAATTTTGGCCTCTGGGCTTGTGTGCCACTCCTGACTCCTGTGTGCGTCATCTCTCACTCAGTGGGCCATAGAAAGCCTATTTTTTGTTTTATTTGTTTTATAAATTCTCCCTGAAAAAATCATTTTTATTTTATTTGGTTTCTAAACTCTTCCTGAAAAAATCATTTTTTTTTTTTATTATTTTTTTTTTCTAAAGTCTCCCTGGAAAAAAAAAAAAATCAAATCAGTGGGAGATTAATATTGCCCTTTCTGCTTGTGTGCCAGTCTTGACTCCTGGGTGTGCCATCTCTCTCTCTCTCTCCAATTGTGGGTCATAGAAAGCCTATTATTTTTTTTAGCTTGATTTGGGTTCCAAAATCTACCTGAAAAAATCACTACATCAATCATTGGGAGAACAATATTGGCCTCTGGGCTTGTGTGCCACTCCTGACTCCTGTGTGCATCATCTCTCACTCCGTGGGCCATAGAAAGCCTATTTTTTCTTTTATTTGTTTTCTAAATTCTCCCTGAAAAAATCATTTTATTTTATTTGGTTTCTAAATTCTTCCTGAAAAAATCATTTTATTCTATTATTTTTTTTCCTAAAGTCTCCCTGAAAAAAAAAAAAAAATCAAATCAGTGGGAGATTAATATTGCCCTTTCTGCTTGTGTGCCAGTCTTGACTCCTGGGTGTGCCATCTCTCTCTCTCTCTCCAATTGTGGGCCATAGAAAGCCTATTATTTTTTTAGCTTGATTTGGGTTCCAAAATCTACCTGAAAAAATCACTACATCAATCAGTGGGAGATAAATATTGGCCTCTGGGCTTGTGTTCCACTCCTGACTCCTGTGTGCGTCATCTATTACTCAGTGGGCCATAGAAAGCCTATTTTTTGTTTTATTTGTTTTCTAAATTCTCCCAGAAAAAATCATTTTATTTTATTTGGTTTCTAAATTCTTCCTGAAAAAATCATTTTATTCTACTATTTTTTATTCCTAAAGTCTCCCTGAAAAAAAAAAAATCAAATCAGTGGGAGATTAATATTGCCCTTTCTGCATGTGTGCCAGTCTTGACTCCTGGGTGTGCCATCTCTCTCTCTCTCTCCAATTGTGGGCCATAGAAAGCCTATTATTTTTTTAGCTTGATTTGGGTTCCAAAATCTACCTGAAAAAATCACTACATCAATCAGTGGGAGACAAATATTGGCCTCTGGGCTTGTGTGCCACTCCTGACTCCTGTGTGCGTCATCTCTCACTCAGTGGGCCATAGAAAGCCTTTTTTTGTTTTATTTGTTTTCTAAATTCTCCCAGAAAAAATCATTTTATTTTATTTGGTTTCTAAATTCTTCCTGAAAAAATCATTTTATTCTATTATTTTTTTTTCCTAAAGTCTCCCTGAAAAAAAAAAAAAAAATCAAATCAGTGGGAGATTAATATTGCCCTTTCTGCTTGTGTGCCAGTCTTGACTCCTGGGTGTGCCATCTCTCTCTCTCTCTCCAATTGTGGGCCATAGAAAGCCTATTATTTTTTTAGCTTGATTTGGGTTCCAAAATCTACCTGAAAAAATCACTACATCAATCAGTGGGAGATAAATATTGGCATCTGGGCTTGTGTGCCACTCCTGACTCCTGTGTGCGTCATCTCTCACTCAGTGGGCCATAGAAAGCCTTTTTTTGTTTTATTTGTTTTATTTGTTTTCTAAATTCTCCCAGAAAAAATCATTTTATTTTATTTGGTTTCTAAATTCTTCCTGAAAAAATCATTTTATTCTATTATTTTTTTTTCCTAAAGTCTCCCTGAAAAAAAAAAAAATCAAATCAGTGGGAGATTAATATTTACATTTGTGCTTCAGTGACAGTCCTGCGTGTGTGGCATCTCTCTCATTTGTTGCCACCAACAACAGAGTGTGTAACATTGTGCCTGATTTTCGTTGTGGTCTCACTCACCTGTAAAGGGGTAGCTAAATCATACTGAAGTTATAGCTCACCGTGTAAGTTGTGTGACAGCAACAAATACCGTTAGTTTGGTTACGTTTTTAAAACAATGAGGAAGTCTGGTGGAAGAGGTCGTGGCCGGGGGCTTTCATTGTCAGCTGGTAATGAGGGTAGTGGTAGTGGTGGAGCATCAGCTGGTCGTGGGAAAAAAAATATTGCACCTAAGTCTGGAGCTGTGGAGCCAGGTTCGTCGTCTGGCTACACAAGGCCTCGAACGCTCCCTTTTCTGGGAGTAGGAAAACCGCTTTTAAAGCCGGAGCAGCAAGAGCAAGTTTTGGCTTATCTTGCTGACTCAGCCTCTAGCTCTTTTGCCTCCTCTCGTGAAACTGGTAAATGTCAAAGCAGCGCGTCGTTAGTGGATGTTCACAGTCAGGGACAAGTCGCTTCCTTGTCCTCTTCAGCAAAAACAACAACAGAGAAGAATGCAGCAGGCGACACAACGGGTTACTCCATGGAGCTCTTTACACATACCGTCCCTGGCTTAGAAAGTGAAGCAGTTAACAGTCCATGCCCATTACAAGTTGAATCTGACATGGAGTGCACTGATGCACAGCCACAGCCAGACTACTATGCTGGTCCTTTGACTCAGACCACTGTTGTGAGTTCTGTTTTTGGGCTCCCTCTGGTGGTTACTGATGGTACTGGGTGATTTGTGTTCTGCTGTCTCTGGTGTCCACCTGTTCTATTAGGATTTGGGAGTTTCCTATTTAACCGGGCTTTCTTGTCATTTCCCCGCCGGCTATCAAGGTTATCAGAGTGTTTTGTTACCTCAGCTTCTGGCTTCAGTAATCTTCAGGACAAGCTAAGTTTTTGATTTTCTTGTTCCATGTTTTGCTTTATTTTTGTCTTGTCCAGCTTGCATATAATTGTTTCTTTGCTGCTGGTTGCTCTAGCGGGCTGTAATTGCTCCTCATGCTCCATGAGTTGGAACATGAGTTCAAGTAATTACAGGATGGTTTTTTGAAGGGTTTTTTGCTGACCGCGCAGTTTACTTTTGTATCCTCTGCTATCTAGTTTTAGCGGGCCTCATTTTGCTGAATCTGTTTTCATACTGTGTATGTGCCTTCCTCTCATTTCACCGTCATTATATGTGGGGGGCTGCTATTTCTGTGGGGTATTTCTCTGGAGGCAAGAGAGGTCTGTGTTTCTTCTAATAGGGGAAGTTAGATCTTCGGCTGGTGCGAGACGTCTAGGATCAACGTAGGCACGTTCCCCGGCTATTGTTATTTGTGTGTTCAGGTTTAGGGTCGCGGTCAGCTTAGGTTCCATCACCCTAGAGCTCGTTGGTGCTTGTCCTTTTGTGATTCCCTGCCATTGGAATCATGACAGACCACAACATTGCCCTCGCAGGGTAATGATCAAGAATCAGACCCTGATGAGACTATGTTGCCCCATCACGAACGCTATACCACCGACCGACACGGTGACACAGACGAAGTTGCACACGAGCTACAAGAAGAGGTAATAGATGACCAAGTTCTTGACCCCGATTGGCAGCCATTGGGGGAACAGGGTGCAGGCGGCAGCAGTTCTGAAGCGGAGGAGGAGGGGCCGCAGCAGGCATCAACATCGCAACAGGTTCCATCTGCCGGGCCCGTATCTTGCCCAAAACGCGTGGCAAAGCCAAAACCTGTTGGAGGACAGCGTGGCCATCCGGTTAAAGCTCAGTCTGCAATGCCTGAAAAGGTATCCGATGCTAGTAAGAGTGCAGTCTGGCATTTTTTTAAACAACATCCAATTGATCAGCGCAAAGTCATCTGTCAAAAATGTTCAACTACCTTAAGCAGAGGACAGAATCTGAAAAGTCTCAATACAAGTTGCATGCATAGACACTTAACCACCATGCATTTGCAAGCCTGGACTAACTACCAAACGTCCCTTAAGGTTGTAGCACCCTCGGCCAATGAAGCTAGTCAGCAACGCAACATCCCTTCCGGCAGTGTAGGGCCACCATTTTCCGCACCACCTGCAGTATCTGTGCAGGTTTCTTTGCCAGGCCAAAGCAGTCAGGGTCAGGGAATCACCAGTTTCGTAGTAGGAAACACTGCATCTAGGGCACCGGCGGCAACAATACCATCTCCCACCGTCTCTCAGTCTGCCATGTCCACCGGCACCCCCGCTAGTTCCACGATCTCCAGCTCTCCAGTCCAGCTCACCCTACATGAGACTATGGTTAGAAAAAGGAAGTACTTAGCCTCGCATCCGCATACACAGGGTTTGAACGCCCACATAGCTAGACTAATCTCGTTAGAGATGATGCCCTACCGGTTAGTTGAAAGCGAAGCTTTCAAAGCCCTGATGGACTATGCTGTACCACGCTACGAGCTACCCAGTCGACACTTTTTTTCCAGAAAAGCCATCCCAGCCCTCCACCAGCATGTTAAAGAGCGCATCGTCCATGCACTCAGGCAATCTGTGAGCACAAAGGTGCACCTGACAACAGATGCATGGACCAGTAGGCATGGCCAGGGACGTTACGTGTCCATCACGGCACACTGGGTGAATGTTGTGGATGCAGGGTCCACAGGGGACAGCAAGTTTGGGACAGTTCTGCCTAGCCCACGGTCTAGGAAACAGTTGGCTGTAGCCGTTCGCACCCCCTCCTCCTCCTCTTCGTCCTCCTGCAGAAGCGAGAGCTCGTCCACAGACCGCAGTCGCACAACCACTCCATCCGCAGCTGCCACTGTTGCACACCAGGTCTCCCATTATGGGGCAGCTACTGGCAAACGTCAGCAGGCTGTATTGGCTATGAAGTGTTTGGGCGACAACAGACACACCGCGGAAGTTCTGTCCGAGTTCTTGCAGAAAGAAACGCAGTCGTGGCTGGGCACTGTAGATCTTGAGGCAGGCAAGGTAGTGAGTGATAACGGAAGGAATTTCATGGCTGCCATCTCCCTTTCCCAACTGAAACAAATTCCTTGCCTGGCTCACACCTTAAACCTGGTGGTGCAGTGCTTCCTGAAAAGTTATCCGGGGTTATCCGACCTGCTCCTCAAAGTGTGTGGACTTTGCTCACATATCCGCCGTTCGCCCGTACACTCCAGCCGTATGCAGACCTATCAGCGTTCTTTGAACCTTCCCCAGCATCGCCTAATCATAGACGTTGCAACAAGGTGGAACTCAACACTGCACATGCTTCAGAGACTGTGCGAACAGAGGCGGGCTGTTATGTTTTTGTGGCAGGATACACATACACGGGCAGGCAGTAGGATGGCAGACATGGAGTTGTCAGGTGTGCAGTGGTCAAAGATTCAAGACATGTGTCAAGTCCTTCAGTGTTTTGAGGAATGCACACGGCTGGTTAGTGCAGACAACGCCATAATAAGCATGAGCATCCCCCTAATGCGTCTGCTGATGCAAAGTTTGACGCACATAAAGGATCAGGCGTTTGCAGCTGAGGAAGAGGAAAGCCTTGATGACAGTCAGCCATTGTCTGGCCAGGGCAGTGTACAGGACGAGTTAGCGGGCGAAGAGGAGGAGGAGGACGAGGAGGATGATGGGGATGATTATATTTTTAATGAGGAAGCTTTTCCGGGGCCACTGGAAATTGGTGGCGCGGCAAGGCCGGGTTCTGGTTTTTTGAGGGACACAAGTGACGTGGATTTGCCTGAAACTGCCCCTCAACCAAGCACAACCGCAGATTTGAGAACTGGAACTTTGGCCCACATGGCGGATTATGCCTTACGTATCCTCAAAAGGGACACACGCATAACTAAAATGATGAACGATGACGATTACAGGTTGGCCTGCCTCCTTGATCCTCGCTATAAAGGCAAATTGCAAAATATAATGCCACATGAGAACTTGGAACTAATATTAGCAACCAAACAATCAACTCTTGTTGACCGTTTGCTTCTGGCATTCCCTGCACACAGCGCCCGTGATCGTTCTCACACGAGCTGCAGGGGCCAGCAGACCAGAGGAGTTAGAGGGGCAGAAATCAGAAGTGGCGTTGGCCAGAGGGGTTTTCTGACCAGGTTGTGGAGTGATTTTGCTATGACCGCAGACAGGACAGGTACTGCAGCATCAATTCAAAGTGACAGGAGACAACATTTGTCCAGTATGGTTACAAACTATTTTTCATCCCTTATCGATGTTCTCCCTCAACCGTCATTCCCATTTGATTACTGGTCATCAAAATTAGACACCTGGCCAGAATTGGCAGAATATGCATTGCAGGAGCTTGCTTGCCCGGCAGCTAGTGTCCTATCAGAAAGAGTATTCAGTGCTGCAGGTTCAATACTAACAGAAAAAAGGACTCGTCTGGCTACCCAAAATGTAGATGATCTAACCTTCATTAAAATGAACCACAACTGGATTTCGAAATCTTTTGCCCCACCTTGCCCGGCTGACACCTAGCTTTCCTATGAAAAGGTCTTGCCTGTGGACTATTCTGAATGCCTTTTCCAATCTCGTAATTTTCTGCACCTGATTGTCCAGCATACGACATGTTTACATCTCACTAAATGGCCAAACTCCCCACACGGGGCCGTGGTATCGACACTTGGCGACAGCACCCGTGAGAGTGCTGTTTGTCTAAAGAGGTGGGTGTGCCCGCTTTTGGTCGACGGCACTGCCACTGGGTCCCTCCTAGTACAATAAAGTGTCTCTGGCGGTGGTGGTGCGCACCCAACGTCAGACACACCGTTGTAATATGAGGGGCCCTGGGCCTGTACCGCCGGCCACAAGACAGTTCCCCCCCCCCAGCTCAAACAGTGCTCTACCACTTGCAAAATTATCTCACAGCTCCACCAATGTTTAGTCTATACGCTGACATCCTTCAATGTCTGCCACTGACAATACCATTGTATTGACATTTTTGTTATGTTAGGCCTTCGAAGCCTGTCTGCGGTCACTCCTTCCACTATGCCTCCACTGACCACACCACTGCTGCCCGTGTACCCCTGGAACCAATTTAAAATTGCCTACAGCCATGTGTTATTATTTTAGGCCTTCGATGCCTGTCTGCGGTCACTCCTTACAATATGCCTCCACTGACCACACCACTGCTGCCCGTGTACCCCTGGAACCAATTTAAAATTGCCTACAGCCAGCCCAATTTTTTTATTTTAGGCCTTCGATGCCTGTCTGCGGTCCGTTCTTTCTACTACTACTACACTGACCAGGCCACTGCTGCCCGTGTACCCCTGGAACCAATTTAAAATTGCCTACAGCCATGTGTTATTATTTTAGGCCTTCGATGCCTGTCTGCGGTCACTCCTTACAATATGCCTCCACTGACCACACCACTGCTGCCCGTGTACCCCTGGAACCAATTTAAAATTGCCTACAGCCAGCCCAATTTTTTTATTTTAGGCCTTCGATACCTGTCTGCGGTCACTCCTTCCACTAGGCCTCCACTGACCACACCACTGCTGCCCGTGTACCCCTGGAACCAATTTAAAATTGCCTACAGCCATGTGTTATTATTTTAGGCCTTCGATGCCTGTCTGCGGTCACTCCTTACAATATGCCTCCACTGACCACACCACTGCTGCCCGTGTACCCCTGGAACCAATTTAAAATTGCCTACAGCCAGCCCAATTTTTTTATTTTAGGCCTTCGATGCCTGTCTGCGGTCCGTTCTTTCTACTACTACTACACTGACCAGGCCACTGCTGCCCGTGTACCCCTGGAACCAATTTAAAATTGCCTACAGCCATGTGTTATTATTTTAGGCCTTCGATGCCTGTCTGCGGTCACTCCTTCCACTAGGCCTCCACTGACCACACCACTGCTGCCCGTGTACCCCTAGAACCTATTTATAATTGCATAGAGCATCCTTTTTTTAATAGTAGGCGTACAAAGTCTGTCTGCTGTTCACTATTGAAATTGTCCTCCACTGCCCAGAGCACTGCAGCTTGTGTACCCCTGTAACTTTTTTCTGCTGCAGTGAGCCACATTTTTGGTTTGAGTCCTACTACCTGTGTCTGTCTGCGCCACTCAATTCAGTTGTGTTCCTTTGAAAAAAGCTGAGCGTCAATAGTCTTGTTTTCAGCCTCTAGGAATTTTAAAACTGCATTGGGTGTACAACTTTGGTAGGGCCTACTAACGGTGTCTGCCTCCCCAAGGTGTTCCCCAGGTTTCCTCTCCATTGCTTCAATCTTCATGCTCTCGTTTAGTAGTTGTTGGAAACTACGCTGCATTAGGCCTACAAATTGGGTATGGGGTGTAGAGAGATGGTGTGTTCCACTCCAAGGTGTTCTCCAGGTTGCCTTTCCTGAGCTTCAATCTTCATGCTCTCGTTTAGTAGTTGTTGGAAACTACGCTGCATTAGGCCTACAAATTGGGTATGGGGTGTAGAGAGATGGTGTGTTCCACTCCAAGGTGTTCTCCAGGTTGCCTTTCCTGAGCTTCAATCTTCATGCTCTCGTTTAGTAGTTGTTGGAAACTACGCTGCATTAGGCCTACAAATTGGGAATGGGGTGTAGAGAGATGGTGTGTTCCACTCCAAGGTGTTCTCCAGGTTGCCTTTCCTGAGCTTCAATCTTCATGCTCTCGTTTAGTAGTTGTTGGAAACTACGCTGCATTAGGCCTACAAATTGGGTATGGGGTGTAGAGAGATGGTGTGTTCCACTCCAAGGTGTTCCCCAGGTTTCATCGCCATTGGTTCGATCTTCATGCTCTCATTTAGTAGTTGTTGGAAACTACGCTGCATTAGGCCTACAAATTGGGTAGGGGGTGTAGAGAGATGGTGTGTTCCACTCCAAGGTGTTCCCCAGGTTTCCTCTCCATTGCTTCGATCTTCATGCTCTCGGTTAGTAGTTGTTGGAAACTACGCTGCATTAGGCCTACAAATTGGGTATGGGGTGTAGAGAGATGGTGTGTTCCACTCCAAGGTGTTCTCCAGGTTGCCTTTCCTGAGCTTCGATCTTCATGCTCTCGTTTAGTAGTTGTTGGAAACTACGCTGCATTAGGCCTACAAATTGGGTATGGGGTGTAGAGAGATGGTGTGTTCCACTCCAAGGTGTTCTCCAGGTTGCCTTTCCTGAGCTTCAATCTTCATGCTCTCGTTTAGTAGTTGTTGGAAACTACGCTGCATTAGGCCTACAAATTGGGTATGGGGTGTAGAGAGATGGTGTGTTCCACTCCAAGGTGTTCTCCAGGTTGCCTTTCCTGAGCTACAATCTTCATGCTCTCGTTTAGTAGTTGTTGGAAACTACGCTGCATTAGGCCTACAAATTGGGTATGGGGTGTAGAGAGATGGTGTGTTCCACTCCAAGGTGTTCTCCAGGTTGCCTTTCCTGAGCTTCAATCTTCATGCTCTCGTTTTGTAGTTGTTGGAAACTACGCTGCATTAGGCCTACAAATTGGGTATGGGGTGTAGAGAGATGGTGTGTTCCACTCCAAGGTGTTCTCCTGGTTGCCTTTCCTGAGCTTCAATCTTCATGCTCTCGTTTAGTAGTTGTTGGAAACTACGCTGCATTAGGCCTACAAATTGGGTATGGGGTGTAGAGAGATGGTGTGTTCCACTCCAAGGTGTTCCCCAGGTTTCATCGCCATTGGTTCGATCTTCATGCTCTCGTTTAGTAGTTGTTGGAAACTACGCTGCATTAGGCCTACAAATTGGGTATGGGGTGTAGAGAGATGGTGCGTTCCACTCCAAGGTGTTCCCCAGGTTTCCTCTCCATTGCTTCGATCTTCATGCTCTCGTTTAGTAGTTGTTGGAAACTACGCTGCATTAGGCCTACAAATTGGGTATGGGGTGTAGAGAGATGGTGTGTTCCACTCCAAGATGTTCTCCAGGTTGCCTTTCCTGAGCTTCGATCTTCATGCTCTCGTTTAGTAGTTGTTGGAAACTACGCTGCATTAGGCCTACAAATTGGGTATGGGGTGTAGAGAGATGGTGTGTTCCACTCCAAGGTGTTCCCCAGGTTTCCTCTCCATTGCTTCGATCTTCATGCTCTCGGTTAGTAGTTGTTGGAAACTATGCTGCATTAGGCCTACAAATTGGGTATGGGGTGTAGAGAGATGGTGTGTTCCACTCCAAGGTGTTCTCCAGGTTGCCTTTCCTGAGCTTCGATCTTCATGCTCTCGTTTAGTAGTTGTTGGAAACTACGCTGCATTAGGCCTACAAATTGGGTATGGGGTGTAGAGAGATGGTGTGTTCCACTCCAAGGTGTTCTCCAGGTTGCCTTTCCTGAGCTTCAATCTTCATGCTCTCGTTTAGTAGTTGTTGGAAACTACGCTGCATTAGGCCTACAAATTGGGTATGGGGTGTAGAGAGATGGTGTGTTCCACTCCAAGGTGTTCTCCAGGTTGCCTTTCCTGAGCTTCAATCTTCATGCTCTCGTTTAGTAGTTGTTGGAAACTACGCTGCATTAGGCCTACAAATTGGGTATGGGGTGTAGAGAGATGGTGTGTTCCACTCCAAGGTGTTCCCCAGGTTTCATCGCCATTGCTTCGATCTTCATGCTCTCGGTTAGTAGTTGTTGGAAACTATGCTGCATTAGGCCTACAAATTGGGTATGGGGTGTAGAGAGATGGTGTGTTCCACTCCAAGGTGTTCTCCAGGTTGCCTTTCCTGAGCTTCTATCTTCATGCTCTCGTTTCGTAGTTGTTGGAAACTACGCTGCATTAGGCCTACAAATTGGGTATGGGGTGTAGAGAGATGGTGTGTTCCACTCCAAGGTGTTCTCCAGGTTGCCTTTCCTGAGCTTCAATCTTCATGCTCTCGTTTAGTAGTTGTTGGAAACTACGCTGCATTAGACCTACAAATTGGGTATGGGGTGTAGAGAGATGGTGTGTTCCACTCCAAGGTGTTCTCCAGGTTGCCTTTCCTGAGCTTCAATCTTCATGCTCTCGTTTAGTAGTTGTTGGAAACTACGCTGCATTAGGCCTACAAATTGGGTATGGGGTGTAGAGAGATGGTGTGTTCCACTCCAAGGTGTTCTCCAGGTTGCCTTTCCTGAGCTTCAATCTTCATGCTCTCGTTTAGTAGTTGTTGGAAACTACGCTGCATTAGGCCTACAAATTGGGTATGGGGTGTAGAGAGATGGTGTGTTCCACTCCAAGGTGTTCCCCAGGTTTCATCGCCATTGGTTCGATCTTCATGCTCTCGTTTAGTAGTTGTTGGAAACTACGCTGCATTAGGCCTACAAATTGGATATGGGGTGTAGAGAGATGGTGTGTTCCACTCCAAGGTGTTCCCCAGGTTTCCTCTCCATTGCTTCGATCTTCATGCTCTCGGTTAGTAGTTGTTGGAAACTACGCTGCATTAGGCCTACAAATTGGGTATGGGGTGTAGAGAGATGGTGTGTTCCACTCCAAGGTGTTCTCCAGGTTGCCTTTCCTGAGCTTCGATCTTCATGCTCTCGTTTAGTAGTTGTTGGAAACTACGCTGCATTAGGCCTACAAATTGGGTATGGGGTGTAGAGAGATGGTGTGTTCCACTCCAAGGTGTTCTCCAGGTTGCCTTTCCTGAGCTTCAATCTTCATGCTCTCGTTTAGTAGTTGTTGGAAACTACGCTGCATTAGGCCTAAAAATTGGGTATGGGGTGTAGAGAGATGGTGTGTTCCACTCCAAGCTGTTCTCCAGGTTGCCTTTCCTGAGCTTCAATCTTCATGCTCTCGTTTAGTAGTTGTTGGAAACTACGCTGCATTAGGCCTACAAATTGGGTATGGGGTGTAGAGAGATGGTGTGTTCCACTCCAAGGTGTTCTCCAGGTTGCCTTTCCTGAGCTTCGATCTTCATGCTCTCGGTTAGTAGTTGTTGGAAACTACGCTGCATTAGGCCTACAAATTGGGTATGGGGTGTAGAGAGATGGTGTGTTCCACTCCAAGGTGTTCTCCAGGTTGCCTTTCCTGAGCTTCAATCTTCATGCTCTCGTTTAGTAGTTGTTGGAAACTACGCTGCATTAGGCCTACAAATTGGGTATGGGGTGTAGAAAGATGGTGTGTTCCACTCCAAGGTGTTCTCCAGGTTGCCTTTCCTGAGCTTCGATCTTCATGCTCTCGTTTAGTAGTTGTTGGAAACTACGCTGCATTAGGCCTACAAATTGGGTATGGGGTGTAGAGAGATGGTGTGTTCCACTCCAAGGTGTTCTCCAGGTTGCCTTTCCTGAGCTTCAATCTTCATGCTCTCGTTTAGTAGTTGTTGGAAACTACGCTGCATTAGGCCTACAAATTGGGTATGGAGTGTAGAGAGATGGTGTGTTCCACTCCAAAGTGTTCTCCAGGTTGCCTTTCCTGAGCTTCAATCTTCATGCTCTCGTTTAGTAGTTGTTGGAAACTACGCTGCATTAGGCCTACAAATTGGGTATGGGGTGTAGAGAGATGGTGTGTTCCACTCCAAGGTGTTCCCCAGGTTTCATCGCCATTGCTTCGATCTTCATGCTCTCGGTTAGTAGTTGTTGGAAACTATGCTGCATTAGGCCTACAAATTGGGTATGGGGTGTAGAGAGATGGTGTGTTCCACTCCAAGGTGTTCTCCAGGTTGCCTTTCCTGAGCTTCGATCTTCATGCTCTCGTTTAGTAGTTGTTGGAAACTACGCTGCATTAGGCCTACAAATTGGGTATGGGGTGTAGAGAGATGGTGTGTTCCACTCCAAAGTGTTCTCCAGGTTGCCTTTCCTGAGCTTCAATCTTCATGCTCTCGTTTAGTAGTTGTTGGAAACTACGCTGCATTAGGCCTAAAAATTGGGTATGGGGTGTAGAGAGATGGTGTGTTCCACTCCAAGCTGTTCTCCAGGTTGCCTTTCCTGAGCTTCAATCTTCATGCTCTCGTTTAGTAGTTGTTGGAAACTACGCTGCATTAGGCCTACAAATTGGGTATGGGGTGTAGAGAGATGGTGTGTTCCACTCCAAGGTGTTCTCCAGGTTGCCTTTCCTGAGCTTCAATCTTCATGCTCTCGTTTAGTAGTTGTTGGAAACTACGCTGCATTAGGCCTACAAATTGGGTATGGGGTGTAGAGAGATGGTGTGTTCCACTCCAAGGTGTTCTCCAGGTTGCCTTTCCTGAGCTTCAATCTTCATGCTCTCGTTTAGTAGTTGTTGGAAACTACGCTGCATTAGGCCTACAAATTGGGTATGGGGTGTAGAGAGATGGTGTGTTCCACTCCAAGGTGTTCCCCAGGTTTCATCGCCATTGGTTCGATCTTCATGCTCTCGTTTAGTAGTTGTTGGAAACTACGCTGCATTAGGCCTACAAATTGGATATGGGGTGTAGAGAGATGGTGTGTTCCACTCCAAGGTGTTCCCCAGGTTTCCTCTCCATTGCTTCGATCTTCATGCTCTCGGTTAGTAGTTGTTGGAAACTACGCTGCATTAGGCCTACAAATTGGGTATGGGGTGTAGAGAGATGGTGTGTTCCACTCCAAGGTGTTCTCCAGGTTGCCTTTCCTGAGCTTCGATCTTCATGCTCTCGTTTAGTAGTTGTTGGAAACTACGCTGCATTAGGCCTACAAATTGGGTATGGGGTGTAGAGAGATGGTGTGTTCCACTCCAAGGTGTTCTCCAGGTTGCCTTTCCTGAGCTTCAATCTTCATGCTCTCGTTTAGTAGTTGTTGGAAACTACGCTGCATTAGGCCTAAAAATTGGGTATGGGGTGTAGAGAGATGGTGTGTTCCACTCCAAGCTGTTCTCCAGGTTGCCTTTCCTGAGCTTCAATCTTCATGCTCTCGTTTAGTAGTTGTTGGAAACTACGCTGCATTAGGCCTACAAATTGGGTATGGGGTGTAGAGAGATGGTGTGTTCCACTCCAAGGTGTTCTCCAGGTTGCCTTTCCTGAGCTTCGATCTTCATGCTCTCGGTTAGTAGTTGTTGGAAACTACGCTGCATTAGGCCTACAAATTGGGTATGGGGTGTAGAGAGATGGTGTGTTCCACTCCAAGGTGTTCTCCAGGTTGCCTTTCCTGAGCTTCAATCTTCATGCTCTCGTTTAGTAGTTGTTGGAAACTACGCTGCATTAGGCCTACAAATTGGGTATGGGGTGTAGAAAGATGGTGTGTTCCACTCCAAGGTGTTCTCCAGGTTGCCTTTCCTGAGCTTCGATCTTCATGCTCTCGTTTAGTAGTTGTTGGAAACTACGCTGCATTAGGCCTACAAATTGGGTATGGGGTGTAGAGAGATGGTGTGTTCCACTCCAAGGTGTTCCCCAGGTTTCATCGCCATTGGTTCGATCTTCATGCTCTCGTTTAGTAGTTGTTGGAAACTACGCTGCATTAGGCCTACAAATTGGGTATGGGGTGTAGAGAGATGGTGTGTTCCACTCCAAGGTGTTCCCCAGGTTTCCTCTCCATTGCTTCGATCTTCATGCTCTCGGTTAGTAGTTGTTGGAAACTACGCTGCATTAGGCCTACAAATTGGGTATGGGGTGTAGAGAGATGGTGTGTTCCACTCCAAGGTGTTCCCCAGGTTTCATCGCCATTGCTTCGATCTTCATGCTCTCGGTTAGTAGTTGTTGGAAACTATGCTGCATTAGGCCTACAAATTGGGTATGGGGTGTAGAGAGATGGTGTGTTCCACTCCAAGGTGTTCTCCAGGTTGCCTTTCCTGAGCTTCGATCTTCATGCTCTCGTTTAGTAGTTGTTGGAAACTACGCTGCATTAGGCCTACAAATTGGGTATGGGGTGTAGAGAGATGGTGTGTTCCACTCCAAGGTGTTCTCCAGGTTGCCTTTCCTGAGCTTCAATCTTCATGCTCTCGTTTAGTAGTTGTTGGAAACTACGCTGCATTAGGCCTACAAATTGGGTATGGGGTGTAGAGAGATGGTGTGTTCCACTCCAAGGTGTTCTCCAGGTTGCCTTTCCTGAGCTTCAATCTTCATGCTCTCGTTTAGTAGTTGTTGGAAACTACGCTGCATTAGGCCTACAAATTGGGTATGGGGTGTAGAGAGATGGTGTGTTCCACTCCAAGGTGTTCCCCAGGTTTCATCGCCATTGGTTCGATCTTCATGCTCTCGTTTAGTAGTTGTTGGAAACTACGCTGCATTAGGCCTACAAATTGGATATGGGGTGTAGAGAGATGGTGTGTTCCACTCCAAGGTGTTCCCCAGGTTTCCTCTCCATTGCTTCGATCTTCATGCTCTCGGTTAGTAGTTGTTGGAAACTACGCTGCATTAGGCCTACAAATTGGGTATGGGGTGTAGAGAGATGGTGTGTTCCACTCCAAGGTGTTCTCCAGGTTGCCTTTCCTGAGCTTCAATCTTCATGCTCTCGTTTAGTAGTTGTTGGAAACTACGCTGCATTAGGCCTAAAAATTGGGTATGGCGTGTAGAGAGATGGTGTGTTCCACTCCAAGGTGTTCTCCAGGTTGCCTTTCCTGAGCTTCGATCTTCATGCTCTCGTTTAGTAGTTGTTGGAAACTACGCTGCATTAGGCCTACAAATTGGGTATGGGGTGTAGAGAGATGGTGTGTTCCACTCCAAGGTGTTCTCCAGGTTGCCTTTCCTGAGCTTCAATCTTCATGCTCTCGTTTAGTAGTTGTTGGAAACTACGCTGCATTAGGCCTAAAAATTGGGTATGGCGTGTAGAGAGATGGTGTGTTCCACTCCAAGCTGTTCTCCAGGTTGCCTTTCCTGAGCTTCAATCTTCATGCTCTCGTTTAGTAGTTGTTGGAAACTACGCTGCATTAGGCCTACAAATTGGGTATGGGGTGTAGAGAGATGGTGTGTTCCACTCCAAGGTGTTCTCCAGGTTGCCTTTCCTGAGCTTCGATCTTCATGCTCTCGGTTAGTAGTTGTTGGAAACTACGCTGCATTAGGCCTACAAATTGGGTATGGGGTGTAGAGAGATGGTGTGTTCCACTCCAAGGTGTTCTCCAGGTTGCCTTTCCTGAGCTTCAATCTTCATGCTCTCGTTTAGTAGTTGTTGGAAACTACGCTGCATTAGGCCTACAAATTGGGTATGGGGTGTAGAAAGATGGTGTGTTCCACTCCAAGGTGTTCTCCAGGTTGCCTTTCCTGAGCTTCGATCTTCATGCTCTCGTTTAGTAGTTGTTGGAAACTACGCTGCATTAGGCCTACAAATTGGGTATGGGGTGTAGAGAGATGGTGTGTTCCACTCCAAGGTGTTCTCCAGGTTGCCTTTCCTGAGCTTCAATCTTCATGCTCTCGTTTAGTAGTTGTTGGAAACTACGCTGCATTAGGCCTACAAATTGGGTATGGAGTGTAGAGAGATGGTGTGTTCCACTCCAAAGTGTTCTCCAGGTTGCCTTTCCTGAGCTTCAATCTTCATGCTCTCGTTTAGTAGTTGTTGGAAACTACGCTGCATTAGGCCTACAAATTGGGTATGGGGTGTAGAGAGATGGTGTGTTCCACTCCAAGGTGTTCCCCAGGTTTCATCGCCATTGCTTCGATCTTCATGCTCTCGGTTAGTAGTTGTTGGAAACTATGCTGCATTAGGCCTACAAATTGGGTATGGGGTGTAGAGAGATGGTGTGTTCCACTCCAAGGTGTTCTCCAGGTTGCCTTTCCTGAGCTTCGATCTTCATGCTCTCGTTTAGTAGTTGTTGGAAACTACGCTGCATTAGGCCTACAAATTGGGTATGGGGTGTAGAGAGATGGTGTGTTCCACTCCAAGGTGTTCTCCAGGTTGCCTTTCCTGAGCTTCAATCTTCATGCTCTCGTTTAGTAGTTGTTGGAAACTACGCTGCATTAGGCCTAAAAATTGGGTATGGGGTGTAGAGAGATGGTGTGTTCCACTCCAAGCTGTTCTCCAGGTTGCCTTTCCTGAGCTTCAATCTTCATGCTCTCGTTTAGTAGTTGTTGGAAACTACGCTGCATTAGGCCTACAAATTGGGTATGGGGTGTAGAGAGATGGTGTGTTCCACTCCAAGGTGTTCTCCAGGTTGCCTTTCCTGAGCTTCGATCTTCATGCTCTCGGTTAGTAGTTGTTGGAAACTACGCTGCATTAGGCCTACAAATTGGGTATGGGGTGTAGAGAGATGGTGTGTTCCACTCCAAGGTGTTCTCCAGGTTGCCTTTCCTGAGCTTCAATCTTCATGCTCTCGTTTAGTAGTTGTTGGAAACTACGCTGCATTAGGCCTACAAATTGGGTATGGGGTGTAGAAAGATGGTGTGTTCCACTCCAAGGTGTTCTCCAGGTTGCCTTTCCTGAGCTTCGATCTTCATGCTCTCGTTTAGTAGTTGTTGGAAACTACGCTGCATTAGGCCTACAAATTGGGTATGGGGTGTAGAGAGATGGTGTGTTCCACTCCAAGGTGTTCTCCAGGTTGCCTTTCCTGAGCTTCAATCTTCATGCTCTCGTTTAGTAGTTGTTGGAAACTACGCTGCATTAGGCCTACAAATTGGGTATGGAGTGTAGAGAGATGGTGTGTTCCACTCCAAAGTGTTCTCCAGGTTGCCTTTCCTGAGCTTCAATCTTCATGCTCTCGTTTAGTAGTTGTTGGAAACTACGCTGCATTAGGCCTACAAATTGGGTATGGGGTGTAGAGAGATGGTGTGTTCCACTCCAAGGTGTTCCCCAGGTTTCATCGCCATTGCTTCGATCTTCATGCTCTCGGTTAGTAGTTGTTGGAAACTATGCTGCATTAGGCCTACAAATTGGGTATGGGGTGTAGAGAGATGGTGTGTTCCACTCCAAGGTGTTCCCCAGGTTTCATCGCCATTGGTTCGATCTTCATGCTCTCGTTTAGTAGTTGTTGGAAACTACGCTGCATTAGGCCTACAAATTGGATATGGGGTGTAGAGAGATGGTGTGTTCCACTCCAAGGTGTTCCCCAGGTTTCCTCTCCATTGCTTCGATCTTCATGCTCTCGGTTAGTAGTTGTTGGAAACTACGCTGCATTAGGCCTACAAATTGGGTATGGGGTGTAGAGAGATGGTGTGTTCCACTCCAAGGTGTTCTCCAGGTTGCCTTTCCTGAGCTTCGATCTTCATGCTCTCGTTTAGTAGTTGTTGGAAACTACGCTGCATTAGGCCTACAAATTGGGTATGGGGTGTAGAGAGATGGTGTGTTCCACTCCAAGGTGTTCTCCAGGTTGCCTTTCCTGAGCTTCAATCTTCATGCTCTCGTTTAGTAGTTGTTGGAAACTACGCTGCATTAGGCCTAAAAATTGGGTATGGGGTGTAGAGAGATGGTGTGTTCCACTCCAAGCTGTTCTCCAGGTTGCCTTTCCTGAGCTTCAATCTTCATGCTCTCGTTTTGTAGTTGTTGGAAACTACGCTGCATTAGGCCTACAAATTGGGTATGGGGTGTAGAGAGATGGTGTGTTCCACTCCAAGGTGTTCTCCAGGTTGCCTTTCCTGAGCTTCGATCTTCATGCTCTTGGTTAGTAGTTGTTGGAAACTACGCTGCATTAGGCCTACAAATTGGGTATGGGGTGTAGAGAGATGGTGTGTTCCACTCCAAGGTGTTCTCCAGGTTGCCTTTCCTGAGCTTCAATCTTCATGCTCTCGTTTAGTAGTTGTTGGAAACTACGCTGCATTAGGCCTACAAATTGGGTATGGGGTGTAGAAAGATGGTGTGTTCCACTCCAAGGTGTTCTCCAGGTTGCCTTTCCTGAGCTTCGATCTTCATGCTCTCGTTTAGTAGTTGTTGGAAACTACGCTGCATTAGGCCTACAAATTGGGTATGGGGTGTAGAGAGATGGTGTGTTCCACTCCAAGGTGTTCTCCAGGTTGCCTTTCCTGAGCTTCAATCTTCATGCTCTCGTTTAGTAGTTGTTGGAAACTACGCTGCATTAGGCCTACAAATTGGGTATGGAGTGTAGAGAGATGGTGTGTTCCACTCCAAAGTGTTCTCCAGGTTGCCTTTCCTGAGCTTCAATCTTCATGCTCTCGTTTAGTAGTTGTTGGAAACTACGCTGCATTAGGCCTACAAATTGGGTATGGGGTGTAGAGAGATGGTGTGTTCCACTCCAAGGTGTTCCCCAGGTTTCATCGCCATTGCTTCGATCTTCATGCTCTCGGTTAGTAGTTGTTGGAAACTATGCTGCATTAGGCCTACAAATTGGGTATGGGGTGTAGAGAGATGGTGTGTTCCACTCCAAGGTGTTCTCCAGGTTGCCTTTCCTGAGCTTCGATCTTCATGCTCTCGTTTAGTAGTTGTTGGAAACTACGCTGCATTAGGCCTACAAATTGGGTATGGGGTGTAGAGAGATGGTGTGTTCCACTCCAAGGTGTTCTCCAGGTTGCCTTTCCTGAGCTTCAATCTTCATGCTCTCGTTTAGTAGTTGTTGGAAACTACGCTGCATTAGGCCTACAAATTGGGTATGGGGTGTAGAGAGATGGTGTGTTCCACTCCAAGGTGTTCTCCAGGTTGCCTTTCCTGAGCTTCAATCTTCATGCTCTCGTTTCGTAGTTGTTGGAAACTACGCTGCATTAGGCCTACAAATTGGGTATGGGGTGTAGAGAGATGGTGTGTTCCACTCCAAGGTGTTCTCCAGGTTGCCTTTCCTGAGCTTCAATCTTCATGCTCTCGTTTAGTAGTTGTTGGAAACTACGCTGCATTAGGCCTACAAATTGGGTATGGGGTGTAGAGAGATGGTGTGTTCCACTCCAAGGTGTTCTCCAGGTTGCCTTTCCTGAGCTTCAATCTTCATGCTCTCGTTTAGTAGTTGTTGGAAACTACGCTGCATTAGGCCTACAAATTGGGTATGGGGTGTAGAGAGATGGTGTGTTCCACTCCAAGGTGTTCTCCAGGTTGCCTTTCCTGAGCTTCAATCTTCATGCTCTCGTTTAGTAGTTGTTGGAAACTACGCTGCATTAGGCCTACAAATTGGGTATGGGGTGTAGAGAGATGGTGTGTTCCACTCCAAGGTGTTCCCCAGGTTTCATCGCCATTGGTTCGATCTTCATGCTCTCGTTTAGTAGTTGTTGGAAACTACGCTGCATTAGGCCTACAAATTGGATATGGGGTGTAGAGAGATGGTTTGTTCCACTCCAAGGTGTTCCCCAGGTTTCCTCTCCATTGCTTCGATCTTCATGCTCTCGGTTAGTAGTTGTTGGAAACTACGCTGCATTAGGCCTACAAATTGGGTATGGGGTGTAGAGAGATGGTGTGTTCCACTCCAAGGTGTTCTCCAGGTTGCCTTTCCTGAGCTTCGATCTTCATGCTCTCGTTTAGTAGTTGTTGGAAACTACGCTGCATTAGGCCTACAAATTGGGTATGGGGTGTAGAGAGATGGTGTGTTCCACTCCAAGGTGTTCTCCAGGTTGCCTTTCCTGAGCTTCAATCTTCATGCTCTCGTTTAGTAGTTGTTGGAAACTACGCTGCATTAGGCCTACAAATTGGGTATGGGGTGTAGAGAGATGGTGTGTTCCACTCCAAGGTGTTCTCCAGGTTGCCTTTCCTGAGCTTCAATCTTCATGCTCTCGTTTAGTAGTTGTTGGAAACTACGCTGCATTAGGCCTAAAAATTGGGTATGGGGTGTAGAGAGATGGTGTGTTCCACTCCAAGGTGTTCTCCAGGTTGCCTTTCCTGAGCTTCAATCTTCATGCTCTCGTTTAGTAGTTGTTGGAAACTACGCTGCATTAGGCCTACAAATTGGGTATGGGGTGTAGAGAGATGGTGTGTTCCATTCCAAGGTGTTCCCCAGGTTTCATCGCCATTGGTTCGATCTTCATGCTCTCGTTTAGTAGTTGTTGGAAACTACGCTGCATTAGGCCTACAAATTGGGTATGGGGTGTAGAGAGATGGTGTGTTCCACTCCAAGGTGTTCCCCAGGTTTCCTCTCCATTGCTTCGATCTTCATGCTGTCGGTTAGTAGTTGTTGGAAACTACGCTGCATTAGGCCTACAAATTGGGTATGGGGTGTAGAGAGATGGTGTGTTCCACTCCAAGGTGTTCTCCAGGTTGCCTTTCCTGAGCTTCGATCTTCATGCTCTCGTTTAGTAGTTGTTGGAAACTACGCTGCATTAGCCTACAAATTGGGTATGGGGTGTAGAGTGATGGTGTGTTCCACTCCAAGGTGTTCTCCAGGTTGCCTTTCCTGAGCTTCGATCTTCATGCTCTCGGTTAGTAGTTGTTGGAAACTACGCTGCATTAGGCCTACAAATTGGGTATGGGGTGTAGAGAGATGGTGTGTTCCACTCCAAGGTGTTCTCCAGGTTGCCTTTCCTGAGCTTCAATCTTCATGCTCTCGTTTAGTAGTTGTTGGAAACTACGCTGCATTAGGCCTACAAATTGGGTATGGGGTGTAGAGAGATGGTGTGTTCCACTCCAAAGTGTTCTCCAGGTTGCCTTTCCTGAGCTTCAATCTTCATGCTCTCGTTTAGTAGTTGTTGGAAACTACGCTGCATTAGGCCTACAAATTGGGTATGGGGTGTAGAGAGATGGTGTGTTCCACTCCAAGGTGTTCTCCAGGTTGCCTTTCCTGAGCTTCAATCTTCATGCTCTCGTTTAGTAGTTGTTGGAAACTACGCTGCATTAGGCCTACAAATTGGGTATGGGGTGTAGAGAGATGGTGTGTTCCACTCCAAGGTGTTCTCCAGGTTGCCTTTCCTGAGCTTCAATCTTCATGCTCTCTTTTAGTAGTTGTTGGAAACTACGCTGCATTAGGCCTACAAATTGGGTATGGGGTGTAGAGAGATGGTGTGTTCCACTCCAAGGTGTTCCCCAGGTTTCCTCTCCATTGCTTCGATCTTCATGCTCTCGTTTAGTAGTTGTTGGAAACTACGCTGCATTAGGCCTACAAATTGGGTATGGGGTGTAGAGAGATGGTGTGTTCCACTCCAAGGTGTTCCCCAGGTTTCCTCTCCATTGCTTCGATCTTCATGCTCTCGGTTAGTAGTTGTTGGAAACTACGCTGCATTAGGCCTACAAATTGGGTATTGGGTGTAGAGAGATGGTGTGTTCCACTCCAAGGTGTTCTCCAGGTTGCCTTTCCTGAGCTTCGATCTTCATGCTCTCGTTTATTAGTTGTTGGAAACTACGCTGCATTAGGCCTACAAATTGGGTATGAGGTGTAGAGAGATGGTGTGTTCCACTCCAAGGTGTTCTCCAGGTTGCCTTTCCTGAGCTTCAATCTTCATGCTCTCTTTTAGTAGTTGTTGGAAACTACGCTGCATTAGGCCTACAAATTGGGTATGGGGTGTAGAGAGATGGTGTGTTCCACTCCAAGGTGTTCTCCAGGTTGCCTTTCCTGAGCTTCAATCTTCATGCTCTCGTATAGTAGTTGTTGGAAACTACGCTGCATTAGGCCTACAAATTGGGTATGGGGTGTAGAGAGATGGTGTGTTCCACTCCAAGGTGTTCTCCAGGTTGCCTTTCCTGAGCTTCAATCTTCATGCTCTCGTTTAGTAGTTGTTGGAAACTACGCTGCATTAGGCCTACAAATTGGGTATGGTGTGTAGAGAGATGGTGTGTTCCACTCCAAGGTGTTCTCCAGGTTGCCTTTCCTGAGCTTCAATCTTCATGCTCTCGTTTAGTAGTTGTTGGAAACTACGCTGCATTAGGCCTACAAATTGGGTATGGGGTGTAGAGAGATGGTGTGTTCCACTCCAAGGTGTTCTCCAGGTTGCCTTTCCTGAGCTTCAATCTTCATGCTCTCGTTTAGTAGTTGTTGGAAACTACGCTGCATTAGGCCTACAAATTGGGTATGGGGTGTAGAGAGATGGTGTGTTCCACTCCAAGGTGTTCCCCAGGTTTCATCGCCATTGGTTCGATCTTCATGCTCTCGTTTAGTAGTTGTTGGAAACTACGCTGCATTAGGCCTACAAATTGGGTATGGGGTGTAGAGAGATGGTGTGTTCCACTCCAAGGTGTTCCCCAGGTTTCCTCTCCATTGCTTCGATCTTCATGCTGTCGGTTAGTAGTCGTTGGAAACTACGCTGCATTAGGCCTACAAATTGGGTATGGGGTGTAGAGAGATGGTGTGTTCCACTCCAAGGTGTTCTCCAGGTTGCCTTTCCTGAGCTTCGATCTTCATGCTCTCGTTTAGTAGTTGTTGGAAACTACGCTGCATTAGCCTACAAATTGGGTATGGGGTGTAGAGAGATGGTGTGTTCCACTCCAAGGTGTTCTCCAGGTTGCCTTTCCTGAGCTTCGATCTTCATGCTCTCGGTTAGTAGTTGTTGGAAACTACGCTGCATTAGCCTACAAATTGGGTATGGGGTGTAGAGAGATGGTGTGTTCCACTCCAAGGTGTTCTCCAGGTTGCCTTTCCTGAGCTTCAATCTTCATGCTCTCGTTTAGTAGTTGTTGGAAACTACGCTGCATTAGGCCTACAAATTGGGTATGGGGTGTAGAAAGATGGTGTGTTCCACTCCAAGGTGTTCTCCAGGTTGCCTTTCCTGAGCTTCGATCTTCATGCTCTCGTTAAGTATTTGTTGGAAACTACGCTGCATTAGGCCTACAAATTGGGTATGGGGTGTAGAGAGATGGTGTGTTCCACTCCAAGGTGTTCTCCAGGTTGCCTTTCCTGAGCTTCAATCTTCATGCTCTCGTTTAGTAGTTGTTGGAAACTACGCTGCATTAGGCCTACAAATTGGGTATGGGGTGTAGAGAGATGGTGTGTTCCACTCCAAAGTGTTCTCCAGGTTGCCTTTCCTGAGCTTCAATCTTCATGCTCTCGTTTAGTAGTTGTTGGAAACTACGCTGCATTAGGCCTACAAATTGGGTATGGGGTGTAGAGAGATGGTGTGTTCCACTCCAAGGTGTTCTCCAGGTTGCCTTTCCTGAGCTTCAATCTTCATGCTCTCGTTTAGTAGTTGTTGGAAACTACGCTGCATTAGGCCTACAAATTGGGTATGGGGTGTAGAGAGATGGTGTGTTCCACTCCAAGGTGTTCTCCAGGTTGCCTTTCCTGAGCTTCAATCTTCATGCTCTCGTTTAGTAGTTGTTGGAAACTACGCTGCATTAGGCCTACAAATTGGGTATGGGGTGTAGAGAGATGGTGTGTTCCACTCCAAGGTGTTCCCCAGGTTTCATCGCCATTGGTTCGATCTTCATGCTCTCGTTTAGTAGTTGTTGGAAACTACGCTGCATTAGGCCTACAAATTGGGTATGGGGTGTAGAGAGATGGTGTGTTCCACTCCAAGGTGTTCCCCAGGTTTCCTCTCCATTGCTTCGATCTTCATGCTCTCGGTTAGTAGTTGTTGGAAACTACGCTGCATTAGGCCTACAAATTGGGTATGGGGTGTAGAGAGATGGTGTGTTCCACTCCAAGGTGTTCTCCAGGTTGCCTTTCCTGAGCTTCGATCTTCATGCTCTCGTTTAGTAGTTGTTGGAAACTACGCTGCATTAGGCCTACAAATTGGGTATGGGGTGTAGAGAGATGGTGTGTTCCACTCCAAGGTGTTCTCCAGGTTGCCTTTCCTGAGCTTCAATCTTCATGCTCTCTTTTAGTAGTTGTTGGAAACTACGCTGCATTAGGCCTACAAATTGGGTATGGGGTGTAGAGAGATGGTGTGTTCCACTCCAAGGTGTTCTCCAGGTTGCCTTTCCTGAGCTTCAATCTTCATGCTCTCGTATAGTAGTTGTTGGAAACTACGCTGCATTAGGCCTACAAATTGGGTATGGGGTGTAGAGAGATGGTGTGTTCCACTCCAAGGTGTTCTCCAGGTTGCCTTTCCTGAGCTTCAATCTTCATGCTCTCGTTTAGTAGTTGTTGGAAACTACGCTGCATTAGGCCTACAAATTGGGTATGGTGTGTAGAGAGATGGTGTGTTCCACTCCAAGGTGTTCTCCAGGTTGCCTTTCCTGAGCTTCAATCTTCATGCTCTCGTTTAGTAGTTGTTGGAAACTACGCTGCATTAGGCCTACAAATTGGGTATGGGGTGTAGAGAGATGGTGTGTTCCACTCCAAGGTGTTCCCCAGGTTTCATCGCCATTGGTTCCATCTTCATGCTCTCGTTTAGTAGTTGTTGGAAACTACGCTGCATTAGGCCTACAAATTGGGTATGGGGTGTAGAGTGATGGTGTGTTCCACTCCAAGGTGTTCCCCAGGTTTCCTCTCCATTGCTTCGATCTTCATGCTCTCGTTTAGTAGTTGTTGGAAACTACGCTGCATTAGGCCTACAAATTGGGTATGGGGTGTAGAGAGATGGTGTGTTCCACTCCAAGGTGTTCCCCAGGTTTCCTCTCCATTGCTTCGATCTTCATGCTCTCGGATAGTAGTTGTTGGAAACTACGCTGCATTAGGCCTACAAATTGGGTATGGGGTGTAGAGAGATGGTGTGTTCCACTCCAAGGTGTTCTCCAGGTTGCCTTTCCTGAGCTTCGATCTTCATGCTCTCGTTTAGTAGTTTTTGGAAACTACGCTGCATTAGGCCTACAAATTGGGTATGGGGTATAGAGAGATGGTGTGTTCCACTCCAAGGTGTTCTCCAGGTTGCCTTTCCTGAGCTTCAATCTTCATGCTCTCGTTTAGTAGTTGTTGGAAACTACGCTGCATTAGGCCTACAAATTGGGTATGGGGTGTAGAGAGATGGTGTGTTCCACTCCAAGGTGTTCTCCAGGTTGCCTTTCCTGAGCTTCAATCTTCATGCTCTCGTTTAGTAGTTGTTGGAAACTACGCTGCATTAGGCCTACAAATTGGGTATGGGGTGTAGAGAGATGGTGTGTTCCACTCCAAGGTGTTCCCCAGGTTTCCTCCCCATTGCTTCGATCTTCATGCTCTCGGTTAGTAGTTGTTGGAAACTACGCTGCATTAGGCCTACAAATTGGGTATGGGGTGTAGAGAGATGGTGTGTTACACTCCAAGGTGTTCTCCAGGTTGCCTTTCCTGAGCTTCGATCTTCATGCTCTCGTTTAGTAGTTGTTGGAAACTACGCTGCATTAGGCCTACAAATTGGGTATGGGGTGTAGAGAGATGGTGTGTTCCACTCCAAGGTGTTCTCCAGGTTGCCTTTCCTGAGCTTCAATCTTCATGCTCTCTTTTAGTAGTTGTTGGAAACTACGCTGCATTAGGCCTACAAATTGGGTATGGGGTGTAGAGAGATGGTGTGTTCCACTCCAAGGTGTTCCCCAGGTTTCCTCTCCATTGCTTCGATCTTCATGCTCTCGTTTAGTAGTTGTTGGAAACTACGCTGCATTAGGCCTACAAATTGGGTATGGGGTGTAGAGAGATGGTGTGTTCCACTCCAAGGTGTTCCCCAGGTTTCCTCTCCATTGCTTCGATCTTCATGCTCTCGGTTAGTAGTTGTTGGAAACTACGCTGCATTAGGCCTACAAATTGGGTATTGGGTGTAGAGAGATGGTGTGTTCCACTCCAAGGTGTTCCCCAGGTTTCCTCTCCATTGCTTCGATCTTCATGCTCTCGTTTAGTAGTTGTTGGAAACTACGCTGCATTAGGCCTACAAATTGGGTATGGGGTGTAGAGAGATGGTGTGTTCCACTCCAAGGTGTTCCCCAGGTTTCCTCTCCATTGCTTCGATCTTCATGCTCTCGGTTAGTAGTTGTTGGAAACTACGCTGCATTAGGCCTACAAATTGGGTATGGGGTGTAGAGTGATGGTGTGTTCCACTCCAAGGTGTTCTCCAGGTTGCCTTTCCTGAGCTTCGATCTTCATGCTGTCGTTTAGTAGTTGTTGGAAACTACGCTGCATTAGGCCTACAAATTGGATATGGGGTGTAGAGAGATGGTGTGTTCCACTCCAAGGTGTTCTCCAGGTTGCCTTTCCTGAGCTTCAATCTTCATGCTCTCGTTTAGTAGTTGTTGGAAACTACGCTGCATTAGGCCTACAAATTGGGTATGGGGTGTAGAGAGATGGTGTGTTCCACTCCAAGGTGTTCTCCAGGTTGCCTTTCCTGAGCTTCAATCTTCATGCTCTCGTTTAGTAGTTGTTGGAAACTACGCTGCATTAGGCCTACAAATTGGGTATGGGGTGTAGAGAGATGGTGTGTTCCACTCCAAGGTGTTCTCCAGGTTGCCTTTCCTGAGCTTCAATCTTCATGCTCTCGTTTAGTAGTTGTTGGAAACTACGCTGCATTAGGCCTACAAATTGGGTATGGGGTGTAGAGAGATGGTGTGTTCCACTCCAAGGTGTTCTCCAGGTTGCCTTTCCTGAGCTTCAATCTTCATGCTCTCTTTTAGTAGTTGTTGGAAACTACGCTGCATTAGGCCTACAAATTGGGTATGGGGTGTAGAGAGATGGTGTGTTCCACTCCAAGGTGTTCTCCAGGTTGCCTTTCCTGAGCTTCAATCTTCATGCTCTCGTTTAGTAGTTGTTGGAAACTACGCTGCATTAGGCCTACAAATTAGGTATGGGGTGTAGAGAGATGGTGTGTTCCACTCCAAGGTGTTCTCCAGGTTGCCATTCCTGAGCTTCGATCTTCATGCTCTCGTTTAGTAGTTGTTGGAAACTACACTGCATTAGGCCTACAAATTCGGTATGGGGTGTAGAGAGATGGTGTGTTCCACTCCAAGGTGTTCTCCAGGTTGCCTTTCCTGAGCTTCAATCTTCATGCTCTCGTTTAGTAGTTGTTGGAAACTATGCTGCATTAGGCCTACAAATTGGGTATGGGGTGTAGAGAGATGGTGTGTTCCACTCCAGGGTGTTCTCCAGGTTGCCTTTCCTGAGCTTCAATCTTCATGCTCTCGTTTAGTAGTTGTTGGAAACTACGCTGCATTAGGCCTACAAATTGGGTATGGGGTGTAGAGAGATGGTGTGTTCCACTCCAAGGTGTTCCCCAGGTTTCATCGCCATTGGTTCGATCTTCATGCTCTCGTTTAGTAGTTGTTGGAAACTACGCTGCATTAGGCCTACAAATTGGGTATGGGGTGTAGAGAGATGGTGTGTTCCACTCCAAGGTGTTCTCCAGGTTGCCTTTCCTGAGCTTCAATCTTCATGCTCCCGTTTAGTAGTTGTTGGAAACTACGCTGCATTAGGCCTACAAATTGGGTATGGGGTGTAGAGAGATGGTGTGTTCCACTCCAAGGTGTTCTCCAGGTTGCCTTTCCTGAGCTTCAATCTTCATGCTCTCGTTTAGTAGTTGTTGGAAACTACGCTGCATTAGGCCTACAAATTGGGTATGGGGTGTAGAGAGATGGTGTGTTCCACTCCAAGGTGTTCCCCAGGTTTCATCGCCATTGGTTCGATCTTCATGCTCTCGTTTAGTAGTTGTTGGAAACTACGCTGCATTAGGCCTACAAATTGGGTATGGGGTGTAGAGAGATGGTGTGTTCCACTCCAAGGTGTTCCCCAGGTTTCCTCTCCATTGCTTCGATCTTCATGCTCTCGTTTAGTAGTTGTTGGAAACTACGCTGCATTAGGCCTACAAATTGGGTATGGGGTGTAGAGAGATGGTGTGTTCCACTCCAAGGTGTTCTCCAGGTTGCCTTTCCTGAGCTTCAATCTTCATGCTCCCGTTTAGTAGTTGTTGGAAACTACGCTGCATTAGGCCTACAAATTGGGTATGGGGTGTAGAGAGATGGTGTGTTCCACTCCAAGGTGTTCTCCAGGTTGCCTTTCCTGAGCTTCAATCTTCATGCTCTCGTTTAGTAGTTGTTGGAAACTACGCTGCATTAGGCCTACAAATTGGGTATGGGGTGTAGAGAGATGGTGTGTTCCACTCCAAGGTGTTCTCCAGGTTGCCTTTCCTGAGCTTCAATCTTCATGCTCTCGTTTAGTAGTTGTTGGAAACTACGCTGCATTAGGCCTACAAATTGGGTATGGGGTGTAGAGAGATGGTGTGTTCCACTCCAAGGTGTTCCCCAGGTTTCATCGCCATTGGTTCGATCTTCATGCTCTCGTTTAGTAGTTGTTGGAAACTACGCTGCATTAGGCCTACAAATTGGGTATGGGTTGTAGAGAGATGGTGTGTTCCACTCCAAGGTGTTCCCCAGGTTTCCTCTCCATTGCTTCGATCTTCATGCTCTCGGTTAGTAGTTGTTGGAAACTACGCTGCATTAGGCCTACAATTTGGGTATGGGGTGTAGAGAGATGGTGTGTTCCACTCCAAGGTGTTCTCCAGGTTGCCTTTCCTGAGCTTCGATCTTCATGCTCTCGTTTAGTAGTTGTTGGAAACTACGCTGCATTAGGCCTACAAATTGGGTATGGGGTGTAGAGAGATGGTGTGTTCCACTCCAAGGTGTTCTCCAGGTTGCCTTTCCTGAGCTTCAATCTTCATGCTCTCTTTTAGTAGTTGTTGGAAACTACGCTGCATTAGGCCTACAAATTGGGTATGGGGTGTAGAGAGATGGTGTGTTCCACTCCAAGGTGTTCTCCAGGTTGCCTTTCCTGAGCTTCAATCTTCATGCTCTCGTTTAGTAGATGTTGGAAACTACGCTGCATTAGGCCTACAAATTGGGTACGGGGTGTAGAGAGATGGTGTGTTCCACTCCAAGGTGTTCTCCAGGTTGCCTTTCCTGAGCTTCAATCTTCATGCTCTCGTTTAGTAGTTGTTGGAAACTACGCTGCATTAGGCCTACAAATTGGGTATGGGGTGTAGAGAGATGGTGTGTTCCACTCCAAGGTGTTCTCCAGGTTGCCTTTCCTGAGCTTCAATCTTCATGCTCTCGTTTAGTAGTTGTTGGAAACTACGCTGCATTAGGCCTACAAATTGGGTATGGGGTGTAGAGAGATGGTGTGTTCCACTCCAAGGTGTTCTCCAGGTTGCCTTTCCTGAGCTTCAATCTTCATGCTCTCGTTTAGTAGTTGTTGGAAACTACGCTGCATTAGGCCTACAAATTGGGTATGGGGTGTAGAGAGATGGTGTGTTCCACTCCAAGGTGTTCCCCAGGTTTCATCGCCATTGGTTCGATCTTCATGCTCTCGTTTAGTAGTTGTTGGAAACTACGCTGCATTAGGCCTACAAATTGGGTATGGGGTGTAGAGAGATGGTGTGTTCCACTCCAAGGTGTTCCCCAGGTCTCCTCTCCATTGCTTCGATCTTCATGCTCTCGTTTAGTAGTTGTTGGAAACTACGCTGCATTAGGCCTACAAATTGGGTATGGGGTGTAGAGAGATGGTGTGTTCCACTCCAAGGTGTTCTCCAGGTTGCCTTTCCTGAGCTTCGATCTTCATGCTCTCGTTTAGTAGTTGTTGGAAACTACGCTGCATTAGGCCTACAAATTGGGTATGGGGTGTAGAGAGATGGTGTGTTCCACTCCAAGGTGTTCCCCAGGTTTCCTCTCCATTGCTTCGATCTTCATGCTCTCGTTTAGTAGTTGTAGAAAACTACACTGCATTAGGCCTACAAATTGGGTATGGGGTGTAGAGAGATAATGTGTTCCACTCCAAGGTGTTCCCCAGGTTTCGACCACATTGCTTCGGTCTTCCGACTCTCGTTTAGTAGTTGTAGAAAACTACACTGCATTAGGCCTACAAATTGGGTATGGGGTGTAGAGAGACGGTGTGTTACACTCCAAGGTGTTCCCCAGGTTTCGTCCACATTGCTTCGATCTTCCGACTCTCGTTTAGTAGTTGTTGAAACCCACACTGCATTAGGCCTACAAATTGGGTATGGGGTGTAGAGAGATGGTGTGTTCCACTCCAAGGTGTTCTCCAGGTTGCCTTTCCTGAGCTTCAATCTTCATGCTCTCGTTTAGTAGTTGTTGGAAACTACGCTGCATTAGGCCTACAAATTGGGTATGGGGTGTAGAGAGATGGTGTGTTCCACTCCAAGGTGTTCCCCAGGTTTCATCGCCATTGGTTCGATCTTCATGCTCTCGTTTAGTAGTTGTTGGAAACTAAGCTGCATTAGGCCTACAAATTGGGTATGGGGTGTAGAGAGATGGTGTGTTCCACTCCAGGGTGTTCCCCAGGTTTCCTCTCCATTGCTTCGATCTTCATGCTCTCGGTTAGTAGTTGTTGGAAACTACGCTGCATTAGGCCTACAATTTGGGTATGGGGTGTAGAGAGATGGTGTGTTCCACTCCAAGGTGTTCTTCAGGTTGCCTTTCCTGAGCTTCGATCTTCATGCTCTCGTTTAGTAGTTGTTGGAAACTACGCTGCATTAGGCCTACAAATTGGGTATGGGGTGTAGAGAGATGGTGTGTTCCACTCCAAGGTGTTCTCCAGGTTGCCTTTCCTGAGCTTCAATCTTCATGCTCTCTTTTAGTAGTTGTTGGAAACTACGCTGCATTAGGCCTACAAATTGGGTATGGGGTGTAGAGAGATGGTGTGTTCCACTCCAAGGTGTTCTCCAGGTTGCCTTTCCTGAGCTTCAATCTTCATGCTTTCGTTTAGTAGTTGTTGGAAACTACGCTGCATTAGGCCTACAAATTGGGTATGGGGTGTAGAGAGATGGTGTGTTCCACTCCAAGGTGTTCTCCAGGTTGCCTTTCCTGAGCTTCAATCTTCATGCTCTCGTTTAGTAGTTGTTGGAAACTACGCTGCATTAGGCCTACAAATTGGGTATGGGGTGTAGAGAGATGGTGTGTTCCACTCCAAGGTGTTCTCCAGGTTGCCTTTCCTGAGCTTCAATCTTCATGCTCTCGTTTAGTAGTTGTTGGAAACTACGCTGCATTAGGCCTACAAATTGGGTATGGGGTGTAGAGAGATGGTGTGTTCCACTCCAAGGTGTTCTCCAGGTTGCCTTTCCTGAGCTTCGATCTTCATGCTCTCGTTTAGTAGTTGTTGGAAACTACGCTGCATTAGGCCTACAAATTGGGTATGGGGTGTAGAGAGATGGTGTGTTCCACTCCAAGGTGTTCTCCAGGTTGCCTTTCCTGAGCTTCAATCTTCATGCTCTCGTTTAGTAGTTGTTGGAAACTACGCTGCATTAGGCCTACAAATTGGGTATGGGGTGTAGAGAGATGGTGTGTTCCACTCCAAGGTGTTCTCCAGGTTGCCTTTCCTGAGCTTCGATCTTCATGCTCTCGTTTAGTAGTTGTTGGAAACTACGCTGCATTAGGCCTACAAATTGGGTATGGGGTATAGAGAGATGGTGTGTTCCACTCCAAGGTGTTCTCCAGGTTGCCTTTCCTGAGCTTCAATCTTCATGCTCTCGTTTAGTAGTTGTTGGAAACTACGCTGCATTAGGCCTACAAATTGGGTATGGGGTGTAGAGAGATGGTGTGTTCCACTCCAAGGTGTTCTCCAGGTTGCCTTTCCTGAGCTTCAATCTTCATGCTCTCGTTTAGTAGTTGTTGGAAACTACGCTGCATTAGGCCTACAAATTGGGTATGGGGTGTAGAGAGATGGTGTGTTCCACTCCAAGGTGTTCCCCAGGTTTCCTCCCCATTGCTTCGATCTTCATGCTCTCGGTTAGTAGTTGTTGGAAACTACGCTGCATTAGGCCTACAAATTGGGTATGGGGTGTAGAGAGATGGTGTGTTACACTCCAAGGTGTTCTCCAGGTTGCCTTTCCTGAGCTTCGATCTTCATGCTCTCGTTTAGTAGTTGTTGGAAACTACGCTGCATTAGGCCTACAAATTGGGTATGGGGTGTAGAGAGATGGTGTGTTCCACTCCAAGGTGTTCTCCAGGTTGCCTTTCCTGAGCTTCAATCTTCATGCTCTCTTTTAGTAGTTGTTGGAAACTACGCTGCATTAGGCCTACAAATTGGGTATGGGGTGTAGAGAGATGGTGTGTTCCACTCCAAGGTGTTCCCCAGGTTTCCTCTCCATTGCTTCGATCTTCATGCTCTCGTTTAGTAGTTGTTGGAAACTACGCTGCATTAGGCCTACAAATTGGGTATGGGGTGTAGAGAGATGGTGTGTTCCACTCCAAGGTGTTCCCCAGGTTTCCTCTCCATTGCTTCGATCTTCATGCTCTCGGTTAGTAGTTGTTGGAAACTACGCTGCATTAGGCCTACAAATTGGGTATTGGGTGTAGAGAGATGGTGTGTTCCACTCCAAGGTGTTCCCCAGGTTTCCTCTCCATTGCTTCGATCTTCATGCTCTCGTTTAGTAGTTGTTGGAAACTACGCTGCATTAGGCCTACAAATTGGGTATGGGGTGTAGAGAGATGGTGTGTTCCACTCCAAGGTGTTCCCCAGGTTTCCTCTCCATTGCTTCGATCTTCATGCTCTCGGTTAGTAGTTGTTGGAAACTACGCTGCATTAGGCCTACAAATTGGGTATGGGGTGTAGAGTGATGGTGTGTTCCACTCCAAGGTGTTCTCCAGGTTGCCTTTCCTGAGCTTCGATCTTCATGCTGTCGTTTAGTAGTTGTTGGAAACTACGCTGCATTAGGCCTACAAATTGGATATGGGGTGTAGAGAGATGGTGTGTTCCACTCCAAGGTGTTCTCCAGGTTGCCTTTCCTGAGCTTCAATCTTCATGCTCTCGTTTAGTAGTTGTTGGAAACTACGCTGCATTAGGCCTACAAATTGGGTATGGGGTGTAGAGAGATGGTGTGTTCCACTCCAAGGTGTTCTCCAGGTTGCCTTTCCTGAGCTTCAATCTTCATGCTCTCGTTTAGTAGTTGTTGGAAACTACGCTGCATTAGGCCTACAAATTGGGTATGGGGTGTAGAGAGATGGTGTGTTCCACTCCAAGGTGTTCTCCAGGTTGCCTTTCCTGAGCTTCAATCTTCATGCTCTCGTTTAGTAGTTGTTGGAAACTACGCTGCATTAGGCCTACAAATTGGGTATGGGGTGTAGAGAGATGGTGTGTTCCACTCCAAGGTGTTCTCCAGGTTGCCTTTCCTGAGCTTCAATCTTCATGCTCTCTTTTAGTAGTTGTTGGAAACTACGCTGCATTAGGCCTACAAATTGGGTATGGGGTGTAGAGAGATGGTGTGTTCCACTCCAAGGTGTTCTCCAGGTTGCCTTTCCTGAGCTTCAATCTTCATGCTCTCGTTTAGTAGTTGTTGGAAACTACGCTGCATTAGGCCTACAAATTAGGTATGGGGTGTAGAGAGATGGTGTGTTCCACTCCAAGGTGTTCTCCAGGTTGCCATTCCTGAGCTTCGATCTTCATGCTCTCGTTTAGTAGTTGTTGGAAACTACACTGCATTAGGCCTACAAATTGGGTATGGGGTGTAGAGAGATGGTGTGTTCCACTCCAAGGTGTTCTCCAGGTTGCCTTTCCTGAGCTTCAATCTTCATGCTCTCGTTTAGTAGTTGTTGGAAACTATGCTGCATTAGGCCTACAAATTGGGTATGGGGTGTAGAGAGATGGTGTGTTCCACTCCAGGGTGTTCTCCAGGTTGCCTTTCCTGAGCTTCAATCTTCATGCTCTCGTTTAGTAGTTGTTGGAAACTACGCTGCATTAGGCCTACAAATTGGGTATGGGGTGTAGAGAGATGGTGTGTTCCACTCCAAGGTGTTCCCCAGGTTTCATCGCCATTGGTTCGATCTTCATGCTCTCGTTTAGTAGTTGTTGGAAACTACGCTGCATTAGGCCTACAAATTGGGTATGGGGTGTAGAGAGATGGTGTGTTCCACTCCAAGGTGTTCTCCAGGTTGCCTTTCCTGAGCTTCAATCTTCATGCTCCCGTTTAGTAGTTGTTGGAAACTACGCTGCATTAGGCCTACAAATTGGGTATGGGGTGTAGAGAGATGGTGTGTTCCACTCCAAGGTGTTCTCCAGGTTGCCTTTCCTGAGCTTCAATCTTCATGCTCTCGTTTAGTAGTTGTTGGAAACTACGCTGCATTAGGCCTACAAATTGGGTATGGGGTGTAGAGAGATGGTGTGTTCCACTCCAAGGTGTTCCCCAGGTTGCCTTTCCTGAGCTTCAATCTTCATGCTCTCGTTTAGTAGTTGTTGGAAACTACGCTGCATTAGGCCTACAAATTGGGTATGGGGTGTAGAGAGATGGTGTGTTCCACTCCAAGGTGTTCCCCAGGTTTCATCGCCATTGGTTCGATCTTCATGCTCTCGTTTAGTAGTTGTTGGAAACTACGCTGCATTAGGCCTACAAATTGGGTATGGGGTGTAGAGAGATGGTGTGTTCCACTCCAAGGTGTTCTCCAGGTTGCCTTTCCTGAGCTTCAATCTTCATGCTCTCGTTTAGTAGTTGTTGGAAACTACGCTGCATTAGGCCTACAAATTGGGTATGGGGTGTAGAGAGATGGTGTGTTCCACTCCAAGGTGTTCCCCAGGTTTCATCGCCATTGGTTCGATCTTCATGCTCTCGTTTAGTAGTTGTTGGAAACTACGCTGCATTAGGCCTACAAATTGGGTATGGGTTGTAGAGAGATGGTGTGTTCCACTCCAAGGTGTTCCCCAGGTTTCCTCTCCATTGCTTCGATCTTCATGCTCTCGGTTAGTAGTTGTTGGAAACTACGCTGCATTAGGCCTACAATTTGGGTATGGGGTGTAGAGAGATGGTGTGTTCCACTCCAAGGTGTTCTCCAGGTTGCCTTTCCTGAGCTTCGATCTTCATGCTCTCGTTTAGTAGTTGTTGGAAACTACGCTGCATTAGGCCTACAAATTGGGTATGGGGTGTAGAGAGATGGTGTGTTCCACTCCAAGGTGTTCTCCAGGTTGCCTTTCCTGAGCTTCAATCTTCATGCTCTCTTTTAGTAGTTGTTGGAAACTACGCTGCATTAGGCCTACAAATTGGGTATGGGGTGTAGAGAGATGGTGTGTTCCACTCCAAGGTGTTCTCCAGGTTGCCTTTCCTGAGCTTCAATCTTCATGCTCTCGTTTAGTAGATGTTGGAAACTACGCTGCATTAGGCCTACAAATTGGGTACGGGGTGTAGAGAGATGGTGTGTTCCACTCCAAGGTGTTCTCCAGGTTGCCTTTCCTGAGCTTCAATCTTCATGCTCTCGTTTAGTAGTTGTTGGAAACTACGCTGCATTAGGCCTACAAATTGGGTATGGGGTGTAGAGAGATGGTGTGTTCCACTCCAAGGTGTTCTCCAGGTTGCCTTTCCTGAGCTTCAATCTTCATGCTCTCGTTTAGTAGTTGTTGGAAACTACGCTGCATTAGGCCTACAAATTGGGTATGGGGTGTAGAGAGATGGTGTGTTCCACTCCAAGGTGTTCTCCAGGTTGCCTTTCCTGAGCTTCAATCTTCATGCTCTCGTTTAGTAGTTGTTGGAAACTACGCTGCATTAGGCCTACAAATTGGGTATGGGGTGTAGAGAGATGGTGTGTTCCACTCCAAGGTGTTCCCCAGGTTTCATCGCCATTGGTTCGATCTTCATGCTCTCGTTTAGTAGTTGTTGGAAACTACGCTGCATTAGGCCTACAAATTGGGTATGGGGTGTAGAGAGATGGTGTGTTCCACTCCAAGGTGTTCCCCAGGTCTCCTCTCCATTGCTTCGATCTTCATGCTCTCGTTTAGTAGTTGTTGGAAACTACGCTGCATTAGGCCTACAAATTGGGTATGGGGTGTAGAGAGATGGTGTGTTCCACTCCAAGGTGTTCTCCAGGTTGCCTTTCCTGAGCTTCGATCTTCATGCTCTCGTTTAGTAGTTGTTGGAAACTACGCTGCATTAGGCCTACAAATTGGGTATGGGGTGTAGAGAGATGGTGTGTTCCACTCCAAGGTGTTCCCCAGGTTTCCTCTCCATTGCTTCGATCTTCATGCTCTCGTTTAGTAGTTGTAGAAAACTACACTGCATTAGGCCTACAAATTGGGTATGGGGTGTAGAGAGATAATGTGTTCCACTCCAAGGTGTTCCCCAGGTTTCGACCACATTGCTTCGGTCTTCCGACTCTCGTTTAGTAGTTGTAGAAAACTACACTGCATTAGGCCTACAAATTGGGTATGGGGTGTAGAGAGACGGTGTGTTACACTCCAAGGTGTTCCCCAGGTTTCGTCCACATTGCTTCGATCTTCCGACTCTCGTTTAGTAGTTGTTGAAACCCACACTGCATTAGGCCTACAAATTGGGTATGGGGTGTAGAGAGATGGTGTGTTCCACTCCAAGGTGTTCTCCAGGTTGCCTTTCCTGAGCTTCAATCTTCATGCTCTCGTTTAGTAGTTGTTGGAAACTACGCTGCATTAGGCCTACAAATTGGGTATGGGGTGTAGAGAGATGGTGTGTTCCACTCCAAGGTGTTCCCCAGGTTTCATCGCCATTGGTTCGATCTTCATGCTCTCGTTTAGTAGTTGTTGGAAACTAAGCTGCATTAGGCCTACAAATTGGGTATGGGGTGTAGAGAGATGGTGTGTTCCACTCCAGGGTGTTCCCCAGGTTTCCTCTCCATTGCTTCGATCTTCATGCTCTCGGTTAGTAGTTGTTGGAAACTACGCTGCATTAGGCCTACAATTTGGGTATGGGGTGTAGAGAGATGGTGTGTTCCACTCCAAGGTGTTCTTCAGGTTGCCTTTCCTGAGCTTCGATCTTCATGCTCTCGTTTAGTAGTTGTTGGAAACTACGCTGCATTAGGCCTACAAATTGGGTATGGGGTGTAGAGAGATGGTGTGTTCCACTCCAAGGTGTTCTCCAGGTTGCCTTTCCTGAGCTTCAATCTTCATGCTCTCTTTTAGTAGTTGTTGGAAACTACGCTGCATTAGGCCTACAAATTGGGTATGGGGTGTAGAGAGATGGTGTGTTCCACTCCAAGGTGTTCTCCAGGTTGCCTTTCCTGAGCTTCAATCTTCATGCTTTCGTTTAGTAGTTGTTGGAAACTACGCTGCATTAGGCCTACAAATTGGGTATGGGGTGTAGAGAGATGGTGTGTTCCACTCCAAGGTGTTCTCCAGGTTGCCTTTCCTGAGCTTCAATCTTCATGCTCTCGTTTAGTAGTTGTTGGAAACTACGCTGCATTAGGCCTACAAATTGGGTATGGGGTGTAGAGAGATGGTGTGTTCCACTCCAAGGTGTTCTCCAGGTTGCCTTTCCTGAGCTTCAATCTTCATGCTCTCGTTTAGTAGTTGTTGGAAACTACGCTGCATTAGGCCTACAAATTGGGTATGGGGTGTAGAGAGATGGTGTGTTCCACTCCAAGGTGTTCTCCAGGTTGCCTTTCCTGAGCTTCAATCTTCTTGCTCTCGTTTAGTAGTTGTTGGAAACTACGCTGCATTAGGCCTACAAATTGGGTATGGGGTGTAGAGAGATGGTGTGTTCCACTCCAAGGTGTTCCCCAGGTTTCATCGCCATTGGTTCGATCTTCATGCTCTCGTTTAGTAGTTGTTGGAAACTACGCTGCATTAGGCCTACAAATTGGGTATGGGGTGTAGAGAGATGGTGTGTTCCACTCCAAGGTGTTCTCCAGGTTGCCTTTCCTGAGCTTCGATCTTCATGCTCTCGTTTAGTAGTTGTTGGAAACTACGCTGCATTAGGCCTACAAATTGGGTATGGGGTGTAGAGAGATGGTGTGTTCCACTCCAAGGTGTTCCCCAGGTTTCCTCTCCATTGCTTCGATCTTCATGCTCTCGTTTAGTAGTTGTAGAAAACTACGCTGCATTAGGCCTACAAATTGGGTATGGGGTGTAGAGAGATGGTGTGTTCCACTCCAAGGTGTTCTCCAGGTTGCCTTTCCTGAGCTTCAATCTTCATGCTCTCTTTTAGTAGTTGTTGGAAACTACGCTGCATTAGGCCTACAAATTGGGTATGGGGTGTAGAGAGATGGTGTGTTCCACTCCAAGGTGTTCTCCAGGTTGCCTTTCCTGAGCTTCAATCTTCATGCTCTCGTATAGTAGTTGTTGGAAACTACGCTGCATTAGGTCTACAAATTGGGTATGGGGTGTAGAGAGATGGTGTGTTCCACTCCAAGGTGTTCTCCAGGTTGCCTTTCCTGAGCTTCAATCTTCATGCTCTCGTTTAGTAGTTGTTGGAAACTACGCTGCATTAGGCCTACAAATTGGGTATGGGGTGTAGAGAGATGGTGTGTTCCACTCCAAGGTGTTCTCCAGGTTGCCTTTCCTGAGCTTCAATCTTCATGCTCTCGTTTAGTAGTTGATGGAAACTACGCTGCATTAGGCCTACAAATTGGGTATGGGGTGTAGAGAGATGGTGTGTTCCACTCCAAGGTGTTCTCCAGGTTGCCTTTCCTGAGCTTCAATCTTCATGCTATCGTTTAGTAGTTGTTGGAAACTACGCTGCATTAGGCCTACAAATTGGGTATGGGGTGTAGAGAGATGGTGTGTTCCACTCCAAGGTGTTCCCCAGGTTTCATCGCCATTGGTTCGATCTTCATGCTCTCGTTTAGTAGTTGTTGGAAACTACGCTGCATTAGGCCTACAAATTGGGTATGGGGTGTAGAGAGATGGTGTGTTCCACTCCAAGGTGTTCCCCAGGTTTCCTCTCCATTGCTTCGATCTTCATGCTCTCGTTTAGTAGTTGTTGGAAACTACGCTGCATTAGGCCTACAAATTGGGTATGGGGTGTAGAGAGATGGTGTGTTCCACTCCAAGGTGTTCTCCAGGTTGCCTTTCCTGAGCTTCGATCTTCATGCTCTCGTTTAGTAGTTGTTGGAAACTACGCTGCATTAGGCCTACAAATTGGGTATGGGGTGTAGAGAGATGGTGTGTTCCACTCCAAGGTGTTCCCCAGGTTTCCTCTCCATTGCTTCGATCTTCATGCTCTCGTTTAGTAGTTGTAGAAAACTACACTGCATTAGGCCTACAAATTGGGTATGGGGTGTAGAGAGATGGTGTGTTCCACTCCAAGGTGTTCCCCAGGTTTCATCGCCATTGGTTCGATCTTCATGCTCTCGTTTAGTAGTTGTTGGAAACTAAGCTGCATTAGGCCTACAAATTGGGTATGGGGTGTAGAGAGATGGTGTGTTCCACTCCAGGGTGTTCCCCAGGTTTCCTCTCCATTGCTTCGATCTTCATGCTCTCGGTTAGTAGTTGTTGGAAACTACGCTGCATTAGGCCTACAATTTGGGTATGGGGTGTAGAGAGATGGTGTGTTCCACTCCAAGGTGTTCTTCAGGTTGCCTTTCCTGAGCTTCGATCTTCATGCTCTCGTTTAGTAGTTGTTGGAAACTACGCTGCATTAGGCCTACAAATTGGGTATGGGGTGTAGAGAGATGGTGTGTTCCACTCCAAGGTGTTCTCCAGGTTGCCTTTCCTGAGCTTCAATCTTCATGCTCTCTTTTAGTAGTTGTTGGAAACTACGCTGCATTAGGCCTACAAATTGGGTATGGGGTGTAGAGAGATGGTGTGTTCCACTCCAAGGTGTTCTCCAGGTTGCCTTTCCTGAGCTTCAATCTTCATGCTTTCGTTTAGTAGTTGTTGGAAACTACGCTGCATTAGGCCTACAAATTGGGTATGGGGTGTAGAGAGATGGTGTGTTCCACTCCAAGGTGTTCTCCAGGTTGCCTTTCCTGAGCTTCAATCTTCATGCTCTCGTTTAGTAGTTGTTGGAAACTACGCTGCATTAGGATTACAAATTGGGTATGGGGTGTAGAGAGATGGTGTGTTCCACTCCAAGGTGTTCTCCAGGTTGCCTTTCCTGAGCTTCAATCTTCATGCTCTCGTTTAGTAGTTGTTGGAAACTACGCTGCATTAGGCCTACAAATTGGGTATGGGGTGTAGAGAGATGGTGTGTTCCACTCCAAGGTGTTCTCCAGGTTGCCTTTCCTGAGCTTCAATCTTCTTGCTCTCGTTTAGTAGTTGTTGGAAACTACGCTGCATTAGGCCTACAAATTGGGTATGGGGTGTAGAGAGATGGTGTGTTCCACTCCAAGGTGTTCCCCAGGTTTCATCGCCATTGGTTCGATCTTCATGCTCTCGTTTAGTAGTTGTTGGAAACTACGCTGCATTAGGCCTACAAATTGGGTATGGGGTGTAGAGAGATGGTGTGTTCCACTCCAAGGTGTTCTCCAGGTTGCCTTTCCTGAGCTTCGATCTTCATGCTCTCGTTTAGTAGTTGTTGGAAACTACGCTGCATTAGGCCTACAAATTGGGTATGGGGTGTAGAGAGATGGTGTGTTCCACTCCAAGGTGTTCCCCAGGTTTCCTCTCCATTGCTTCGATCTTCATGCTCTCGTTTAGTAGTTGTAGAAAACTACGCTGCATTAGGCCTACAAATTGGGTATGGGGTGTAGAGAGATGGTGTGTTCCACTCCAAGGTGTTCTCCAGGTTGCCTTTCCTGAGCTTCAATCTTCATGCTCTCTTTTAGTAGTTGTTGGAAACTACGCTGCATTAGGCCTACAAATTGGGTATGGGGTGTAGAGAGATGGTGTGTTCCACTCCAAGGTGTTCTCCAGGTTGCCTTTCCTGAGCTTCAATCTTCATGCTCTCGTATAGTAGTTGTTGGAAACTACGCTGCATTAGGTCTACAAATTGGGTATGGGGTGTAGAGAGATGGTGTGTTCCACTCCAAGGTGTTCTCCAGGTTGCCTTTCCTGAGCTTCAATCTTCATGCTCTCGTTTAGTAGTTGTTGGAAACTACGCTGCATTAGGCCTACAAATTGGGTATGGGGTGTAGAGAGATGGTGTGTTCCACTCCAAGGTGTTCTCCAGGTTGCCTTTCCTGAGCTTCAATCTTCATGCTCTCGTTTAGTAGTTGATGGAAACTACGCTGCATTAGGCCTACAAATTGGGTATGGGGTGTAGAGAGATGGTGTGTTCCACTCCAAGGTGTTCTCCAGGTTGCCTTTCCTGAGCTTCAATCTTCATGCTATCGTTTAGTAGTTGTTGGAAACTACGCTGCATTAGGCCTACAAATTGGGTATGGGGTGTAGAGAGATGGTGTGTTCCACTCCAAGGTGTTCCCCAGGTTTCATCGCCATTGGTTCGATCTTCATGCTCTCGTTTAGTAGTTGTTGGAAACTACGCTGCATTAGGCCTACAAATTGGGTATGGGGTGTAGAGAGATGGTGTGTTCCACTCCAAGGTGTTCCCCAGGTTTCCTCTCCATTGCTTCGATCTTCATGCTCTCGTTTAGTAGTTGTTGGAAACTACGCTGCATTAGGCCTACAAATTGGGTATGGGGTGTAGAGAGATGGTGTGTTCCACTCCAAGGTGTTCTCCAGGTTGCCTTTCCTGAGCTTCGATCTTCATGCTCTCGTTTAGTAGTTGTTGGAAACTACGCTGCATTAGGCCTACAAATTGGGTATGGGGTGTAGAGAGATGGTGTGTTCCACTCCAAGGTGTTCCCCAGGTTTCCTCTCCATTGCTTCGATCTTCATGCTCTCGTTTAGTAGTTGTAGAAAACTACACTGCATTAGGCCTACAAATTGGGTATGGGGTGTAGAGAGATGGTGTGTTCCACTCCAAGGTGTTCCCCAGGTTTCGACCACATTGCTTCGGTCTTCCGACTCTCGTTTAGTAGTTGTAGAAAACTACACTGCATTAGGCCTACAAATTGGGTATGGGGTGTAGAGAGACGGTGTGTTACACTCCAAGGTGTTCCCCAGGTTTCGTCCACATTGCTTCGATCTTCCGACTCTCGTTTAGTAGTTGTTGAAACCCACACTGCATTAGGCCTACAAATTGGGTATGGGGTGTAGAGAGATGGTGTGTTCCACTCCAAGGTGTTCTCCAGGTTGCCTTTCCTGAACTTCTATCTTCAGGCTCTCATTAAATTGTAGTTAAATGGAACAACTGCATTTGGCGTACTAGTTGGTTTGTGGCCTACTATCGGTGTCTGCCACTCCTTGCTGTTCTCCTGGTTTCCTGTCCTGAAATTCCATTTTCAGGCTCTTGTTAAGTAGTTGTTAATAGGGTTGAGCGAACTTGACCTTTTTAGAGTCGAGCCGTGTTTCGCGAAACCCGACTATCTTAGAAGTCGAGTCGAGTGGAATCGGCCGATTATCGCGAAAAGTCGGGTATCGCCCGAAACACGAAACCCAATGCAAGTCAATGGGGGAGCATAGTCGGCAGTGAGTGGAGGCCAGGAAAACACCTACACTGCCCATTTTAATGGCAAAAACATCCATTCTTGTTAAAGAAGCTTGTCAATCATAATTTACCTTATAATAATTGGAAGGCATTTGAAATTGGGGGTCATTTGGCTAAAGTTGTGGGGGGTAGGGCTGGTTCAAGTAATTAGTGGGCCCAGTAAATCTGGACCACGTCACGGCAGTGGAGCAGGGAGAGGTAAGTATTTCAACTTTGCAAGTGCTGTGATCCTGAGCAAGCAGGGGGGGCCCACTCGTTGGCATTGGCACTGGCACAGGGCCCCTCAAAGTACAGCGGTGTGTTTGCATGGCGGGGGCGCCTCCCACCGGCAGCAACACTTTTGCATACTATGAGAGGCTCTGTGCCAGTGACGTCGCCAACTAGTATTCCTCCCCTCACCTGATGAAGGAACCTGCACTTTCATCTGCACCTTCCTCTTTGTCCCCGTGTAAGGTGGTATGGTATGCGGGAAGAGGAACCTGACTTTCAGCAGGGTCACAATCTTGCTGTGTAGCGTGCACGGGGAATTTTGCGTTATGAGTCAATGTACCAGCAGACTCATCTATCACTGGCTGGGCAATGGGCAGGATGAGGAGGAAACACAGATACAGGCCCAAAGAATAAAGTTGGCTAAATGCAGTTCAAAATTGGTAACACAGGACTAACCAGGGGGCATTGCAGTGGAGGACAACTGGAATGAGAGGCTGACACAGAGAGTAGGCCCATATCAGTAAGTAGTCGAAATGCAGTTCAAAATTGGCAACCGTAGTAAACAGGCGGCACAGCTTTGTTCAGTGGAGGAGAACAGCAAGGAGTGGCAGACACCGATAGTAGGCCCCAACCCAACTAGTAGGCCAAATGCAGTCTAACATTAACAACTACTTAACGAGAGCCTGAAAATGGAATTTCAGGACAGGAAACCAGGAGAACAGCAAGGAGTGGCAGACACCGATAGTAGGCCCCAAACCAACTAGTACGCCAAATGCAGTTGTTCCGTTTAACCACAATTTAATGAGAGCCTGAAGATAGAAGTTCAGGAAAGGCAACCTGGAGAACACCTTGGAGTGTAACACACCATCTCTCTACACCCTATACCCAATTTGTAGGCCTAATGCAGTGTAGTTTCCAACAACTACTAAACGAGAGCATGAAGATCGAAGCATTGGCGAGGAAACCTGGGGAACACCTTGGAGTGGAACACACCATCTCTCTACACCCCATACCCAATTTGTAGGCCTAATGCAGCGTAGTTTCCAACAACTACTAAACGAGAGCCGGAAGATCGAAGCTCAGGAAAGGCAACCTGGAGAACACCTTGGAGTGGAACACACCATCTCTCTACACCCCATACCCAATTTGTAGGCCTAATGCAGTGTAGTTTCCAACAACTACTAAACGAGAGCATGAAGATCGAAGCATTGGCGAGGAAACCTGGGGAACACCTTGGAGTGGAACACACCATCTCTCTACACCCCATACCCAATTTGTAGGCCTAATGCAGCGTAGTTTCCAACAACTACTAAACGACAGCCGGAAGATCGAAGCTCAGGAAAGGCAACCTGGAGAACACCTTGGAGTGGAACACACCATCTCTCTACACCCCATACCCAATTTGAAGGCCTAATGCAGTGTAGTTTCCAACAACTACTAAACGAGAGCATGAAGATCGAAGCATTGGCGAGGAAACCTGGGGAACACCTTTGAGTGGAACACACCATCTCTCTACACCCCATACCCAATTTGTAGGCCTAATGCAGCGTAGTTTCCAACAACTACTAAACGAGAGCCGGAAGATCGAAGCTAAGGAAAGGCAACCTGGAGAACACCTTGGAGTGGAACACACCATCTCTCTACACCCCATACCCAATTTGTAGGCCTAATGCAGTGTAGTTTCCAAGAACTACTAAACGAGAACCGGAAGATCGAAGCTCAGGAAAGGCAACCTGGAGAACACCTTGGAGTGGAACACACCATCTCTCTACACCCCATACCCAATTTGTAGGCCTAATGCAGTGTAGTTTCCAAGAACTACTAAACGAGAGCCGGAAGATCGGAGCTCAGGAAAGGTAACCTGGAGAACACCTTGGAGTGGAACACACCATCTCTCTACACCCCATACCCAATTTGTAGGCCTAATGCAGTGTAGTTTCCAACAACTACTAAACGAGAGCATTAAGATCGAATCAATGGCGAGGAAACCTGGGGCACACCTTGGGGAGGCAGACACCGTTAGAAGGCCCTACCAAAGTTGTACCCCCAATGCAGTTTTAAAATTCCTAGAGGCTGAAAACAAGACTATTGACGCTCAGCTTTTTTCAAAGGAACACAGCTGAATTGAGTGGCGCAGACAGACACAGGTAGTAGGACTTAACCCAAAAATGTGGCTCACTGCAGCTTAAAAAAGTTACAGGGGTACACAAGCAGCAGTGCTCTGGGCAGTGGAGGACAATTTCAATAGTGGACCGCAGACAGACTTTGTACGCCTACTATTAAAAAAAGGATGCTCTATGCAATTAAAAATAGGTTCCAGGGGTCCACGGGCAGCAGTGGTGTGGTCAGTGGACGAGTATTGGAAGGAGGGACCGCAAACAGGCGTAGTATGCCTAACATAACAAAATTAGGCTGTAGACACTGTAAAATTGGTTCCAGGGGTACACGGGCAGCAGTGGTGTGGTCAGCGGAGGAAAATTGGAATTAGGGACTGCAGACAGACTTTTTAGGCTGTCCCCTGTGGACCATGCATCCAACACATTAACCCAGTGCGCCGTAATGGACACGTAACTTTTTGTGGACATGCCTACTGGTCCATGCGTCTCTTGTCAGGTGCACCTTTCTACTGTTTGATTGCCTGAGTGCTATGACAATGCAGACTTTTTCATGCCGGTGGAGGGCTGGGATGGATTTTCTCGCAAAAGAAATGTCGACTGGGTAGCTTGAACCGTTGCACAGCGTAGTTCATCTGGGCTTTCTAAATATAAAACAAAGAAAAAAAGGAGGCTACATGCACTTTCAGCTGGGTTCCAGGGGTACACGGCCAGCATTGGTCTGGTCAGTGGAGAACTATTGGAAGGAGTGACCGCAAACAGGCATCGAAGGCCTAACATAATAACACATTGCTGTTGGCAATTTTAAATTGGTTCCAGGGGAACACGGGCAGCAGTGGCCTGGTCAGTGTAGTAGTAGTAGAAAGAACGGACCGCAGACAGGCATCGAAGGCCTAAAATAAAAAAATTGGGCTGGCTGTAGGCAATTTTAAATTGGTTCCAGGGGTACACGGGCAGCAGTGGTGTGGTCAGTGGAGGCCTAGTGGAAGGAGTGACCGCAGACAGGCATCGAAGGCCTAAAATAATAACACATGGCTGTAGGCAATTTTAAATTGGTTCCAGGGGTACACGGGCAGCAGTGGCCTGGTCAGTGTAGTAGTAGTAGAAAGAACGGACCGCAGACAGGCATCGAAGGCCTAAAATAAAAAAATTGGGCTGGCTGTAGGCAATTTTAAATTGGTTCCAGGGGTACACGGGCAGCAGTGGTGTGGTCAGTGGAGGCCTAGTGGAAGGAGTGACCGCAGACAGGCATCGAAGGCCTAAAATAATAACACATGGCTGTAGGCAATTTTAAATTGGTTCCAGGGGTACACGGGCAGCAGTGGTGTGGTCAGTGGAGGCCTAGTGGAAGGAGTGACCGCAGACAGGCATCGAAGGCCTAAAATAATAACACATGGCTGTAGGCAATTTTAAATTGGTTCCAGGGGTACACGGGCAGCAGTGGTGTGGTCAGTGGAGGCCTAGTGGAAGGAGTGACCGCAGACAGGCATCGAAGGCCTAAATTAAAAAAATTGGGCTGGCTGTAGGCAATTTTAAATTGGTTCCAGGGGTACACGGGCAGCAGTGGTGTGGTCAGTGGAGGCGTAGTGGAAGGAGTGACCGCAGACAGGCTTCGAAGGCCTAACATAACAAAATGTCAATACAATGGTATTGTCAGTGGCAGGCATTGAAGGATGTCAGCGCATAGACTAAACATTGGTGGAGCTGTGAGATAATTTTGCAAGTGGTAGAGCACTGTTTGAGCTGGGGGAGGGGGAACTGTCTTGTGGCCAGCGGTACAGGCCCAGGGCCCCTCATATTACAACGGTGTGTCTGACGTTGGGTGCGCACCACCACCGCCAGAGACTCTTTATTGTACTAGGAGGGACCCAGTGGCAGTGCCGTCGACCAAAAGCGGGCACACCCACCTCTTCAGACAAACAGCACTCTCACGGGTGCTGTCGCCAAGTGTCGATACCACGGCCCCGTGTGGGGAGTTTGGCCATTTAGTGAGGTGTAAACATGTCGTATGCTGGACAATCAGGTGCAGAAAATTACGAGATTGGAAAAGGCATTCAGAATAGTCCACAGGCAAGACCTTTTCATAGGAAAGCTAGGTGTCAGCCGGGCAAGGTGGGGCAAAAGATTTCGAAATCCAGTTGTGGTTCATTTTAATGAAGGTTAGATCATCTACATTTTGGGTAGCCAGACGAGTCCTTTTTTCTGTTAGTATTGAACCTGCAGCACTGAATACTCTTTCTGATAGGACACTAGCTGCCGGGCAAGCAAGCTCCTGCAATGCATATTCTGCCAATTCTGGCCAGGTGTCTAATTTTGATGCCCAGTAATCAAATGGGAATGACGGTTGAGGGAGAACATCGATAAGGGATGAAAAATAGTTTGTAACCATACTGGACAAATGTTGTCTCCTGTCACTTTGAATTGATGCTGCAGTACCTGTCCTGTCTGCGGTCATAGCAAAATCACTCCACAACCTGGTCAGAAAACCCCTCTGGCCAACGCCACTTCTGATTTCTGCCCCTCTAACTCCTCTGGTCTGCTGGCCCCTGCAGCTCATGTGAGAACGATCACGGGCGCTGTGTGCAGGGAATGCCAGAAGCAAACGGTCAACAAGAGTTGATTGTTTGGTTGCTAATATTAGTTCCAAGTTCTCATGTGGCATTATATTTTGCAATTTGCCTTTATAGCGAGGATCAAGGAGGCAGGCCAACCAGTAATCGTCATCGTTCATCATTTTAGTTATGCGTGTGTCCCTTTTGAGGATACGTAAGGCATAATCCGCCATGTGGGCCAAAGTTCCAGTTCTCAAATCTGCGGTTGTGCTTGGTTGAGGGGCAGTTTCAGGCAAATCCACGTCACTTGTGTCCCTCCAAAAACCAGAACCCGGCCTTGCCGCGCTACCTATTTCCAGTGGCCCCGGAAAAGCTTCCTCATTAAAAATATAATCATCCCCATCATCCTCCTCGTCCTCCTCCTCCTCTTCGCCCGCTAACTCGTCCTGTACACTGCCCTGGCCAGACAATGGCTGACTGTCATCAAGGCTTTCCTCTTCCTCAGCTGCAAACGCCTGATCCTTTATGTGCATCAAACTTTGCATCAGCAGACGCATTAGGGGGATGCTCATGCTTATTATGGCGTTGTCTGCACTAACCAGCCGTGTGCATTTCTCAAAACACTGAAGGACTTGACACATGTCTTGAATCTTCGACCACTGCACACCTGACAACTCCATGTCTGCCATCCTACTGCCTGCCCGTGTATGTGTATCCTCCCACAAAAACATAACAGCCCGCCTCTGTTCGCACAGTCTCTGAAGCATGTGCAGTGTTGAGTTCCACCTTGTTGCAACGTCTATGATTAGGCGATGCTGGGGAAGGTTCAAAAAACGCTGATAGGTCTGCATACGGCTGGAGTGTACGGGCGAACGGCGGATATGTGAGCAAAGTCCACGCACTTTGAGGAGCAGGTCGGATAACCCCGGATAACTTTTCAGGAAGCACTGCACCACCAGGTTTAAGGTGTGAGCCAGGCAAGGAATGTGTTTCAGTTGGGAAAGGGAGATGGCAGCCATGAAATTCCTTCCGTTATCACTCACTACCTTGCCTGCCTCAAGATCTACAGTGCCCAGCCACGACTGCGTTTCTTTCTGCAAGAACTCGGACAGAACTTCCGCGGTGTGTCTGTTGTCGCCCAAACACTTCATAGCCAATACAGCCTGCTGACGTTTGCCAGTAGCTGCCCCATAATGGGAGACCTGGTGTGCAACAGTGGCAGCTGCGGATGGAGTGGTTGTGCGACTGCGGTCTGTGGACGAGCTCTCGCTTCTGCAGGAGGACGAAGAGGAGGAGGAGGGGGTGCGAACGGCTACAGCCAACTGTTTCCTAGACCGTGGGCTAGGCAGAACTGTCCCAAACTTGCTGTCCCCTGTGGACCCTGCATCCACAACATTCACCCAGTGTGCCGTGATGGACACGTAACGTCCCTGGCCATGCCTACTGGTCCATGCATCTGTTGTCAGGTGCACCTTTGTGCTCACAGATTGCCTGAGTGCATGGACGATGCGCTCTTTAACATGCTGGTGGAGGGCTGGGATGGCTTTTCTGGAAAAAAAGTGTCGACTGGGTAGCTCGTAGCGTGGTACAGCGTAGTCCATCAGGGCTTTGAAAGCTTCGCTTTCAACTAACCGGTAGGGCATCATCTCTAACGAGATTAGTCTAGCTATGTGGGCGTTCAAACCCTGTGTACGCGGATGCGAGGCTAAGTACTTCCTTTTTCTAACCATAGTCTCATGTAGGGTGAGCTGGACTGGAGAGCAGGAGATCGTGGAACTAGCGGGGGTGCCGGTGGACATGGCAGACTGAGAGACGGTGGGAGATGGTATTGTTGCCGCCGGTGCCCTAGATGCAGTGTTTCCTACTACGAAACTGGTGATTCCCTGACCCTGACTGCTTTGGCCTGGCAAAGAAACCTGCACAGATACTGCAGGTGGTGCGGAAAATGGTGGCCCTACACTGCCGGAAGGGATGTTGCATTGCTGACTAGCTTCATTGGCCGAGGGTGCTACAACCTTAAGGGACGTTTGGTAGTTAGTCCAGGCTTGCAAATGCATGGTGGTTAAATGTCTATGCATGCAACTTGTATTGAGACTTTTCAGATTCTGTCCTCTGCTTAAGGTAGTTGAACATTTTTGACAGATGACTTTGCGCTGATCAATTGGATGTTGTTTAAAAAAATGCCAGACTGCACTCTTTCTAGCATCGGATACCTTTTCAGGCATTGCAGACTGAGCTTTAACCGGATGGCCACGCTGTCCTCCAACAGGTTTTGGCTTTGCCACGCGTTTTGGGCAAGATACAGGCCCGGCAGATGGAACCTTTTGCAATGTTGATGCCTGCTGCGGCCCCTCCTCCTCCGCTTCAGAACTGCTGCCGCCTGCACCCTGTTCCCCCAATGGCTGCCAATCGGGGTCAAGAACTGGGTCATCTATTACCTCTTCTTGTAGCTCGTGTGCAACTTCGTCTGTGTCACCGTGTCGGTCGGTGGTATAGCGTTCGTGATGGGGCAACATAGTCTCATCAGGGTCTGATTCTTGATCATTACCCTGCGAGGGCAATGTTGTGGTCTGAGTCAAAGGACCAGCATAGTAGTCTGGCTGTGGCTGTGCATCAGCGCACTCCATGTCAGATTCAACTTGTAATGGGCATGGACTGTTAACTGCTTCACTTTCTAAGCCAGGGACGGTATGTGTAAAGAGCTCCATGGAGTAACCCGTTGTGTCGCCTGCTGCATTCTTCTCTGTTGTTGTTTTTGCTGAAGAGAACAAGGAAGCGACTTGTCCCTGACCGTGAACATCCACTAACGACGCGCTGCTTTGACATTTACCAGTTTCACGAGAGGAGGCAAAAGAGCTAGAGGCTGAGTCAGCAAGATAAGCCAAAACTTGCTCTTGCTGCTCCGGCTTTAAAAGCGGTTTTCCTACTCCCAGAAAAGGGAGCGTTCGAGGCCTTGTGTAGCCAGACGACGAACCTGGCTCCACAGCTCCAGACTTAGGTGCAATATTTTTTTTCCCACGACCAGCTGATGCTCCACCACTACCACTACCCTCATTACCAGCTGACAATGAACGCCCCCGGCCACGACCTTTTCCACCAGACTTCCTCATTGTTTTAAAAACATAAACAAACTAACGGTATTTGTTGCTGTCACACAACTTACACGGTGAGCTATAACTTCAGTATGATTTAGCTACCCCTTTACAGGTGAGTGAGACCACAACGAAAATCAGGCACAATGTTACACACTCTGTTGTTGGTGGCAACAAATGAGAGAGATGCCACACACGCAGGACTGTCACTGAAGCACAAATGTAAATATTAATCTCCCACTGATTTGATTTTTTTTTTTTTTTCAGGGAGACTTTAGGAAAAAAAAATAATATAATAAAATGATTTTTTCAGGAAGAATTTAGAAACCAAATAAAATAAAATGATTTTTTCAGGGAGAATTTAGAAAACAAATAAAACAAAAAAAGGCTTTCTATGGCCCACTGAGTGAGAGATGACGCACACCGGAGTCAGGAGTGGCACACAAGCCCAGAGGCCAATATTTATCTCCCACTGATTGATGTAGTGATTTTTTCAGGTAGATTTTGGAACCCAAATCAAGCTAAAAAAATAATAGGCTTTCTATGGCCCACAATTGGAGAGAGAGAGAGAGAGAGAGAGATGGCACACCCAGGAGTCAAGACTGGCACACAAGCAGAAAGGGCAATATTAATCTCCCACTGATTTATTTTTGTTTTTTTTTTCAGGGAGACTTTAGGAAAAAAAAATAATAGAATAAAATGATTTTTTCAGGAAGAATTTAGAAACCAAATAAAATAAAATGATTTTTTCAGGGAGAATTTAGAAAACAAATAAAACAAAAAAAGGCTTTCTATGGCCCACTGAGTGAGAGATGACGCACACAGGAGTCAGGAGTGGCACACAAGCCCAGAGGCCAATATTTATCTCCCACTGATTGATGTAGTGATTTTTTGAGGTAGATTTTGGAACCCAAATCAAGCTAAAAAAATAATAGGCTTTCTATGGCCCACAATTGGAGAGAGAGAGAGAGAGATGGCACACCCAGGAGTCAAGACTGGCACACAAGCAGAAAGGGCAATATTAATCTCCCACTGATTTTTTTTTTTTTTTTTCAGGGAGACTTTAGGAAAAAAAAATAATATAATAAAATGATTTTTTCAGGAAGAATTTAGAAACCAAATAAAATAAAATGATTTTTTCAGGGAGAATTTAGAAAACAAATAAAACAAAAAAAGGCTTTCTATGGCCCACTGAGTGAGAGATGACGCACACAGGAGTCAGGAGTGGCACACAAGCCGAGAGGCCAATATTTATCTCCCACTGATTGATGTAGTGATTTTTTCAGGTAGATTTTGGAACCCAAATCAAGCTAAAAAAAATAATAGGCTTTCTATGGCCCACAATTGGAGAGAGAGAGAGAGATGGCACACCCAGGAGTCAAGACTGGCACACAAGCAGAAAGGGCAATATTAATCTCCCACTGATTTGTTTTTTTTTGTTTTTTCAGGGAGACTTTAGGAAAAAAAAATAATATAATAAAATGATTTTTTCAGGAAGAATTTAGAAACCAAATAAAATAAAATGATTTTTTCAGGGAGAATTTAGAAAACAAATAAAACAAAAAAAGGCTTTCTATGGCCCACTGAGTGAGAGATGACGCATACAGGAGTCAGGAGTGGCACACAAGCCCAGAGGCCAATATTCATCTCCCACTGATTGATTTATTGATTCTTTCAGGTAGAATTTAGAACCCAAATCAACCAAAAACATAAATAGGCTTTCTATGGCCCACTATTTGTGAGAGAGATGGCACGCTCAGGACTGGCACACAAGCCCAGAGGCCAATATTAATCTCGCACTTTTTTTTTTTTGTTCCAGGGAAAATTTATAAACCCAATAAAAAAAATAAATAAATAGGCTTTCTATGGCCCACTATCTGAGAGAGAGAGATGGCACGCTTAGGACTGGCACACAAGCCCAAAGGCCAATATTAATCTCCCTTTTTTTTTTCAGGGAGAATTTATAAAACCAAAAAAAAAAAAAAAAAGGCTTTCTATGGCCCACTATTTGTGAGAGAGATGGCACACTCAGGACTGGCACACAAGCCCAGAGGCCAATATTAATCTCCCACTTTTTTTTTTTTTGTTCCAGGGAAAATTTATAAACCCAATAAAAAAAATTAATAAATAGGCTTTCTATGGCCCACTATCTGAGAGAGAGAGATGGCACGCTTAGGACTGGCACACAAGCCCAAAGGCCAATATTAATCTCCCACTGATTGATTTATTGATTTTTTCAGGTAGAATTTAGAACCCAAATAAAGCAAAAAAAAAAAAAAGGGCTTTCTATGGCCCACTGAGTGAGTGATGATGCACACAGGAGTCAGGAGTGGCACACAAGCCCTGAGGCCAATATTTTTCTCCCACTGATTGATGTAGTGATTTTATCAGGTAGATTTTAGAACCCAAATCAAGCAAAAAAATAAATAGGCTTTCTATGGCCCACTATTTGTGAGAGAGATGGCACGCTCAGGACTGGCACACAAGCCCAGAGGCCAATATTAATATCCCACTTTTTTTTTTTTTGTTCCAGGGAAAATTTATAAACCCAATAAAAAAAATAATAAATAGGCTTTCTATGGCCCACTATCTGAGAGAGAGAGATGGCACGCTTAGGACTGGCACACAAGCCCAAAGGCCAATATTAATCTCCCACTGATTGATTTATTGATTTTTTCAGGTTGAATTTAGAACCCAAATAAAGCAAAAAAAAAAAAAAATGGGTTTTCTATGGCCCACTGAGTGAGTGATGATGCACACAGGAGTCAGGAGTGGCACACAAGCCCTGAGGCCAATATTTTTCTCCCACTGATTGATGTAGTGATTTTTTCAGGTAGATTTTAGAACCCAAATCAAGCAAAAAAATAAATAGGCTTTCTATGGCCCACTGACTGAGAGATGGCACACACAGGAGTCAAGAGTGGCACACAAGCCCTGAGGCCAATATTTTTCTCCCACTGATTGATGTAGTGATTTTTTCAGGTAGATTTTATAACCCTAATCAAGCAAAAAAATAAATAGGCTTTCTATGGCCCACTGAGTGAGAGATGGCACACACAGGGATGGCACTCTAGCAGAAATGTCAATCTTAATCTCCCACAAAAAAAAAAAAAAAAAAAAAAAAACAGGGAGTGTCCAACAATTACTATCTCCCTGCAGTAATCTCAGCCAGGTATGGCAGGCAGCAATAAGGAGTGGACTGATGCACAAATTAAATAAAAAGTGTGGACAAACAAAAAAGATAGCTGTGCAGAAAGGCTTTCTATGGCCCACAATTGGAGAGAGAGAGAGAGATGGCACACCCAGGAGTCAAGACTGGCACACAAGCAGAAAGGGCAATATTAATCTCCCACTGATTTGTTTTTTTTTGTTTTTTCAGGGAGACTTTAAGAAAAAAAGAAAAAAAAAATAATAGCATAAAATGATTTTTTCAGGAAGAATTTAGAAACCAAATAAAATAAAATGATTTTTTCAGGGAGAATTTAGAAAACAAATAAAACAAAAAAAGGCTTTCTATGGCCCACTGAGTGAGAGATGACGCATACAGGAGTCAGGAGTGGCACACAAGCCCAGAGGCCAATATTCATCTCCCACTGATTGATTTATTGATTCTTTCAGGTAGAATTTAGAACCCAAATCAACCAAAAACATAAATAGGCTTTCTATGGCCCACTATTTGTGAGAGAGATGGCACGCTCAGGACTGGCACACAAGCCCAGAGGCCAATATTAATCTCCCACTCTTTTTTTTTTGTTCCAGGGAAAGTTTATAAACCCAATAAAAAAAATTAATAAATAGGCTTTCTATGGCCCACTATCTGAGAGAGAGAGATGGCACGCTTAGGACTGGCACACAAGCCCAAAGGCCAATATTAATCTCCCACTGATTGATTTATTGATTTTTTCAGGTAGAATTTAGAACCCAAATAAAGCAAAAAAAAAAAAAGGGCTTTCTATGGCCCACTGAGTGAGTGATGATGCACACAGGAGTCAGGAGTGGCACACAAGCCCTGAGGCCAATATTTTTCTCCCACTGATTGATGTAGTGATTTTTTCAGGTAGATTTTAGAACCCAAATCAAGCAAAAAAATAAATAGGCTTTCTATGGCCCACTGACTGAGAGATGGCACACACAGGAGTCAAGAGTGGCACACAAGCCCTGAGGCCAATATTTTTCTCCCACTGATTGATGTAGTGATTTTTTCAGGTAGATTTTATAACCCTAATCAAGCAAAAAAATAAATAGGCTTTCTATGGCCCACTGAGTGAGAGATGGCACACACAGGGATGGCACTCTAGCAGAAATGTCAATCTTAATCTCCCACAAAAAAAAAAAACAAAAAAAAAAAAACAGGGAGTGTCCAACAATTACTATCTCCCTGCAGTAATCTCAGCCAGGTATGGCAGGCAGCAATAAGGAGTGGACTGATGCACAAATTAAATAAAAAGTGTGGACAAACAAAAAAGATAGCTGTGCAGAAAGGAAGGAACAAGAGGATTTGTGCTTTGAAAAAAGCAGTTGGTTTGCACAGCGGCGTACACACAGCAATGCAGCTATCAGGGAGCCTTCTAGGGCAGCCCAATGAGCTACAGTGCTGAGGGGAAAAAAAAAATGTAGCTTCCACTGTCCCTGCACACCGAAGGTGGTGTTGGGCAGTGGAAATCGCTACAGCACAAGCGGTTTGGTGGTTAATGGACCCTGCCTAACGCTATCCCTGCTTCTGACGTAGCGGCAGCAACCTCTCCCTAAGCTCAGATCAGCAGCAGTAACATGGCGGTCGGCGGGAACGCCCCTTTATAGCCCCTGTGACGCCGCGGACAGCAAGCCAATCACTGCAATGCCCTTCTCTAAGATGGTGGGGACCAGGACCTATGTCATCACGCTGCCCACACTCTGCGTTTACCTTCATTGGCTGAGAAATGGCGCTTTTCGCATCATTGAAACGCGACTTTGGCGCGAAAGTCGCGTACCGCATGGCCGACCCCGCACAGGGGTCGGATCGGGTTTCATGAAACCCGACTTTGCTAAAAGTCGGCGACTTTTGAAAATGAACGACCCGTTTCGCTCAACCCTAGTTGTTAATGTTAGACTGCATTTGGCCTACTAGTTGGGTTGGGGCCTACTATCGGTGTCTGCCACTCCTTGCTGTTCTCCTCAACTGAACAAAGCTGGGCCGCCTGTTTACTACGGTTGCCAATTTTGAACTGCATGTCGACTACTTACTGATTTGGGCCTACTCTCTGTGTCAGCCTCTCATTCCAGTTGTCCTCCACTGCAATGCCCCCTGGTTAGTCCTGTGTTACCAATTTTGAACTGCATTTAGCCCACTTTATTCTTTGGGCCTATATCTGTGTTTCCTCCTCATCCTGCCCATTGCCCAGCCAGTGATAGATGAGTCTGCTGGTACATTGACCCATAACGCAAAATTCCCCGTGCACGCTACACAGCAAGATTGTGACCCTGCTGAAAGTCAGGTTCCTCTTCCCGCATACCATACCACCTTACACGGGGACAAAGAGGAAGGTGCAGATGAAAGTGCAGGTTCCTTCATCAGGTGGGGGGAGGAATACTAGTTGGCGACGTCACTGGCACAGGGCCTCTCATAGTACGCAAAAGTGTTGCTGCCGGTGGGAGGCGCCCCCGCCGTGCAAACACACCGCTGTACTTTGAGGGGCCCTGTGCCAGTGCCAATGCCAATGAGTGGGCCCCCCCTGCTTGCTCAGGATCACAGCACGTGCAAAGTTTAATTGCTTACCTCTCCCTGCTCCACTGCCGTGACGTGGTCCAGATTTACTGGGCCCACTAATTACTTGAACCAGCCCTACCCCCCACAACTTTAGCCAAATGACCCCCAATTTCAAATGCCTTCCAATTATTATAAGGTAAATTACGATTGACAAGCTTCTTTAACAAGAATGGATGTTTTTGCCATTAAAATGGGCAGTGTAGGTGTTTTCCTGGCCTCCACTCACTGCCGACTATGCTCCCCCATTGACTTGCATTGGGTTTCGTGTTTCGGGCGATACCCGACTTTTCGCGATAATCGGCCGATTCCACTCGACTCGACTTCTAAGATAGTCGGGTTTCGCGAAACACGGCTCGACTCTAAAAAGGTCAAGGTCGCTCAACCCTAGTCATGATCATGTGACCAGTGCATATGATGTTACCTCACCTGTGGGTGTGGTTACAGGCTACCTAATGGAGGTGTGTTTAGCACATGGTAGTGAGTGTTGGGAGTCTGCCAATGTGGACAGGCTTCCATATGTCCTGACTGGACACTACAGAGAGACCGTGTTTAGGCTGTAGAGCCTGCGTGCTGGACATAGCACAACCTGTGTGCCCACAGACCTGAGTGAGCGGAGCTCTACTATGGACATTGAGGATTTATCTGTCTGATGTAAGACTGTTTATCGTGTTCATCTTTCTATGGTTTATGGAGAGAATAAACCAAACAGACTGCTTTAAGTGGAAAAACCGTGCCTGAGTGCTTGAATCCCGTGCCAAGCGAGTGTCCCCCAAGAGACGTAGTATGCGAAATGCTACAATGCCAATAAAAGTAAAATTAATTAAGACATCAGTAGTTTAAGTGTTTTTGAATATTCATATTGAATCAGGAGCCCCATATAATGCTCCATACAGTTCATGATGGCCCCATAAGATGCTCCATACAAAATACACACAATATAATGCCGCATACAGTTTATGATGGGCTCTATAAGATGCTCCATATTAAAATATGCCCCATATAATGCTGCACAAATGTTGATTATGACCCCATAAGATGCTCCATAGACACATTTGCCCCGTATAATGCTCCATGAATGTGGATTATGGCCCCATAAAATGCTCCATAGAGATATTTGCCCCATATAATGCTGCACATGGCCCCATAAGATGCTCCATAGAGATATTTGCCCCATATAATGCTGCACATGGCCCCATACAGATATTTGCCCCATATAATGCTGCACATGGCCCCATAAGATGCTCCATACAGATAATTGCCCCATATAATGCTGCACATGGCCCCATAAGATGCTCCATGCAGATAATTGCCCCATATAAAGCTGCACATGGCCCCATAAGATGCTCCATACAGACATTTGCCCTATATGCTGTTGCTGTGATTAAAACAATTAAATTATACATACTCACCTCTTAGGCCCCCGGCACTTGCGATATTCACCAGCTCCCCGTTCCACTGCTGACCGCTGCTGTGTCTTTTGCATCCTCTGCATGGACGCTCAGGCAGAGGGCGGCGGGCACTAATCGCATCATTGCAGAGGATGCAGAAGATGCAGTGGTGCTGACGGTGGAACGTGGAGCAGGTGAATATCACGCACTGAGTTATACTCACCTGCTCCTGGTGCGGTCCCTGCACGACTGTTCCCCGACGCCGGCAGCTTCTTCCTGTAGTGAGTGGTCACATGGTATCGCTCATTACAATAATGAATATGCGGCTCCACCCCTATGGGAGTGGAGTTGAGTCTATATTCATTACTGTAATGAGTGGTACCATGTGATAGCTCACTACAGGAAGAAGCTGCCGGCGTCGGGGAACCAGGGATGTGCAGGGACTGCGCCAGGAGCAGGTTAGTATTATTACACAGCTCCGCTCCCCCTCCCCTGCTGACCCGTGGGTATGACTCAAGTATAAGCCGAGATGGTTACTTTTAGCCCAAAAAATTGGCTGAAAATCTCAGCTTATACACGAGTATATACGGTAAATGGTTTCATTTGGAGACAAATTGGCTTTGTTGCTCTTCTTTAATCACCATTTTACGTTTTCTACTAAATAGATTTTGGGGCACAGGGGCTGGGCTGGGCTGTGCACTTCTCTGTGATTCCCCAGACTCCCCATTCCCTCCAGTCTGTGAATGACAGGTCACTGCTGAGATTTCAAACAGAGGAGCCAGGATGTTCATAGATTGGAGGCAGGAGTATGGGCCGTGGAATCACAAACAAGGGAGGAGAAGACCCAATGTACAGTCCCAACCCTAGGTACCGAAATCTAATTAACAGAAAACTTCAAAGGATGCTTAAAACAAAACAATAAAGCAGATTTCTTTTCCAAAAGTATCAAATTAGTCAATGTTATAGCACTGTTACAGTCATGTCTATACTTTACATTACAAAATCGTGCTGACATGTTTTCTTTAACAAAAATTAATTAAGCATCATGTAGATACTAATGATTAAATTGTTTTGGTGAGAAATTCCTACAAAATCCACTACTAAAAAATAGTAAAGAAGAAAATTAATTTAAAGTTCTATTTCAATTAACAACAATTTAAGCAATTTTTTAGAAAATATTTTACATACCATGTGCAGTATAAAAATAGATGATTTAATTGTATTCAAACTTTATCTTCATGACAGCAAGCTTGCTGCTTTTATAGCGAGCTAGTCACGGTGCTTGGTGAGCTGACATTTGTCAGTGTCTTGACAAGTATTAAACAAATGATAGACAGTTATTAACTCCTTAAGATAAAATACTTGTATCTTACATATATAAGCCATGGGAAAAATCACTTGGTATTTTCCTTTGGCAACTGCTCATAATTTGATGGAAAATTGATTAATCACACATTTAACTCAATGCAAGATCCTCTGCACTGTAATAAATTATGGCCATTAATCAATAACTACAAAGTAATTCCGCGAGTCTGGAGACATGCTGGTTTCTAATAGAAAACTTGCGCTCAGGCCTTTCCGCCAGTGTCCACTTCATCTGAGGTATTTTGCACCTGCCTCAATCCAATTAGATGACATAATTAATGAACCTCAATGCACTTGATAATTTGTTACATAAAAGCAAAGAGTGTTTTGGCAGGTCCATTAAACTTTGGTCCACAACATTTACAAATAAATTGTAAAATAAATAGAAAGAAATAATAATGAACCACTCAAATGTCTTTTCTCAAGAGTAAAAATAATGGTTACAGATTAATAATAAAAACAATAAGTTATGTTATTTTTTTTAAATATGAAGAGATGCTAGACAGAGTTGGTTAATAATATCAGTTATTTGCAGTAAATAATAGATAATATCCTATTTTTCTAAGTGTCATAATGCACGTTGTGGTCATTGTATACCTGCTTATATTCCTTGCAGTGGAGTTTATGAAGATAAGAGATAATCAACCTGCTGCTAATTCTGTCACTAGGAGACGCCATGAGCAGATTTTGTTTAGGGACCGAAAAACAATTAGCTGAGGATTATAGGTCTAAAGGACCTTTCCTAGCTGTACCTGAAAAATACTTTGCCCATTTAATGCCTTCTAAGCTGTCATTGTGCTTGAACTTCAGTCCTGTTGATTAATGAAAAGCTGCAGGGCACAGCTAGAAGCTAAAGTCTCAATTATGAAAAAGCAGTAACTAGTTTAATGTGCTGATGCTTTTATATTTAAACTGACAGCTGTGAAAAATTGCAATATTTCCAATCATGCCTTAATAATGTATCATTAATTTATTGGCATGTCCAAAATACTTTTACTCCCACTGCTCTTTTTTTTTCACTTTAGGCTTGTGGCATTTTAAATTTGTTGGGACGACAAAGTCTCTAACAGGAACATTATTCACTCGGAGTCTGAAACCTATGGAATTGGACAGGAATTGTATTTATAATTGCTATTCAGTAGATCTAATGGGCAAGGTTTGAAGAATTGTGCTTAAACCAACATATTATTTACACGTACTTTGTTGTTACATTAATTCTAAAAAAAAAAACTACAAATGTCTGGAGAAAGCATGCTCTATTTATGATTTAGGTTGTTTCACTTCACAATCAAACATGTAAAATCATAATTTTCTAGGGTTCAAATGTTTTCAATCCTTCTACTGTAACACTCACTCTTAGGAAACCTTTTTTAAACCTCAAGGCACACAAGGGATACTGTGGTGTGTTTCTTCTTTTATTTTATTACAAGCTCCTTTAGGTTTATTCTGACTCTTCTTAGTATCATTAACAAATCAACTTATTTCACAGCAATTCTTGAAGACACTACAGTACACAACTTTTTCTAGACTTCTCCTTAGCGTATCCTTACTTTCCAGCAGAACACCTCACATGATTACAACACACTACACAATAAAAAGGAAAGTTTTACTTTTGTGTGCGCTCAGTATATAGTATAAACTCTAATCCTCAAGGGAGCCTCAAGCGCGGCCAGCACGGGTATAGTCACCGTTCAGTATAAATTGAAGGTCAGCGTTAACCACACCATCGGCACTGACTGACAACCGCGCGCTGCACTGATGCACTGATGAGCCGGCTGTCAGTTAGTGCTGGGGCGTATTTTCAGCCACCATTCAATGTGCTCACTATTGACTGAGCAGTGACTGTAGCTGCGGTGGAGCCGCCATTATAACTGTAAGTCCAAGGCTGTTGGGAGGAATATCATTCATTTCCTCCTGGTAGGTGGGCTTTCAGTGCATCTTTAGAACACAATGTTTTTTGTGCTTGAAAAAAATGGATACATTTTCATGATCGTGCTGGATCAGAGTTTCATCGGTGTTTGATCAGTATGTCTATTTTTATGATCAGTGAGTATCTCATATGCCAAAAATGCTCAATTGAAAAGTTTCTCTCATCCATTATAAAGTTGAAGGGCTTAAGCTTGGATGGCATCCATAAGCTGTTTGTGCTTTTTATTAACCCGCAGACTTTTATGGGCTATATTGGTCTATGACTTGGTTAAAAAATGGACATGTTGCCATGATTTTTTGCTTTTTCACTGCTATACCTCCAGTTTTTTTTATTAGTTTACCAACTCATCGTTAACCTTAGGCAATAGAAGTCGTAGAATCATAGTTAAAGACATGATATCTTTTGGGCAGAGAAAAAGAGTGTGTTGACTTTCTGTGGGGTGTCTGTGAGAGAATCAATTTTGAAAAGCCTATCCACATTGAAAGCACAAGCAAATAGTAAAGATGAGCCTGATGCACAGAGCAGGTACCCACAAATTCAGAAGATGACCAGCAGAAAGTTGGCATAACAGGGACTTTTGAGGTGATTTTACTTTTATTGTACATAGCCATTTTTTCTTGAGATTTTTTTTAGACTATACTTTTTTTTTACACTATAGAGTTGGTAGAACTCAGAGCATGCTGAATGGCTTTTTTAACAGCAACTAGGGCTCATTCAATTTCACAAGCAATTTTTAGTAATTTGACTGAATTCAATTTTTGTTAGATTTGCTCCACTCTAATCTTAACCAAGTGGTTGTTGTAACTAAAGATGATTGAATATGCTAAAACATTTTGATGCAAATTGAATGTTCCTTTTCATGTTCTGGGGCTTCCACAAACCTCAGAACATAATAAACCTAGGATGTAAAAAAAGTAAAAATAAAATTAATACTCACCACACACATGTTCAGCTGTTGCGGCATCCCACTATTTGCTCCTCCAAACCTCTTCTCATTGAGGTAACCATTATTATATATTTAAAACCGAATAAAAGAGAGAAAATAGCATATGGACGGCACTGCCCCAACTAAATCCATAATCTTCAGGAAAGCCGGTACTAACAAGCTATATCATGTCAGCAACAGCCATGGCAAAAAAGATATTGGGTGCAAAACCATGAAATAACATATGTGTCCCAGGTAGCAAAAGAAAAAAGCAGGATGCACTCACCAATCTTCAAAGTAGCAAATTTTATTGAGTCTTCACAATTAAAACTTCATGGCCGGGGGAGAAGAAAAGGAGCTCGTGCGAGCAGGGGAGACGACGGCCGTTTCGCGCGGTCCTTGCGCTTCAACGGGTCTGCATGCAGATGCAAACTCGGCTTTGGGAAAATGGCCGCCGCGATCTCTTGTGCGCACGCGCGGCATCCCGCGGCCATTTTCCTGAAGCCCCGTGCAGCAGAGCACTCCATCTGTGCACGCGCGGCCCCAGGAAGATGGCCGCCCCCACCGATGACAGGGGGTGATAGCGCAGATCGCGCGCTCCTTGTTCACGTGCCCACAGTGGATTAGTCACCTCAACGTGCGGACACCACTACGCCACCAACGTAAAGCTGAGGAAGAAACAGCGCTGTGAACACGCCCACCCGACCTGACCGGCCTGATTGACAGGCGAAAACGGCGACTTTGGTAATGTATTGCGCAGCGTAGGTGGGGAATCAGGGTACACTACATACACTATAGTAACGCACAGCGCAGGCCCTATTTAACAGTATTTATATCTCAATCTCAAAAAACGGGGTGACAGGTTCCCTTTAAACAGTTCAGGAGTCTGGGGAGGAGACAGAAAAATAGAGAGAGGGAGATTTTCCAGCTCCAAAGTTTGGGTCCCAAGTGATTTCAATGGGGTTCAGGTTCAAGTTCAGGTACAATTCTGGACTAAAATTCAGCCAAGAACTAGAACCTGAACTTCCACAAGTCCGCTCAAACCTACTCAGGAGTGCTCGTAAGAGTGGTTTGTGAACCTTTGTAAATATATTACCAATTATTGCCATTAAATCAACTGGTACTTTGCTAATTACTGTGAATGTACAATATTCAAGTCGGTCTGCTCTATAATATAGAAGGTAGTGCTCTTTAATGCTGAGGTACAAATTAGGTTATCTAAACACAGAACAGAACTTCCCAAAATAAAACTGCACTTCTGGAATAGGAGGTAACTACAGTGAATTTCACAAGAAGACTGAATATTTTTAACACAATGAAGAGAAGAATGGCAACCACATGTAGCATAAAAGGTTATAATGGGAACCTATTGGCACTTACAAATGATTGGTAGTGACTGAAATTTCAGCCAGCTATGTGGCCCAAATCTGAATACAACTTATATTTATCCATCATCAGAATCCTTTTGTTGGTTCAGTTCACATTGACATCTTACTTTTCATTTTTAAAGTGGCATATTTATTATATTTTAATAATGGATTTTAATAAATCCTATGGCTTAGACTGGGTCCTTTTATAATAGTAAAACGTCCTAGAAATTAATGGGAAACAAGTTAAACTAGAACAGCTGATCTCTTCTATGTTGTAAGCATAATGCTTATAATTTAAATCTACAAATAAAGTTTTAAATGGTAGTATTTGTATGGCAGAAGGTGCTCTACATTATGTGGGGCATGTCACCTAGGAACACATCTCTTTCCTTCTGGATATCTATGTTCTCATTTCAAAGTTTAATGTGTTTTTCACTCTGATTCCTAAATACCGTGCTGTAACTTTATTTTAACCCATGTACAATCAAAATGGATTCACATAAAAAATTATTTAAACAAGCAATTTCTTCCTTTGTCCTTACACATGTCATAGTTTATCGTTTTGCTGAATTAGCAAATAAAGTGAAGAGCTTGAAACTAGATTGCATATTTACTCATCCGCTAATATCCAAACTATTTGTGATGAAAATTAATTTGGCCTCTTGGCAGACTAGAAAGAAATTCTAATTACTGCCTCCTACTAAATTAAGCCTATGCATCATTTTTTATATAGTTAAGGAAGACTATTTTCTCATTTTACTCATTCATCTAATGGGACTTGGAAATAATTGATAGAATCTAAGACAAAATTGTAAGTCATCAGAGATACAGTTCATTCACAGTTCCTGTCCTTATCCATGTTTAACATTATAGATGTACCACAAACAATATATTCTTAATGTAAAAGATTATAGAATGGGTATATTTTACTCTTCACAAGAGTTTGATACTAATGACACTTTGTAACATAAGCCCGAAAGGCATTGTATATCTTTAAAGAGCACCTATAAACAACATATTTGACCCCTAACTATAGGCATGAGAGTGAAGACCCTTTAATGCTTATTACATTCATAGTTTGCTTGTAGTATTTCATTGATGCATTTTTGAGAAATCCATCTTTGAAGTTTTAATAACAAGTGCAGTTGGACAGGCACTGCACTTCCAGCTCTGTGGTGCTATCTCCATCTTCTCCACCCACTGCCAGCCTCTGGTCTTTGATTGGATCTCTTTTGATAAAAACTTTACTCTGGATATTGATGGCTTCAAAAAAATAATCCAAAGCATACTCAACTGCTGATACCCTTGTAGATCCAGTGCAGGCAGTTCTCTTGGTCTGAGGAACCAGCAGCTCTGATGTCATCAGTCTTCTGTCACAGGACCTATGTGGTCTAAGATTGCACACAGCAATTAGGTGAGCAGAATAATACAAATTAAAGAGAGTCTTTCACCAAATTTTTCATGATGAGCTGGACATACGAGGCAATAGTTGCTGCAGAATGTATATACAGTATATATATATATATATATATATATATATATATTCCGTCCCCCCATTGCGGAGACGGTGACCGGCACACAATGAATTCACTATTTCTAAGTCTAATAGGTATTATCAGACTTTCTCTTGGGTCTGTGTACTCCTTTTCCCTGCATGATGCTAACTAATCATAAATAGGCAGCAACACTCAAAGAAAAGCTTAAGCCCCATCATACCTTTGAGCATATTTCTCAGCACTTGACATATAATGATATAGCCCTGATTCCCTGGTTTAACCTCCTGCATGGGTCAGTATGGGGGGAAAGACAGCACAACTGAGTTTACCTGTGTCAGTAATCACACTTACAGTACGTCTGCTATGCTGAGGATGTGACAGCCAGTTAAGTTGCCTCAGATTGTTACTTTAAAGAGATATTATCAAGCTTAGAAGATAAAATAACTTTTTGATTAATGGTCATCTGCCCACTAGAACTCCACAATCCCAAGAACTGGCTCTCAAGAGCCCTATGTCATTGGAGCAGTTTACAATTATGCACATTGCGCTCTATTCATTCTTACGGGAATGTCAAAGGCTAATCGAACGCAGTGCTCGGCTATCTCTGGCTATTACTATGGATGTGATTAGATGTAGCAGGGTTGAATGTGTTACTATGGAGGAATAAGAGCTGAATGTGTTACAGCTCTGGTGCATTAAGAGTAACACATTCAGATTTGCTACATCTATAGTAACACATTCAGCACATTTAAAACATTTTAATCAATTTGAAAGATTGTAAGGCTACTTTCACATTAGCATCGGAATCTGCCTGTCGCAATGCGTCGGGCAGAGATTCCGACGCTAGCGTTTGATGCGCCACACAATGGGTGCAGCAGATGCATTTCTCTGGCGCATCCGCTGCCCCATTGTGAGGTGCGGGGAGGTGGGGGCGGAGTTCCGGCCGCACATGCGCGGTCGGAAAAAGCAGTCCGTCGGCAGCAAAAAACGTTGCATTTAAAGTTTTTTGCTCCCGGCGGTCCGCCACAACACGGCGCAACCATCGCACGACGGTTGCTACGTGTGACAATGCGTCGCAATGCGTCGCTAATGTTAATCTATGGGGCAAAAACGCATCCTGCAAACAACTTTGCAGGATGCATTTTTTCCCATAAACGACGCATTGCGACGTATTGCAAAAAACGCCAGTGTGAAAGTAGCCTAAGACTAAAGATGCACCAGTAAGTTGTACCTCTCATACTTTTCATATGTGTTTGTTTTTACTGTGGGGAAAATAAATATTTGAAACACTGTCGATATTGCAAGTTTTCCCATTTACAAAGAATGGAGAGGTCTAGAATTTTTATTGTATGGAAACTTCAACTGTGAGAGACAAAATCTTTATAAAAAAAAATCCAGAGAATCAGTTTTTATGATTTTTACATAATTAATTTGCATTTGTTGCTTAAAATAAATATTTGATACAATAGAAAAACAGAATATAATATTTGGTACAGAGTCCTTTGTTTGCAATTACACAGGTCAGATGTTTCCTGTAGTTCTTGACCAATTATGTGCACACTGAAGCAGGGATTTTGACCCCCTCCTCCACACAGATCTTCTCCAGACCGTTCAGGTTTTGGCGCTGTCGCTGGGCAACATTGATTTTTAGCTCCCGCCAAAGATTTTTTATTGGATTCAGATCTGGAGACTGGCTAAGCCACTCCAGAAACTTGAAATTCTTCCTACGGAGCCACTCCTTAGTTGCCTTGGCTGCATGTTTTGGGTAATGTTCATGCTGGATGACCCAGCCATGACCCATCTTCCATGCTGTTATTGAAGAAAGGAGGTTGTTGGCCAAAATCTTGCGATACATGACGTCATTCATCCACCTTCAATAATTTGCATCCTTTGCAGAAAAGCACCCCCGATGATGTTTCCCCCACCATGCTTCATGGTTAGGACAGTGTTCTTGGGGTGTACTCATCCTTCTTCTTACTCCAAACTCAGAGAGTGGAGTTAATACCAAAAAGTTCCATTTTGGTCTCATCTGACCACATGACCTTCTCCCATGTCTCCTATGGATCATCCAGATTGTCATTAGCAAACTTCACAAGAGCCTGGACATGTGCTGGCATGAGCAGGGGGACTTTGCATACCCAGCAGGATTTTAATCCATGACAGCTTAGTGTGTTATTAATGGTATTAATGGTAATATTTGAGACTGTGGTCCCCGTTCTCTTCAGGTCATTGACCAGTTCCTCCTTGAGCTGATTCCTGACTTTTCTCACAATTATCCATACCCCACAAGGTGAGATCTTGCATGGAGCCCCTGACCAAGGAAGATTGACAGTCATCTTTTTTCTTCCATTTTCTAATAATTGTGTCAAGGGTTGTTGCCTTCTCATCAAGCTGCATTGCTGCATTTTCTTGTAGCCCATGCCAACCTTACACAGGTCTGTAATTTTGTCCTTAGACAGCTTTTTGGTATTGACTATGATAGATAGGTTGGATGTGATTGATTGAATGTGTGGACAGGTGTCTTCTATACAGGTAGCGAGGTCAAACAATACCAGTAATGAGTGCAGAGTAGGAGGGCTTCTTAAAGAAGTTATGTGAGAGACAGAATTCCTGCTGGTTGGTAGGTGATCACATTCTTATTCCATGCAATAAAATGCAATTAAATTATTATTTATAAATCATACAATGTGTTTTTCTGGATTTTTTTAAGGTTCTGTCTCTCACATTTGAAGTGTAAAAATTACAGACTTCTCCATTCTTTGTAGGTGGGAAAACTTTCAAAATCGGCAGTGTCTCAGGTACTTATTTTCCCCACTGTAAATGTGCTTGTGGGAGATTTTTTTTGTTATATTCACTATATTTTAAGGCTAAAATAATTTAATCTAGCAGAATAGTCTCATCAAGAATAAAATTATTATGGGTCATGCAAAACACATCCATTATAAGGTAACAAAAATGATAAATTTACGTTGTGGCATGGAATGTCTATGGCTATGGCTCCCAACACCAGTGATAATTGTGTGTTTCAGTGAAGACCACAGACAAAAAGCAGGAGAGGTTGTTATATAGCTTGAAATAGAATTCTTTTTAACTTTGATAGGTGAAAATCTACAACAGACAGCAGGCACAATAATTGATACTTCTTAAATCTGACAATGAAAGAGGTTGCAGCTCTATGGTTAAATGTAGCATCACATAGTTTCTTCATAATGATACATGTCCCTCCTTGATTGTACCACAAATCCTGCTACAATAACTACTTTCTCTCTTGCTACCTTGAGGTAAGATTTAAACTTCCATCTCTAAACTATCTCACCAGTTTGGTATCTGTAGGGCTATGTTCACACATTGCGATTTTGCTGCCTTTTGTTCTGTAGGAAAAACCTGCTCTCTTGGCAGTAAGGGAGCTGCTCACAAAAAGCAGGTTATGCTGAGCTTTTGCTGCACTTTTAACTGCCCTTTTGCTCAGTTATTGTTGTGTCTTGGACGTATTGATAATGTTTAGTGATGCAAAAAAAGCACAATTTAACTTCCTTAGGGTTTTGCACCAAAAGCTCAGCAAAACTGAAACATACATTTTTTGCTGCTTTTTTGCACTCATCCATTGTTTCCTGTGGGTGAAAAAAATGCTGCAAATATGCTGAATGAAATGCTGAAAGAGTTGATATGTTACAATTTGCAAAAATGCAGCAGTTTTCCAAAGCAGTCCGAAAAAAAACAATGTGTGTGCATGAGGATTCTGAAATCTCATAGACTTTGCTGGTACGGTAAAACACAGCTTAAAATTAGCACAAAAAAAGCAGCAAATAATGCAGTAAAAACGCAACTTGTGAACATAGCCTGTTTCAGACTATAGACTGTATCAGTGTGACACAATCAAGCCCACAATGGTCTCCATGTGACTCCGCAGAGAGTCCTGCTCCACCAATGCTTCTTTTGGAGCCTCTCCTTTCTTCCTAACTTTTTACTTCAGATGTACTCAGTTCCCACCTATTAAATTCCTCTACACTCCTCAACAATCAAATTGCAATGTCAAGACGTAAATGTGAAGGAAGTAAAAATCACAGGATCAAGACCTATGTTAACACATGCCAATCTTGAAACAATGGAAACAAAATTTCAAAACATCTCAATTAGTTCAGTATTCAGTATGAGTGTAAATCACAGAAATACATGCACTTACACAAATTGGTATGCTATCAACAAAGCTATTCATGGATGTTTGAGGAACGTTCTGCCACATGAGTTCACTTGGGGATGCAAATTATCAAGATCCTCAGCTGGCAGCTGCTTTTCCAATTCATGATCAATGAACTCTAAGTTGTTCTTGATGGGAGACCATTCAGGCCCAGGCCATAGTGGTACATTTATGCAACCAGGCTACTTACAATTGCACATCCAACATGTGGCCCAGCTTCATGTTAAAAAAACGGCTCCTCAGTCACTTTGGAGGAATGGCGCACCTCTTGTTAATCAACCAAACCAATGTGTCAGTACATGACAGCACATACAGTATGTAAAGGTAGATATCTTCTTTTTTTCTCTTTTGTTAACATGTTGCCAAATATACCATAGACAAGAGTGAACAAAGTCGTGTCTGCTTCTATATTCAATACTTGCCTGGTTCCGGTAATACCACTAACAAATAGAAATAAAAAGGTTGGGGATCCTATGTTCTCTAAATAGAAGTTCTCAGAAGTGGGTCTTCACTTTTCAGGCAATTATGGAATATTCTATAAATATGCCTTGAATGTTTATAGTTGGAACACCCTTCATGATTATGGTAATAGTAAAAAAAATCTGTTAAACTCTGTGGTAATAATAAGTTCATGGAACTTCCATCATGCAATTTAATCCCTGTACAGGATTTTTTAATTTACTTATTTTTTTTCTTCAATTTGAAAAGTGAAAACATCTCACAACATCTCTATATGTAATCAAATTGCAAATAATTAATTCATAGACAGTATCCATAACAAGGGATTAGGTGCCAGTTTTGCAATCATATCTTTCAAGCAAGAGCATGATGGATATTGAATTTCGAAAAAAAAAAAAGCATTATTGCTTCCAAACCGGCAGCATTGTTGAATAAAGTGTATGAAAATTCTAATTACTTCCTCTCAGCAAATTAAGGCAATAAATCATTATTTTCTGCCATTAAAAGAGAGACTATGTCCTCATTTTACTCATAAATGGTATACAAGCTTCTAATTGAGGGGAGCTGAAAGTGTTTTACATGCGATTAGACAACCTGCGTTTCTGGCTTCTCCTTTGCCAGATTGCAACGTGTGGTCACCATAAATCTGGTGGGATGGCTGGCTAAATTCGTATTTGCATTCGTAAGCTTTAATATTAATAGGAGTGTATCTGTAAAGTGAATAAATTGTGAAAGTGGCTGAAACAATAGTTTATAAAAGAAGATTAGTGGGCTTAATATGCACGGGAGAGCAAAAGAGAAATCTTATTACTGTATGGAGAAATTGCCTCATAAAGAAGCTAATACAGCAGGCTAGGGAGTCATTTTTAATAAGGTTTTTATGATGCACAAGTGTAGGCAAGTTAATGAACTTACTGTATCTTTCTAGTTAGATTCAGATTATAACAATGATTTTCACTTTCTATCTTATGCTTTGGAAAGTAAAATACACTTAATCACTTACAATAAAAATGATTTCATTAGTTTAATAAATCAGTAGACATGTTTTATGACAATGGCGGTGATTAAAAAATATTGACTCGTCCTTTTTTTGGCTTATTTTTGACTTTCAGATTCAGAGATGTAGAATAATTGACATGTTTTCGAAATTAGCAGACAATTAGTAATTAATCTGAGAGCCTGTGCATTGCTTACACACTACATGTAGGTGTTTAGCTTTATTGGAATCCTTGTACGTTCATCCATCCCTGGGAGCAATTCTATTTAGTTTTATTAACAACCCCTGTATACTATTGCAAGTAACACAAATGGATTCAAAATAAATATCTTTCATTTAGCTCAGTAGTGGCAGCTGTTAATTCATAGCATTAGAAAATATCACAACGCCGATTTGTTTTCCAGTTGGCTTAAGATTTGTTTTTCATATTGTAAATTATAACTACTAGCGCACAATGCACAATGATAGCATAATTATTTATTTTACTTGCTATATAGTACTTTGCAGACATTATTTGCACAGTCCCCTTTGAGATTCCTATCAGTATGTCTTCTGAGAGTGGTAGGAAACTGGAGTATCGAAAGGAAGCCCACACAGACGTGTGGAGAACATGCAAACTCCTTGTAGATGTTGGAAAAGGTGGGAATTGAACTCAAGACTAGTAATGAGCAAACCCCTGGATGTTCAGGTCTGGTGGGTTCAGCCGAACAATGAAAAATAGTTAGGTTTGGGTACCATAACAGTACCGAAACCTAAACCCATATCCCATTCACTTAAATGGGGGTCCTGAACATCCAGTGTGCATGACAGCACTGCAAACACTGCTTCTGTTTGGCAGGAAAATCATTACCGCCGATCAGAGAGCCGTGGTGACAGTGTGAGCACGCAGCTGTGACTGGAGATAAAAAGTTAACTTCCTGTCTCTGGCGTAGGAAGATTGGACTATTACTCCCAACAGCCTATGCCTGCTGCACTAATAACAGCGACAACAGGCGATGGCTGATGGGAGTATTCAGTTCACTGAGGATGCAATCCCAGCCGGGCTCCTGAATTGTGGTGACCTCTGTGTGATCACCGCTAGCACAGTGAGAAAAAGTCTCATTGTGCAGTGCTGAGCTCACAATGAGAAGTCATTTCTCACGGTGAACGGCGGTGAATTCAGCGCTGCTTCATGAGACTTTTTCTCAGTGTGCTAGGGGTGATCTCATGGTTCAGGGACCCTGTTTGGAAAGTAGCCTCAGTGACCTGCATTAACCATTAGTCACTGAGTCTGCGCTTGCAGCATCTTATTCCCTAGTGGTTCTCAGTCTGGACGGTCGCATATTGGCACTGTCCAGGTTGAAAACTGTTCATTCCCAGACATGGATTACGGTGTGGGACAGAATGACAGAGAGATGAAGGATATGGTTGTGTTTTATTTTTATATTTTCAGACCGTGTCTTCATTGGAATGGTTTGTTATTTTTAAATGAAAAAGTGAAAGTGTTTTTTTTAACCCCTTTCTGACATCGGAATAATGATCCATCCTTGTGACATGGGCCAATTTGACTATGGATTGATCATTACAGTATATATTTAATGCAACACTGTGACCGATGTCGGGGTGATCGCATTAAAATTCCAGTGCTATGTTACCTCTGGGTAAATGGTGCCATCATCCTGGGGAGTGTCGCTGTCCTCCCGCAACCATGATCGCTGTGACTGGCTGTTCAATTCTGAAAACCAATCACAGAATTTCTTGGTGCTTTAGGCAATCAGATTGCCTGAAACACTGATGCCTCATCCTTGGATCGGTGTTCCAGGAGCATCAATCCTCGGCTGGTGCCTGGCAACACCAGGCATTGCCTGAACTGACTCTGATTGGCGTGATCGCCAATTACATTGATAAAGCCAATTGCAGGGCACAGCCGTGGTGTCACTGTGCTGTGCACTACCTGTGACCTTATAAACAACACATGGTTGCCCAAAGGGGAACCAAAACGAAGAGATCCAGAGTAATATGCATAAAGACTTTATCAACAAAATAACATGCATAAAACTTGCCCAAGCACCCTAACATAAGGTGGAGGCTGTGTGCAGTATATTCAATCAAATTCTCATTTGACATGGTAGCGGTATCAAGATGACATGTTAAATTCTGTACCTTTTAAGCTGCCCAAGCATGCCCACAATACAACATCAGTAACAATATAACATCAGTAACAATATACATAAACCATCTGTGTGCCCATATCTACCTGCAAAGAGCAGCACAGCATTCCACCTCACCCCAACAGACGTTTCACATCTGGCTTCTTCCGGGGGCGTGACTAGGGTGGGTAAGTGCGGGGTTTTATCCTAGCCCTCCGCCAGTAGTGAGCGGTAGGCAGGAACATGTGACCGGGAGTAGATATAGAGCGGTAACCGGGCAATTGCGGCGCTTGCATCGATGCCTGCTTCCTGTAGTAAAGGTCACTTCCGGACCTGCGCTCCCTGGAATGCTTGTTGGTACGCAAACAATCCAGGAGTGAGCGCATCCGGAAATGAACAGGGCAGGAGGCGGCGCATGCGCACTGCCGCGGAAACAGAAGGCTCCGCCGCAAGATGAAAAAAGAAAAGAGAAAGCAAGAGGAAACAAGGCGAGGAGGGCCCGTAAATATCGGGCTGTATAGTGACTGTTATGTCCGTGGAAAGTGGGGGCAGATAAGGATGGCATCACAGATAGGAGAAAATAAAATGAGTAAAAGTGCTATTGTGTCCATTATTTAAAGTGATATCGTGCCTACGTTATAAAAAGGTCTTGTGAAGTCATATGATGTACCCATTATATGGTACACCATAATTTCCAAGGGATATCGTGCCTACATTATAAAAAGGGGACTTGTGAAATTATATGATGTGCCCTTATATAGTACATCATTATTTAAAAAGGATGTGCCCATTTGACGTGTAGTGCTCATTGTGCCATAATAAGTTACACTACAGTGACGTAATATCTACCAATAACAGGAAAGTGCCAAAAATAAACCAAGACATAAAATATGTATCATGGATTATAAAATTCTTGAATTAAAAAAATCCTAAAAATAGTATCTTATCATAAAGGATACCCTACCGAGATTAGTGCAATCCTAAAATACATCCATATTCTGTGTATCCATCCTAATGATCCCCTCATCCACAGTTTATACCCTATCCCATCAGTAGTGAAATCTCCCTCCTCCCATAAAGTTACCCCATAAATTCTCCCCACTGGACCAAAGGAGAGGCAGAGACGGAAAGAGAAGATCACTAATAATTACAATTATTGTGCTAAATAAAAATTAGTGAACCGTCTTGAGGTAGTGCTAACAGTCCTTTCATTCTTATCCAAAGAGTTAGTATCCTCTGTCCATTGGTTTGCTGATCTTGTAGAGGATTTCCATAATGTCTCTTGACCATCCATTATGATAACCTCAGGTCCGATTCTGGGGATATCCCTTCTACAAAGAACCCGATACGCTAGGGATCATCTCTCATATGTCACATATACCTAGAAACTAATAAAAACAATGTTAAAATCATATAATACAAATAAACCAGTACCAGAAGGCCCTTGTAGCAGAATTACTTAGAAAATTCCCATGTGAGAATGCTGGCAGCAGTCGTCAGAGTTTGTTGTACAACAATGGCAAAGTTCTGGGACCGTTTTCTCAGACCCTCCCATCGTGACGGCACAGAGGCAAGGGGTGCTGTCACAAGAAGTGCAATGTTTGGGAAGATGGTGAGGGAGTATCTTGCAGATCATACAAACGTCCTCCATGATTCCTCTGTGCCTTTTCATTATTGGGTATCCAAGCTGGACACATAACATGAACTGAATCTCTACGCCTTGGATGTCCTAGCCTGCCCTGCTGATAGCGTTCTGTCAGAGCGGGTGTTAGGTGTCGAGTTCCCGATGCTGCACAGGGGGAAACTCGAACCACCTCCGCTGTGGTCTCTCATTCTCCTCCAGCCGCAGTGGAGACTGCTCAGCAGAGAAGTTGGTCTCAGTGTTTGGCTGAGACAGATAATGTGCATTTGATTACTGCTGGCCTTCCAGGTTCAGCCATTATAACCAGTACTGTTCAGCGGCGAGCAGGCGCTCCTGGGACTAAGTCCTGCTTTTCTCCTTCTGAGCATGCCCAAGGAAAGACCTCTCATTGCAGGTCAGGGGTCACACTCTCAGGTCCTGTAGCAGCTCCTATTGGTCAACTTGGAAGGTCCTGGAGAGCTGCAGCTATAAAAAGTTTGCATGGCCACATGGCAATGCGCTAGTATAAACCTGTTATCGTGTTTATGTGGTTATATGCCTGTTCTGATGATTGCTCCTTAATCATTCCCATTCCTAGTGATGTTGAATGCTTGCGAATGTTGCGTCTAAGCAGCAGTGACCGCGAGTGCGGTGCTGTACCCACTCTGTTTGGCTATCTTCATTTACTCTTGACAATCGGTCAGTGTAGGGTGGGAACTCCAGCTTGATCTCTGAACCTGACTCAGGGCGTCCTCAGTCGTGGGCTCAAAAACCACCGAGTGTCAGAGCGGGATCAAGCACCAGCATAATGGGGGTGAATTGCAGGGATCACACCAGTATTCATTTGCTGCTCCCTGTGACAGAAAACAGGGCACAGCGCTTTCTTGATTCCCTGCGACTCAGTGAAGCAACAGAGTTCACACCTGTACAGACCGGGTGATGAAACCCGTGTCTATTCTGGTGTAGTACCACCATATATTGCTGCCATTACCTAGCAGCAGGTTCCACTCCTGCATGGTGGACCTCGGGCTACGAACGCACCTTTACTATCGTTTTATTTATTCAGTGCATTCCACCAGCCCTAACAGTATACTAGTGCCGGGGTCTGGCTAGTAATGACGGCTGATCAGCGTCTACAATAGTACTTCCGGCACCTGGAGGGTGGGTTGGCGGCTCTTGAGTGCACAACCTCGGCCGTGGATGTCACCGCAGACGCTGTTCAGGCTGCTAGTGTAGCTGCAGCATGTTTGTCCACTGCCACCCCTGCTCCAACATTATCCCATCTCTCATTACCAGAAAAGTTTGCTGGTGACAGTAAGCTGTGTCGGGGATTCGTGAGCCAGTGTGCCATACATCTAGAGCTCCTGGCTGCTCGTTTTCCCATGGAATGGGCTAAAGTGGGATTTATTATATCCCTTCTGTTGGGCAGGGCATTGAAGTGAGCAACGCCGCTGTCGGAGCATGATGATCATGTGGTGCAGAGTCCTCCTCGCTTCTTGGACTCTCTGAAACAGGTCTTTCTGGGACCTCTGTCACCCATGATACGGCGCTCCAACTGCTGGCATTGACAAAGGGCTTGTCCATGGTCAGTCAATTCGCCGTCCACTTCCGAACTTTGGCATCTGAGCTGGAGTGGCTGGATAAATCCATATCCCAGTGTTCTGGAAGGGACTTGCTGACCATGTGAAGGATGCCTTGGCCACCAGGGAGATTCCCGCCACACTGGAGAATTTATAACTATGTCCACCCACATTGACCTTTGTTTTAACGAATGAAGGTTGGAGCGAACCCAGTGTAGGCAGAGTTTCCGGGAAACGACCGCGTCTAGTAACCGTAGGAGGAGGTTCACTAGACACAGCTGCATTTTCCTCCAAACTGTCCTTTAAAGGGACAATCACTTTCGGCTCATCCATTCTTACAGTCAAGCTTTGTGTAGATTCAGGGGCGGAGAGGAATTTTATGTCCTCTCCCTTCGCCCAACCCCACGCAATACCCCTGGTGATGCTCGCCAAGCTGGTGACTGTACGAGTGGTGAATGGGTCGACACTGCCCTCACAAATAACACCAGACCATCCCAGTTACGTTATCTATTTTTCCATCCCATCAGGAGATTATTTCCCTTCTTGTTATTCCCGAGGGAATAGATGAGATCCTGTTAGGGATACCCTGGTTACGTTACCATTCCCCTCATATAGAGTAGTCCTCAGGGAGAATTTTGGGATGGATTGAATCTTGTGAGGGCAGATGTCTGAGGGGGTGTATTCAGGTTGCCACTACAGAGGTACCCGCAGATCTTTCTTCTCTCCCCAAGCGCTATTGGTCCTATGCGGACGTGTTCTCCAAGAGGGCTGTGGAGACCCTTTCGCCTCACTGCCCCTATGACTGTCCTATTGATCTCTTGACTGGGGCATAGCCACCCCAGGGTCCGATCTACCCCCTTTCTCTCCCAGAGATGGAGGCAATGACTCATTACATCCAGGAGAATTTAGCAAGATGGTTCATTAGGAAGTCAGTGTCACCTGCAGGGGCGGGGTTCTTCTTTGTGCAGAAGAAGAATGGAGAACTACATCCATGCCTAGACTACAGGGGTCTTAACGCCATCACTGTTAAGAATAAGCACTGTTTGTCTCTGATATCTGGGCTCTTCGATAGGCTATGGGGAGCAAGGGTATTTACTAAATTAGATCTGCGGGGTGCTTACAACCTGATTTGCATCCGTGAGGGGGACAAATGGAGGACGGTTTTTAACACAAGGCATGGGCACTATGAATACCTGGTGATGCCCTTCGGGCTCTGTAATGCCCCAGCCATTTTCCAAGACTTTGTCAACGATATCTTCCATGATATTCTCTCCTCATCGGTGGTAGTCTATCTGGATGATATTCTCATCTACTCTTCAGATTTAGATTCTTACCGGAGAGATGTTACAAAGTTTTCGACCTCCTATGTCCAAACTCCCTTTACGCCAAGTTGGAGAAGTGTGTATTTGAGCAGGAGTCCTTGCCTTTCCTTGACTATATCATCTCCACCCAGGGATTGGCTATGGATCCTGCCAAACTACAGGCTGTGATGGACTGGCAGGAACCCCATTCTCTAAAAGTGATGCAGCACTTTATGGGGTTCATTAACTATTATTTCCAGTTCATTCCTCACTTCTCAACTCTGGTAGCTCCCATAGTAGCCCTCACCAAGAAGGGCACCAATCCCAAATTGTTGTTGGAGGAGGTTTCCAAGGCTTTTCTCTCTATTAAGACTCATTTTGCTAGCACTCCCATCCTACATTGCCCCTATGTAGATAAACCATTTATAATGGAGGTGGATGCCTCATCCATCAGTGCTGGGGCAGTCCTCTTCCAAAAGGATGCTCAAGGTCGGAAGCATTTTTGCTTCTTTTTTCCAAGACCTTCACACCAGCAGAGAGGAATTATTACATTGGGGACAGGGAGTTGCTAGCTGTGAAGTTGGCCTTCTCGGAGTAGAGACACCTCCTGGAGGGGGCTCATTTTCCTTTCCAAGTGTATACGGACCAAAAAAATTTGGTTTATTTCCAGACTGCCCAGCTGCTAAACTCTCACCAGGCTAGATGGTCCTTGTTCTTCTCCTGTTTCATCTTCACCATCCATTATCTCTCCGGGGAGAAGAATATCCATGCCGATGCTCTCTCCCGCTCCGTAGTGTCTTCAGTAGAGGAGGAGGAGGAGCCTCGGCTAATTGTCCCTTCAGAGAGCCTGAGGATCGTGGCCAAGATTTCCCTTGAGTCTGTGCCCCCGGGCAAGACTTTCATTCCATCTAATTTGCTACTGGAGGTTCTCTCTTGGGCTCAATCGTCCAGGGTGGGTGGACATATTGGGACCAAGAGGACATATGAGCTGCTGGCGAGGACGTACTGGTGGCCACATATGGCCCATGACGTCGGAGACTATATTTGGGCATGTGTCTCCTGCACCAAGTATAAGTCTCCTCGACAATGGCTAGCTGGGTTACTGTACCCCCTACCGATGGCGAACAGGCCCTGGGAGATGGTTGGGATGGACTTGTGGTGTGCTTACCCAAGTCCCACAGCTGCACGATTACTTGGGTAATCACTGACCATTTTTCCAAAATGGTGCACTTGGTTACCTTCTGCAGGGGCCTTGGCAGCGTTGTTTATTAAACACATTTTCTGCCTACGCGGTATGCCAGACAAAATTGTCAGTGACCGGGGTCCCCAGATTGCATCTCATTTCTGGAGAGAGCTTTGTCGTCTACTCAACATCAAGCTGAAGCTTTCTTCAGCATACCATCCCGAGACGAATGGGTTGGTGGAGAGGGCCAACCAGACACTGGTCACATATCTGAAGCATTTTGTTTCAGCCAGACAGGATGACTGGCCATCCTTGCTACCGTGGGCGGAGTTTGCTCTGAACAATGCCGTAGCCGACTCCAGTGGGCAGACCCCATTCCTCCTTAACTACGGCCAGCATCCGCGGGATCCTGTGCCCATGCTCATGTCTTCTGCCGACTCCAGGGTGGCAGACTGGGCTGTGGAGGCATGTGACATTTGGGACCACACTCAGGATGCCATCTGGGCCTCCAAGGAGAGAATGAGGGTCTCCGCCTATGCACATCGGCACCCCGCTCCGACCTTTGCTCCTGGCAACTTAATGTGGCTTTCCGCCCGTTACATCAGGCTGTGAGTTGAGTCCACTAAGTTGACACCTCGCTACTTGGGTCCCTTCAAGGTCCTGGGGAACAGGTTAACCCTGTGGTCTACCCTCTGGCCCTTACTCCACGCCTAGGAATCACCGACACCTTTCATGTGTCGCTTCTAAAGCCCGTTCACATGTCCTGGTTTTTTAAGTCATCTGCCGGGACTTCGGGTTCATCTACGGATGATTATAAGGTGAACGCTATCTTGGGGTGTAAGTTGGTACGTTGCAAAAAATTCTATTTGGTGGATTGGAAGGGTTACGACCCAGAGGACAGGTCCTGGGAGCCCGCTGAGCACATTCAGGCTCCGCAGCTTATTGCTGCCTTCGAGCGTAGCGAGGCCCTAGGAGGGGGGTAATGTTAGGTGTTGAGTTCCCGCCACTGCACAAGGTGAATCTCGAACCACCTTCGCTGTGGTCTCTCATTCTCCTCCAGCCACAGTGGAGCCTGCTCAGCAGAGACATTGGTCCCAGCGCCTGGCTCAGACAGATACTGTGCTTTTGGTTACTGCTGGCCTTTCAGGTTCAGCCATTATAACCAGTACTGTTCAGTGGCAAGCAGTCACTCCTGGGACTAAGTCCTGCTTCTCTCCTTCTGAGCATGCCAAAGGGAAGACCTCTCATTGGAGGTCAGGAGTCACACGCTCAGGTCCTGTAGGAGCTCCTATTGGTCCACCAGGAAGGTCCTGGAGAGCTGCAGCTATAAAAGGTTCGCATGGCCGCATGGCCTGTTATCGTGTGTGGTTGTATGCCTGTTCTGGTGATTGCTCCTTAATCATTTCCATTCATAGTGATGTTGAATGCTCACGAATGTTGGAGTTAACTAGCGCCAGACAGGGCTAGTCTATACACAAGACCATGATCTATACTGCGTCTAACCAGCAGTGACCGCCAGTGCGGTGCTGTACGCACTCTGTATGGCTATCTTCATTTGCTCCTGACAATCGGTCAGTGTAGGGTGGGAACTCCCGCTCGATCTCTGCATCTGACTCAGGGCGTCCTCAGGCGTGGGCTCAAACGCCACCGAGAATCAGAGCGGGATCAAGCACCAGCATAGTTGGGGTGAATTGCAGGGATCCCACTAGTATTAATCCCTGTCTCCCTGTGACAGCTAACAGGGCACAGCGTTTCCTTGATTCCCTGATACTCTGTGAAGCAACAGAGTTCGCTCCTGTACAGACCGGGAGACGGAACCTGTGTCTATTCTGGTGTAGTACGGCCATAATCTTTATAATAATAATCTTTATTTTTATATAGCGCTAACATATTCCGCAGCGCTTTACAGGTTGCACACATTATCATTGCTGTCCCCGATGGGGCTCACAATCTAAATTCCCTATCAGTATGTCTTTGGAATGTGGGAGGAAACCAGAGAACCCGGAGGAAACCCACGCAAACACGGAGAGAACATACAAACTCTTTGCAGATGTTTGAACCCAGGACTCCAGGCTGCAAGGCTGCTGTGCTAACCACTGCGCCACCGTGCTGCCATATAGTGCCTCCTTTACCTAGCAGCAGGTTCCACTCCTGCACGGTGGACCCTGGGCTGCGAACTCACCTTTACTATTGTTACATTAACTCTGTGCATTCCGACAGCCCTAACAGTGAGTTTTTAGTGCTGCTGGTGGAATTATAACAGATAAGCGCTTCTGCCTGTCAGCTGAAAATGCTGACAGGTTGACTCTTATAAAAATGAACAAGGGCTGGATTGGGAAAGACTTCTGTACACCACCAAGTGAAAACAGCGAAACATAACCTCAAATACATTCTCTGTTTTGGGGAGGTGTATTCTCATGCACCTCTTCACAACCACACATGGGTATACGCTTCCAGATTGGGTCTATTTGTTCTTATCCTCCTCCTTATCCTCATCCTCATCATCCAGAACCAGTAGATGACCAGAGTCAATGTGCTTCGTACTGCTGTAAGCCGATGAATTTTGGCAAGGAGGCTGTGATGGCACTATTTTATTTATTAAAAAAGGATCCCCCATTGGGGAATTGTTTATCAGCTCATGCCTTCCATTACAAGTCTCAGAGACCAACACCCCTACATTGGGCCTACTTCTTAACTCTGTCTCCTGCAATGTCTCTTCCTTACCTGCCACTAGATCACCAGGGTTAACAAGATCTGTACTGTTATAGTCCACTGAATTTTGGGCAAGGGGGTTGTGATGGCATTTGTTTATTTATTAAAAAAGATACCCCATTGGGGAATTGTTTGTCAGCTCATGCACTCTATTTCAAGTCTCAGAGACCCACACCCCTACATTGGACCTACTTCTTAACTCTGTCTCCTGCAATGCCTCTTCTTTAACTGCCACTAGATGACCAGGGTGGACGTGTACTGCTATAGGCCGGTGAATTTTGGTTAAGAGGGCTGTGATGGCACTATTTTATTTATTAAGAAAAGGAACCCCCATTGGGGAATTGTCAGCTCATGCCCTCCATTACAAGTCCCAGAGACCCACACCCCTACATTAGCCCTTCTTCTTAACTCTGTCTCCTGCAATGTATCTTCCTTACCTGCCACTAGATCACCAGGGTTAACGTGATCTGTACTGTTATAGGCCACAGAATATTGGGCAAGGGGGTTGTGATGGCACTAGTTTATCTATTAAAAAAGATACTTCCCATTGCAGAATTGTTTGTCAGCTCATGCCCCCATTACAAGTTTCAGTGACCCACACCCCTACATTGGGCCTACTTCTTAACTCAGTTTTCTGCAATGTCTCTTCCTTAACTCCGATGACATGACCTGGGTGAACGTGTTCTGTACTGTTATAGGCCCCAGAATTTTGAGCAAGGGGGCTGTGATGGCAATAGTATATTTTTAGAAAAGGTACCCTTTATTGGTGATACCACTTCCTTGTTGGCAAAAACTTCATAACATTTGTGTACTTTAAAGAGCTCACTTGAATAGCTCCTTTTTGTGTTGCCTGGTTGCTCACAGTGAACACAATACACTTCATATAAATTTCATAAAGCAATGCTGTTAGTTTGGCTCAGTAGTTCGTTACAAATATTTCTTTGTCCATTATATTAGTTTCTCTCCTTGAGAGCCATAACTTTGGCTGCATCAAATGTACAAATGGCAAATATACAAATGGCGATATGGAATCCAGATTAAAATACTGTATAGCGAATGCATTCAGACAATTACATAGCTGCATTTCTTGTAAAACATTTACAGATGTGGCAGACAATACTCAAAGTGACACAATCTTGAGAAATATTTGTTTATTCACTTAACAAACAGTTCTAAGCCTCTATATGTTTGCTGTTTATCATTGTAAAACATTAAGGTTTACTGAAATTCTGTCTGTGGTGGATTGATCTAAATCCTTGTTGCTTTTATATTCTAGGGGTTTATGGCCCCTCGTCTGATGACTCCATGATTTGTCAGTTTCATACAACCTTGAAAGCTGGCCACTAGTAGGGCTGGGTGAAATTAGAGTTACTACATAGCGTAAATCACTATATAAGACCAGAGAAACATGACTAAGACAACGCCTTTCAGCGTTGCCGGAATATACAGGTATCCTTGACGGCGTTTGGAACAGCCGCACAGAACAACGCTGGAAGGCAGGGGACCTGTGGAGCGTCTGACAAGCACAGTGCGCATGCCCAGGAATCCCAGCCCCGCACTGTGCATACTGCATAACACAGTGCGGGGCGGGGATTCAGTAACAGGCTGGCCGCACTGACCGCACAGGCGCAGAAAAGAACCCGGCACCAGTGCTCGGATGGATAATGCTCTATGCGCCTGCGCAAGGCAGAAGAGCAGAGCGCAGGCGCCGGATTTCACACAATAATAGCGCTGAGGGGGCAGCGAAAATCAACCCAACAGATGACTGACGGCAGTTGGGCGCTTCTAAGAGGAGGCTTCAGTCCCATCTCCAGGTACAAAGACAGGTATTTCAGCAGAATTATAAATACATTTATTGTGGCAATAACAGAAACAAAAACTAAAAGAGCTACCTTGTTAGACTGCAGCATTACTGCTGCACAAGGTGGCTCTTTTAGTTTATAACAGCTGGAGGGGGTGACAGTGGCCCTTTAACTATCAGATTTTAATTGAAACTTCAATTTAAAGCAGTAAATGCTGGCCCAGACTCTGATACCTCATGCATGGCTCATGGCTGAGTGCTGCTGTGCCGTTAGCAAATTTCTACAGTGGGTCAAATGATGCCACATTTCATGGTGTCTGCCTCTCATTTTATCTGTTTGAGAAGTTTATCGTCACCCCTTAAGGTGCTGTGTATATGTTTGATTTGGCCTCCCATTAAAATTAATGTGGTTCGGGTACAATCTGTGAACTGTTCGGCGAACATCGGGACATTCAGCAAACCGAACCTTGAAAGGTTCACTCATCTCTACTCAATTCCCACAGATGATACCAATATGGCACAACAAGAAACACAACAAGATGGGAAAAAGCAATAACTTGACGGCCACACCCATGTCCTTTATTTGATGCTCACCTCATTTTTTTAAGTTGTTTATAGGCAAAATACTCCCACAGACATAGTTGCAGATTAGAACACTTTGTTTTTAAGCCCAGTACTATCAGCAACATGGGTCCATAAGAGTAGAAAAATTAGCATTTACCTACATTATTATCAGAGACATGGGTGCATAAGAGTATAAATATTTGTATGCACAGTACTATCAGACATAGGTGCATGAGAATAGAAAATTTAGTTTTTACACACAGTACTATCAGACATAGGTGCATAAGAGTAGAAAATATTGTTTTGACATACATGACTCCCACAGACATGTTTGCAAATCAAAAAAACTTTTTGATCTACCCAGTACTATCACAGACATGGGTGCAGAGTACACATTGAGAGTGGTTTTGGAAAACTGTGCACAAACAAAACCTAATGCTGTCTTTCACTACAGCTGCATCCTGCCCCTATGCTAAGCAGAGCAGACATAAAACATAATAATCTTAAACCAGGAGGAATAGGTCCAAGTGGAGGAGGAGGTAGATATGACAGTGAAGATGGAAGAGGCAGGGGAGGAGTAATCCAACACTGTTTTTTTTTTTCACTTTGTTTCAGTGTTTTTAATTGTTTTAATTTTTTTGGAAAACTGACTTAAAACACCCGAGAATTAACAAAACTAAAACAGTTCTTAGAACCAGGAGGTCAAAGTGGAGGAAAAGGTGGACGTGGTGGTGTAGAGGCAAGAGAGGCATAATCCAACATTTTTTTAAATTTATTTTTAGTTTTTTTCAGTGTTTCTTCTATTTTTTTAGAGAACTGACTGAAAATACCCGAGAATTAGCAATATGAAAACTAGCAATCTAGAACCAGGAGCCGTATGTCCAATTGGAGGAAAAGATGGACGTGGCGGTGTAGGTGGAAGGGGCAAGTGAGGAGTAATCCAACAATTTTTTTTGATATTTTTTTATTTTATTTTTATTCTGTGTTTGTGTTTTATTTTTTTAGTGAACTGACTTAAAATGACAAAGAAACAACCCCACATAAACAAACAAACTATTACCAGGGGGCGGAGGTCCAACTGGAGGAGGAAATGGGGAAGGTGAACGTTCAGTGTAAGTGGAAGAGGTGGAGGAGGTAGCCAACACAATTTTTTTATTTGGTGATGAGGCACCCAAAAGAAACAATTGGGTAATAGAGTTGGGTGCTGCTGGTATAGCTCTAGTCATCCAAAAGTATGGATAAGTTCTGTGGGAACCACACCTGGTGCATTATAATGAATGTTATCTTCCCCATGTTGGCTGTGGAAAACATATGCATCTGTCTGTGACCACACACCTGCAGTGCTAAGCACACTTTCCAACAGTACACTTGCAGCAGGACAGGAGTGCACATCCAAGGCATAAAAGGCAAACTCCGGCCAAGTGTCCAATTTTGAGACCCAGAGATTAAACGGGGCAGACCCATTAGTACAAAAAGACCTTTGGACAGGTACTCTTCCACCATGTTGTTGTAATGCAAGGGATGTACGTTAAACCAGCTAGCCCCAGAGCTGCTACTAGATTTTGCCCCTTATCGCACACCACCAGGTTGGGCTTGAGGTTCACCGGCACCAGCCACTCTGTGGGATTGCAGTCCACAGCTGCTGCACATTGTGGGATTTGCCCAAACAAAGCAGTTTAAGAGCAGCCTGCTGTCCTATCCCCTATGTCTGTGCTGAAGCTGGTAGTGCAGGTCTAACTGTGACCTGATGAGGAGGTGGTAGAGGAAGTGGAGAAGGAGGATCAGGCGACCTGAATTGAAAACTGTCCAGCAATCCTGTGTGGTGATAGGACATGGGCTAGAATGCCTTCTGTCTCTGTCCCAGCCACCACTATATTTACCCAGTGGTAAGTTAGGAAGATGTAACATTCCTGGCTGGGCCACATATCAGTGGTTATGTGGACCTTGCCACTGATGGCACTGCGCAGTGCACATTTTATTTAGTCTGCAACATGTATGTGCAGGGCAGGGCAGGGTTGGCATGCCTAGAAAAGTATTGGCGGCTGAGAAGAAAGTACTCTGGGACAGCCACCACCATCAGTTTTTTTAAACTATATGTCTCCACCACTTGGAATGGCAACATTTCGAAGACCAGTAATTTGGAAATGCTGTGATTCAGAACTATGGCTGATGGGTGGGTAAGGGGCTATCTCCTCTTACCTCAAAGATTTGGGGGGTGGAAAGCTGAACACTTTCATGGACCGATGTAGAGATGCTCGGTGACACAGATGGTGGTGCTGTCGCATCCTCTATTTGCAGGGAGGTAGGTGGCCCTGTTGATCGTGAGTGAGAAGATGAAGCCAAGACTGTAGCAGAAGAGGAAGCAGGAGGAGGCTTTTTAAGGTGTGCACTCCACATCCTCCTGTGCTTGAAATTCAAATGCCTCATCATGCGGGTGGTGCTCAGGTTCAGAAGATTTATGCCTCGCTTCAGGTTCCGACAGCACAGCTTGCAAACCACCCATCACTTGTTGTCAGCACATTCCCTGTAGAAATGCCATACCAGGGAGCACTTTTGAGCTGGCTTTGGTGTGCTGATTTCAGTGGTGCAATGGACAATAGCAGATGATGTACTTGCTAGAGGCCGCCCACTGTGCCTTTGCATCCTGTTCATTCTTTTTCTCCAAACTGTGCATGTCACTAGGGTGGTCTTTGCTCCATGTGCGGTCTAGGACCTCCTCATCATCCCCCACATCATCTTCCACCAACTCCTCCCCCCTGTCCTTTTTGCTGGTATGCATACGAAAGAAAGAGAAGATGCAGCAGTTGGCACCTCTGTTTCATCATCATCAGAAATTTGTTGGGGTTGTCTACTGATCATGTGCACTAGCCCTCCTATGTGCTCATCCTGTAACCTAACAAGTGGGTTATGCATCAGTGCACTCAGTCTCTTCCACTTCTGTAGCAGGGCCTGGTAAATGGGCAATGGAGTTGTAAAAAAGCAGAAGAAATTGCTGCATGACGTGGGGCTCAGACTGCTTGGCTGATTTGCAAGGGGGTAATGTGGAAGCCGGATGACCATAGTCCTCAGGTTTCAACTCTGCACATTCTATAGTGGACTGGGTGGAAGATGATACAAAGGAACTGGAGGCACTCTCAACCATCCTACACCTTTCCAACATCTTGTGACCTCTAGGGTTGAGCGAAACGGGTCGGCCATTTTCAGAAGTCGCCGACTTTTGGCAAAGTTGGGTTTCATGAAACCCGACCCGACCCCTGTGTGGGGTCGGCCATGAAGTCGGCGATCTTCTGAATCTGGTATCGGAATTCCGATCCCGAGTTCCGATATGTTTGCAATATCAGAAATCGGTATCGGAATCCATATTTAAGTGTAAAATAAAGAATTAAAATAAAAAATATCGCTATACATACCCTCTGACGCGCCCTGGTACTAACCGGCAGCCTTTCTTCCTTCGAATCAGCGCTTGCAGGACCTTGCGGTGACGTCGCGGCTTGTGATTGGTCGCGCGACCGCCCATGTGACCGCTCGCGCGACCAATCACAAGCCGCGACGTCACCGCAAGGTCCTGCAAGCGCTGATTCTTAGGAAGGAAGGCTGCCGGAAAGAAGCAGGGTGCATCCGAGGGTGAGTATATACCTAATAGGAATATACTCACCCTCGGACGTGCCCTGCTTCTTTCCGGCAGCCTTCCTTCCTAAGAATCAGCGCTTGCAGGACCTTGCGGTGACGTCGCGGCTTGTGATTGGTCGCGCGAGCGGTCACATGGGCGGTCGCGCGACCAATCACAAGCCGCGACGTCACCGCAAGGTCCTGCAAGCGCTGATTCGAAGGAAGGAAGGTTCCCGGTTAGTACCAGGGCGCGTCCGAGGGTGAGTATAGCGATATTTTTTATTTTAATTCTTTATTTTACACTTAAATATGGATCGCAGGGCCTGAAGGAGAGTTTCCTCTCCTTCAGACCCTGGGAACCATTGGAAACCCAATGCACTGCATTGGGTTTCGAGTTTCGGCCGACCCCGACCCCGACCTTTTTATAGGATCGGCCGATTTCACTCGACCCGACTTTTGAAAAAGTCGGGTTTCGTGAAAACCGACCCGATCCTATAAAAGTAAAAGTCGCTCAACCCTAGTGGCCTCAACATTTTGGCAACAGTACGCAGCCCAACGAAATGACGTATAATGTCCTGTTGCCTGTGTGCACCAGAAGAAGGAAGTTCATGTGGGCATGGAGCAGGCTAGAATGATCACGTTCTCTCCCTGGAGCAGCTACACCACCATCACCACCACACCACTAGCAGCTACATCAGCACCATGATGGCCACACCTACATCCCCTATTTGATGCTCTCTTCATTATAATAATATTATAATTATTATATAGTAGAATTATTTTTTAGGCATACTACTCGCAAAGACACAGCGGTACAGGTAATTATTTTCTTGGCCAGCAAATGGCAAAGACACGGCTGCAGAGTGCAATTACTTTTTTGGATCAGAAATGGCAAAGAGATGGCTGCAAAGTAGATTTATTTTTAGGCACATTACTTACATAGACACATTACTTACATAGACACAGTGGTACAGTAAAATAATTTTTTGGATCTAAACATGGCAAAGACACGGCTAAACAGTAGATGTATTTTTTAGGCACAAAACTCGCATAGACACAGCGGTAGAGTAAAATATTTTTTTGGGCCCACAAATGACAAAAACATGGCTGCAGAGTAGAATTATTTTTGTGATCCAAAAATGGCCAAGAGATGGTTGTAGTGTAGATTTATCTTTTAGGCACAATACTCGTATAGACACAGTGGTACAGTTAAATTTTTTTTTTGGCCCACAAATAGCAAAGACTCAGCTGCCGAGTCTAATCATTTTTTTTTTAACCAAAAATGGCAACGACACAACTGCAGAGAAGAATTATTTTTTATGCACACTGCTCATACAGACACGCAGTGACTTAAAGGCACAGTACTCCCACACAGGCGGGGTTGGAAGGTACATAAAGAGAAACGTGGTGTGCCGGCCAATCACAGCAATGCAAATAATTGGCATGGCTGTTATGGCTCAGGAAGTGCCTACTGCCTAAAAGCTTTCTGATTGGCTGCGTTGCACTCTTTGATCAAACTTTATTAGACATCTGAGCCCAAACAATAAAGCAGACATCTTTCTAAAAATTTGTGTTCAGGGTTCGGCACCAAACACTGAGTGTCTGATACTGTATGAACAACAAACTTTACAGTTCGGGTTCGCTAATCCCTACCAATAATGCAAATAAAGTTTAAAAGTTGTAAGACCAACGTATACACCTAAGTGCATACAGGTACGCGCTGGGTGTTAGCAATACAACCGTTACCAAATGACCTAAATGACAATCTGCAACGGTGCAAAAAGAGTCATATGCAATCGAATAAATAACACTGTGACATAGATAGCAGTCCACTGGAGAAAATAAAGTGCAAGAGTGTATCTACGTCTTCCTACCTCCGATAATAGGTCCTTGAAGCACAGCAGGGCTGAAGTAATGCCAATATGACTCCAGAAAGTCTCCCCGTGTCCTTCCAATAGATAAGGAGAAAATCCAAGACGAATAACTGCCAACATGCAGGGAAAAAAGTCCAAGACGGGTGGCTGCTCCGGCCGGTAGCAGCCACCTAAAGCAGATCTCCGGATAATAGCGTGGTCCGATGAAATCAGAACGCCGCCGCGTGTAGTGAAAGCGGTGCGCAGGACCTGCGTGACGTAACCAGTCACGTGACCGCTTACCCGGACCCGCAAGTGAAAAAAGGTTCCCTGAAGAAGGAGACAGCTGTCTCCGAAACGCGTCGGTTTGATTGATCTCACAGCACTCCGTATCTCTCTTTTTTTCACTTGCGGGTCCGGGTAAGCGGTCACGTGACTGGTTACGTCACGCAGGTCCTGCGCACCGCTTTCACTACACGCGGCGGCGTTCTGATTTCATCGGACCACGCTATTATCCGGAGATCTGCTTTAGGTGGCTGCTACCGGCCGGAGCAGCCACCCGTCTTGGACTTTTTTCCCTGCATGTTGGCAGTTATTCGTCTTGGATTTTCTCCTTATCTATTGGAAGGACACGGGGAGACTTTCTGGAGTCATATTGGCATTACTTCAGCCCTGCTGTGCTTCAAGGACCTATTATCGGAGGTAGGAAGACGTAGATACACTCTTGCACTTTATTTTCTCCAGTGGACTGCTATCTATGTCACAGTGTTATTTATTCGATTGCATATGACTCTTTTTGCACCGTTGCAGATTGTCATTTAGGTCATTTGGTAACGGTTGTATTGCTAACACCCAGCGCGTACCTGTATGCACTTAGGTGTATACGTTGGTCTTACAGTTTTTACATATATTTTTACAGACTATTTGTGGAGGTCTGTTGGTGTCGCTGCAGGGATTTTTAGCATATTGATATTTTGCGCCACCAAGTTTTTGTTGTATAAAAGTTTAAAAGTTATGTAGCAGTTTTTCAATTTATATCACATTTGAACTTCATTTTAATATAAACTTTTACATTATAGAGGCCCCTAAACATAAATAAAAAATCCTTGTTGTTTGTTAAGTATGTTTAGCAACAAATGAGTACAGGATCCCCACAGTGAATTGTTCATTGTCTTCAAAGGAGTTTACCTTGATTTTCTTCCCTTTATTTTATCATTTGTTTGGCATAAACCTATGAATTCAGGTGTGTTTTTGCTAATTTCCTTTTTATCTTATTTTGGAATTAGTCAATGTATTCCTTTAGGACCCGTGTGTTTGTGGTTGCATTTTTCAAGTTCTAGAAACCTTGTTTTCTTTGGTTGTAGAGATCAATAGTGATATTTATCTTGGAGAAGAACTCTTGTTTCATACTGAGTACAAGAATAAGTAGTGTGGCGGAAGAGGAAAATTAAATTCTGACTTGCAGGATTTTAACATTACTGAGTCAAGTTGTAATTAATTAATAATCTCATGAATATATTGTTACTTTAATTTATTCCAAAAATGTTTCCAATATATATGTCGTCATGGAAGTTTACAATAAACTTTAAAAAATGGAATTAGTCAGCTCAAAAATGCTATTAAACTGCATATATAGAGTTAATATGACGTTATAAAAATGCCCTGCCACCGTTTTTAAAGTGCCGCACCTGGGAGAAAATGAAATTTATTGGCTTCAGTCATTGCCAACTATGTACAATGTAAACAGTAGCTGTAAGCAAGCCCTGGTACTTTAACTAACAGCATGCTAAGCAGTGCAACAGTATGGGCTTCTCCATAATGTTTTGAAGCCATCAAGGTAACCAGCCACTCAGGGAGGCTATCATATCTAGATTTTAAGATAGAGACCAGCCAATAAACACCAGCAATAATACTGCTGGCTGATGTCGCAAATTACTTTCTATATGTGTACCTATGTAGTGACTTCTTTATTTAAAGGTTAAGCATTTTTTGCTAAGGTTGGGAGAATTTGAGATAAAAAATATCTCCCCACAAAAAATATGTAAAAGAAAAAGTGAAAATAATTAGATGATAGGCCATATGGTGGAACCGTCCCTGCTGGACATCAATGGGCAACTCGAACACTGGCTTTCTCCCCATGAACTGCAACTCAAATTTGTTGTGAGCGGCAATACCTAAAACATTTTGACATCGTTATAGTCAGGTAAAGTAATACACCTCTCCATGCATGGCCCATGTCTTCAATTTCATGCTGCAACATTTCTATTATAAATGTAATATACAGTACAGACCAAAAGTTTGGACACACCTTCTCATTTAACCCCTTCCCGACCTGTGACACAGCGTATGCGTCATGAAAGTCGGTGCCAATCCGACCTGTGACGCATATGCTGTGTCACAGAAAGATCGCGTCCCTGCAGATCCGGTGAAAGGGTTAACTCCCATTTCACCCGATCTGCAGGGACAGGGGGAGTGGTAGTTTAGCCCAGGGGGGGTGGCTTCACCCCCTCGTGGCTACGATCGCTCTGATTGGCTGTTGAAAGTGAAACTGCCAATCAGAGCGATTTGTAATATTTCACCTAAAAAAATGGTGAAATATTACAATCCAGCCATGGCCGATGCTGCAATATCATCGGCCATGGCTGGAAATACTAATGTGCCCCCACCCCACCCCTCCGATCGCCCCCCCAGCCCCCCGATCTGTGGCCCGCTCCCCTCCGTCCTGTGCTCCGCTCCCCCGTCCTCCTGTCCGCTCCCCCCGTGCTCCAATCACACCCCCCGTGCTCCAATCAAACCCCCCCGCACTCCGATCCCCCCCCGTGCTCCGATCCACCCCCCCTGCACACCGATCCACCCCCCCTGCACACCGATCCACCCACCCGCACACCGATCACTCTCCCCCATGCTCCGATCCCTCCCCCCCGTGCTCCGACGCCCCCCCGTGCCCTGATCTCCCCCCCCTGTGCCCTGATCTCCCCCCCTTATACTTACCGATCCTGGCGGGGTCCGTCCGTCTTCTTCCCCGAGCGCCGCAATGTTCCAAAATGGCGGGCGCATGCGCAGTGCGCCCGCCGAATCTGCCGGCCGGCAGATTCGTTCCAATGTGAATTTTGATCACTGTGATATAATCTATCACAGTGGTCAAAATAAAAAAACAGTAAATGACCCCCCCCATTTGTCCCCCATAGATAGGGACAATAATAAAATAAAGAATTTTTTTTTTTTTCCACTAAGGTTGGAGTTAGAACTAGGGTTAGGGGTAGGGTTAGGGGTAGGGTTAGGGGTAGGGGTAGGGTTAGGGGTAGGGTTAGGGGTAGGGGTAGGGGTAGGGTTAGGGGTAGGGTTAGGGTTAGGGTTAGGGTTAGGGGTAGGGGTAGGGTTAGGGTTTCGATATGTGCACACGTATTCTGGTCCTCTGCGGATTTTTCCGCAGCGGATTTGATAAATCCGCAGTGCTAAACCGCTGCGGATTTATGGCAGATTTACCGCGGTTTTTCTGCGCATTTCACTGCGGTTTTACAACTGCGATTTTCTATTGGAGCAGTTGTAAAACCGCTGTGGAATCCGCAGAAAGAAGTGACATGCTGCGGAATGTAAACCGCTGCGTTTCCGTGCAGTTTTTCCGCAGCATGTGTACAGCGATTTTTGTTTCCCATAGGTTTACATTGAAATGTAAACTCATGGGAAACTGCTGCGGATCCGCAGCGTTTTCCGCAGCGTGTGCACATACCTTTAGAATTAGGCTATGTGCACACGGTGCGGATTTGGCTGCGGATCCGCAGCGGATTGGCCGCTGCGGATCCGCAGCAGTGTTCCATCAGGTTTACAGTACCATGTAAACCTATGGAAAACCAAATCCGCTGTGCCCATGGTGCGGAAAATACCGCACGAAAACGCTGCGTTGTATTTTCCGCAGCATGTCAATTCTTTGTGCGGATTCCGCAGCGTTTTACACCTATTCCTCAATAGGAATCCGCAGGTGAAATCCGCAGTAAATCCGCAGGTAAAACGCAGTGCCTTTTACCCGCGGATTTTTCAAAAATGGTGCGGAAAAATCTCACACGAATCCGCAACGTGGGTACATAGCCTTAGGGTTAGGGTTGGGTTGGAATTAGGGTTGTGGTTAGGGTTAGGGGTGTGTTGGGGTTAGGGTTGTGGTTAGGGGTGTGTTGCGGTTAGGGTTGTGGTTAGGGTTACGGCTACAGTTGGGATAAGGGTTAGGGGTGTGTTGGCGTTAGAATTGAGGGGTTTCCACTGTTTAGGCACATCAGGGGGTCTCCAAACGCAACATGGCGCCACCATTGATTCCAGCCAATCTTTTATTCAAAAAGTCAAATGGTGCTCCTTCCCTTCCGAGCCCCGACGTGTGCCCAAACAGTGGTTTACCCCCACATATGGGGTATCAGTGTACTCAGGACAAACTGGGCAACAATTACTGGGGTCCAATTTCTCCTGTTACCCTTGAGAAAATAAAAAATTGCTTGCTAAAACATCATTTTTGAGGAAAGAAAAATGATTTTTTATTTTCACGGCTCTGCGTTGTAAACGTCTGTGAAGCACTTGGGGGTTCAAAGTGCTCACCACATATCTAGATAAGTTCCTTGGGGGGTCTAGTTTCCAAAATGGGGTCACTTGTGGGGGGTTTCTACTGTTTAGGCACACCAGGGGCTCTGCAAACGCAACGTGACGCCCGCAGACCATTCCATCAAAGTCTGCATTTCAAAACGTCACTACTTGACTTCCGAGCCCCGACATGTGCCCAAACAGTGGTTTACCCCCACATATGGGGTATCAGCGTACTCAGGACAAACTGGGCAACAATTACTGGGGTCCAATTTCTCCTGTTACCCTTGAGAAAATAAAAAATTGCTTGCTAAAACATCATTTTTGAGGAAAGAAAAATGATTTTTTATTTTCACGGCTCTGCGTTGTAAACGTCTGTGAAGCACTTGGGGGTTCAAAGTGCTCACCACATATCTAGATAAGTTCCTTGGGGGGGTCTAGTTTCCAAAATGGGGTCACTTGTGGGGGGTTTCTACTGTTTAGGCACACCAGGGGCTCTGCAAACGCAACGTGACGCCCGCAGACCATTCCATCAAAGTCTGCATTTCAAAAGTCACTACTTCCCTTCTGAGCCCCGACGTGTGCCCAAACAGTGGTTTACCCCCACATATGGGGTATCAGCGTACTCAGGAGAAACTGGACAACAACTTTTGGGGTCCAATTTCTCCTGTAACCCTTGGGAAAATAAAAAATTCTGGGCTAAAAAATTATTTTTGAGGAAAGAAAACGTATTTATTATTTTCACTGCTCTGTGTTATAAACTTCTGTGAAGCACTTGGGGGTTCAAAGTGCTCACCTCACATCTAGATAAGTTCCTTTCGGGGTCTAGTTTCCAAAATGGGGTCACTTGTGGGGGGTTTCTACTGTTTAGGCACACCAGGGGCTCTGCAAACGCAACGTGACGCCCGCAGACCATTCCATCAAAGTCTGCATTTCAAAAGTCACTACTTCCCTTCTGAGCCCCGACATGTGCCCAAACTGTGGTTTACCCCCACATATGGGGTATCAGCGTACTCAGGAGAAACTGTACAACAACTTTTGGGGTCAAATTTCTCCTGTTACCCTTGGGAAAATAATAAATTGCAGGCTAAAAAATCATTTTAGAGAAAATAAAATTTTTATTTTATTTTCATGGCTCTGCGTTATAAACTTCTGTGAAGCACTTGGAAGTTCAAAGTCCTCACCACACATCTAGATTAGTTCCTTTGGGGGTCTAGTTTCCAAAATGGGGTCATATGTGGGGGATCTCCAATGTTTAGGCACACAGGGGCTCTCCAAACGTGACATGGTGTCCGCTAATGATTGGAGCTAATTTTCCATTTAAAAAGCCAATTGGCGTGCCTTCCCTTCCGAGCCCTGCCGTGCGCCCAAACAGTGGTTTACCCCCACATATGGGGTATCAGCGTACTCAGGACAAACTGGACAACAACATTTGCGGTCCAATTTCTCCTATTACCCTTGGCAAAATAGGAAATTCCAGGCTAAAAATCATTTTTGAGGAAAGAAAAATTATTTTTTATTTTCATGGCTCTGCATTATAAACTTCTGTGAAGCACCTGGGGGTTTAAAGTGCTCAATATGCATCTAGATAAGTTCCTTGGGGGGTCTAGTTTCCAAAATGGGGTCACTTGTGGGGGAGCTCCAATGCATAGACACACAGGGGCTCTCCAAACGCGACATGGTGTCCGCTAACAATTGGAGCTAATTTTCCATTCAAAAAGTCAAATGGCGCGCCTTCCCTTCCGAGCCCTGCCGTGTGCCCAAACAGTGGTTTACCCCCACATATGAGGTATCGGCGTACTCGGGAGAAATTGCCCAACAAATTTTAGGATTCATTTTATCCTATTGCCCATGTGAAAATGAAAAACTGAGGCGAAAATAATTTTTTTGTGAAAAAAAAAAGTACTTTTTCATTTTTACAGATCAATTTGTGAAGCACCTGAGGGTTTAAAGTGCTCAATATGCATCTAGATAAGTTCCTTGGGGGGTCTAGTTTCCAAAATGGGGTCATTTGTGGGGGAGCTCCAATGTTTAGGCACACGGGGGCTCTCCAAACACGACATGGTGTCCGCTAACGATGGAGATAATTTTTCATTCAAAAAGTCAAATGGCGCTCCTTCCCTTCCGAGCCTTACCATGTGCCCAAACAGTGGTTTACCCCCACATGTGAGGTATCGGTGTACTCATGAGAAATTGCCCAACAAATTTTAGGATCCATTTTATCCTGTTGCCCATGTGAAAATGAAAAAAATTGAGGCTAAAAGAATTTTTTTGTGAAAAAAAAGTACTTTTTCATTTTTACGGATCAATTTGTGAAGCCCCCGGGGGTTCAAAGTTCTCACTATGCATCTAGATAAGTTCCTTGGGGCGTCTAGTTTCCAAAATGGGGTCACGTGTGGGGGAGCTCCAATTTTTAGGCACACGGGGGCTCTCCAAACGTGACATGGTGTCCGCTAAAGAGTGGAGCCAATTTTTCATTCAAAAAGTCAAATGGCGCTCCTTCCCTTCCAAGCCCTGCCGTGCGCCCAAACAGTGGTTTACCCCCACATATGAGGTATCAGCGTACTCAGGACAAATTGGACAACAACTTTCGTGGTTCAGTTTCTCCTTGTACCATTGGGAAAATAAAAAAAATGTTGCTAAAAGATAATTTTTGTGACTAAAAAGTTAAATGTTCATTTTTTCCTTCCATGTTGCTTCTGCTGCTGTGAAGCACCTGAAGGGTTAAAAAACTTCTTGAATGTGGTTTTGAGCACCTTGAGGGGTGCATTTTTTAGAATGGTGTCACTTTTGGGTATTTTCAGCCATATAGACCCCTCAAACTGACTTCAAATGTGAGGTGGTCCCTAAAAAAAATGGTTTTGTAAATTTCGTTGTAAAAATGAGAAATCGCTGGTCAAATTTTAACTCTTATAACTTCCTAGCAAAAAAAAAATTTGTTTCCAAAATTGTGCTGGTGTAAAGTAGACATGTGGGAAATGTTATTTATTAACTATTTTGTGTCACATAACTCTCTGGTTTAACAGAATAAAAATTCAAAATGTGAAAATTGCGAAATTTTCAAAATTTTCGCCAAATTTCCGTTTTTATCACAAATAAACGCAGAATTTATTGACCTAAATTTACCACTAACATGAAGCCCAATATGTCACGAAAAAACAATCTCAGAACCGCTAGGATCCGTTGAAGCGTTCCTGAGTTATTACCTCATAAAGGGACACTGGTCAGAATTGCAAAAAACGGCCAGGTCATTAAGGTCAAAATAGGCTGGGTCATGAAGGGGTTAAAGATTTTTCTGTATTTTCATGACTATGAAAATTGTAAATTCACACATCAAAACTAAGAATTAACACATGTGGAATTACAGTGGGGCAAAAAAGTATTTAGTCAGTCAGCAATAGTGCAAGTTCCAACACTTAAAAAGATGAGAGGCGTCTGTAATTTACATCATAGGTAGACCTCAACTATGGGAGACAAACTGAGAAAAAAAATCCAGAAAATCACATTGTCTGTTTTTTTTAACATTTTATTTGCATATTATGGTGGAAAATAAGTATTTGGTCAGAAACAAAATTTCATCTCAATACTTTGTAATATATCCTTTGTTGGCAATGACAGATATCAAACGTTTTCTGTAAGTCTTCACAAGGTTGCCACACACTGTTGTTGGTATGTTGGCCCATTCCTCCATGCAGATCTCCTCTAGAGCAGTGATGTTTTTGTCTTTTCGCTTGGCAACACGGACTTTCAACTCCCTCCAAAGGTTTTCTATACGGTTGAGATCTGGAGACTGGCTAGGCCACTCCAGGACCTTGAAATGCTTCTTTGCCCTGGCGGTGTGCTTTGGATCATTGTCATGTTGAAAGACCCAGCCACGTTTCATCTTCAATGCCCTTGCTGATGGAAGGAGGTTTGCACTCAAAATCTCACGATACATGGCCCCATTCATTCTTTCATGTACCCGGATCAGTCGTCCTGGCCCCTTTGCAGAGAAACAGCCCCAAAGCATGATGTTTCCACCACCATGCTTTACAGTAGGTATGGTGTTTGATGGATGCAACTCAGTATTCTTTTTCCTCCAAACACGACAAGTTGTGTTTCTACCAAACTGTTCCAGTTTGGTTTCATCAGACCATAGGACATTCTCCCAAAACTCCTCTGGATCATCCAAATGCTCTCTAGCAAACTTCAGACGGGCCCGGACATGTACTGGCTTAAGCAGTGGGACACGTCTGGCACTGCAGGATCTGAGTCCATGGTGGCATAGTGTGTTACTTATGGTAGGCCTTGTTACATTGGTCCCAGCTCTCTGCAGTTCATTCACTAGGTCCCCCCGCGTGGTTCTGGGATTTTTGCTCACCGTTCTTGTGATCATTCTGACCCCATGGGGTGGGATTTTGCGTGGAGCCCCAGATCGAGGGAGATTATCAGTGGTCTTGTATGTCTTCCATTTTCTAATTATTGCTCCCACTGTTGATTTCTTCACTCCAAGCTGGTTGGCTATTGCAGATTCAGTCTTCCCAGCCTGGTGCAGGGCTACAATTTTTTTTTCTGGTGTCCTTTGACAGCTCTTTGGTCTTCACCATAGTGGAGTTTGGAGTCAGACTGTTTGAGGGTGTGCACAGGTGTCTTTTTATACTGATAACAAGTTTAAACAGGTACCATTACTACAGGTAATGAGTGGAGGAAAGAGGAGACTCTTAAAGAAGAAGTTACAGGTCTGTGAGAGCCAGAAATCTTGATTGTTTGTTTCTGACCAAATACTTATTTTCCACCATAATATGCAAAAAAAATGATAAAAAAACAGACAATGTGATTTTCTGGATTTTTTTTTCTCAGTTTGTCTCCCATAGTTGAGGTCTACCTATGATGTAAATTACAGACGCCTCTCATTTTTTTAAGTGGTGGAACTTGCACTATTGCTGACTGACTAAATACTTTTTTGCCCCACTGTATATACTTAACAAAAAAGTGTGAAACAACTGAAAATATATCTTATATTCTAGGTTCTTCAAAGTAGCCACATTTTGCTTTGATAACTGCTTTGCACACTCTTGGCATTCTCTTGATGTGCTTCAAGAGGTAGTCACTGGAAATGGTCTTCCAACAATCTTGAAGGAGTTCCCAGAGATGCTTAGCACTTGTTGGCCCTTTTGCCTTCACTCTGCGGTTCAGCTCTCCCCAAACCATCTTGATTGGGTTCAGGTCTGGTGAATGTGGAGGCCAGGTCATCTGGCGTAGCACCCCATCACTCTCCTTCTTGGTCAAATAGCCCTTACACAGCCTGGAGGTGTGTTTGGGGTAATTGTCCTGTTGAAAAATAAATGATGGTCAACTAAACGCAAACCGGATGGAATAGCATGCTGCTGCAAGATGCTGTGGTAGCCATGCTGGTTCAGCATGCCTTCAATTTTGAATAACTCCCCAACAGTGTCACCAGCAAAGCACCCCCACACCATCACACCTCCTCCTCCATGCTTCACGGTGGGAACCAGGCATGTAGAGTTCATTCACCTTTTCTGCGTCACACAAAGACACGGTGTTGGAACCAAAGATCTCAAAATAGGACTCATCAGACCAAGGCACTGATTTCCACTGGTCTAATGTCCATTCCTTTTGTTCTTTAGCCCCAAAAAGTCTCTTCTGCTTGTTGCCTGTCCTTAGCAGTGGTTTCCTAGCAGCTATTTTACCATGAAGGCCTGCTGCACAAAGTCTCCTCTTAACGGCTATTGCAGAGATGTGTCTGCTGCTAGAACTCTGTGTGGCATTGACCTGTTCTCTAATCTGAGCTGCTGTTAACCTGTGATTTCTGAGGCTGGTGACTCGGATATACTTATCCTCAGAAGCAGAGGTGACTCTTGGTCTTCGTTTCCTGGGGTGGTCCTCATGTGAGCCAGTTTCTTTGTAGCGCTTGATGGTTTTTGCTACTGCACTTGGGGACACTTTCAAAGTTTTCCCAATTTTTCTGACTGACTGACCTTCATTTCTTAAAGTAATGATGGCCACTCATTTTTCTTTGCTTAGCTGCTTTTTTCTTGCCATAAAACAAATTCTAACAGTCTATTCAGTAGGACTATCAGCTGTGTATCCTCCAGACTTCTGCTCAACACAACTGATGGTCCCAACCCCATATATAAGGCAAGAAATCCCACTTATTAAACCTGACAGGGCACATCTGTGAAGTGAAAACCATATCCGGTGACTACCTCTTGAAGCTCATCAAGAGAATGCCAAGAGTGGGCAAAGCAGTCATCAAAGCAAAAGGTGGCTACTTTGAAGAACTTAGAATATAAGACATATTTGCAGTTGTTTCACACTTTTAGTTTAGTATACTATTCCACATGTGCTAATTCATAGTTTTGATGCCTTCAGTTGGAATTTACAATTTTCATAGTCATGAAAATACAGAAAAATCTTTAAATGAGAAGGTGTGTCCAAACTTTTGGTCCATACTGCATATGCTTGAGGAAGGTGGTGGCTTTGGCCACAAAAATGCTCACCCATTTAAATAGATCTTACATGACATAGTATGCCCTTCTGGATTTGCCCCAAAGAAATGCAGCCAGAGCGCCACCTGTATTACAATGTAACAACCAGCTGTAATCTGATGTTGAATATGTTGCAATGTTTGTGTTAACAGCATAAAGCTTTGATGGATGATATCATGCAGCAGAAAAACTGGAGTGTTTCTTACTTTGAGAACCAAAGTCAGCCTGACACCCATAATGTGGTGGTGCACCATATTATAGGTGTCAGGTCCGAGCATTCCTACATGAACAGTTTCCTGGAAAGTGGATTGGTCATTGTGGGCCAGTTGAATGGCCAACAAGGTCTCCGAATCTGACCCCCTTAGGCTGCTTTCAAACATCAGGTTTTTTGTTTCAGGCTAAATCCGGCTCTCGGGAGAAAAACCGGAACCGGAAAAAATAAAAACCGTATCCAGTTTTTCCCTCATTGACTTGTATTAGCGCCGGAGTGTGCTGGATGGCCCAGCGTTCCTTCCGGTTTGATGCCGGATCCGGCGTACACTCGATTCCAGCGTCTGGAAAAAACATTTACTGTAACTTTTTTTTCTTCTTCGAAAAAGCCTGAAGCGACGGATCAAGCGCTTCCAGCTGTTTGCTAGAATGGAAGCTTATTGGAGCCAGAAGGTGCTGGATGCAGAAAATGGCGGATCCGGCGGCCTGATACGTTTTTTTAAACTGAGCATGCTCCAAATTTTTTTATCCAATAATCTAGATAGGCTAGCCGGATCCGTCAAAAAAACGGATCCGTCGCATCAGTTTTTCACAATCTGCGCCGGATCCAGTTTTTCCAACATTTGCCGGATTTAGCCTGAAACAAAAAACCTGATGTGTGAAAGTAGCCTTAGACTTTTATCTTTGGGGTCATCTAAAGGCAAATGTCTAAGCTGTGAAGATACGAGATGTGCAGCATCTGAAACAACAGATACTGGAAGCCTGTGCTAGCATTTCTTCTGCGATGTTGCAATCAGTGAGTGAAGAGTGGGAGTAGAGGGTTGCATTGACAATCCAACACAATAGGCAGCACTTTGAACACATTTTATAAGTGGTCATAAACTTGTAAATAACTCATGAAAGTATAAAGTTATGTTAAAACCAAGCACAGCCTTGTTTTTCTTGTCTGATGTGCCACATGACCCTCTTCCCATTGGAAAAAATAAAGTTGGATCCAACATGGCCAACTTCAAAATGGTCGCCATGGTCACCATCCATCTTGAAAAGTTTTTCCCCTCCCATATACTAATGTGCCATAAACAGGAAGGTGATATCACCAACAATTTCCATTTTATTTAGGTGTATCCATATAAATGGCCCGCCCTGTAGAGCTGACAACCGCAATTGATTGCGGCGGCCCTCATCGTGAGCCTTTTTTAAGTATATGTAAGGCAGTTTGCAGGAGTGCAGCTCCTGCAGTGCATCACTGAGAGGTTACTAGAGTTCAAAGTCTCACTTTATGGCAATTGCTGCGTGGGAAAATTTCTCACACAACAATGCCAAAATTGAGACTAGGGAATATTTTTTTTACAGCAGCAGAGGAATACAGTGCGGAAGGATACCTTCCTCCTGTCATTGTGTTTCTGGGGCCCCTAGAGAGCGGTTGCATCAGCTAATGCTGCTGTTCTCCACGGGAGATCGTCGTGGGACACTCGTGGATTTCTGTGGATCAGGTGGTATATTGGTTGTTTGTTATTTTAATCTTTTTTATAGATGACACTGGTTTCGGGGAACAAAGTGACAAGTGATGGTGAGTATGTACTCTATGTTATATGTACTGTATGTCTGTATGTATGTATTGTATGTAATGTATGAATGTATTGTATGTAGTATGTATGTAGTATGCATGTAGTATGTATGTATGTATGTAGGTATGTAGTATGTATGTAGTATGTATTTATGTAGTATGTATGTATGCAGTATGTATGTAGTATGTATGTAGTATGTATGTTGTATGTATGTAGTATGTATGTTGTATGTATGCAGTATGTATGTAGTATGTATGTATGTAGTATGCATGTTGTATGTATGTAGTATGCATGTTGTATGGATGTATGTACTATGTATGTTGTATGTATGTTGTATGCATGTACAGTATGTAGTATGTATGTAGTATGTATGTAGTATGTTGTATGTATGTATGTATGTATGTTGTATGTATGCATGTATTATGTATGTAGTATGTTGTAGGTATGTATGTATGTAGTATGTTGTATGTATGTATGTTTTTTTTTACATTCAACGCATTAGCTGGAAGATGGGACAACTACTGTCCCATCATTGGCTAATGTGTCAATCACTGCCATTGTAGCAGGCATAGCCCGATGGGACTTGTAGTCCCATCGGACAATGCCTGCACACCCACACAGACCCCCGGCAGGCCGCACAGACCCCAGAGAGGCCCATACAGACCCCCGGCAGGCCGCACAGACCCCCAGCAGGCCACACAGACCCCACAAGCGGCCCTCACAGACCCCCGGCAGGCCGCACAGACTCCCGGCAGTTAGCACAGACCCCAGAGAGGCCCGTACAGACCTCAGGCAGGCCACACAGACCCCCAGCAGGCCGCACAGACCCCCAAGAGGCCCCCACATATGCCCGGCTGGCCGCCCAGACCCCCAAGAGGCCCGTACAGACCCCCGGCAGGCCGCACAGACCCCTGGCAGCCCGCACAGATCCCCCATGGTCCCACACAGTCTTGCAGTCTCCACCCATGCACCGCCCACACTCTTCCCCCTCTGGAACAGAATGTACAAGGAAAGAAAGGGCTTATTTTAATTCCGATATTTGTGTCCCATTGACTTGCATTGGTATCGGGTATCAATATCGGCGATATCCGATATTTTTGGGATATCGGCCGATCCAAGCTGATACCGATATTTCTGAATATTGGCCGATACCGATATTTCCGAATATCGGAAGGTATTGCTCAACACTAGATGTGATCGTATCTTGAATGATCATTGATCTAAGTTGGTTGAAGTTCTTTACAACTTCTAGTTCGTTGCCAGATGACTTGATTCTCAGGGCCCACCTTTCTTCTTTCTAACAAAATCAAAGCATTATCATTTGTTAGGGTTGGCGGAACGCACTGAATATATTTATTAGATGGGATTGGTGCGTTCGCAACCCGGGATCCACCGTGCAGGAAGGAACCTGCTGCTAAGTAAATGGTGGCACTATATGGCGGTATGAACCAGCTCTGTTAGCTTCACAGAGCAGCCAAGAAAGCAAAGCTCTGTGCCCTGTTAGACTTTCACAGAGGCACAGGCTAACTACCCAAATGAGAGCAGTCAGTGGTCATGCATGCACACAAAACTCGTCGCCAGAGGAGCCAGCATTCTAGGGGCTTATTTCAGCTGGGTCCCTGAATACACACAAACACAATCTCCTTGCCGGTGGTGCCAGCATTCTAGGGGCTTATTTCAGTCGGGTCCCTGAACACATACAAACGCATGACCACACTGGCGCAAAGCACATAACTTAGGAAGATACTAGTGCATGGCCGTGTGGCCATGCGAGCCTTAAATAGTTGCAGCACGTACAAGACCTTCAAAGAAGGACCAATGGAGTTTCTGCAGTACCTGAGCATGTGACCCTAGATCTCCACTAAGAGATCTTGCCCTGGGCATGCTCAGTGTGTGCAAAGTAGGACTTAGTCCCAGAAAAGCCTGCTCACCACAGATCAGTGCAGGGTACAATCGCAGAGCTTGGAGAGGCAGCGGTAACCCTCTGCACAGTATCAGTCTCAGTGAGACGCTGGGAACGACGTCTCCGCTGAGCAGGCTCCAGTGCGGCCGATGCAGAATGGGGGACCGCAGCAGACACGGATTGAGATTCCCCCTGTGCAGCAGAGGAAACTTGACTCCTTACATTACCCCCCCTCCTAGGGCCCTCCCTCCTTGAGCCTCGCTATGCTCAAAAGCTGCAATGAGCAGCGGAGCCCGAATGTGCTCCACAGGCACCCAGGTTCTATCCTCTGGACCGTGACCCTTCCAGTCCACCAGATAAAATTTCTTGCCACGTACCAACTTGCACCCCATGATAGCATTCACCTCAAACTCATCTGTGGATGAACTCGATGTCCCGGCAGATGACTCAGAAAACCAGGACAAATGAACGGGCTTTAAGAGGGAAACGTGAAAAGTATCGGTGATACCAAGGCGTGGAGGGATAGCCAAATGGTAGACCACAGGGTTGACCTGTTCCAGAACCTTGAATGGGCCAATGTAGCGAGGAGCAAACTTAGTGGACTGAACTCGCAGCCTGATGTTACGGGCGGAGAGCCATACTAAGTCGCCAGGAGCAATGGTCGGAGCGGGGCGCCGATGTGTATCAGCCGAAACCCTCATTCTCTCCTTGGAGGCCCGGATGGCATCCTGTGTGCGGTCCCAGATGTCACGTGCCTCCACTGCCCTGTCTGCCACCCTAGAATCGGTGGATAACACGGGCATTGGCACAGGGACACGCGGATGCTGGCCGTAATTAAGGAGAAAAGGAGTCTGACCAGTGGAATTGGCTACGGCATTGTTCAAGGCAAATTCTGCCCAAGGTAGCAAAGATGCCCAGTCATCCTGCCTAGCAGAGACAAAATGTTGCAAGTATGTCACCAGAGTCTGGTTGGTCCTCTCCACCAACCCATTCATCTCGGGATGGAATGCAGAGGAGAGATTCAACTCTATGCTGAGTAAATGGCAGAGCTCTCTCCAAAACCGAGACGTGAACTGGGGACCCCGATCACTGACAATTTTATCAGGCATACCATGTAAACGGAAAATGTGCTTAATGAATAACGCCGCCAAGGCCCGTGCAGAAGGTAACCCGACATCACAGGCCATATGCGGCCACCAATACGTTCTCGCCAAAAGCTCGGATGTCCTTTTGGTCCCAAAATGCCCATCCACTCTGGACGAGTGAGCCCTAGAGAGAACCTCCGGTCACAAATTCGCTGGCATGAAAGTCTTGCCCGGGGGCACAGACTCTAGCGAAACCGGAGCTACAGTTCTCAGGCTCTCAGGAGGGACAATAAGCCGAGGCTCCTCCTCCTCAGATGACACTACGGAGCGGGAGAGAGCGTTAGCGCGAATGCTCTTCTCCCCGGAGAGAAAATGAAGAGTAAAATGAAACTGGGAGAAGAACAGGGACCATCTAGCCTGGCAAGAATTCAGCCGCTGGGCCGTCTGTATATATACCAAATTTTTGTGATCACTGAAAACCTGGAAGGGAAAGCGAGCTCCCTCCAAGAGATGTCTCCATTCTGAAAAAGCCAACTTCATGACTAGCAACTCCCTGTCCCCAATGGAATAATTCCTCTCTGCCGGTGTGAAGGTCTTAGAGAAGAAGAAGCAAGGATGCTTCCGACCTGGAGCATCCTTTTGGAAAAGGACTGCTCCAGCACCAACGGATGAGGCATCCACCTCCATGATAAATGGCATATCTACATCGGGGCGATGTAGAATGGGAGTGTGTTGTGAATTCTGTGGCAGAGCTCCCTCCTGTGGTCACAAGTGGTACTTCTGCTGATTCTCTCTGTGAGCTTCCGTTGGTGGAGGGAAGTGGTACTGCGGCTTCTGAGTTTCCTCCCTCAGGTGATGTGGTGAGGTCGTTAGGTGCTGCTCTACTTAACTCCACCTAGTGCTTTGATCCTGGCTTCCTGTCAATGTTCCAGTATTGGACTTGTTTTCCTCCTGGATCGTTCCTGTGGCCTGCTGCTCTGCATAGCTAAGTTTTCCTTTGCTATTTTGTTTGTTTTTTTTCTGTCCAGCTTATCTATTTGTTTGCTGGAAGCTCTGGGACGCAGAGGGTGTACCTCCGTGCCGTTAGTTCGGTACGGAGGGTCTTTTTGCCCCCTTTGCGTGGTTTTTAGGGTTTTGTGTTGACCGCAAAGTTACCTTTCCTATCCTCGCTCTGTTCAGAAAGTCGGGCCTCACTTTGCTAAATCTATTTCATCTCTACGTTTGTCTTTTCATCTTAACTCACAGTCATTATATGTGGGGGGCTGCCTTTTCCTTTGAGGTATTTCTCTGAGGCAAGGTAGGCTTATTTTCTATCTTCAGGCTAGCTAGTTTCTCAGGCTGTGCCGAGTTGCATAGGGAGCGTTAGGCGCAATCCACGGCTGCATTTAGTGTTTGATGGAGAGGATCAGGGATTGCGGTCAACAGAGTTCCCACGTCTCAGAGCTCGTTCTATGTTTTTGGGTTATTGTCAGATCACTGTATGTGCTCTGACCTCTATGTCCACTGTGGTACTGAATTGCCTAATTATAACAGTACAGGAAGCCAAAAGTACTAATGATTCTCAGTAGAGGGAAAAAAGAAGTTCTGAGACCATTTTTTTTTCTCTGCACTGTGTTTTGCCTTTTTTTTCCCCTAGACATTTGGGTGGTTCAGGACACAGGTGTAGCAATGGACATTAGAAGTCTGTCTTCATGTGTGGATCAGCTCTCGGCAAGAGTACAAAAGATTCAAGACACTATTAATCAGAAATCTATGTTAGAACCAAGAATTCCTATTCCTGATTTGTTTTTTTGGAGATAGAACTAAGTTTCTGAGTTTCAAAAATAATTGTAAACTATTTCTGGCCTTGAAACCTCGCTCCTCTGGTGATCCAGTTCAACAGGTTTTGATCATTATTTCTTTTTTGCGTGGCGACCCTCAGGACTGGGCATTTTCTCTTGCGCCAGAAGATCCTGCATTAAGTAATATCGATGCGTTTTTCCTGGCGCTCGGATTGCTGTACGATGAACCTAATTCAGTGGATCAGGCAGAAAAAAATTTGCTGGCTCTTTGTCAGGGTCGGGATGAGATAGAGTTATATTGTCAGAAATTTAGAAAGTGGTCCGTGCTCACTCTATGGAATGAATCTGCACTGGCAGCTATGTTCAGAAAGGGTCTCTCTGAAGCCCTTAAGGATGTCATGGTGGGATTTCCTATGCCTGCTGGTTTGAATGAGTCTATGTCTTTGGCCATTCAGATTGGTCGACGCTTGCGTGAGCGTAAATCTGTGCACCATTTGGCGGTATTACCTGAGCTTAAACCTGAGCCTATCCAGTGCGATAGGACTTTGACCAGAGTTGAATGGCAAGAACACAGACGTCTGAATGGGCTGTGTTTCTATTGTGGTGATTCCACTCATGCTATCTCTGATTGTCCTAAGCGCACTAAGCGGTTCGCTAGGTCTGCCACCATTGGTACGGTACAGTCAAAATTTCTTCTGTCCGTTACCTTGATCTGCTCTTTGTCATCGTATTCTGTCATGGCATTTGTGGATTCAGGCGCTGCCCTGAATTTGATGGACTTGGAGTATGCTAAGCGTTGTGGGTTTTTCTTGGAGCCCTTGCAGTGTCCTATTCCATTGAGAGAAATTGATGCTACGCCTTTGGCCAAGAATAAGCCTCAGTACTGGACCCAGCTGACCATGTGCATGGCTCCTGCACATCAGGAGGTTATTCGCTTTCTGGTGTTGCATAATCTGCATGATGTGGTCGTGTTGGGGTTGCCATGGCTACAAGTCCATAATCCAGTATTAGATTGGAAATCCATGTTGGTGTCCAGCTGGGGTTGTCAGGGGGTACATGGTGATGTTCCATATCTGTCAATTTCGTCATCCACCCCTTCTGAGGTTCCAGAGTTTTTGTCTGATTACCGGGAGGTATTTGATGAGCCCAAGTCCGATGCCCTACCTCCGCATAGGGATTGTGATTGTGCTATCAATTTGATTCCTGGTAGTAAGTTCCCAAAAGGCTGATTGTTTAATTTATCTGTGCCTGAGCACGCCGCTATGCGCAGTTATGTGAAGGAGTCCCTGGAGAAGGGGCATATTCGTCCGTCATCGTCGCCATTAGGAGCAGGGTTCTTTTTTGTAGCCAAGAAGGATGGTTTGCTGAGACCTTGTATAGATTACCGCCTTCTAAATAAGATCACGGTTAAATTTCAGTACCCCTTGCCGTTGTTATCTGATTTGTTTGCTCGGATTAAGGGGGCTAGTTGGGTCACCAAGATAGATCTTCGTGGTGCGTATAATCTTGTGCGAATTAAGCGAGGCGATGAATGGAAAACTGCATTTAATACGCCCGAGGGTCATTTTGAGTATCTTGTAATGCCATTCGGACTTGCCAATGCTCCATCAGTGTTTCAGTCCTTTATGCATGACATCTTCCGAGAGCACCTGGATAAATTCCTGATTGTGTACTTGGATGGCATTTTGATCTTCTCGGATGATTGGGAGTCTCATGTGAAGCAGGTCAGAACGGTTTTTCAGGTCCTGCGTGCTAATTGTTTGTTTGTGAAGGGATCAAAGTGTCTCTTTGGTGTGCAGAAGGTTTCATTTTTGGGGTTCATCTTTTCCCCATCTACTATCGAGATGGATCCTGTTAAGGTGCAAGCCATCCATGATTGGACTCAGCCGACATCTCTGAAGAGTCTGCAAGGGTTCCTGGGCTTTGCTAATTTTTATCGTCGCTTCATCTGCAATTTTTCTAGTATTGCTAAACCATTGACCGATTTGACCAAGAAGGGTGCTGATGTGGTCAATTGGTCTTCTGCTGCTGTGGAAGCTTTTCAAGAGTTGAAGCGTCGTTTTTCTTCTGCCCCTGTGTTGTGTCAACCAGATGTTTCGCTTCCGTTCCAGGTCGAGGTTGATGCTTCTGAGATTGGAGCAGGGGCTGTATTGTCGCAGAGAGGTTCTGATTGCTCAGTGATGAAACCGTGCGCCTTCTTTTCCAGGAAGTTTTCGCCTGCTGAGTGAAATTATGATGTGGGCAACCGAGAGTTGCTGGCCATGAAGTGGGCATTCGAGGAGTGGCGTCATTGGCTTGAAGGAGCTAAGCATCGCGTGGTGGTATTGACTGATCATAAGAACTTGACTTATCTCGAGTCTGCCAAGCGGTTGAATCCTAGACAGGCTCGTTGGTTGCTGTTTTTTGCCCGTTTTGACTTTGTGATTTTGTACCTTCCGGGCTCTAAAAATGTGAAGGCGGATGCTCGGTCTAGGAGTTTTGTGCCCGACTCTCCGGGTTTGTCTGAGCCGGCGGGTATCCTGTTATGATAGGCAATTCAGTAACACAATGTACATAGCGATCAGAGCACATACAGTGATCTGACAATAACCCAAAATAATAGAACGAGCTCTGAGACGTGGAAACTCTGTAGACCGCAATTCCTGATCCTCTCCAAACACAACTAGAGGCAGCTGTGGATTGCGCCTAACGCTCCCTATGCAACTCGGCACAGCCTGAGAAACTAACTAGCCTGAAGATAGAAAAATAAGCCTACCTTGCCTCAGAGAAATACCCCAAAGGAAAAGGCAGCCCCCCACATATAATGACTGTGAGTAAGATGAAAAGACAAACGTAGGGATGAAATAGATTCAGCAAAGTGAGGCCCGATATTCTAGACAAAACGAGGATAGGAAAGATAACTTTGCGGTCTACACAAAACCCTAAAGAAAACCACGCAAAGGGGGCAAAAAGACCCTCCGTACTGAACTAACGGCACGGAGGTACACCCTTTGCGTCCCAGAGCTTCCAGCAAAACAAATAGACAAGCTGGACAGAAAAATAGCAACAAATAGCAAAGAAGCACTTAGCTATGCAGAGCAGCAGGCCACAGGAATGATCCAGAGAAACACAAGTCCAACACTGGAACATTGACAGGAAGCATGGATCAAAGCATCAGGTGGAGTTAAGTAGAGAAGCAGCTAACGACCTCACCAGATCACCTGAGGGAGGAAACTCAGAAGCTGCAGTACCACTTTCCTCCACAAACGGAAGCTCCCAGAGAGAATCAGCTGAAGTACCACTTGTGACCACAGGAATGAACTCTGCCACAGAATTCACAACAGTACCCCCCCCTTGAGGAGGGGTCACCGAACCCTCACCAGAGCCCCCAGGCCGACCAGGATGAACCACATGAAAGGCACGAACAAGATCGGGAGCATGGACATCAGAGGCAAAAACCCAGGAATTATCTTCCTCAGCATAACCCTTCCATTTAACCAGATACTGGAGTTTCCGTCTTGAAACACGAGAATCCAAAATCTTCTCCACAATATACTCCAATTCCCCCTCCACCAAAACCGGGGCAGGAGGCTCAACAGATGGGACCATAGGTGCCACGTATCTCCGCAACAATGACCTATGGAATACGTTGTATATGGAAAAAGAATCTGGAAGGGTCAGACGAAAAGATACAGGATTAAGAACCTCAGAAATCCTATATGGACCAATAAAACGAGGTTTAAACTTATGAGAGGAAACCTTCATAGGAATATGACGAGAAGATAACCAAACCAGATCCCCAACACGAAGTCGGGGACCCTGTTGTGAATTCTGTGGCTGAATTCACTCCTGTGGTCACAAGTGGTACTGCAGCTTCTGAGTTTCCTCCCTCAGGTGTTCTGGTGAGCTCGTTAACTGCTTCATTACTTAACTCCGCCTGATGCTGCTATCCTTGCTCCTTGTCAATGTTTCAGTGTTGGATCTGAGCTTCTCCTGATTGTTCCTGTGACCTGCTGCTCTTTATAGCTAAGTGCTTTTTGCTTTTTTGTTGCTTTTTTTCTGTCCAGCTTGTCTTTTGTTTTGCTGGAAGCTCTGAGACGCAAAGGGTGTACCGCCGTGCCGTTAGTTCGGCACGGTGGGTTTTTTTTGCCCCCTTTGCGTGGTTTTGCTTTAGGGTTTTTTGTAGACTGCAAAGTTCGCTTTACTGTCCTCGCTCTGTCCTAGAATATCGGGCCCCACTTTGCTGAATCTATTTCATCCCTACGTTTTGTCTTTTCATCTTACTCACAGTCATTATATGTGGGGGGCTGCCTTTTCCTTTGGGGAATTTCTCTGGGGCAAGTCAGGCCTATTTTTCTATCTTCAGGCTAGCTAGTTTCTTAGGCTGTGCCGAGTTGCCTAGGTAGTTGTTAGGCGCAATCCACAGCCGCTTTTAGTTGTGTTTAGGATAGGATCAGGTGTGCAGTCTACAGAGTTTCCACGTCTCAGAGCTCGTTCTTGTATTTTTGGGTATTTGTCAGATCACTGTGTGCGCTCTGATCGCTAAGCACACTGTGTTTCTGGATTGCCTTCATAACACCTGTCATTAGCAAACATAACAGTACAAGGAGCCCAAACTAATGATTCTCAATAGAGGGAAAGAAAAAGTTCTGACATCATTTTTTTTTTTTTTTTTCTGCTCTGTGTTCACTTTTTTTTTCCCCTAGACATTTGGGTGATTCTGGACACAGGTGTGGACATGGATATTCAGGGTCTGTGCTCTTCAATGGATAATCTCGTTATAAATGTACAAAAAATTCAAGATACTATTGATCAGAAATCTATGTTAGAACCAAGAATTCCTATTCCTGATTTGTTTTTTGGAGATAGAACTAAGTTTCTAAGTTTCAAAAATAATTGTAAGCTATTTCTGGCTTTGAAACCTCATTCTTCTGGTAATCCTATTCAACAGGTTTTGATTATTATTTCTTTTTTGCGCGGCGACCCTCAAGACTGGGCATTTTCTCTTGCGCCAGGAGACCCTGCATTGAGTAGTGTCGATGCGTTTTTCCTGGCGCTCGGATTGCTGTACGATGAGCCTAATTCAGTGGATCAGGCTGAGAAAAATTTGCTGGCTTTGTGCCAGGGTCAGGATGATATAGAAGTATATTGTCAGAAATTTAGGAAATGGCAGTACTCACTCAGTGGAATGAATCTGCGCTGGCAGCTTTATTCAGAAAGGGTCTCTCTGAGGCTCTTAAGGATATCATGGTGGGATTTCCTATGCCTGCTGGTTTGAATGAGTCTTTGTCTTTGGCCATTCAGATCGGTCGACGCTTGCGCGAGCGTAAATCTGTGCACCATTTGGCGGTACTGCCTGAGGTTAAACCTGAGCCTATGCAGTGCGATAGGACTATGACTAGAGTTGAACGGCAGGAATACAGACGTCTGAATGGTCTGTGTTTCTACTGTGGTGATTCCACTCATGCTATTTCTGATTGTCCTAAGCGCACTAAGCGGTCCGCTAGGTCTGCCGTCATTGGTACTGTACAGTCCAAATTCCTTCTGTCCATTACCTTGATATGCTCTTTGTCGTCGTTTTCTGTCATGGCGTTTGTGGATTCGGGCGCTGCCCTGAATCTGATGGATTTGGATTATGCTAAACGTTGTGGGTTTTTCTTGGAGCCTTTGCGGTGTCCTATTCCATTGAGAGGAATTGATGCTACACCTTTGGCCAAGAATAAACCTCAATACAGGGCCCAGCTGACCATGTGCATGGCTCCTGCACATCAGGAAGTTATTCGCTTTCTGGTGTTGCATAATCTGCATGATGTGGTCGTGTTGGGGTTGCCATGGCTACAAACCCAAAATCCAGTATTGGATTGGAATTCCATGTCGGTATCCAGCTGGGGTTGTCAGGGGGTACATGGTGATGTTCCATTTTTGTCGATTTCGTCATCCACCCCTTCTGAGGTCCCAGAGTTCTTGTCTGATTATCAGGATGTATTTGAAGAGCCCAAGTCCGATGCTCTACCTCCGCATAGGGATTGTGATTGTGCTATCAATTTGATTCCTGGTAGTAAATTCCCTAAAGGTCGATTATTTAATTTATCCATGCCCGAACACGCCGCTATGCGCAGTTATGTGAAGGAATCCCTGGAGAAGGGACATATTCGCCCATCGTCATCACCACTGGGAGCAGGGTTCTTCTTTGTAGCCAAGAAGGATGGTTCGCTGAGACCGTGTATTGATTACCGCCTTCTTAATAAGATCACTGTTAAATTTCAGTATCCTTTGCCATTGTTATCTGACTTGTTTGCTCGGATTAAGGGGGCTAGTTGGTTCACTAAGATAGATCTTCGTGGTGCGTATAATCTGGTGAGAATCAGGCAAGGAGATGAATGGAAAACTGCATTCAATACGCCCGAGGGTCATTTTGAGTATCTAGTGATGCCGTTCGGACTTGCCAATGCTCCATCTGTGTTTCAGTCTTTTATGCATGACATCTTCCGTGAGTATCTGGATAAATTCCTGATTGTTTACTTGGATGACATTTTGATCTTCTCAGATGATTGGGAGTCTCATGTGAAGCAGGTCAGAATGGTTTTTCAGGTCCTGCGTGCTAACTCTTTGTTTGTGAAGGGATCAAAGTGTCTCTTCGGTGTGCAGAAAGTTTCATTTTTGGGGTTCATCTTTACCCCTTCTACTATCGAGATGGATCCAGTTAAGGTCCAAGCCATCCAGGATTGGATTCAGCCGACATCTCTGAAAAGTCTGCAAAAGTTCCTGGGCTTTGCTAATTTTTATCGTCGCTTCATCTGTAATTTTTCTAGCATTGCCAAACCATTGACCGATTTGACCAAGAAGGGTGCTGATTTGGTTAATTGGTCTTCTGCTGCTGTGGAAGCTTTTCAGGAGTTGAAGCGTCGTTTTTGTTCTGCCCCTGTGTTGTGTCAGCCAGATGTTTCTCTTCCGTTCCAGGTCGAGGTTGATGCTTCTGAGATTGGAGCAGGGGCGGTTTTGTCACAGAGAGGTTCTGATTGCTCAGTGATGAAACCATGTGCTTTCTTTTCCAGGAAGTTTTCGCCCGCTGAGCGTAATTATGATGTGGGCAATCGAGAGTTGCTGGCCATGAAGTGGGCATTCGAGGAGTGGCGTCATTGGCTTGAAGGAGCTAAGCATCGCGTGGTGGTATTGACTGATCATAAGAACTTGACTTATCTCGAGTCTGCCAAGCGCTTGAATCCTAGACAGGCCCGTTGGTCGTTATTTTTTGCCCGCTTCGACTTTGTGATTTCGTACCTTCCGGGCTCTAAAAATGTGAAGGCGGATGCTCTGTCTAGGAGTTTTGTGCCCGACTCTCCGGGTTTATCTGAGCCAGCGGGTATCCTCAAGGAAGGAGTCATTGTGTCTGCCATCTCCCCTGATTTGCGGCGGGTGCTGCAAAAATTTCAGGCGAATAAACCTGATCGTTGTCCAGCAGAGAAACTGTTCGTCCCTGATAGGTGGACTAATAAACTTATCTCTGAACTTCATTGTTCGGTGTTGGCTGGTCATCCTGGAATCTTTGGTACCAGAGAGTTAGTGGCTAGATCCTTCTGGTGGCCATCTCTGTCACGGGATGTACGTACTTTTGTGCAGTCCTGTGGGATTTGTGCTAGGGCTAAGCCCTGCTGTTCTCGTGCCAGTGGGTTGCTTTTGCCCTTGCCGGTCCCAAAGAGGCCTTGGACACATACTTCGATGGATTTCATTTCTGACCTTCCCGTTTCTCAAATGATGTTAGTCATTTGGGTGGTCTGTGATCGCTTTTCTAAAATGGTCCATCTGGTGCCCTTGGCTAAGTTGCCTTCCTCCTCTGATTTGGTACCTTTGTTCTTTCAGCATGTGGTTCGGTTGCATGGCATTCCTGAGAATATTGTTTCTGACAGAGGTTCCCAGTTTGTTTCAAGGTTTTGGCGAGCCTTTTGTGGTAGGATGGGCATTGACCTATCCTTTTCCTCGGCTTTCCATCCTCAGACTAATGGCCAGACCGAACGAACCAATCAGACCTTGGAAACATATCTGAGATGTTTTGTTTCTGCAGACCAGGATGATTGGGTGTCCTTTTTGCCGTTGGCTGAGTTCGCCCTTAATAATCGGGCCAGCTCGGCTACCTTGGTTTCTCCATTTTTTTGCAATTCTGGGTTCCATCCTCGTTTCTCTTCAGGACAGGTTGAGTCTTCGGACTGTCCTGGTGTGGATTCTGTGGTGGATAGGTTGCAGCAGATCTGGACTCAGGTAGTTGACAATTTGATCTTGTCCCAGGAGAAAGCTCAACTTTTCGCTAATCGCAGACGCCGTGTGGGTCCCCGACTTCGTGTTGGGGATCTGGTTTGGTTATCTTCTCGTCATATTCCTATGAAGGTTTCCTCTCCTAAATTTAAACCTCGTTTTATTGGTCCGTATAGGATTTCTGAGGTTCTCAATCCTGTGTCTTTTCGTTTGACCCTCCCAGACTCCTTTTCCATACATAATGTATTCCATAGGTCGTTGTTGCGGAGATACGTGGCACCTATGGTTCCATCTGTTGAGCCTCCTGCCCCGGTTTTGGTGGAGGGGGAATTGGAGTATATTGTGGAGAAGATTTTGGATTCTCGTGTTTCTAGACGGAAACTCCAGTATCTGGTTAAATGGAAGGGTTATGCTCAGGAAGATAATTCCTGGGTTTTTGCCTCTGATGTTCATGCTTCCGATCTTGTTCGTGCCTTTCATGCGGCTCATCCTGGTCGGCCTGGGGGCTCTGGTGAGAGTTCGGTGACCCCTCCTCAAGGGGGGGTACTGTTGTGAATTCTGTGGCTGAATTCACTCCTGTGGTCACAAGTGGTACTGCAGCTTCTGAGTTTCCTCCCTCAGGTGTTCTGGTGAGCTCGTTAACTGCTTCATTACTTAACTCCGCCTGATGCTGCTATCCTTGCTCCTTGTCAATGTTTCAGTGTTGGATCTGAGCTTCTCCTGATTGTTCCTGTGACCTGCTGCTCTTTATAGCTAAGTGCTTTTTGCTTTTTTGTTGCTTTTTTTCTGTCCAGCTTGTCTTTTGTTTTGCTGGAAGCTCTGAGACGCAAAGGGTGTACCGCCGTGCCGTTAGTTCGGCACGGTGGGTTTTTTTTGCCCCCTTTGCGTGGTTTTGCTTTAGGGTTTTTTGTAGACTGCAAAGTTCGCTTTACTGTCCTCGCTCTGTCCTAGAATATCGGGCCCCACTTTGCTGAATCTATTTCATCCCTACGTTTTGTCTTTTCATCTTACTCACAGTCATTATATGTGGGGGGCTGCCTTTTCCTTTGGGGAATTTCTCTGGGGCAAGTCAGGCCTATTTTTCTATCTTCAGGCTAGCTAGTTTCTTAGGCTGTGCCGAGTTGCCTAGGTAGTTGTTAGGCGCAATCCACAGCCGCTTTTAGTTGTGTTTAGGATAGGATCAGGTGTGCAGTCTACAGAGTTTCCACGTCTCAGAGCTCGTTCTTGTATTTTTGGGTATTTGTCAGATCACTGTGTGCGCTCTGATCGCTAAGCACACTGTGTTTCTGGATTGCCTTCATAACACCTGTCATTAGCAAACATAACAGGACCCACACGGCATCTGCGATTAGCGAAAAGTTGAGCCTTCTCCTGGGACAAGGTCAAATTGTCCACTACCTGAGTCCAAATCTGCTGCAACCTGTCCACCACAGTATCCACACCAGGACAGTCCGAAGACTCAACCTGTCCTGAAGAGAAACGAGGATGGAACCCAGAATTGCAGAAAAACGGCGAAACCAAGGTAGCCGAGCTGGCCCGATTATTAAGGGCGAACTCAGCCAAAGGCAAAAAGGACACCCAGTCATCCTGATCAGCAGAAACAAAGCATCTCAGATATGTTTCCAAGGTCTGATTGGTTCGTTCGGTCTGGCCATTAGTCTGAGGATGGAAAGCCGAGGAAAAAGACAAGTCAATGCCCATCCTATCACAAAAGGCTCGCCAAAACCTCGAAACAAACTGGGAACCTCTGTCAGAAACAATATTCTCTGGAATGCCATGCAAACGAACCACATGCTGGAAGAACAATGGCACCAAATCAGAGGAGGAAGGCAATTTAGACAAGGGTACCAGATGGACCATCTTAGAAAAGCGATCACAGACCACCCAAATGACTGACATCTTTTGAGAAACGGGAAGGTCAGAAATAAAATCCATAGAGATATGTGTCCAAGGCCTCTTCGGGACCGGCAAGGGCAAAAGCAACCCACTGGCACGAGAACAGCAGGGCTTAGCCCGAGCACAAATCCCACAGGACTGCACAAAAGTACGCACATCCCGCGACAGAGAGGGCCACCAAAAGGATCTAGCCACTAACTCTCTGGTACCAAAGATTCCAGGATGACCAGCCAACACCGAACAATGAAGTTCAGAGATAACTCTATTCGTCCACCTATCAGGGACAAACAGTTTCTCCGCTGGGCAACGATCAGGTTTATTAGCCTGAAATTTTTGCAGCACCCGCCGCAAATCAGGGGAGATGGCAGACACAATTACTCCTTCCTTGAGGATACCCGCCGGCTCAGATAAACCCGGAGAGTCGGGCACAAAACTCCTAGACAGAGCATCCGCCTTCACATTTTTAGAGCCCGGAAGGTACGAAATCACAAAGTCAAAACGGGCAAAAAACAACGACCAACGAGCTTGTCTAGGATTCAAGCGCTTGGCAGACTCGAGATAAGTCAAGTTCTTATGATCAGTCAATACCACCACGCGATGCTTAGCTCCTTCAAGCCAATGACTCCACTCCTCGAATGCCCACTTCATGGCCAGCAACTCTCGGTTGCCCACATCATAATTTCGCTCAGCAGGCGAAAACTTCCTGGAAAAGAAAGCGCATGGTTTCATCACTGAGCAACCAGAACCTCTCTGTGACAAAACAGCCCCTGCTCCAATCTCAGAAGCATCAACCTCGACCTGGAACGGAAGAGAAACATCTGGTTGACACAACACAGGGGCAGAAGAAAAACGACGCTTCAACTCTTGAAAAGCTTCCACAGCAGCAGAAGACCAATTGACCAAATCAGCACCCTTCTTGGTCAAATCGGTCAATGGTTTGGCAACACTAGAAAAATTGCAGATGAAGCGACGATAAAAATTAGCAAAGCCCAGGAACTTTTGCAGACTTTTCAGAGATGTCGGCTGAGTCCAATCATGGATGGCTTGGACCTTAACCGGATCCATCTCGATAGTAGAAGGGGAAAAGATGAACCCCAAAAATGAAACCTTCTGCACACCAAAGAGACACTTTGATCCCTTCACAAACAAAGAATTAGCACGCAGGACCTGAAAAACCGTTCTGACCTGCTTCACATGAGACTCCCAATCATCCGAGAAGATCAAAATGTCATCCAAGTACACAATCAGGAATTTATCCAGGTACTCACGGAAGATGTCATGCATAAAGGATTGAAACACTGATGGAGCATTGGCAAGTCCGAACGGCATCACTAGATACTCAAAATGACCCTCGGGCGTATTAAATGCAGTTTTCCATTCATCGCCTTGCCTGATTCTCACCAGATTATACGCACCACGAAGATCTATCTTAGTGAACCAACTAGCCCCCTTAATCCGAGCAAACAAATCAGATAACAATGGCAAGGGGTACTGAAATTTAACAGTGATCTTATTAAGAAGGCGGTAATCTATACACGGTCTCAGCGAACCATCCTTCTTGGCTACAAAAAAGAACCCTGCTCCTAATGGTGACGAAGACGGGCGAATATGCCCCTTCTCCAGGGATTCCTTCACATAACTACGCATAGCGGTGTGCTCAGGCACGGATAAATTAAACAGTTGACCTTTTGGGAATTTACTACCAGGAATCAAATTGATAGCACAATCACAATCCCTATGCGGAGGCAGGGCATCGGATTTGGGCTCATCAAATACATCCCGGCAATCAGACAAGAACTCTGGAACCTCAGAAGGGGTGGATGACGAAATTGACAGAAATGGAACATCACCATGTACCCCCTGACAACCCCAGCTGGACACCAACATGGAATTCCAATCCAATACTGGATTATGGGCTTGTAGCCATGGCAACCCCAACACGACCACATCATGCAGATTATGCAACACCAGAAAGCGAATAACCTCCTGATGTGCAGGAGCCATGCACATGGTCAGCTGGGTCCAGTATTGAGGCTTATTCTTGGCCAAAGGTGTAGCATCAATTCCTCTCAATGGAATAGGACACTGCAAGGGCTCCAATAAAAACCCACAACGTTTAGCATAATCCAAGTCCATCAAATTCAGGGCAGCGCCTGAATCCACAAACGCCATGACAGAATACGACGACAAGGAGCATATCAAGGTAACGGACAGAAGAAATTTTGACTGTACAGTACCAATGGCGGCAGACCTAGCGAACCGCTTAGTGCGCTTAGGACAATCAGAGATAGCATGAGTGGAATCACCACAGTAGAAACACAGCCCATTCAGACGTCTGTGTTCTTGCCGTTCAACTCTGGTCATAGTCCTATCGCACTGCATAGGCTCAGGTTTAATCTCAGGTAATACCGCCAAATGGTACACAGATTTACGCTCACGCAAGCGTCGACCGATCTGAATGGCCAAAGACATAGACTCATTCAAACCAGCGGGCATAGGAAATCCCACCATGACATCCTTAATGGCTTCAGAGAGACCCTTTCTGAAAATGGCTGCAAGCGCACATTCATTCCATTGAGTGAGCACGGACCATTTTCTAAATTTCTGGCAATATAGCTCTATCTCATCCTGAGCCTGACAAAGAGCCAGCAAATTTTTTTCTGCCTGATCTACTGAATTAGGCTCATCGTACAGCAATCCAAGCGCCAGGAAAAACGCATCGATATCACTCAATGCAGGATCTCCTGACGCAAGAGAAAATGCCCAGTCCTGAGGGTCGCCACGCAAAAAAGAAATGACGATCCTAACCTGTTGCGCTGGGTCACCGGAGGAGCGAGGTTTCAAAGCCAGAAACAGTTTACAATTATTCTTGAAACTCAGAAATTTAGTTCTATCTCCAAAAAACAAATCTGGAATAGGAATTCTCGGTTCTAACAAAGAATTCTGAACCACAAAATTTTGAATATCTTGAACTCTTGCCGTGAGCTGATCTACACATGAAAACAGACCTTTAATGTCCATTGTAACACCTGTGTCCTGAACCACCCAAATGTCTAAGGGAAAAAAAAGACAAATCACAGTGCAAAGGAAAAAAAATGGTCTCAGAACTTCTTTTTTCCCTCTATTGAGAATCATTAGTACTTTTGGCTTCCTGTACTGTTATGATAGGCAATTCAGTAACACAATGTACATAGCAATCAGAGCACATACAGTGATCTGACAATAACCCAAAATAATAGAACGAGCTCTGAGACGTGGAAACTCTGTAGACCGCAATTCCTGATCCTCTCCAAACACAACTAGAGGCAGCTGTGGATTGCGCCTAACGCTCCCTATGCAACTCGGCACAGCCTGAGAAACTAACTAGCCTGAAGATAGAAAAATAAGCCTACCTTGCCTCAGAGAAATACCCCAAAGGAAAAGGCAGCCCCCCACATATAATGACTGTGAGTAAGATGAAAAGACAAACGTAGAGATGAAATAGATTTAGCAAAGTGAGGCCCGACTTTCTGTACAGAGCGAGGATAGGAAAGGTAACTTTGCGGTCAACACAAAACCCTAAAAACCATGCAAAGGGGGCAAAAAGACCCTCCGTACCGAACTAACGGCACGGAGGTACACCCTTTGCGTCCCAGAGCTTCCAGCAAAACAAATAGACAAGCTGGACAGAAAAAATAGCAACAAATAGCAAAGAAGCACTTAGCTATGCAGAGCAACAGGCCACAGGAATGATTCAGAGAAACACAAGTCCAACACTGGAACATTGACAGGAAGCATGGATCAAAGCATCAGGTGGAGTTAAGTAGAGAAGCAGCTAACGACCTCACCAGATCACCTGAGGGAGGAAACTCAGAAGCTGCATTACCACATTCCTCCACAAACGGAAGCTCCCAGAGAGAATCAGCCGAAGTACCACTTGTGACCACAGGAGTGAACTCTGCCACAGAATTCACAACAGTATCCTCAAGGAAGGAGTAATTGTGTCTGCCATCTCCCCTGATTTGCGGCGAGTGCTGCAAAAATTTCAGGCTAATAAACCTGATCGTTGTCCAGCGGAGAAACTGTTTGTCCCTGATAGGTGGACAAATAAAGTTATCTCTGAGGTTCATTGTTCGGTCTTGGCTGGTCATCCTGGAATCTTTGGTACCAGAGAGTTAGTGGCTAGATCCTTTTGGTGGCCATCTCTGTCGCGGGATGTGCGTACTTTTGTGCAGTCCTGTGGGATTTGTGCTCGTGCTAAGCCCTGCTGTTCTCGTGCCAGTGGCTTGCTTTTGCCCTTGCCGGTCCCGAAGAGGCCTTGGACACATATCTCTATGGATTTTATTTCAGATCTCCCCGTCTCTCAAAAGATGTCAGTCATTTAGGTGGTCTGTGATCGCTTCTCTAAGATGGTCCATTTGGTACCCTTGTCTAAATTGCCTTCCTCCTCTGATTTGGTGCCATTGTTCTTCCAGCATGTGGTTCGTTTACATGGCATTCCAGAGAATATCGTTTCTGACAGAGGTTCCCAGTTTGTTTCGAGGTTTTGGCGAGCTTTTTGTGGTAGGATGGGCATTGACTTGTCTTTTTCCTCGGCTTTCCATCCTCAGACTAATGGCCAGACCGAACGAACCAATCAGACCTTGGAAACATATCTGAGATGTTTTGTTTCTGCTGATCAGGATGACTGGGTGTCCTTTTTGCCTTTGGCTGAGTTCGCCCTTAATAATCGAGCCAGCTCGGCTACCTTGGTTTCGCCATTTTTCTGCAATTCTGGGTTCCATCCTCGTTTCTCGTCAGGACAGGTTGAGTCTTCGGACTGTCCTGGTGTGGATACTGTGGTGGACAGGTTGTAGCAGATTTGGACTCATGTAGTGGACAATTTGACCTTGTCCCAGGAGAAGGCTCAGCGTTTTGCTAATCGCAGACGCTGTGTGGGTCCCCGACTTCGTGTTGGGGATCTGGTTTGGTTATATTCTCGTCATATTCCTATGAAGGTTTCCTCTCCTAAGTTTAAACCTCGTTTCATTGGTCTGTATAGGATTTCTGAGGTTCTTAATCCTGTGTCTTTTCGTCTGACCCTTCCAGATTCTTTTTCCATACATAACGTATTCCATAGGTCATTGTTGCGGAGATACGTGGCACCTATGGTTCCATCTGTTGACCCTCCTGCCCCGGTTTTGGTGGAAGGGGAGTTGGAGTATATTGTGGAGAAGATTTTGGATTCTCGTGTTTCTAGACGGAAACTCCAGTATCTGGTTAAGTGGAAGGGTTATGCTCAGGAAGATAATTCCTGGGTCTTTGCCTCTGATGTCCATGCTCCCGATCTTGTTCGTGCCTTTCATGTGGCTCATCCTGGTCGGACTGGGGGCTCTGGTGAGGGTTCGGTGACCCCTCCTCAAGGGGGGGTACTGTTGTGAATTCTGTGGCAGAGCTCCCTCCTGTGGTCACAAGTGGTACTTCTGCTGATTCTCTCTGTGAGCTTCCATTGGTGGAGGGAAGTGGTACTGCGGCTTCTGAGTTTCCTCCCTCAGGTGATGTGGTGAGGTCGTTAGGTGCTGCTCTACTTAACTCCACCTAGTACTTTGATCCTGGCTTCCTGTCAATGTTCCAGTATTGGACTTGTTTTCCTCCTGGATCCTTCCTGTGGCCTGCTGCTCTGCATAGCTAAGTTTTCCTTTGCTATTTTGTTTGTTTTTTTTTCTGTCCAGCTTATCTATTTGTTTGCTGGAAGCTCTGGGACGCAGAGGGTGTTAGTTCGGTATGGAGGGTCTTTTTGCCCCCTTTGCGTGGTTTTTAGGGTTTTGTGTTGACCGCAATGTTACCTTTCCTATCCTCGCTCTGTACAGAAAGTCGGGCCTCACTTTGCTAAATCTATTCAATCTCTACGTTTGTCTTTTCATCTTAACTCACAGTCATTATATGTGGGGGGCTGCCTTTTCCTTTGGGGTATTTCTCTGAGGCAAGGTAGGCTTATTTTCTATCTTCAGGCTAGCTAGTTTCTCAGGCTGTGCTGAGTTGCATAGGGAGCGTTAGGCGCAATCCACGGCTGCCTTTAGTGTTTGTAGGAGAGGATCAGGGATTGCGGTTGACAGAGTTCCCACGTTTCAGAGCTTGTTCTATGTTTTTGGGTTATTGTCAGATCACTGTATGTGCTCTGACCTCTATGTCCACTGTGGTACTGAATTGCCTAATCATAACAGGAGTGCTAGCAAAGTGTGACTTAACCGAAAGGAAGGTTTTGGAGACATCCTCTGACCACAACTTAGGATTTGCTCCCTTCTTGGTGAGGGCAACCAAGGGAAAGCAAAAAAAGGGAAGAAGCCAGCACTGCTTATGGTCAAAATGCAATAACTGAAGTGCATATGCACATACTTTCTAACTGTATTTCAAATATGAGACATTTAGCAAACAATTGATCAATTCTTTGAGCTAACCCGCCACTTCACGGCATTCTCATAATGGGAAAGTTTAGTCTATGTGGTAAAATCCTTCAATGCCTGGTACTGACAATACCAATTTGTTGACATGTATGATGCTAGTTAAAATATTCAGTGGCCCTGTCCTACATTTACACCAGTAAATACTTTGCGCCAAATAACAATGTCTGAAAGTCAGCAGAGGAGCCCACCCCTGTACCTATGTATGCCACCCTTTTTTTTTTTGGTTTTGTTTTTTTGCAAGACATTAACATCTATGTATTATTTTGGAGTACTAACTCTGTCAGACACTCTATCCAATAGTCCTCCGCTGACCACACCAATGCTGCCTGTGTACCCCTGCAAGATATTTGAAACTGCATTGAGCCTACTTTTTTATGTTAGGCCTACTAAGTCTGTCTGCGGTCCCTCCTTCCAATAGTCCTCCACTGACCACACCAATGCTGCCTGTGTACCCCTGAAACCTAATTAAAAGTTCATAGAGCCTACTTTTTTATTTTAGGCCTACTAAGTCTGTCTGTGGTCCCTCCTTCCAATAGTCCTCCACTGACCACACCAATGCTGCCTGTGTACCCCTGCAAGATAATTGAAACTGCATTGAGCCTACTTTTTTATGTTAGGCCTACTAAGTCTGTCTGCGGTCCCTCCTTCCAATAGTCCTCCACTGACCACACCAATGCTGCCTGTGTACCCCTGGAACCTAATTAAAAGTGCACAGAGCCTACTTTTTAATTTTAGGCCTACTAAGTCTGATGCGGTCCCTCCATCCAATAGTCCTCCACTGACCACACCAATGCTGCCTGTGTACCCCTGCAAGATAATTGAAACTGCAGTGAGTCTACTTTTTTTATGTTAGGCCTACTAAGTCTGTCTGCGGTTCCTCCTTCCAATAGTCCTCCGCTGACCACACCAATGCTGCCTGTGTACCCCTGGAACCAAATTAAAAATGCATAGAGCCTCTTTTTTTATTTTAGGCCTATTAAGTCTGATGCGGTCCCTCCTTCCAATAGTCCTCCACTGACCACACCAATGCTGCCTGTGTACCCCTGCAAGATAATTGAAACTGCATTGAGCCTACCTTTTTTATTTTAGGCCTACTAAGTCTGTCTGCGGTCCCTCCTTCCAATAGCCCTCCGCTGACCACACCAATGCTTTCTATGTACCCGTGGAACCTAATTAAAAGTGCATAGAGCCTACTTTTTTGTATTTTAGGCCTACTAAGTCTGTCTGCGGTCCCTCCTTCCAATAGTCCTCCACTGACCACACCAATGCTGCCTGTGTTCCCCTGGAACCTATTTAAAAGTGCATAGAGCCTACTTTTTTTTATTTTAGGCATACTAAGTCTGTCTGCGATTCCTCCTTCCAATAGTCCTCCACTGACCACACCAATGCTGCCTGTGTACCCCTGGAACCTAATTAAAAGTGCATAGAGCCTAGTTTTTTATTTTAGGCCTACTAAGTCTGTCTGTGGTCCCTCCTTCCAATAGTCCTCCACTGACCACACCAATGTTGCCTGTGTACCTCTGCAACATAATTGTAACTGCATTGAGCCTACTTTTTTATGTTAGGCCTACTAAGTCTGTCTGCGGTCCCTCCTTCCAATAGTCCTCCGCTGACCACACCAATGCTGCCTGTGTACCCCTGCAAGAAAATTGAAACTGCATTGAGCCTACTTTTTAATGTTAGGCCTGCTAAGTCTGTCTGTGGTCCCTCCTTCCAATAGTCCTCCACTGACCACACCAATGCTGCCTGTGCACACCTGGAACCTATTTAAATTTGCATAGAGCCTACTTTTTTATGTTAGGCCTACTAAGCCTGTCTGCGTTTCCTCCTTCCAATAGTCCTCCACTGACCACACCAATGCTGCCTGTGTACCCCTGGAACCTAATTAAAAGTGCATAGAGCCTAGTTTTTTATTTTAGGCCTGCTAAGTCTGTCTGTGGTCCCTCCTTCCAATAGTCCTCCACTGACCACACCAATGCTGCCTGTGCACCCCTGGAACCTATTTAAATTTGCATAGAGCCTACTTTTTTATTTTAGGCCTACTAAGCCTGTCTGCGGTTCCTCCTTCCAATAGTCCTCCACTGACCACACCAATGCTGCCTGTGTACCCCTGGAACCTAATTAAAAGTGCATAGAGCCTAGTTTTTTATTTTAGGCCTACTAAGCCTGTCTGCGGTTCCTCCTTCCAATAGTCCTCCACTGACCACACCAATGCTGCCTGTGCACCCCTGGAACCTATTTAAATTTGCATAGAGCCTACTTTTTTATTTTAGGCCTACTAAGCCTGTCTGCGGTTCCTCCTTCCAATAGTCCTCCACTGACCACACCAATGCTGCCTGTGTACCCCTGGAACCTAATTAAAAGTGCATAGAGCCTAGTTTTTTATTTTAGGCCTACTAAGTCTGTCTGCGGTCCCTCCTTCCAATTGTCCTCCACTGACCACACCAATGCTGACCGTGTACCCATGTAACCTTTTTAAAACCTGCATCGAGCCAACTTTGTGGTGTAAAGCCTAGTAGCAGTGTCTGTCTGTGCCACTTAATACACTGTCCTCTTAAAAATAATGACCTGCAATTATCAGGTTTTCAGCCTATCAGAATTTTAAAACTGCAGTAGGGCTACTAGTTTGGTTGGGGCCTACTAACAGTGTCTGTCGCTCCTTCTGTTTTCCTGGTTTCCTGTCCTGAACTTCGATCTTCAGGCTCTCGTTAAGTACTTGTTAATATTACACTGCATTTGGCCTACTAGTTGGGTTGGGGCCTACTAATGGTGTCTGCCGCTCCTTGCTGTTCTCCTCCACTGAACAAAGCAGTGCCGCCTGTTTACTACTATTACCAATTTTGAACTGCCTTTAGACTACTTACTGATTTGGGCCTACTCACTGTGTCAGCCTCTCATTACAGTTGTCCTCCACTGAACAAAGCAATGCCACCTGGTTAGTCCTGTTACCAATTATGAAATGCATTTAGCCCACTTTATTATTTGGGCCTATATCTGTGTTTCCTCCGCATCCTGCCCATTGCCCAGCCAGTACTAGATGACTGGTACATTGACCCAGACCACTACATTCCCCTTGCACGCTAGACAGCCAGATTCTGACCCTGCTGAAAGTGAGGTTCCCCTTCCCACATACTATACCACCTTACACGGGGACAAAGAGGAAGGTGCAGATAAAAGTGCAGGTTCCTTCATCAGGTAGGGAGGAATACTCGTTGGCGACGTCACTGGCACAGGGCCCCTCATAGTACGCAAAAGTGTCACTGCCGGTGGGAGGCGCCCCCGCCGTGCAAACACACCGCCGTACTTTGAGGGGCCCTGTGCCAGTGACAATGCGAACGAGTGGGCCCCCCTGCTTGCTCAGGATCACAGCACTTGCAAAGTTGAAATACTTACCTCTCCCTGCTCCGCTGCCGTGACGTGGTCCACGTTCCCTGGGCCCACTAAATACTTGAGCCAGCCATACCCCCCACAACTTTAGCCAAATGACCCCCAATGTCCAATGCCTAACTATTATTATAAGGTAAATTAAGATTGACAAGCTTCAGTACGTACCAAGAATGGATGTTTTTGCCATTCAAATGGGCACTGTAGGTGTTTTCCTGGCCTCCACTCACTGCCGACTATGCTTCCCCATTGACTTGCATTGGGTTTCGTGTTTTGGTCGATCCCCGACTTTTCGCGATAATTGGCTGATTTCACTCGACTCGACCCTAAAAGCCCGACTCGACCCTAAAAAACTAAAAATCGCTCAACCCTAGCTGGTGCTATATATTGGTGACAGGGAAGGCTGTGCTGTATACTGGGGAACAGGGGAGGCTGGAGCTGCTATATACTGGGGAACAGGGGAGGCTGGAGCTACTATATACTGGGGAACTGGAGGCTGGTGCTGCTATATACTGGGGAACAGGGGAGGCTGGAGCTGCTATATACAAGGGAACAGGGGAGGCTGGAGCTGCTATATACTGGGGAACAGGGGAGGCTGGAGCTGCTATATACTGGGGAGGCTGGAGCTGCTATATACTGGTGAACAGGGGAGGCTGGAGCTGCTATATACTGGTGAACAGAGGAGGCAGGAGCTGCTATATACTGGGGAACAGGGGAGCCTGGTGCTGCTATATACTGGGGAACAGGGGAGGCAGGAGCTGCTGTATACTGGGGAACAGGGGAGGCTGGTGCTGCTATATACTGGGGAACAGGGGAGGCTAGTGCTGCTATATACTGGGGAACAGGGGAGGCTGGTGCTGCTATATACTGGGAAACAGGGGAGGCTGGTGTGCTATATACTGGGGAACAGGGGAGATTAGTGCTGCTATATACTGGAGAACAGGAGTGTTCTCTCTGAACGTGTGTTCAGCGCTGCTGGTGGTGTGCTGACAGATAAGCGCACGCGGCTGTCCAGTGACAATGTAGACAGACTAACATTCATCAAGATGAACAAATCCTGGATCCGCAAGGACTTTTCTACCCCTGTGTCATCTTGGGGAGACTAAAATCTTGATGATTTTTGAAAATCACCTCACCAACCATTTTAAAAAATTCTGGTGAAATTAATGCCACTTATGTTAGGAGTCGAGTTTCCTCTGCTGCACAGGGGGAATCTCGATCCGTCTCCGCTGCGGTCTCCCATTCTCCTCCAGCCGCGGTCGAGTCTGCTCAGCAGGGACGTCGATCCCAGCGTCTCGCTCAGTCTGACTCTGTGCGAAGAGTTACTGCTGCTTTTCCTGCTTCTGCCATTGAAGCCAGTGCTGGGCAGCGGCGAGTGGACGTTTCTGGATCTAAGTCCTTATTTGCACACACTGAGCATGCCCAGGGCAAGATCTCCTGTTGGAGATCGAGGGTCACATGCTCAGGTACTGCAGCACATCCCATTGGTCCTTTTGGCAGGTCCTGAAAGGGCAAAACTTCTGTAGCTGTTTCCTGTGCTGCAGCTATATATACTGCGCATGACCGCACGGCCATGCGCTAGTATTGTCTTGTAAATATGTGTGTGTGTTGTGAGAGAAAGTCGCTCTTTAAATAACCCTCCCTATTGAATGTCTGTTCGCGGAAGGAGTATGTTTGCTATCTAGCGCCCGACTTATCCAACAGCACGTAACACACATTACAGCTACCAGTTGCTGTGTCCGCCTGTACGGCGCCGTGCGCTTGCTCTGTGCTTTCCTGACCCAAGCCTGGGTGGTTAGTGGCGTTCGTCTGTGCGGCACCGCACGCACTCTTGTGCCTTAATATTATTATTTAGTTTCCTTACACACCCAGTTGCGGTGTTGTGCCAGCAAGTGTCTAATCGGACTTCAATCCTAGTTGGGCTTGAGTTCGCTGACTCCTTGCTCGCGCTCTATGTGCGGTACCGTGGTCCTGTGACGCAACAGGATCGCTTTCTTCACGCAGGGTGTAGTTAACCCGTGCGTGTATACTTGTAGTACCGCCATATAGTCCGTCTTACTAGCAGCAGGGTTTTTCCTGCACGGTGGACCTCGGACTGCGAACGCACCTAGTTCCATTTCATCTTGTACTTGGTGCGTTCCGCCAGTCCTTAACATAATACTAGCGCCAAGGTCTGGCTAGTAAATGATGGACGATCAGCGTTCACAGCGGTACATCCAGCAGCTGGAGGGAAGGTTGGCGGCTCTTGAGCGTTCAACCTCAGCTGTGGATGTCACTGCTGTCGCTGTTCAGGCTGCTAGTGTTGCTGCAGCCACCTTGTCCACTGCCGCTCCTGTCCCGACTCTAACTCGCCTCCCGCTTCCAGAGAAATTCTCTGGTGACAGTAAGTCTTGTAGGGGTTTCGTGAGTCAGTGCTCTATCCATCTCGAGCTTCTGGCCTCTCGTTTCCCTACAGAGCGGGCTAAGGTGGGATTTATAGTGTCTCTTCTTTCGGACAGGACGTTGCAGTCGGCTACGCCGCTATGGGAGCGTAGCGATCATGTGGTGCAGAGTGCTCCGTTGTTTCTGAGCACTCTGAAACAGGTCTTTCTAGGACCTCTTGTCACCCATGATACGGCGCTCCAATTGTTGGCATTGACTCAGGGCTCGTCCTTGGTGTTAGGGCTAGCGGAACGCACCAAATAATGAGACAGATAGAGTATGGTGCGTTCGCAGCCCGGGGTCCACCGTGCAGAGATGGAACCTACTGCCAAGTAATGACGGACTATATGACGGTACTCATAAGTATACACACGTGGGTTAGACTTCACCCAGCGTGAAGGAAGCGATCCTGTTGCGTCACAGGATCGCGGTACCGCACATAGAGCGCGAGCAAGTAGTCAGCGAACTCAACCCCAACTAGGATTGAAGTCCGATTAGACCCTTGCTGGCACAACACCGCAACTGGGTGTGTAAGGAAGCTAAATAGCAATATTAGGGCACAAGAGTGCATGCGGTGCCGCACTGACGAACGCCACTAACCACCCAGGCTTGGGTAAGGAAAGCACAGAGGAAGTGCACAGCGCCGTACTGGCGGTCACAGCAACTGGACGCTGTAATGTGTGATTTGTGCTGTAGGATAAGTCGGGCGCTAGAAAGCAACCATACACCTTCCGCGAACAGACATTCAATAGGGAAGGGGTATCCAAGGACGACTTGCACTCACAACAAACACACGTAAGCAAATGTACACTAGCGCATGGCCGTGCGGTCATGCGCAGTTTATATAGTTGCAGCACAGGAAGTGGCCACAGAAACTTTGCCCTTCCAAGAACTGCCAAGAGGACCAATGGAATGTGCTGCAGGACCTGAGCACATGACCCTCGATCTCCAACGGGAGATCTTGCCCTGGGCATGCTCAGTGTGTGCAGACAAGGACTTAGTCCCAGAGAAGTCCGCTCGCTGCTGACCAGCACTGGCTTTAATGGCAGAAGCTGAAGAAGCAGCAGTAACTCTCTGTACAGAGTGAGACTGAGCAAGACGCTGGGACCGACGTCCCTGCTGAGCAGACTCCACTGCGGCTGGATAAGAATGGGAGACCGCAGCGGAGATGGCTCGAGATTCCCCCTGTGCAGAAGCGGGAACTCGAGACCGAACACTTGGTCAGTCATTTTGCTGTCCACTTCCGCACCTTAGCATCTGAGCTGGAGTGGTCGGATAAAGCCCTCATTCCAATATTTTGGAGGGGGCTGGCTGACCACGTTAAGGACGCCCTGGCCACTAGGGAGATTCCCGCCACACTGGAGGAATTAATAACTCTATCCACTCGTATTGATCTCCGTTTCCACGAGCGGAGGTTAGAGCGAGCCCAGTGTAGGCAGAGGTTTCGGCTGGCTCCCACCTTCGCCAAACCTTTGGAATCTCCAGACCAGGCTCCTGAGCCCCATGAGCCTGTGGTAGAGTCACGAGCGGGATCTAAGTCCCGGACCGCTCGTGCACTCCAGATTTGTCATCTTTGCCAACAGTCTGGACATCTTGCCTCCAGATGTCTCCAGCGGTCGAGGAAACGTCAGCGTCTAGTGGTAGTTGGTGGAGGCGCACTAGACACGGCGACGTTTGCCTCCAAATTGTCCTTTAAGGGGACAATAACATTGGGCTCATCCTCTCACTCGGTAGAACTCTGCGTGGATTCTGGGGCGGAGGGCAATTTTATGTCTTCAGCCTTCGCCCAGCGTCACGCAATTCCTCTGGTCATGCTATCTCAACCAGTAACGGTATGAGTGGTGAATGGGTCGACACTGCCCGCACAGATTACACATCAAACTATCCCTTTTACTCTGTCCATGTCACCATCTCATCAGGAGATTATATCTCTACTCGTCATTCCTGAGGGAATTGATGAGGTTCTCTTGGGGATACCTTGGTTACGGTACCACTCTCCTCACATCGAGTGGTCCTCAGGCAGAATTCTGGGATGGGGTGAATCTTGTGGGAACAGGTGTCATCGAGAGTGCATTCAGGTTGCTACTACAGAGGTACCCGCAGATCTTTCCTCTCTCCCCAAGCAATATTGGTCTTATGCAGACGTGTTCTCCAAAAAGGCAGCGGAGACCCTTCCGCCCCATCGCCCCTATGACTGTCCTATTGATCTCTTGCCTGGTGCTGAGCCTCCCGGGGTCGAGTCTATCCATTATCTCTCCTGGAAACGGAGGCAATGTCTCAGTACATTCAAGAGAATCTGGCAAGAGGGTTCATCAGGAAGTCAGTGTCACCTGCTGGGGCAGGGTTCTTTTTCGTGCAGAAGAAGAATGGAGAACTACGTCCATGCATAGACTACAGGGGTCTTAATGCTATCACACTTAAGAACAAGTACCCTTTGCCTTTGATATCTGAGCTTTTCGATAGGCTTCGGGGAGCTAGAGTGTTTACTAAGCTAGATCTGCGGGGTGCTTATAACCTGATTCGCATCCGTGAGGGGGACGAGTGGAAAACGGCATTTAACACCAGAGATGGGCACTATGAGTATCTGGTGATGCCCTTCGGGCTCTGTAATGCACCTGCCGTTTTCCAAGACTTTGTCAACGACATCTTCCGGGATATGCTTTCCACCTCGGTTGTAGTCTATCTGGATGATATTCTCATCTTTTCTCCAGATATTGACTCCCACCGGAGAGATGTTGACAAAGTCTTCGACCTCCTACGGGCAAACTCTCTTTATGCGAAGTTGGAGAAGTGTGTGTTTGAGCAGGAGTCCTTACCTTTCCTGGGCTATATCATCTCTGCCCAGGGATTGGCTATGGATCCTGCCAAACTACAGGCTGTGATGGACTGGCAAGAGCCCCATTCTCTTAAAGCGGTGCAGCGCTTTATGGGGTTCATAAACTATTACCGCCAGTTCATTCCCCACTTCTCAACTCTGGTAGCTCCCTTGGTAGCCCTCACCAAGAAGGGAGCAAATCCCAAAGTGTGGTCAGAAGAGGTCTCCAGGGCCTTTTCTTCTACTAAGTCTCATTTTGCTAGCGCTCCCATCCTACATCATCCCGATGTCGATAAGCCATTTATAATGGAGGTGGATGCCTCTTCCGTTGGTGCTGGAGCAGTCCTCTTCCAAAAGGATGCTCAAGGTCGGAAGCATCCGTGCTTCTTCTTCTCCAAGACCTTCACACCAGCGGAGAGGAATTATTCCATCGGGGACAGGGAGTTGCTAGCGATGAAATTGGCTTTCTCAGAGTGGAAGCATCTCTTGGAGGGGGCTCGTTTTCCCTTTCAAGTTTTTACAGACCACAAAAATTTGCTATATTTGCAAACAGCCCAGCGGCTAAATTCTCGCCAGGCCAGATGGTCCTTATTCTTCTCCCGATTCCACTTCACCCTCCATTATCTCGCTGGGGAGAAGAACATTCGAGCTGATGCTCTTTCTCGCTCTGTTGTGTCATCTGAGGAGGAGGAAGGAGAGCCTCGGCTTATTGTTCCTTCTGAAAGCTTGAGAACCGTGGCTCCGGTGTCGCTTGAGTCTGTGCCTCTGGGCAAGACTTTTGTGCCCATAAATTTGCGACCGGAGGTTCTCTCTTGGGCTCATTCCTCCAGGGTGGGTGGACACTTTGGGACAAAAAGGACATCTGAGCTGCTGGTGAGGACGTACTGGTGGCCGCATATGCTCCGAGATGTCAGAGATTACGTTCTGGCGTGTGTCTCATGCGCCAAAAACAAGTCTCATCGACAATGGCCATCTGGGTTACTCTATCCCTTGCCGGTCGCAGACAGGCCCTGGGAGATGGTCGGGATGGACTTTGTGGTGGGTTTGCCCAAGTCTCGTGGCTGTACCGTCATTTGGGTTGTTACCGATCATTTCTCGAAAATGGTGCATTTGGTGCCGCTCCCACGGTTACCTTCTGCACGGGCCTTGGCAGCGTTGTTCATAAGACACGTCTTCCGCCTACACGGCATGCCAGACAAAATTGTCAGTGACCGGGGTCCCCAGTTTGCGTCTCGGTTTTGGAGAGAGCTTTGTCGTCTTCGCAGCATTGAGTTAAATCTCTCTTCCGCATATCATCCCGAGACGAATGGGTTGGTGGAGAGGGCCAATCAGACTCTGGTCACATATCTGCGACATTTTGTTTCTGCCAGGCAGGATGACTGGGCATCTTTATTACCATGGGCAGAGTTCTCCCTTAATAATGCTGTAGCTGACTCCACCGGTCAGACTCCTTTCCTCCTTAATTACGGCCAGCATCCGTGGGTTCCTGTGCCTATGCCCGTGTCCTCTGCTGACTCCAGGGTGGCAGACTGGGCAGTGGAGGCACGGGACATTTGGGACCGCACTCAGGATGCCATTCGGGCCTTGAAGGAGAGAATGAGGTCCTCCGCCGATGCACATCGGCGCCCTGCCCCGACCTTTGCTCCTGGCGATTTAGTGTGGCTCTCCGCCCGTAACATCAGGCTGCGTGTAGAGTCCACTAAGTTTGCACCTCGCTACTTGGGTCCCTTCAAGGTGCTCGAACAGGTTAATCCTGTGGTCTATCGTTTGGCCCTTCCGCCACGCCTGGGTATCACCGACACCTTTCATGTGTCCCTCTTGAAACCCGTGTATATGTCCCGGTTCTCCGAGTCATCTGTTGGGACAACAAGGTAGTACGTGGCAAAAAATTTTATTTGGTAGACTGGAAGGGTTATGGCCCCGAGGACAGGTCCTGGGAGCCTGTTGAGCACATTCGGGCCCCGCAGCTCATTGCTGCCTTCGAACGTAGCGAGGCTCAAGGAGGGGGGGCCCTAGGGGGCGGTAATGTTAGGAGTCGAGTTTCCTCTGCTGCACAGGGGAAATCTCGATCCGTCTCTGCTGCGGTCTCCCATTCTCCTCCAGCCGCAGTGGAGTCTGCTCAGCAGGGACGTCGATCCCAGCGTCTCGCTCAGTCTGACTCTGTGCGAAGAGTTACTGCTGCTTTTCCTGCTTCTGCCATTGAAGCTAGTGCTGGGCAGCGGCGAGTGGATGTTTCTGGATCTAAGTCCTTATTTGCACACACTGAGCATGCCAAGGCAAGATCACCTGTTGGAGATCGAGGGTCACATGCTCAGGTACTGCAGCACATCCCATTGGTCCTTTTGGCAGGTCCTGAAAGGGCAAAACTTCTGTAGCTGTTTCCTGTGCTGCAGCTATATAAACTGCGCATGACCGCACGGCCATGCGCTAGTATTGTCTTGTAAATATGTGTGTGTGTTGTGAGAGAAAGTCGCTCTTTAAATAACCCTCCCTATTGAATGTCTGTTCGCGGAAGGTGTTTGTTTGCTATCTGGCGCCCGACTTATCCAACAGCACGTAACACACATTACAGCTACCAGTTGCTGTGTCCGCCTGTACGGCGCCGTGCGCTTGCTCTGCGCTTTTCTGACCCAAGCCTGGGTGGTTAGTGGCGTTCGTCTGTGCGGCACCGCACGCACTCTTGTGCCTTAATATTATTATTTAGTTTCCTTATACACCCAGTTACGGTGTTGTGCCAGCAAGTGTCTAATCGGACTTCAATCCTAGTTGGGCTTGAGTTCGCTGACTCCTTGCTCGCGCTCTATGTGCGGTACCGCGGTCCTGTGACGCAACAGGATCGCTTCCTTCACGCAGGGTGTAGTTAACCCGTGCGTGCATACTTGTAGTACCGCCATATAGTCCGTCTTACTAGCAGCAGGGTTTTCCCTGCACGGTGGACCTCGGACTGCGAACGCACCTAGTTCCATTTCATCTTGTACTTGGTGCGTTCCGCCAGTCCTTAACAACTTAAGTGGTGTCTGTGGCTGAATTTTTGGAAAAAATGGAGACTCTTTTATTTAGTCCCCTTGCTGAGTTTAACATGATGTTGCCATTGTCATTTCCAGGTGAGTGGGGTAGTCTGCAGAGTTGTTTACTCCCACTATGGTCTGGGATTCAGAGGTCTGCTCCAAAACTTCAGTGTTTGCTAGTCAGCAGAGTAGTAACCAACAGTTACTCCCCCTGAAGAAGGCACGGCACCGAAATGCACATAGGGGCTGTGGCATCGCCATTTGGGTGCTGGTAAGTTATACTTGTATTGATTGTGCACTTTACTGCATAGACTACTTTGCTTAAATGTATTTGGGATTTATGTATTTCAACATCGGGGGCCGGTTTCGGTTTATACAATGGCACTGTTGTGTATATATAGCCTTTAACCCATTTTTAACCCCGTAATCTATTACCCACACATATATTATCCCACACAAGCATTGGGGATCTAGGGATCTTAGTACTAGGGGTTTTCTTTTTGTTTACATAAAGGTTATATTTAGCCTGCAATCTACTTTATACCCCTGTATATATGATCCATATACTGTCATATCGTCTTGCAGTTTTGTTATACTTACCTTTGTGATCAATCTACCCACCCTATGGTGATGCCTCTTCTGTTTCTTTGGCTCACCTTAGCACTGTTGGCTACCTTTTTTTAATCTTTGTTTTAATACAATTTAATAAAGTTTTTCTACTACCTTTCAGAAATACGCGTTTGTCTATATTTTTATATAGTCAGCAGAGTAGCCCTGCCACCCACCGCCTGTTTACCTAAGTACTATTTTTAATGGCATCTGGCCCAGGAAATCCTTTTGGGCCTAGTAGAATTTGATGCTACTCAGCAGCGTATCCCACCCATGAAGCAAGCTACACCGCCTGTTTACCTATCTACTATTTTGTAACGGCATCTAGCCCAGGAAATCCTTTTGGGCCTAGTAGAATTTGGTGCTACTTAGCAGCGTACTTCACCCATGAAGCAAGCTACACCGCCTATTTACCTAAGTACTATTTTGTAACAGCATCTAGCCCAGGAAATCCTTTTGGGCCTAGTAGAATTTGGTGCTACTCAGCAGCGTACTTCACCCATGAAGCAAGCTACACCGCCTGTTTACCTAAGTACTATTTTGTAACGGCATCTGGCCCAGGAAATCCTTTTGGGCCTACTAGAATTTGGTGCTGCTCAGCAGCGTACTTCACCCATGAAGCAAGCTACACCGCCTGTTTACCTAAGTACTATTTTGTAACGGCATCTAGCCCAGGAAATCCTTTTGGGCCTATTAGAATTTGGTGCTACTCAGCAGCGTACTTCACCCATGAAGCAAGCTACATTGCCTGTTTACCTAACTACTATTTTGTAACGGCATCTAGCACAATAAATCCCTTTGGGCCTAGTAGAATTTAGTGCTACTCAGCAGCGTACCCCACCCATGAAGCAAGCTACACTGCCTGTTTACCTAAGTACTATTTTTTAATGGCATCTGGCCCAGGAAATCCTTTTGGGCCTAGTAGCAATTTCTGCTCAGCAGAGTACCTCACCCATGAAGCAAGCTACACTGCCTTCTTTCTTTCTCAATCTAACCCCACTCTCTCTCCAGCTCTCTCCTTCTCACAGGTGGACTACCACGTGTTTTCATACTGTGGCGAATCTTTTGGGTCCAGGCATAAGACGTCGTCGAGGTAATGGATAATATGTGCCGCCTTACAAATGTCCATGACGACACTTTCGAGGAAGCAACTAAATGCCTCAAATAGTGAGCAGGATATGGAGCACCCCATGGGCAAACAGCGATCAATGTAGTATGCTCCTTAACAGAAGCCGCCCAATGGGAGGACACTATTTGGAGGCACAGGTAGTAACCGGAACGCCCCCTCAATGTCTGTTTTGGCCATTAGGGTGCCCCTTACCAACTTCTTGACCCGCCTGATTGCCTAATCAAAGGAGGTACAGTACTTAGTACTGTACTTGGTTCTGCGTCGATGTTGTCGTTTACTGACCTGCCCCTTGGATATGACAAATGGTGGATTAGTCTGAATGTATTGGGTTCATTTTTTGGCACAACTCCCAACGGGGGTACCACTACATCTTCTGAATGGTGTTCTGAATGGACCCGCCGCCATTCTACCTAAAGATATTTCTTTTTAATTTTACTTTTTTAATGATGTCTGGGTGTTGGTAGGGTGATTTTAGATTTTTACTCCAGCCTTTCTTGATTTTAGAACGGCATGACATGCCTATTTCTGTGTCTCCTCCTCCTTTTACTCCTCCACCTCTTTTCTTTTCACATGACTATATGTAGTTGTGACTTTTCCATGTGTTTGTTGTGTCTTCTGAGCAGTTTGTCAGCTTTTGGACACCTTTTAAGGTGTTTTCTATGTGTTTTCCATGTGTTTGCATGTGTTTGTGTTTGCTTGCCATTGGTTTCAATGGGGTGCGATGGTATTCGTCGAACGTTCGACGAACAATTCGTCGAACACGTCCCGAACCCGAACACTAGGGAGGTGGTTCAACACTACTTAAGACCCTCATTTATTTATGCAACTTTCAGGAATGTGCATACAATATTTTCTTTTTTTGTATATAATTTCATTTATTTTTGTTTGTCCTCACTGTTATATTATGTATTTTCATTTTGTAGCACACTGATAAAGGTCTTGACATACCAAAACATTTGTGATGTGACTATTGCGTGTATGGCACATTAAAATTCTTCACTGCATTCAAGAGAGTGTGCCCGGTCTTCTATATCACATTCTATGGATTGGTATCTACCTTTGAAACCTCCATCTCTGACTGTGCTAGCAATTTTCCTGTTTTAATATCCTGGAAAAGACATGAGGACTTTTCTGAAACAGTCTTTTCTATGCAAGCACAACACAATTCCTTGTTTCAAAAGCATAAAGTAATCTAGTTTAGCATAAACCTCAGTCTCTATTTTTACTTTTGGAAAAAAACTCGATCTATCTAGAGCAAAAGATAGACAAAGGAAACGCAGAATCAGTTTATACACCTGTATACTGGCATTCCACTTATCCGTCCTAAGTCTGAGCTCAACTATAATGGGGGCAAGCTTTGAGTCATCCTCTTGTTCAACTCCAGGAGTTGAAGAACCTTTCATGTCAATCCAGAATACTAGCAGGAGTGCATCAAAATTCAAAGTGTCTGCTCCCTGCCAGCATTTAAGAGTGCAAGTCCAACTAAATGTTGCTTCAATGACCTCGCAGACTAAGTTTGCACACACTATTGCGTCATGCTACATTTCAGAGACCAAAAATGGTTTATTGGCATTCTCACAGAAGAATTTGCAACACCTAGGAGAGAAAGCAATCCACAACAGAGCTCTGAGATAGGGCAGCTACCGTATGATATCATTAAGACGCTTATAGCACCTACACCACCAAAAAAAAGACCTACAGAATTAATATGACCAGATGCTGTGACTTCTCTTACGTTCTGTCTCATTACTTGTGTTTTTGCAGAAAAATTCTGCTTACCTCTGAACAATTAATTACTTACCAACTGCCAATTGCAGTGACTTCATGATCAGTCATACTCCAGAGTTATTGGTATCCTGGGAGCTGAAATGAATATATTTCTAGGGACTTAGTTAAATATATCCATGTTTTGACTGATATATTTTTATAATGTTTTATTTCTCATTGTCCATTTGACATTGTGTGACACTAAGCAATCAGAAAGTGCACCAGTGCTAGAATAAATGTACTTACGAAATGCAGAACTATTATAATCAGGAGCACTCTTGCTCTGTTAGCCACAGGGCAAGTGTACTGCTTCTAGAAAAAACACAGCATCTATTATAGGAAATAATGTGGAGAATTGTACCTTGGTAAGATCATACTTTAAAATCATAAGAAGCGCATGATACCTTTTCCTGTTACTTTAGAATGCAGAAATATTTTCATAATTATCCCAGATTACATTGAAGTCTAACCTTTTCTGTCCATTCTGGTAAATTTCTGCAGTAAATCAGAGCCAGTTATGTATCGCTGAAGTTTCATTTTAGTAATTAGAAATTTTTCTGCATTATAATTTAAGGCAATGTGGTTGATTTGAGCAAGTCATGTAATGAATCATTATACAATACAGAAGCTTTTAAGATAGCCAAAGTGATTTTAAAGAGGTTGTTCTAGAAGGTCTATCCATGAGGGTAAAACGTCTAAATTAAAAGAGCGCTATTCTGCAATCATGGCTGTAAAATAAAGGTACTCAGTAAGAAGTCCTATTACAATCAGAAAAGGAAAGAAGCATATCTCCATCTTGTTCACAGTAGCCAAGGAAAATGATGAATACCTTAGGTAACTCATTCCGTGCAAAATCAATCTTTCACTGTCAATGCTAAATGAACTCATTTGCTCTCAAATCTGCTTAGTCAGTTTGGAAGTATACTCAATTCAACCATATTAGCAAATCCTTTAATCTTGACTAGTCCACTGAGTATGAAATCTGGAAATGTGTTAATATGACTGGACATATCAAGTAGGATAAGAAATTATTCTTTTAATTACCGTCCAATCAAGTTATATTTCCTTTTCTTACTGAACTATTGACCGTTTTATACATTATGGGGTGTGTGCTGAGATAACTCATTATCTTGTATGGTATTGAATTTGCAAACAATTACCTACAAGCTTACAGATGCAGAAATGTCATATTTATAGCATATTTAGTTATTGTTATCATATTATGCAATTACAGGTTAGAATTATCCTGCGTTCTACATTTAAAGTGACATTACACTACAATAATTATATTAGGCTGGTTTCACACTTGCGTTTTTGAACGCATGCGTTTTTAAAAAAAACGCATGGTACAAAAACACATGTAAACGCGTGTAAACGCTGCGTTTTTTCTGACGCACGCGTTTAACGCGTGCGTCAAAAAAACGCAGCGTTTACACGCGTTTACATGCGTTTTTGCATGCGTTTGCGTTTTTTTGGGGATTTAAAAAAAAAAAATAAAAAATAAAAAAAAAGGTTACCAGACACAACCAATGGGAATAGAGAGGGCGTACATGATTGGCAATCAATATATAGACCCTAGGGGAACAGAAATTTTCAGAGCTTGCTACTGTTTCCGGTGTCATGATGGATCTTTCAATGGCGAACTTTTATTTCAAACTTGAGTTCAGCTTCAAGATTTTCCTTGCCTGTGTTTTTGCTTGGGAGCAAGACCGAAACCGCCAAAGATGGAGAAGGAGACAGCGTCGGCGTTTTTGGAGGCACCCCATCATTGAAGTGCGTGAGACCCGTGGAGCATATCACACGCTCTATGCGGAGCTGAATGCCAACCCGGAGAAATTCCAGGATTACACCAGAATGTCTCAGGATTCTTTCCGGGATTTACTGTCTCGTGTAGAAGGTTCCATACGGCGACAGGACACACGGCTCCGTAGAGCAATTCCACCCGAGGAACGTCTGTTAGTGACATTACGGTACGTTCCAAAACTAAACCAATGACAGTCCAAATTTTTGGTTATGACATGTATTTTGGGTTGTTTATTTTTTACCTTTTTCTTATTTAAAAACACCATTAAGAGCAGATTTTAATTTTTTTTTTGTTTCCTTTTCTTCTAGATTTCTGGCCACAGGAGAGAGTTTATCTTCCCTGCACTTCCAATACCGCCTTGGAATCTCAACCCTGTCCGGAATTGTTGTGGACACCTGTCGTGCGTTATGGAATGTACTCCGTGAGGAGTTTATACCCGTACCCACCGTGGACATGTGGCGGGAAATATCAAAAACATTTTTGAACGTGTGTGATTTTCCAAACTGTTTAGGGGCGGTGGACGGGAAGCACATCCGCATTGTTAAACCTGCCAGAACCGGATCTGAGTTTTTTAATTATAAAAAATATTTTTCGGTAGTGCTCATGGCAATAGCGGATGCGGAGTGTCGCTTCATCGCCGTGGACATTGGAGCTTTTGGCCGTGGCAATGATTCCCAGACATTCAAGAGCTCGGATATGGGCCGTCGGGTATATGGCAACAATTTTAATTTTCCCCCTCCACAGCCTCTCCCCAACACTCAAGGCCCACCGCTGCCATTTGTTATGGTTGGGGATGAGGCCTTCCAGATGTGTGAAAATCTCCTGAAGCCCTATTCTAGTAGGGACTTGGACCACACACGCAGAATATACAACTACAGACTGACCAGGGCCAGAAGAACCGTAGAGTGCAGCTTTGGCATTCTGGTTGCTAAATGGCGCATTCTTGCAACAGCCATCAATCTAAAAGTGGAAACTGTGGACGAGGTGGTCAAAGCCTGTGTGGTTCTACACAATTATATAATGGCTAAGGAGCGACCCCACATTGAACTTGATGAACCAGTTTCACACCCATTGCCAGATTTTCAGCATCACCCGATGCGGTCAACTGCAGCCGTTGGTCTTATGCGGGACCAATTTGCGGCCTATTTTGTGTCCGATATTGGACGGGTTTCATGGCAGGACAATGTTGTTTAAATGTCCTGTTGTATGTTAATGTTTACCAATTATTAAATACTGATACAAATTTTTCTAATTAATAAACTTTTTTGTGTTCACCAGGTCTCCTGTCTTTTTCCTCTCTAAAAAAAGTTTGAACAAAGATGGGCAGTAGATATGTATATCATAATTTGTAATCCAAAACCAGGAGTGGGTGATAGTTGATGAGGTAATAATTAGATTTTTTTAATCATAGTTGACCTCTGTTGCACTCCCTATTTTGGTTTACAAAGAATGATATAAACACGCATACTTATAATAATGTAACCAGATTTAAATTTATTTATTGGTAATCTTCTTGACGTCATTGCGTCAAGACTGGCACGCTCTCTATACCCGTCAAGTCAAGTGTAAGAAATAATGAATTCATGATGAACATATACATGATCATGAATTCAAAATTTCTTACACCTGCCCAGGTGAGGATAGATAGTTAGCGTGTGCCAACCATTGTCCCATCAGTTTGACAAAAATTGTCACATAATGCGCTATATAGAATATGGTGAATATACAAGTCAGTAATCAACTAAACAGGTCAGGTGTCTATTTTGACATCTGACCGGTTCAGTTGAGTTCTGAACTTGATTGCCACCATTTTCTCTTTGGACAGTGACACTACACTAGTTAAAAATTAAAAATAAGAGTATGGAAATAACTGCTATTTTTTTGGCCAACTCATATCTGTATACTAAAGAAACACATATAGATAGTATTTTATACTACTGGAGATATGTGTAGGCCAAAAGAATAAGTGTGTGACGAACTTTATTGGTGTGTATTGAGAGCGGTGAAAGACACAATAAACCAAACATAATTGTTGCAAATAATCTTTTTTTTTTATTGAGGAAAAACAACAATTTATTTTTTGGTACCGCGCCGGGTTGAACCACGCCGGCTTGGGGTTGAGTGACGTAACTGGGGGGTATTCAGAACTGAAGCCTGGCTCACCGTGGAGGAGGCAGAGGTGGCAGGAGAATGGGCAAGAAAACTTGAAGGGTCTGGAAGTTCGGGGATGGGGCTTAAAACATGAGGGGCTTGAGACACACTGGAAGGTTGAGACACATCGGTAGGTGATGGGGGAGGAATAATCAAAGTTTTTTGTTTTTTATGAGTTTTGCCAGTTTTACGTTGGGTTTTCCGGGTTGGGGGAAGTCTTCTGGGGCTAGGTTGTAAAGTGTAGGCGGGAGACACGTCAGGACCCGGCTCCACAATTAAATAGTCAGTCTCCATTGTGGAGCGCTCGGCAATGTCAGAGTCCAATGGGGGAAAAGATAAAGTTCCGCCTGGGTCCTGGTGCCTCGTTGGGGGGGGGAAACAAAAACCCTCCCAGGATCCTGGTGCCTCGTTGGGGGGGGGAACATAACACCCTCCCAGGTTCCTGGTGCATCGTTGGGGGGGGAACATAAAGCCATGGATGGGTCCTGCTGCATCGGGGTGGGCTGCATCGGGGTGGGTCCTGTCCGGAAAGGTATGGCTTGGTCGTGCTGCATCATGGGGGGCCCGGTGCGATATGCCATGGATGGGTCCTGCTGCATCGGGGGGTGTCCTGCCCGGAAAGCAATGCCTCGGTCCTGCTGCATCGGGGTGGGTCCGGTCCGATATGCCAGGCCTCGGTCCTGCTGCATCGGGGGTGGGCCGGTCCGATATTGCATGGATGGGTCCTGCTGCATCGGGAGGGTGCCGGGCCGATAAGCCACGCCAGGGTCCTGCGTCATCGTGGTGTGAGCGGAGGAGGTCCAAGCCGGAGCAGCGGTCGTCACGGTGGTGGCGGTGGGATGTCCAACAGCACTCGTCATCGTGTTGGCGCTGTAGTGGAGTACACCTGTAGAAGGAATAGAGGTGGCCGTGCAGTGGTATGCAGCAGAGGTAGGAATAGTGTTTACTTGTGACAGTGATGGCACAGTTGGATATGCCGCCACATTACGACTCTGACTCTGCTACATAGCCTGCACAAAAGCAACATTGCAGGCCTGCATCACACTCAGCTGGAGATCAGGGCTAAGGTGTTCCGACATGCCCTGTTCGATTTGATTAAAAAAATGATGAGCTGGCTTCTGGAGGTCGGCTTTCACTTGATCAACGCTTTTGGCGACATCCTGGATGCGGCACTCTAACAGCTTATGGGACACATCCATTCTGTCACCTAAAGCCTTGATAGCTTCGTGTAAAACCGAGCTCAAGTGCAAAAACTCGGGCATGAGGGACCTATCCGAAGCCCTCTGTCACTGCCGGGATGAGCCCGCAAAAATGGGTGCAGCGAAAGAGGACTGCGAAAGGGGAAGACCTGATGGGCCAGCCCCCTGATGGCCCTGAGTGTGGAAGACCCACCTGGTGCTGCGCTGCTGGATGGCTGGGACGGGTCCGTGGCTGCCGGCTGAAGGACCGCTCCAGAACCTGTGGCGACAGTCGTGCAGTGTGTGCTGTGAAAAAAGAAAACAGAAAATTAATACCAAACTATAACAAGACGGTACATCCTGTGGAATTAAAAATGACAGATTATGTCTATGCAATACAACCGGAGGCATGTGAGAAATACTTACGTTCTCATGAGAAGGACCGGTCTCAGGAAGGCCAACACACGGTGGTATTTGTAGAGCCGGTGCCTTGCTCCGGAACCACTAGCTGCACTCTTCTCTGCACGCAGGTCCTTGTTGAAGCGGTCCTTCATGGAACGCCAACGTGTCCTTACTTTGTCCACTGTGAAATAACAATAAAATATAATGGTCAGAATAAGGACTTTTGGCCGTGCTCTCGTGACTGTGTGTGATGACAGAAACTACGAAAAGTTTCTTTCATCACACACAGTCAAGAGAGCATGGCCAAGGTCTGTTGCTTCACACTACCGTGCAATACTTACCAAATGCATTACGGACCCGTGGCGGGGAATTCTCCCAGCCATCCCACAACGCTTGGGCCACCTCACTTCACAAACGACGGAGAACACTATTGACGGCGTGCTGTTGATCCCGGCTGTCCCACAACGGGACTCGCTCCTGGACCAGACTGATCAGCAGGTCATTATCAATCCGGTCGTCGTCCCGTTGTGAAACCTAAAATTAAAAGAAAATCATTTAAGTTTGCTCAACCACATTTGGAAAAAATAAGACACGAAGATGAGAAAGGGCAGGAATATGAAAGACAACTTTCAGAAAAGGATGATACAAGAAAAATGTAAAGAAAAACAAGGGTACAGAAAAGGAAAGAATATTACAATAAGGACAGTCTGCCTGGTATACATACCCGCTGCCGTCTTCCACCTGGACCTTGACTCCGCTGCTCAGTACCTCTCTGTCCCTCAGTTGAAGTGCTCTATAACATTAAAAAAAAAAATTGCCTCATGTGTCGATGTGACAGTCAATACTTACCAAGCTGACGGACAAAAAAATTACCTCGCTCACGTGATCCACTTCTGATTGCCGTGGCTGGAACTCCTCATCAGACGAAGAAACCGGAGAAGACATTCTGATGCGTGTTGAAAGAAAAAAATTGAAGAAATTAGGACATGTAGATCCAAAAAATTGAAAATGAATGCATTGGCTAGGATATACTCACATTGCTCTGTGTCTTGTCCAACAATGCGTCCGGGCAGGGTGCTGTCTTCTTTGGAGTCTGATGAGAAGTGACCAGAAACTTCCCCCAACCTTCCTTTTATAACCCTGCTGCTATGGGGGAGGCTTATCAGTGTCTAGACATCCTTATCTACAGTTAATTCAATGGTGCCAAAAAAAACGCATGCGTCAAAAAAACGCATGCAAACGCATGTCCAAAAAAACGCATGCGTCCCCATTGACTCCAATGCATTTTTTGTAAAAAAAAAAAACGCATGTAAACGCATGCGTTTTTTTGGGGAAAAAAAACGCCCCTCAAAATACTGCAAGTTGCATTTTAGAAAATGAACGCATGCAGTAAAAAAACGCATGCGTTCACAAACGCGTGCAAACGCGTACACCAAAAAACGCATGCGTTTTCAATGTTAAATATAGGGAAAAAAAACGCATGAGTTTTTTTGGTAAAAAACGCTGCAGACAAAAACGCAAGTGTGAAACCACCCTTAGTGAGGTTTAGTTTTTTTTACTTTAGACACCCTTAAACTAGTACAAAATTGTTGAAATTCTGTGTAGTTGAACTTATTTTGTATTAAATTTTGTTTGTGGAATCAAAAAAATTGTGGAGGCTCATTTTTGGGGTCCACAATTATCTATAGAGTCTGGCACACTCATGTAGACTGATTTTAAAGGTAACCTGTCACCAGGTTTTTCCCATATAACCTACAGCCACCACCTTTTAGCCCCATGTGACAGCATTCTAAAATGCTTTATATATGACTCCAATTCTCCCTGTAACGCAAAAAAAAGGACCTATCATTATACTCCTCAATGGGGCTGTCCGGTCCAGTCTTCATCCGGCGCCTCCTCTCTTCTTATGCTTATAGTTATCTTTCTCTGCTTTGTGTAGATGATGCATCCTATGCCATCTACACAGTATCCTCCACCACTCTCCTACACAGGCAGAGGTCAGAGCAATGTACTGTAATGCGCATGCACCGCACTCTTTGGCCTTTCCCATGCGCAGTATTTTGCTCTACCCTTAGACCAGACTGCCCTATAGGTGAGTATAATAAATCTTTTTTGGCCTTACAGGGAACATTGAAGTAATTTCTAAAGCATTTTAGAATGCTTTCACATGGGGCAGTAAGGTGCTGGCTGTAGGTTATATGGGAAAAGCCTGGTGACAGGTTGTTAGGACTGGCGGAATGCACCAAGTATAAGATGAAATAATATTAGGTGCGTTCGCAGTCCGGGATCCACCGTGCAGGTGAAAACCTGCTGCTAGTAAATGGCAGCGCTATATGGTGGTGGAAGCGAACCCTGTTAAGCCACAGGACCGCAATACCGCACTAAAGAGCGCAAGCTAAGAGTCACCGAACTCAGTCCCAAGACTCGGGGTTGAAGTCCGTTCAGACTAATTGCGCACAACACCGCAACTGGGTGTATTAGGTAACTAAATTGAAATAGTTTTAGAGCACCGAAGTGCGAACTGTGCCGTGCTGGCAGACACCACCAAGCAACCGGACGTGGGTTAGGAAGCGCACTACTGGCACGTGACACCGCACTGGAGGTCACAGCAATGGACGCTGATTCGTGTGTAGCACGTTGTGAGGATAGTCGGGCGCTAGATAGCAGCTATACACCTTACGCGAGCAGTCATTCAATAGGGTGGGTTATTTAAAGGACGACTTGCACTCATCAACATACACACGTATACAATTGTACACAAGCGTATGGCCGTGCGGTCATGCGAAGCTTATATAGCTGCAGTACGTATAGGACCTTCCAAAAAAGGACCAATGGGAAGCTGCCACAGAAGTTTAGCACCTTCAGGACCTTTCAGGAGGACCAATGGGAACTGCTGCAGCATCTGAGCATGTGACCCTCGATCTCCAACGGCAGATCTCACCCTGGGCATGCTCAGAAGGGAAAAAGCAGGACTTAGTCCCAAAAGCGTCCGCTCGCCGCTGCCCAGCACTTGCTCCAATGGCAAAAGCTGGAAAAGCAACAGCAAGCCTAAGCACAGAGTGAGACTGAGCCAGACCCAAGGACTGACATCTCCGTTGAGCAGGTTCCACTGCGACAGGAAAAGAATGGGAGACCGCAGCAGAAACGGCCCAAGATTCCCCCTGTGCAGAAGCGGGAACTCGACTGCTAACACAGGTTACCTTTAACCCCTTTAACCCAGCCTATTATGACCTTAATTACCGTATATACTCGAGTATAAGCCGAGATTTTCAGCCCAAATTTTTGGGCTGAAAGTGCCCCTCTCGGCTTATACTCGAGTCACGGTAGCGGTGGGGTCGGCGGGTGAGGGGGAGAGAGCACTGAGGTATACTTACCTAGTCCCATCGATCCTGGCGCTCCCCCTGCCGTCCCACGGTCTTCTGTGCTGTAGCTTCTTCCCCTCTTCAGCGGTCACGTGGGACCGCTCATTAGAGAAATGAATAGGCGGCTCCACCTCCCATAGGGGTGGAGCCGCCTATTCATTTCTCTAATCAGCGGTGCCGGTGACCGCTGATAGAGGAAGAGGCTGCAGCACAGAAGACCATGGGACAGGCGGGGAGCGCCAGGATCGCTGGGACTAGGTAAGTATGTCATATTCACCTGTCCACGTTCCAGCTGCCGGGTGCCGCTCCATCTTCCCGGCGTCTCTGCACTGACTGTGCAGGTCAGAGGGCGCGATGACTCATATCGTGTGCGCGGCGCCCTCTGCCTGATCAGTCAGAGCAGAGAGAGACGCCGGGACCGGACGCCAGGAGTTGCAAGCAAGAGAGGTGAGTATGGCTTTTTTTTTTTTTTTATTGCAGCAGCAGCACAGATTTATGTGGAGCATCTATGGGGAAATATGAATGGTGCAGAGCACTATATGGGGCACAGCTATGGGACAAAAATGAACGGTGCAGAGCACTATATGGCAGCTATGGGACAAAAATGAACGGTGCAGAGCATATATGGGGCACAGATATGGGGAAATATGAACGGTGCAGAGCACTATATGGGGCACAGATATGGGGAAATATGAACGGTGCAGAGCACTATATGGCACAGATATGGAGCAATATGAACGGTGCAGAGCACTATATGGCAGAGCTATGGGGAATTATGAACAGTGCAGAGCACTATATGGGGCACAGATATGGGGAAATATGAACGGTGCAGAGCACTATATGGCACAGATATGGAGCAATATGAACGGTGCAGAGCACTATATGGGGCACAGATATGGGGCAATATGAACGGTGCAGAGCACTATATGGGGCACAGATATGGGGCAATATGAACGGTGCAGAGCACTATATGGGGCACAGATATGGGGCAATATGAACGGCGCAGAGCACTATATGGCACAGATATGGGGCAATATGAACGGTGCAGAGCACTATATGGCACAGCTATGGGGCAGTATGAACAGTGCCGAGCACTATATGGGGCACAGATATGGGGCAATATTAACGGTGCAGAGCACTATATGGGGCACAGATATGGGGCAATATGAGCGGTGCAGAGCACTATATGGGGCACAGCTATGGGGCAATTGAACGGTGCAGAGCACTCTATGGCACAGATATGGGGCAATATGAACGGTGCAGAGCACTCTATGGCACAGATATGGGGCAATATGAATGGTGCAGAGCACTATATGGCACAGCTATGGGGCAATAATGAACGGTGCAGAGCACTATATGGCACAGCTATGGGGAAATAATGAATGGTGCAGAGCACTATATGGCACAGCTATGGGGAAATAATGAACTATTTTTATTTTTGAAATTCACCGGTAAATGCTGCATTTCCACCCTAGGCTTATACTCGAGTCAATAAGTTTTCCCAGTTTTTTGTGGCAAAATTAGGGGGGTCGGCTTATACTCGGGTCGGCTTATACTCGAGTATATACGGTACTTGGCCATTTTTTGCAATTCTGACCAGTGTCCCTTTATGAGGTAATAACTCAGTAATGCTTTAACGGATCCTGGCGGTTCTGGGACTGTTTTTTCGTGACATTTTGGGCTTCCTGATAGTGGTAAATTTAGGTCAATAATTTCTGTGTTTATTTGTGAAAAAATTGAAATTTGGCTAAAATTTTGAAAATTTTGCAATTTTCAAATTTTAAATTTTTATTCTGTTAAACGAGCGAGTGATGTGACACAAAATAGTTAATAAATAACATTACCCACATGTCTACTTTACATCAGGACAATTTTGGAAACAAATTTTTCTTTTGCTAGGAAGTTATAAGGGTTAAAAATTGACCAGTGATTTCTCATTTTTACAACGAAATTTACAAAACCATTTTTTTAGGGACCACCTCACATTTAAAGTCAGTTTGAGGGATCTATATGGCTGAAAATCTCCAAAAGTGACATCATTCTAAAAACTGCACCCCTTTATTAACCCTTCAGGTGATTCACAGCAGCAGAAGCAACATGGAAGGAAAAAATAAACATTTAACTTTTTAGTCACAAAAATGATCTTATAGCAACAATTTTTTTATTTTCCCAAGGGTAAAAAGAGCAAGTGGACCACAAAAGTTATTGTACAATTTGTCATGAGTACGCCGATACCACATATGTGGGGGGAAACCACTGTTTGGGTGCACGATAGGGCTTGGAAGAGAAGGAGCGACATTTGAATTTTGAATGAAAAATTAGCTCCAATCGTTAGCAGACACCATGTCGCGTTTGGAGAGCCCCTGTGTGCGTAATCATTTGAGCTCCCCCACAAATGACCCTATTTTGGAAACTAGACCCCCCAAGGAGCTTATCTAGATGCATGGTGAGCACTTTGAACCCCAGGTGCTTCACAAATTGATTCGTAAATTGAAAAAGTACTTTTTTGTAACAAAAAATATCTTTTAGCCTCAATTTTTTCATTTTCACATGGGCAACAGAATGAAGTGGATCCTAAAATGTATTGGGCAATTTCTCGTGAGTACACTGATACCTCACATGTGGGGGTAAACCACTGTTTGGGCACACGGCAAGGCTCAGAAGGGAAGGAGCGCACCTTGACTTTTTGAATGAAAAATTAGCTCTAATCGTTAGCGGACACAATGTCGCATTTGGAGAGCCACTGTGTGCCTAAATATTGGAACTCCCCCACATGTGACCCCATTTTGGAAACTAGACCTCCCATGGAACTAATCTAGATGTGCGGTGACCACTTTAAACCCCCAAGTGCTTCACAGAAGTTTACAATGCAGAGCCGTGAAAATAAAAAAATCATTTTTCTTTCCTCAAAAATGATGGTTTAGCAAGCAATTTTTTATTTTCACAAGGGTAACAGGAGAAATTGGACACCAAAATTGTTGCCCAGTTTGTCATGAGTACATTGATACCCCATATATGGGGGTAAACCACTGTTTGGGCACACGTTGGGGTTCGGAAGGGAAGTGGTGACTTTTGAAATGCAGACTTTGATGGAATGGTCTGCGAGCGTCACGTTGCCTTTCCAGAGCCCCGATGTGCCCAAACAGTAGAAACCCCCCCACAATTGAGCCCATATTGGAAACTAGACCCCCCAAGGAACTTATCTAGATATGTGGTGAGCACTTTGAACCTCCAACTACTTCACAGAAGTTTATAACGCAGAGTGTTGTGAATTCTGCTTTTGAGCTCCCTCCGGTGGTTGTAGGTCGTAATGCAGTTGTCCCAGGGCTGCAGTCAGGGTCAGGTGTTTCTGCTGATTGCAAGTCTGACTGGGGTATTTAGGTTTGCAGGATTCATTAGTCCTTGCCAGTTATCAATGGTTCTTGGGAGGTGTTAGACCTCTGTCTGGTTTCTCCTGCTTAGCTGCCAATTCAGCAAAGATAAGTGTCTTTTTTTTTTCTATGGCACACATGCTGTGTGCTGGATTTTTGATTGTATTTCTGCTCTGTGTGTAGGATTCTCTGGATTTGCAGATATACATGCCACGTCTTTAGTTAGATGGAGGAATTTTTTGTATAATCTGCTGTGGATATTTTTGGAAGGGTTTTAATACTGACCGCACAGAACTCTGTCCTATCCTTTCCTATTTTAGCTAGAGTGGCCTCTTTTGCTAAATCCTGTTTTCTGCCTACGTGTGTCTTTCCTCTCCTACTCACAGTCAATATTCGTGGGGGGCTGCCTATCCTTTGGGGTTCTGCTCTGAGGCAAGATAGTATTCCTATTTCCATCTATAGGGGTATTTAGTTCTCCGGCTGTGACGAGGTGTCTAGGGTTTGTTAGGCACACCCCACGGCTACTTCAAGTTGCGGTGTCAGATCAGGATTTGCGGTCAGTACAGTTACCACCTACTCCAGTGAAAGTTATTCATGCGGCTCCAAGTTCACCGGATCATAACAGCAGAGCTGTGAAAATAAAAAATAATTTTTCATTTCTCAAAAATTATGTTTTAGCAAGCAATTTTTTATTTTCGCAAGGGTAACAGGAGAAATTGGACTCCAATAATTGTTGCACAGTTTGACCTGAAAATGCTGGTACCCCATATGTGGGTGTAAACCACTGTTTGGGCACACGTTGGGGCTCGGAAGGGAGGGAGCACCATTTGACTTTTTGTTGCGTTTGGAGACCCCTGATGTGCCTAAACAGTGGAAACCCCTCAATTCTAACTCCAACCCTAACCCCAACACACCCCTAACCCTAATCCTAACCCTAATCCCAACCCTAACCACAACCCTAACCCCAACAAACCCCTAACCCTAACAATAACCATAACCACAAGCTTAATCTTAAACCTATTTTTAACCCTAGCCCTAATTCCAAACTAACTCTAATTCCAACTCTAACCCTAAGCCCACATTGCGGATTCGTGTAAGATTTTTCTGCACCATTTTTGAAAAATCCGCAGGTAAAAGGCACTGCGTTTTACCTGCGGATATCACCTGCGGATTCCTATTGAGGAACAGGTGTAAACCGCTGAGGAATCCGCACAAAGAATTGACATGCTGCAGAAAATACAACACAGCGTTTCCACGCTGTATTTTCTGCACAATGGGCACAGCAGATTTGGTTTTCCAAACGTTTACAAGGTACTGTAAGCCTGATGGAAAACTGCTACAAATCGGCAGCGTCCAATCTGCTGCGGATCCACAGCCAAATCCGCACTGTGTGCACAGAGCCTGATTCTAACCCTAACCCTAGTTCTAACCCTAATTCTAACCCTAGCCCTAACCCTAACCCTAGCCCTAACCCTAACCCTAGCCCTAACCCTAGTGGAAAAAAAAAAAAATATTTTCTTTATTTTATTACTGTCCCTACCAATGGTGGCGATAAAGAGGGGGTTCATTTACTATTTTTTTTATTTTGATCACTGTGGTAGGTTTTATCACAGTGATCAAAATGTACCTGGAATGAATCTGCCGGCGGCAGATTCGGCTGGTGCAGTGCGCATGTGCCCGCCATTTTGAAAGATGGCGGCGCCTATGGAGAAGACGGACAGACACCAGGAGGCTCGGTAAGTATGAGGGGGTTGGATCGGAGCACGGGGGGTGGATTGGAGCATGGGGGGTGGATCAGCGCATGGGGGAGTGGACAGGAGGACGGGGGAGTGGACAGGAGGATGGAGGGGAGCGGACCACAGTACGGGACAGAACGGAGGACTAGGGAGGAGATTGATGGCAGTGGCGAGGGGCAGATCAGGGTTTCCAGCCATGGCCAATGATATTGCAGCATCGGCCATGGCTGGATTGTAATATTTCACCACTTTTCATAGGTGAAATATTACAAATTGCTCTGATTGGCTGTTTCACTTTTAACAGCCAATCAGAGCGATCGTAGCCACGGGAGGGGGGGCGAAACCACCCCCCTGGGCTGAAGTACCACTCCCCCTGTCCCTGCAGATTGGGTGAAATTGGAGTTAACCCTTTCACCCGATCTGCAGGGTCACAATCCCTTCATGATGCCACATAAGTGTCACAGGTCAGATTGGCACCCACTTTCATGATGCCTACGTGGCGTCATAGGTCGGGAGGGGGTTAAGATCGATTTCGCTCTTACCAAACTTTCTATTCTTCAATCTATCCTGAATGCGGCAGCCAGAGTCGTATTGCTGTCCAGCCGCTTCACTGACACTTCCACCTTTTACCAATCATTTCACTGGTTGATCATTAACTACAGAGTACAAAACACACTTATCTCTTTCACCCACAATCTATAGTCTACAATCCCACCCATGCTCTTCTTTCTGCAACTAATCTAAGAATAACATCATCCATAATCTAATACCTATCTCCAATATTTTTAAGCATGCTTTAAAAACATATCTCTTTAGCCAAACCTATCACCTCACTTCACTAATATGTTTCCTGTCTACTCTTTCTAAATTTTCCTCAGAATCGTGTCCCTTCTACTCAAAATTCTCCATATTCTCCATGCACCAAATAGCACTTGGTGACTGTACTTAGACAGATACTGGCTGATGACCGGATCATGCAGCTTTATTTGAAGTGCCCTATTTAGTATAATGATGATTCGACCATACATGACAAGCACTTTTTACCTTTTGAGTCCCACCTGTTTCCTTACAGATTGTAAGGTTGCGAGCAGGACCGTCACGCCTCCTGTAACTGTTAAACTACAGTAAGTGATACTGTGTAATGCCACTTTTTTGTATATGTCCCTGCTTAACTGCTGAGGAATATGTTGGCTATACATGAAATAAAATAATTATTAATTTATTATTATGATTTTAAAGCTAGTATAAAATCATCTCACTTGACTAATAGGTGTTTTGTGCATTCAGCAGATAATCTGGAAATGAGCATTCTAAGGAATGGTTATTGACGATTACCTGCATTTCTAAATAAATTGGTCCTCACTTCAGTTTTAGTTATGTGGATTTTCTGGATATATTGTAGACTAACACAGCATAATAAAATGCTTATTCAAATGAAAACTATTGCATGAAGAAATAAAATGATAATAGAGATTTAAATATTGGAATGGCACATCCTTTTCCAATCTACCCACTATTACTTGGAGTGGTGTCTAACAGCTTCACTATTCTCTGGTTCTCAGAGCTTTGAATATTCTGCCAATTTTGTTGACCTCAACTAAAACAATTTAGTGTAACAATGTGATATTTTACTACATTATGATGATAACTAATCCATGTACTTACAAATATGTTTTGTCCTCCTTTTCAAAACACCACAATTATCATATAATAGAATGTTTTTAATTTCCAGATATCAAACCTCCAAGTTACAGAAGCAACAAGCAATAACTAAGTAACAAGTAATTAATAGCAAATCCCTCTTTCATGTGATCCTGTATGCTAACTGAGCCTTGCATACTTTATTTGCACTAATCCTATGTATTTTAAAGGGTACAAAAGCTACCATGCAAGTTATAATATGGTGTTCATTATTTTTTAAAGATTATAACTTAAAATATGCCTAGTACCCTGAAAGTGTATCATTCCACCCAACTGGTTTAGCCTTCCCAACTGCATCATGGGTTCATGGTTGATTCTAACAGATGAAAATTAAGTCCAGGTGTTGTATTGAATTTAGCTTGTTTTATATTTTTTCCTTTGCATTTACTAACTAAACACTAGTAATAACCATTAATCACCTATAAGTAAAGCAAAAAAAAGGTTGTCAGCTCACTCGTAGTGTTGAGATCCCATCATCCAGATCCAGCACGGACAATGCTGGGCAGCCAAGACAAAAACTATCAAAGCAGTCCAGCGAGATTTATGACAGAAGCTTTCAGATTAAAATATAGCTTTTATTCAGCCATATAAAAAGATAATGACAGCAAAATACACACAGTGAGCATTTCGCCTGATGTCAGAGCTCAGGCGAAACATGCATCAGACAGGTGCAGGCTGCGGCAGGGTCTCACTACTGGTCAGTATTCTGCTGCTTATGTTCCTGCATATGCACTTTCTATTAGGCATTGGCACCTTTCACTGAATCTACAGCTTTGCTCTGAGTCTCATTGACATTGTTGGGCGCTACGACAAGGAACTGACTATTTAATTTCAGTACATGTCAGCCTTATTTATTTATTGTTATTTTATCATTGGGAGTATTTTATGCTTTAGAAGCTGACTGTCTGCCATTTATTTATTTTTTATTACTCTGCACCATACATTATTTTATTGTTCCTATTTGATGAATGAATTTGGAATTATATTATAATATTCATTGATTACAATTTTTTACTATCATCAATTATGCATGGATAATTTTTCATCATTGGTGTTATTGTAATTGTTTGGTGTATATTTACCCCGTACCTCCCTACACAATTTTTCCACTTGATTTTTGTCTTCTCCTTTATTTATTTCCCTTCATGTATTTGAGTTTCTGAGATTCAATAGATAAATATGTTTAAATTATTTTCCAGTTGTGCATCATATTTATAGGTGCTATTGTTCAATGGATACACAATGCATGTACCGTATATACTCGAGTATAAGCCAACCCGAGTATAAGCCGAGACCCTTAATTTTGGGATAACTTAATGACTCGAGTATAAGCTTAGGGTGGGAAATGCAGCAGCTATTGGTAAATTTAAAAACTAAATAGATGCCAATAAAAGTAAAATTAATTGAGACATCAGTAGGTTAAGTGGTTTTGAATATCCATATTGAATCAGGCGCACCATATAATGATCCATAAATTTCATAATGGGCCCCATAAGATGCTCCATACAAAATACTACCCATATAATGCTCCATAAAGTTTATGATAGGCCCCATAAGATGCTCCATTCAAAATGCGACCCATATAATGCTCCATAAAGATCATGATGGGCCGCTGCCCCATATAATGCTCCAAAATTTTTTTGATGGGCCCCATAAGATGCTCCATACAAAATACGACCCATATAATGCTCCATAAAGATCATGATGGGCCCCATAAGATGCTCCATAATAAAATATGCCCCATATAATGCTCCATAAAGTTAATGATGGACCCCATAAGATGCTTCATACAAAAATATGCCCCATATAATGCTGCACAAAGGTTGATTATGGCCCCATAAGATGCTTCATAGAAAATGTGCCAAATATAATTCTGAATAAAGGTTGAATATGGCCCCATAAGACGCTCCATAGAAACATTTGCCCCATATAATGCTGCACAAAGGTTGATTATGGCCCCATAAGATGCTTCATAGAAAATGTGCCAAATATAATTCTGAATAAAGGTTGAATATGGCCCAATAAGATGCTCCATAGAAACATTTGTGCCACATAATGCTGCATAAAGGTTGATTATGGCCCCATAATATGCTCCATATAATATTATTCCCCATATGCTGCTGCTGTGATTAAAAAAAATTACATATTCACCTCTTGTCCTGAGCAGGTCGGGACACTGGCAATTGCGATATTCACCTGTCCCCGTTCCACCGCTGCGTGCCTCTCTGTCTTCCGCATCCTCTGCAGTGACTGTTCAGGCAGAGGGCGCACACTAAACACGTCATCGTGCCCTCTGACCTGAACGTTACAGCTAGAGGATGCAGAAGACAGAGTGGAGCACAGCAGTGGAAAGGGGACAGGTGAATATCGGAAAGCTCACCCTCCCCCGTTATGCTCACCTGCTCCCGACACGGTCCCTGACAGCTTCTCCCTGACAGATGGTCTCCGGGTGCCTGCAGCTTCTTCCTATGTTCAGGGGTCTCATCGTACCGCTCATTAAAGTAATGAATATGCAGCTCCACCCCTATGGGAGTGGTGTCACGTCCATATTCATTACTTTAATGAGCGGTACCACGTGACCGCTGAACACAGGAAGAACTGCTGGTGCCGGAGAAGCAGGGACGTGCAGAGATGCGTCGGGAGCCGATGAGTATGATGGACAGCTGCTGCTCCCCCTTCCCCACTGACCCCCTGGGGCAATGACTTGAGTATAAAGGTGCCTTCACACTAAGCGACGCTGCAGCAATACCGACAACGATGTCGATCACTGCAGCGTCGCTGTTTGGTCGCTGGAGAGCTGTCACACAGACAGCTCTCCAGCGACCAACGATCCCGAGGTCCCCGGTAACCAGGGTAAACATCGGGTTACTAAGCGCAGGGCCGCGCTAAGTAACCCGATGTTTACCATGGTTACCAGCGTAAACGATAAAAAAACAAACACTACATACTTACCTTCAGCTGTCTGTCTGTCCAGAAAGCAGAGCGGTGACATCACTGTTGTGCTTTCCTGCTGGCCGGCGCTGACACAGGATGCAGGAGGAGTGCAGAGAAGCAGAGCGCCGGGGACAGACAGCTGAAGGTAAGTATGTAGTGTTTGTTTTTTTAACGTTTACGCTGGTAACCATGGTAAACATCGGGTTACTAAGCGTGGCCCTGCGCTTAGTAACCCGATGTTTACCCTGGTTACCAGTGAAGACATCGCTGAATCGGCATCACACACGCCGATCCAGCGATGTCAGCGGGAGATCCAGCGACGAAATAAAGTTCTGGACTTTCCTCAGCGACCAACGATCTCCCAGCAGGGGCCTGTTCGTTGGTCGCTGTCACACATAACGATTTCCTTAACGATATCGTTGCTACATCACAAAAGCAACGATATGGTTAACGATATTGTTATGTGTGAAGGTACCTTAAGCCAAGAGGGGCACTTTCAGCCTAAAAAGAATGGGCTGAAAATCTCGGTTTATACTCGCGTATATACGGTAAATTTGTTTGAATTTATATTAATTAAATGCCTGTCAATAGTGATGAGGATAAGCAACAACTTGCTCAGTTCACAAATTATTGCTTTGAAATTTGAATATACAGTTTAAAGAGTAAAAAGAATGTCTAAACTTTGCTTTTTTCAAATAATTTTGTTCAGCTGGGAAAGCTATGCAACTTTAAAAATCACTTTATTTGAGAATCTGTCTTCATTCCTGTAAAATAATTGCATGTAAATGACTTCCCACATCTGCCTTATCCAAGTTTATCATCCTGCCTTCAACTGTGGTGATATCAGAATATACTCATTTGAAGTACATGTGATGGCAGTTAATAGGTCAGGGCCAGTCTCCTCCTCTGCAAGTTGTGCTTATCAAAATAACCTCTTATCCCCAGAATTAGAGAGACACAAGTGCTAAGCTGACCCTTTTACTGCCGTCATTTGTGCTCCAAAGAAGTATTTGTGATATCAATATAACTGAAAGCAAGCTAATAGACTAGGGAAAAGTAGGGGTTTAACCCCTTTACCCCCAAAGGTGGTTTGCACGTTATGGACCGGGCCAATTTTTACAATTCTGACCACTGTCCCTTTATGAGGTTATAACTCTGGAACGCTTCAACGGATCCCGGTGATTATGACATGGTTTTCTCGAGACATATTATACTTCATGATAGTGGTAACATTTCTTTGATAATACCTGCGTTTATTTGTGAAAAAAACGGACATTTGGCGAAAATTTTGAAAATTTTGCAATTTTCCAACTTTGAATTTTTATGCAATTAAATCACAGAGATATGTCACACAAAATACTTAATAAGTAATATTTCCCACATGTCTACTTTACGTCAGCACAATTTTGGAACCAACATTTTTTTTGTTAGGGAGTTATAAGGGTTAAAAATTGACCAGCAATTTCTCATTTTTGCAACACCATTTTTTTTAGGGACCACATCTCATTTGAAGTCATTTTGACGGGTCTATATGATAGAAAATACCCAAGTGTGACACCATTCTAAAAACTGCACCCCTCAAGATTCTCAAACCCACATTCAAGAAGTTTATTAACCCTTTAGGTGTTTCACAGGAATTTTTGGAATGTTTAAATAAAAATGAACATTTAACTTTTTTTCACAAAAAATGTAATTCAGCTCCAATTTGTTTTATTTTACCAAGGGTAACAGGAGAAAATGGACCCCAAACATTGTTGTACAATTTGTCCTGAGTACGGCGATACCCCACATGTGGGGGTAAACCACTGTTTGGGTGCATGACAGAGCTCGGAAGCGAAGGAGCGCCATTTGACTTTTCAATGCAAAATTGACTGGAAATGAGATGGGACGCCATGTTGCGTTTGGAGAGCCACTGATGTGCCTAAACATTGAAACCCCCCACAAGTGACACCATTTTGGAAATTAGACCCCCTAAGGAACTTATCTAGAGGTGTGGTGAGCACTTTGACCCACCAAGTGCTTCACAGAAGTTTATAATGCAGAACCGTAAAAATAAAAAATCGTTTTTTTCACACAAATTATTTTTTCGCCCCCAATTTTTTTATTTTCCCAAGGGTAAGAGAAGAAATTGGACCCCAAAAGTTGTTGGACAATTTGTTCTGAGTACGCTGATACCCCATATGTGGGCGTAAACCACTGCTTGGGCGCATGGGAGAGCCCAGTAGGGAAGGAGTGCCGTTTGACTTTTCAATGCAAAATTGACAGGAATTGACATGGGACACCATGTTGTTTTTGGAGAGCCACTGATGTGCCTAAACATTGAAACCCCCCACAAGTGACACCATTTTGGAAATTAGACCCCCTAAGGAACTTATCTAGAGGTGTGGTGAGCACTTTGACCCACCAAGTGCTTCACAGAAGTTTATAATGCAGAACCGTAAAAATAAAAAATCGTTTTTTTCACACAAATTATCTTTTCGCCCCCAATTTTTTTATTTTCCCAAGGGTAAGAGAAGAAATTGGACCCCAAAAGTTGTTGGACAATTTGTCCTGAGTACGCTGATACCCCATATGTGGGTGTAAACCACTGTTTGGGTGCATGGGAGAGCTCGGAAGTGAAGGAGCGCCGTTTGACTTTTCAATGCAAAATTGACAGGCATTGAGATGGGAGGCCAGGTTGCGTTTGGAGAGCCACTGATGTGCCTAAACATTGAAACCCCCCACAAGTGACACCATTGTGGAAAGTAGACCCCCTAAGGAACTTATCTAGATGTGTGGTAAGCACTTTGACCCACCAAGGGCTTCACTACAGTTTATAATGCAGAGCCGTAAAAATAAAAATAAAATTTTTTCCCACAAAAATTATTTTTTAGCCCCTAGTTTTGTATTTTCCCGAGGGTAACAGGAGAAATTGGACCCCAAAAGTTGTTGTCCAATTTGTCCTGAGTGCGCTGATACCCCATATGTGGGGGGAACCATTGTTTGGGTGCATGGGAGGGCTCGGAAGGGAAGGAGCGCCATTTGGAATGCAGACTTAGATGGAATGGTCTGCAGGCGTCACATTGCGTTTGCAGAGTTCCTAATGTACCTAAACAGTAGAAACCCCCCACAAGTGACACCATTTTGGAAAGTAGACCCCCTAAGGAACTCATCTAGATGTGATGTGAGAGCTTTGAACCCCCAAGTGTTTCACTACAGTTTATAACGCAGAGCTGCGCAAATGAAAAATATTTTTTTTTCCACAAAAATTATTTTTTAGCCCCCAGTTTTGTATTTTTTCAAGGGTAACAGGAGAAATTGGACCTTAAATTTTGTTGTCCAATTTGTCCTGAGTACGTTGATACCCAATATGTGGGGGGGCACCACCGTTTGAGCGCATGGCAGAGCTCGGAAGGGAAGGAGCATCATTTGGAATGCAGACTTAGATGGAATGGTCTGCAGGCGTCACATTGCGTTTGCAGAGCCCCTAATGTACCTAAACAGTACAAACCCCCCACAAGTGACCCCATATTGGAAACTAGACCCCACAAGGAACTTATCTAGATATGTTGTGAGAACTTTGAACCCCCAAGTGTTTCACTACAGTTTATAACGAAGAGCCGTGAAAATAAAAAATCCTTTTTTTCCCACAAACATTATTTTTTAGCCCCCAGTTTTGTATTTTCCCAAGGGTAACAGGAGAAATTGGACCCCAAAAGTTGATGTCCAATTTGTCCTGAGTACGTTGATACCCCATATGTTGAGCACTGTTTTACTTTTTCAATGCAGAATTGGCTGGAATTGAGATCGGACGCCATGTCGCGTTTGGAGAGCCCCTGATGTGCCTAAACAGTGGAAATCCCCCAAATATAGCTGAAACCCTAATCCAAACACACCCCTATTCCTAGTCCCAATGGTACCCCTAACCACACCTCTAACCCAGACACACCCCTAACCCTAATCCCAACCCTATTCCCAACCGTAAATGTAATCCAAACCCTAACCCTAACTTTAGCCCCAACCCTAACCCTAACTTTAGCCCCAACCCTAACTTTAGCCTTAACCCTAGCCCCAACCCTAACCCTAGCCCCAACGCTAACCCTAACCCTAGACCTAGCCCTAACCCTAACCCTAGCCCTAACCCTAGCCCTAACCCTAACCCTACCCTAGCCCTAACCCTAACCCTAGCCCTAACCCTAACCCTAATGGGAAAATGGAAATAAATACATTTTTTAAATTTTTGTAATTTTTTCTTAACTAAGGGGGTGATGAAGGGGGGTTTGATTTACTTTTATTGTGAGTTTTTTAGCGGATTTTTATGATTGACAGCCATCACACACTAAAAGACGCTTTTTAGTGCAAAAAATATTCTTTGCGTTACCACATTTTGAGAGCTACAATTTTTCCATATTTTAGTCCACAGAGTCATGTGAGGTCTTGTTTTTTGCGGGACGAGTTGACGTTTTTATTGGTAACATTTTCGGGCATGTGACATTTTTGATCGCTTTTTATTCCGATTTTTGTGATGCAGAATGACCAAAAACCAGCTATTCATGAATTTCTTTTGGGGGAGGAGTTTATACCGTTCCGCGTTTGGTAAAATTGATAGAGCAATTTTTCTTCTTCAGGTCAGTATGATTACAGCGATACCTCATTTATATCATTTTTTTATGTTTGGCGCTTTTATACGATAAAAACTATTTTATAGAAAAAATAATTATTTTTGCATCGCTTTATTCTGAGGACTATAACTTTTTTATTTTTTTGCAGATGATGCTGTATGGCGGCTCGTTTTTTGCGGGACAAGATGATGCTTTGAGCAGTTCCATGGTTATTTATATGTCTTTTTGATTGCATGTTATTCCACTTTTTGTTCAGCAGTATGATAATAAAGCGTTGTTTTTTACCTCGTTTTTTGTTTTTTTCTTACGGTGTTTACTGAAGGGGTTAACTAGTGGGCTAGTTTTATAGGTTGGGTCGTTTCGTTAAGGACGCAGCGATACTAAATATGTGTACTTTTATTGTTTTTTTTTTTATTTAGATAAAGAAATGTTTTTATGGGAATAATATATATACCGTATATACTCGAGTATAAGCCGACCCGAGTATAAGCCGACCCCCCTAATTTTGCCACAAAAAACTGGGAAAACTTATTGACTCGAGTATAAGCCTAGGGTGGAAATGCAGCATTTACCGGTGAATTTCAAAAATAAAAATAGATCATTATTTCCCCATAGCTGTGCCATATAGTGCTCTGCATGTTCATTATTTCCCATAGCTGTGCCCCATATAGTGCTCTGCACTGTTCATTATTGCCCCATAGCTGTGCCATATAGTGCTCTGCACCATTGATTATTGCCCCATAGCTGTGCCATATAGTGCTCTGCACCGTTCATTCTTGCCCCATAGCTGCCATATACTGCTCTGCACCGTTCATATTTCCCCATAGCTGTGCCATATAGTGCTCTGAGCCGTTCATTATTGCCCCATAGCTGTGCCATATAGTGCTCTGCACCGTTCATATTTCCCCATAGCTGTGCCATTTAGTGCTCTGCACCGTTCATATTTCCCCATAGCTGTGCCATATAGTGCTCTGCACCGTTCATATTTCCCCATAGCTGTGCCCCATACAGTGCTCTGCACCGTTCATATTTCCGCATAGCTGTGCCCCATATAGTGCTCTGCACCGTTCATATTTCCCCATAGCTGTGCCATATAGTGCTCTGCACCGTTCATATTTCCCCATAGCTGTGCCATATACATAGTAACATAGTAACATAGTTAGTAAGGCCGAAAAAAGACATTTGTCCATCCAGTTCAGCCTATATTCCATCATAATAAATACCCAGATCTACGTCCTTCTACAGAACCTAATAATTGTATGATACAATATTGTTCTGCTCCAGGAAGACATCCAGGCCTCTCTTGAACCCCTCGACTGAGTTCGCCATCACCACCTCCTCAGGCAAGCAATTCCAGATTCTCACTGCCCTAACAGTAAAGAATCCTCTTCTATGTTGGTGGAAAAACCTTCTCTCCTCCAGACGCAAAGAATGCCCCCTTGTGCCCGTCACCTTCCTTGGTATAAACAGATCCTCAGCGAGATATTTGTATTGTCCCCTTATATACTTATACATGGTTATTAGATCGCCCCTCAGTCGTCTTTTTTCTAGACTAAATAATCCTAATTTCGCTAATCTATCTGGGTATTGTAGTTCTCCCATCCCCTTTATTAATTTTGTTGCCCTCCTTTGTACTCTCTCTAGTTCCATTATATCTTTCCTGAGCACCGGTGCCCAAAACTGGACACAGTACTCCATGTGCGGTCTAACTAGGGATATATATAGTGCTCTGCACCGTTCATATTTCCCCAAAGCTGCCATATAGTGCTCTGCGGCGTTCATATTTCCCCATAGATGCTCCACATAAATCTGTGCCGCTGCTGCTGCAGTAAAAAAAAAATGCCATACTCACCTCTCTTGCTTGCAGCTCCCAGCGTCCGATCCAGGCGTCTCTCCGCACTGACTGATCAGACAGAGGGCGCCGCGCACACTATATGCGTCATCGCGCCCTCTGACCTGCACAGTCAGAGCGGATAGACGCCGGGAAGATGGAGCAGTGCCCGGCGGCTGGAACGGGGACAGGTAAATATGCGATACTTACCTGCTCCCGGCGTCCGGCTCCTTCTCCCGGACAGCTGTCTTCGGTGCCGCAGCTTCTTCCTCTATCAGCGGTCACCGGCACCGCTGATTAGAGAAATGACTATGTGACTCCACCCCTATGGGAGGTGGAGCCGCATATTCATTTCTCTAATCAGCGGTCCCACGTGACCGCTGAACAGTGGAAGAACTGCAGCACCGAAGACCGTGGGACAGGCGGAGAGCGTCAGGATCGCTGGAAGCAGGTAAGTATGCCTCAGCGCCCTCACTCCCTCACCCGCCGACCCTGCCACCCACCTTGACTCGAGTATAAGCCGAGAGTGGCACTTTCAGCCCAAAAATTTGGGCTGAAAATCTCAGCTTATACTCGAGTATATACGGTATTTTTTTCATTATTTAGGAATTTTTAAAAAAAATTTTTTTTACACGTGTGGAAATTTTTTTTTTAACTTTTTTACTTTGTTCCAAGGGGATCATCACAGATCGGTGATCTGACAGTTTGCACAGCACTGTCAGATCACTGATCTGTCTGAGAGCACTGCAGGCTTACCAAGCGCCTGCTCTGAGCAGGCACTTGGTAAGCCACCTCCCTCCCTGCAGGACCCGGATGCCGCGGCCATATTGGATCCGGGCCTGGAGCAGGGAGGGAGGTAGGGAGACCCTCGCAGCAACGCGATCACATCGCGTTGCTACGGGGGTCTCAGGGAAGCCCGCAGGTAGCCCCCTCCCTGAGCGATGCTTCCCTGTACCGCCGGCACACCACGATCATGTTTGATCGTGGTGTGCCGGGGGTTATTGTGCCTGGGGTGGTCCGTGACCACTCCTGGTACATAGCGCCGGATGTCAGCTGCGATAGGCAGCTGACACCCGGCCGCGATCGGCCGCGCTTCCCCCGTGAGCGTGGCTGATCGCGCTGGACGTACTATTCCATCCTTGGGAAGTAGGGCCCACCCCACATGGATGGAATAGTACGTTCAGTGGCAGAAAGGGGTTAAAAGCCACTTATATGTAGTTAGCAGGAATGAAGAAAAATCCAATAATAAAGAGTATGCAAATTCTCACAACTTTCCATGCTGGACAAAATTCTAACAAAAATAAGATGTCTCAGACTACCTTAACAAAGAGTTTTTGTAGCAATTTTTTTGGCTAGGAAAAATGATTTTCCATTATTTTCAAGTAATTTTTTAAATTGTTTTTTTTTGCCTTTCTTTCATTTTTTGGCCAATTAAAAATGTATTGTACAATCCATAGCAAAAAAAATAAAACCAATAGGCATGCTGGGCTTTGAAAGAAGAGAAATAATGACACAATAGTGTAGGAATTGCAGTGATCAGCCTCAGTTGGCACAAAACATCATATTATAAATTTAATGCTGTTTTTGGAACCACCAGTACATTGGCTTTTTCTAAAGTTTTTCTTTCATTTGGATAACAGGTTGCATAATTCTGTACCTCCTACTTCCGTGGAGGTATGTATGAACCTACAGAAGAATTTACATGATATCTTATGATGTATACTTACAATATTCCAAAAAACCTACTGTCTCGGGAATGGTCAATTTTTGTTTCTTTATTGTCATTCCCATCTGTTAGCTCCCTGCTCTCATGTTTGTTGAGAGCAGTTAATGATTTGGTAAGGGCAAAATGTGAGACTGAAGCATTGTATAATTACTGAATGTATTGAATTTGCTTTGTTTTCCAGGTAACAATACTCCAATGTCGACCTTGGTTTGACCCACCAGTCTGCGGAGGTTCTGGTGTTACATATTGATGAGATGCCACCCATTATCCTCAACCAATGATCTTTTGGCAAGAATTTTCATGGCATTACAAGCCCCTACAGACCACATGCACCAATAGAATTTTACCCGTTTTGCTGGTGAAATTTGTTTTAGATGTAAAAAGTTGAAAATCACATTGTGACTAGTGTTTTCACTTGATTAACTGAAATTAGCCTTGTGTAGTAATTCATACAATTTATTAGTTGTGTGGTTTGAACTTTTATTGGATTCCCTCTATACCAATTATACTTAGAATTTGATTTCTCATTTAGAAAAATCATATATCACATGGAGCATGCTGAGTTAGGGCAGTTTTGGAATTAAACAATGTAACGGCAGTAAAATCAATTTGTTAAAATCTAAGTAAAAATAAAGAATACATACCCAAATTTATAATCACATACTAATAAAATAGCCCACAAAGCCTTTACTCATTAGGCAAACAAAGCCAAGACATCCATAGAAATGTATAGATAGGACTTCCACTATTGAATGTTAGTTTTCTACATGCCATGTAAAAAGGGATTGATTTCACATGAAAAGTCCAAACAGCTATTAATTAGTTAAGCTAAGTGAGCAACTGGGTTTCCTTTATGATGAGCTATGACTTTGTGCCCACATAGGCCCCTTAACCCTGCTGTTCTGTTCAGGTCATAGTGACCTGAACAGACTTTTTGTGGCCCTGTAGATTTTTTTCTGTAAGTCTATAAAACTTGAGACTCCTTGACTTTTCCTCATTTGGGGGGACCTACCTATGAGTATTTTTTTTTTCCCTTTACTTTTTGCTACACGCAAAAAGTTACACTTATGTTCGGGTCATAGTGACCCGACATCGTTTCTTACAGCTGCGAGGCCATATTTTCAGTGAAATAAAGGAGTTATAACCTCAGTTGGGTCTTTTTATTGCATCTACTATTGTATATCAATTGATTTATTTCCTAAATTATTTCAATGGGGTCGTACACGCGCTCTACCGGGGGTATTCATTGAGATCTGCGCACCATAAAAATGGCTTTATATTGATTATTTTTGTTGCGCAGTCTATTCTAAAATGTAGAGTGCATCCGGAGAGATCACTAGGTGTGCACTACACGTGCATATTATGCGCAGAACGGACTGCTCAGAACGCGCTGTCTAAGACTTTTTTTTTGTAAAGCTGAGCTGTAAAGTCTTGCAAATAATTTTTTTTTCCTAAGTAAGTCTGTCTTCCTGGCTTATCTGCTTATTTTCAGAAGGGTTCTTATCTTCTCTGCTCTTATCAGTACACATCTGCTAGCCCAGACATGTTACCTTTCAGTTTCTTTGGAGAGCAGCTGTGTGCTTCTACCCCCATGGCCTCTTCCGGCATCAAAAGAAAAAGATGCAGCTATTGCCCTTCCACTTGTGACAAGAAGACGAGTATAACATGTTCTGGCTGTAAAACATTTCTATGCAAAAATCATGTGTATTGTTTTTCATGCAAGAATCCGTAAATTTATATGATCATGTAAATATATTCACATTGTAATGTTTATTATCTTTAATTTTTTATCACAAAATGTTTGATTTGATTGTTTTGTTTTTTTGTTTTTTACAAAATATGTGTAGTTTTCTATTTTCGTTTTGCTCATTGGATGGATGTTTTTTCAGAAAAAAAAAAAAAGAAAAGATTTCTAGTTCATTTTTCTTTTTTTTTACTACCAAACATGTTCACAAACAGTCTAGTAAGCAAAAAGTATAAAAAAAATGGAGTTAGAGTGTCTAAAATCAAGGTTTAATAAGCCGGGTCATAGTGACCCGGAACACTACAAGTGTATAGTAAATGCAAACAAAACAGCAGGGTTAAAGGAATTGTCCATCTGAAAAGATAGATCTTTAGATATGTTTAAACTTGAAATATAGGTAAATCACACCACAGTATTTACATAGGTCACTCTAAAGGGAATCTGTCAGCAGGTTTCTGATATTTAATCTTAGAGTATAATTATATAGGGTTCTAGATCCTGATTCCACAGGTTTATTAGTCTATGTGTTGTAGTTTCAATACAAACATAGTTTTATCTGCAGGAATTTAAGACTAAAGGACTACAGCTCATGTGACTATTAGTCAGGCTAATCTGTGTAGCCATGCCCCCACCTCTGATTAGCAGCAGCTAGAGTTTACAGGAAGCTATCACGCAGGGGTGTGGGTGGGTTATAAACAGAACATGAGTCTTAGCTCTGCTACATCTACATCAGACAAAACAGATATTTTGTAAAAACTACACTAAGCAGTCCAGTTAGTGATACATCCCTGGAATCAGGCTTCCTTGTGCTATATTAAGCTGCTTTCAGATTTTATAGCAAAAATCTGCTGACACATTCCCTTAATAGATCACAAGAGCTTACTGGTGTTCACATAGGGAGTTGTCAGGCTGTTTAAGTGTCAGTACTAGCAGGACAATAAAGAAATAATCAATAAAATAAATTGGAAACAGGCCAAGTCTAATATTTGGGGTCCCAGAGCCGATAATGAGTTATATATTAATTGGCAAAGCATAAAATTGTAATGTAAATTAAATATGGTGCCATGCGCCTCTTTGGCTCCTGAATCAACCTTTCAATAGTTCTGAGGATCAGCTGAATTAAAAGGCTGGTCAGCAGAACCAACATTATCTTTGTCAGTGTCATTTTTAGGGACCTTTCACACTGCCTTCTTTGCCAGGTTCAGTGGTCAGGTCTGGGCTTCGATCCAATCCCCCACAATCTACTTAGTCTGAGTGTCTGCCTAGAAATGATGCTCAACAGAGAACATGGCACCATTATAGTCAACAGCTCTGTCAACGCATAGGCCCAAATCGCGTTTTGCAGGGAGTGCAGACATAAGCCCCAATGGAACAACTGAATGTGGTGAACAACACATTGTGAAAGGGCCCTTACTACTGAATGATTGAGAAAATGTCATGCAAACAAAAAAGACTGCCACCACCATGGACTTTTCCTGGAGCAAATTTTTCCTGTAGTAACTTTTGAGGGAAGTCACTGTCTTTTCCGCTGTCAACTCTGCCTCCAGAGTAGAGATGTGATGCTAGTCACTTCTCACGGCCAAGCCGTGAGTCAGAGTGGTGAAGAAGTACAAGGTCAGAAGCCAGGAGGGTATTTCATAAACAGAAGGACGAGACAAAAGCGTAGTTAGGTAACATTCCGAGATCACAGTACTGGGAGGATAACGGATCAGAGCTGAAGAGGTTAAACAGCCGGATGTTCAGAATGAAGTCCAAGGTCAGGCAACAGATCAAGCATACAGAACTCAAAGCACAGGGAGCACAAATCTCATTTGTTGAATGTATGTCTGGCAGTGGTGTGGGTGAAGCAGCTCAGATAAGTAGGCATGGCAATCACCCGGGGTAGTGAAGACTTGGAGACAGTCGATGCCTCCCAGTCACAGATTGGCTAGTCGAGCTGGCAGTCGACACACTGACAGCTCATCTTTCCCCTGAACCAGATTGGATGGCCATGCTGTCAATCAAAGTACTGACAGCTGTCAGTAACTGCATCCCAGACACCCTGAGGGGTGAACGTGACAGGAGGCACGTGTCAACAGAGTGGAAGCATCTGACAGCAAGAGAATGAAGCGGTAACTTTTTACATTAAGATGAAGTAAGAAAGAATAAAATGCATTACATGATTGTTTGCCATTTTTTTCCCAGCAGGAACATTATAGAATTGGTAGGTATTCTTTCCATAGGCAAGTTCTTGTGAAAGTTTTAGGTCTCCTCAGTAGAGTAGAAATACAAAGTTTCCAAATGCATTCTGGGAAATTGTTGTTTCCATAATGTGGGTTGTCAGTGTTTATTGGAAGAACGCAGCCAAGTTGAATGTTCCGTACTGACGGGAAACAAGTTGCTCACCAAGCTTGGCTTGTCAGTGAGAGTTAAACCAGTCACTGATCCTAATTCTGACACTGTTGTAGGAGCATACCAATTTTTAATCGCTACATGACTTGTCAGATTGAATATGCATTGCATGGATAACTCAGAAAACATCTTAATAACTAGACGCCATTGAACACTTGTTTCCAATTAATTCATGTTGCATTTTTCTTAAAGCTAATATACTGTCTACAGTGACTTTTGCAGAAAAAATACTTTATTATGCAAATGCAAAGTTTATTACATTTAATGTTTAGCTACTTTATGCTAACATAAATATTTACTTGAAAACTAGTAGATTAGACATATTTACATAGTTGAATTACTACTAGATATTTGTGGCATTTTCTTAACAATGAACAACATTATATATTAATAAAAATAAGTATATTCTCCACAACTATACCTGACCCTGTTTGCACAATTGAATATAACTATACATCCTTTCCAGAGTCTGCAAGTGTGAAGGGCACTGTTTTAAAGCTAGGAACCAACATAAGCAGCCAGTTTTAGCTCTGATTGCTGCTGTTTAACCATTTAGATGCCAGATCAATCACTGACAGCAGTTCAACAGAATGATCATTGTTCATACACAAGAAAGAACATTGATCAGACTACCATATCAACAGGGGTGATGAAAACAAGACCACCAAGGGCCAAATATATGAAAAGGTGCCAAAAAGACTAATCCCCATGTGGATGTCTTAAAAGATACACCTCATGGACACTCCCAATGAATACTACCAACAATATAGAAAAATAGGAGTATAACGCCCAATTCAATAGAAAAAGGTAAATTTTATTAGTTACAAATAATTATGGGCAAAAACAGCGACCGCACCTTGAGAAAGATAAGCGAAACGTGCGTCGGTGGTGGCGTGGTGCGTGTCCAGACTCGGATACACTATGGGTAAGCAAGGCTAATGTGGGGAAATTTGGGCTTTATGTACTGAGCGCACATCCACCATTACTTTTGGTGTTACACTGTTTTTGCCCATTACTCTTATGTTCTCCTTGTAATAGTATGCACTAAGCACTTTATTTACTGCCCATTTGTGTAGCTGCATGTCTGGACATTGGTAGTCTTCACTACCTGATCCTAGTCTGTTTAATTATTTGTAACTAATAAAATTTACCTTTTTCATATCAACAGGGGGCCAGATGAAAGCCCCTTGGCGTATATAGTAGTTAATTCTTGTGAAGCCCCAGAGTTTAGAACATCCAATAAAATGATTGCAAGTTAAATTAGGCAAAAGGGATCAACAAAGTAAAGTAAAAAAACATTATGAGTCTAAAAAAATGATGACACTTTGCTTTTTGTTTACAAAGTTCTGAACAGCAAAGGGTACTTAGGCTCTAGCACCTGCCAGAGTTGGAAATTCTTTGTGATGTCGGCTACGGTGATAACTGAGACCCTGGAGAACGTGATGAGGGTCATAAATACTGATCCCCGATCGCAGTTATTGAGTGAATAATGGTTATTAAAAAAAAGGGTGCCTGCTGTTAAAATAATTTCTCTCACTTCTGACGTGATATATATGTCATAGGAGAGTGAAATGATCCCCCCCCGAGATTCCCTGATGTCTTCATAACCCGGTGTCATCTTGCAGGGAAAAAAAATTTGGGTGCTTGCGCAGTGCACTTGCCGAGATCTGTTTGCTGGTACCCGGTAACAATAGGCATTTTTTCCTATTGGTTCCTTTTAATCACTGTGATTAATCACTTTGTCACCCTCTTAGTTAGTAGTTAGATAAAAAAAAAATTAAATTATTTTTTCCATTCTTCACAGTAGGGTTAGGGTTGGGTTAGGGTTGTGTTAAAGTTAGGGTTGGGCTTACGGTTTTGCTGTGCTAAGGGTTGTGTTAGGGTTGGGGTAGAATTGCTTTTTTTTCAAAAGTAAAGAAAACAATGACAATACAATGGCCAGTGTTGAGCGCAAATACTCGTTATTCTAGGTGCTGCAGGTGCTTGGGTATGAACCAAGTATCGTGGATCCTCGCACGTTGCATTTGGGTGTCTAACAGCCAGGAGACATGTAGGGCAGTGACTCGATCATGTCACTCAAGCACCCATGATATTCGGTGCATATCCGATCACCTGATGCAAACTGGAATAGTGAACAATTGCGCTCAACACTAATGGCGACATATTCAATATAACGACGTAATGTTACTAAATTCTGTGTAATAACTGTTCAAAATACTACCTATACCCCTGGATAAAATCCTTGAGGGGTGTGTTAGGGCTAGCGGAACGCACCAAATATTTAGAGAAAAGGAATAAGGTGCGTTCGCAGCCCGGGGTCCACCGTGCAGAGCTGGAACCTACTGCTAAGCAATGATGGACTATTTGGCGGTACAATGAGGATACACACGGGTTAGCTTCACCCTGTGTGAAAGAAGGGAACCCTGTTGCGTCACAGGGCCACAGTACTGCACATAACAGAAATAATAATTAAATAGCACGAAAGTGCATGCGATGCCGCACTGGCAGATGCCACTAACCACCCAGACTTGGATTTGGAAAGCTCGGTGATAGCGCACGGCGCCACACTGGCAGTCACAGCAGTAGACGATGCTTGTGTACCAATGTTGGTTACAAGTCGGGCTCTAGATTACAATCATCCTCCTTACGCGAGCATTCAAACACAAGGGAGGGGATGATTAAAGAGCGACTTTCACTCACAACACACACACATAAACAAGTGTTAACTAGCGCATGGTTGTGCGGCCATGCGAACCTTTTATAGCTGCAGCAAGTTCAGGACCTTCCTCGAGGACCAATGAGAACTGCTACAGTAACTGAGCAGCTTCAGGACCTTCCTAGAGGACAAATAGGAGCAACTGCAGTATCTGAGCATGTGACCCCAGACCTCCACTGAGAGGTCTTCCTTTGGGCATGCTCAGAAGGGAAAAAAGCAGGACTTTGCCCCAGAGACGTCTCCTCGCCGCTGATCAGTACAGGCTACAATGGCAGAGCCTGGAAAGGCAGCAGTAACCCTTTGCACAGAATCAGACTGAGCTAGATGCTGGGACCGACGTCTCCGCTGAGCAGGCTCCACTGTGGCTGATGCAGAATGAGAGACCGCAGCAGACATGGTTCGAGATTCCCCCTGTGCAGCGGCGGGAACTCAACTCCTAACATCACCCCCCTCCCAGGGCCCCCCCAGGCCTCGCTATGCTCAAAGGCTGCAATGAGCAGCGGAGCCGAATGTGCTCTGCAGGTTCCCAGGTTCTGTTCTCAGGGGCGTGGCTTTTTCAGTCCACCAGATAGTATTTTTTGCCACGTACTACCTTGCACCCCACGATAGCATTCACCTTGTATTCATCTGTGGACGAACCCGATGTCCCAGCAGATGACTCAGAAAACCGGGACAAATAGACGGGCTTTAAGAGGGAACAGTGGAAGGTGTCGGTGATACCAAGGCGTGGAGGAATAGCCAAACGGTAGACCACAGGGTTAACCTGTTCCAGAACCTTGAAAGGACCAATGTAGCGAGGCACAAACTTAGTGGACTCAACTAACAGCCTGATGTTATGAGCGGAGAGCCACACTAAGTCGCCAGGAGGAGTGGGGCGCCGGTGAGCAGAAACCCTCATTCTCTCCTTGGAAGCCCGAATGGCATTGTGTGTGCAGTCCCAAATGTCACGTGCCTCCACTGCCCAGTCTGCCACCCTGGAATCAGTGGATGACATGGGCATGGGCACAGGGACCTGTGGATGCTGGCCAAAATTAAGGAGAAAAGGAGTCTGCCCAGTGGAATTGGCTACGGCGTTGTTCAGAGCAAATTCTGCCCAAGGTAGCAAAGATGCCCAGTCATCCTGCCTAGCAGAGACAAAATGTCGCAAATATGTCACCACAGTCTGGTTGGCCCTCTCTACCAACTCATTCATCTCGGGATGATATGCAGAGGAGAGAATTAGTTCTATGCTGAGTAAACGACAGAGCTCTCTCCAAAACCAAGACGCGAATTGTGGACCCCGAGAACTCAGCCGCTGGGCCGTCTGTAAGTACACCAAGTTCTTGTGGTCTGTGAACACTTGGAAGGGAAAGCGAGCTCCCTCCAAGAGGTGTCTCCACTCTGAGAAAGCCAACTTCATGGCTAGCAACTCCCTGTCCGGGAATCTCCCTAGTGGCCAAAGCGTCTTTCACATGGTCAGCCAGCCCTCTCCAAAATACCGGGATAAGGGCTTTATCTGACCATTCCAGCTCAGATGCTAATGTCCGGAAGTGGACGGCAAAATGGCTGACCATGGATGAACCCTGAGTCAACGCCAGCAGTTAGAGCACCGTAACATGGGTGACTTGGGGTCCTAAAAAGACCTGTTTCAGAGTGCTCAAAAACCGAGGAGCACTCTGCACTTACTTAGCCAGACCCTGGCGCTAGTATATGTTAGGGCTAGCGGAACGCACCAAACAATTAGAGAAAACGAATAAGGTGCGTTCGCAGCCCGGGGTCCACCGTGCAGAGATGGAACCTGCTGCTAAGCAATGATGGACTATTTGGCGGTACAATGAGGATACACACGGGTTAGCTTCACCCTGTGTGAAAGAAGGGAACCCTGTTGCGTCACAGGGCCGCAGTACTGCACGTAACAGAAATAATAATTAAATAGCACGAGAGTGCATGCGATGCTGCACTGGCGGATGCCACTAACCACCCAGACTTGGGTTTGGAGAGCGCGGTGATAGCGCACAGTGCCACACTGGCGGTCACAGCAATAGACGCTGTTTGTGTACCAGTGTTGTTTGCAAGTCGGGCGCTAGATTACAATCATCCCCCTTTCGCGAGCATTCAAACACAAGGGAGGGGATGATTAAAGAGCGACTTTCACTCACAACACACACACATAAACAAATGTATACTAGCGCATGGTCATGCGCCATGTGAACCTTTTAAAGCTGCAGCAAGTTCAGGACCTTCCTAGAGGACCAATGAGACCTGCTACAGTAACTGAGCAGCTTCAGGACCTTCCTAGAGGACCCCAATAGGAGCTACTGCAGTATCTGAGCATGTGACCCCAGACCTCCACTGAGAGGTCTTCCTTTGGGCATGCTCAGAAGGGAAAAAGCAGGACTTAGTCCCAGAGACGTCTGCTCACCGCTGATCAGTACAGGCTACAATGGCAGAGCCTGGAAAGGCAACAGTAACCCTTTGCACAGAATCAGACTGAGCGAGACGCTGGGACCGATGTCTCTGCTGAGCAGGCTCCACTGTGGCTGATGCAGAATGAGAGACCGCAGCAGACATGGTTTGAGATTCCCCCTGTGCAGCGGTGGGAACTTGACTCCTAATATTGTGTGGTCTCTTGTGGGGGCTTCCACTGTGTGGGCACCACAGGGGCTCTCCAAACACGACATGGTATCTGGTAATTGTTTTAGCAAATTTTACATTCAAAAAATCACATGGCACTCCTTCCCTTCCAAGCCCTGTCAAACAGTAGACTTCCCACACAAATAAGGTATTGGCGTGCTCAGGGGAAATTGCACAATAAATTTTGTGGTCCATTTTCTACTGCTACCCTTATGAAAATATAACAGTTTAGGTCTAAAGTAAATGTTTTTGAAAAAAAATTAAATGCTAATTTTTTTCTTCCACAATGCATCAATTCCTTTGAAGCACCTGAAGGATTAATAAACTTCTTGAATGTGGTTTGGAGCACCATGAAGGGTGCAATTTTTTGAATGGTGTTACTTTTGGATTTTTTTCTCATAATGGGCTGTGGTCCCTAAAAAAATTGTTTTGTAAATTATGTTGTTAAAAATCTGAAATCGCTGGTCAACTGTCAACTGTCAACCCTGTCAACCCTTCTAACTTTCTAGCCCCCAAAAAATAATGCTTCAAAAATGTTGCTGATGCAAAGTAGACATGTGGGAAATGTTATTTATTAATTATTTTGTCTGACATATCTCTGAGATTTAAGGGCATAAGAATAAAAAATTTGATAATTGCAACATTTCAAAATTTTTGCTAAATTTCCATTTTTTTCACAAACAAATGCAAGTCATATCAAAGAAATGTTACCACTATCATGAAGTGCAATATATCCCCCAAAAAATGTCAGAATTAGTGACATACTTTGAAGGGTTCCAGAGTTATCACATCATAAAGTGAACAATGTAAAATTTGTTTTGGTCATTAAGATCAAAATTGGCTCTGTCAAAAAGTATGCAAGTTTGGCATTATTATTATTTTATTTACAGAAATCCTCATCACTGTCCCCATCGGGACTCACATTTTATTCCCTTTATTACTGCAGATATGCCTTTTAACGGAGGCCAATAAGGGGTCTTATTCTTCAGCACTGCTTTTAATGGCACTCAGGAATAAGTGAATAGCGCAGTCCCACAGCTGAAATTCCCACAGGTGACAACTGAACATGAGATCTGACACCCTGCAGTATTGGCCCTGGATGGATTTGGAAACCAATTGGTGCCGATTAACCTCTTAAGCTGGGCACAATGTATGGAGATGCTGCAATATAAGGGGACACTACACTGTATAGGGGCACAATGTGTTGGCACTAGCAGGCAAATTTGCAATTCTCTAGAAAAAAAAGAATGGCTTAGAAGTTACAAAATAGTCACTGCTGCCATAGATTAATTCATTGAGACATGCAGTTTCTACAATAGGGTCTCTTTTTGTGGGTTTTCTGCTGTTCTGGCACCTTAGGGGCTCTGTAAGTGTTGCCCCCAAACTTTTCTAGCAAGATCTGTGCTCAGAAAGCCAAATAGCGCTCCTTTCTTCTCAGACCTGAGGGGGTGCCCGGACAGTACCTTCTGACTACAAATAGGACATCACCACTGTCAGGAAAAATTAGGCCATAAACTGTTGGGTTCAGTTTCCCCTATTAACCCTTGTGTAACTTACAAATTTGCAGCAAATTAAGAAATTTAGATTTTTTACCACTAAAATGTTATATTTCCATGTCCCAATGTTATAAAATTCTGTGTGGTACCTGTGGATTCAAAATATTCACCTCACTTCCAGATGAATTCCATAAGCAGTAAAGTTTCCAATGTGGGGTCACTTGTGAGAGTTTCTGCTGTTCTGGCACCTCAGGTGCTCAGCTAATGGAGCCCACAATCTATTTGAATGGAATCTGTGTTCTAAAAGTCAAATAGCTCTCCTTACCATCTGAGCCCTGCCATGTCCTCAAACAGTAGTGTATACCGTATTTTTCGGACTATAAGATGCACCGGACCATAAGACGCACCCCAAATTTGGGGTGAAAATTGCAGAAAAAAAGATTTTTTATAAGATGGGGGTCCGTCTTATTGTCCGAATTTACAGTATCTTACCTGAGGGCTGGCGGTGGCAGGGCAGGGTCACAGGAGGCAAGGTGTCGGCAGAGGTGGGGTGATGCTGGGATGAGGAGGTGCTGGGATGAGAAGGTGCTGGGATGAGGAGGTGCTGGGATGAGGAGGTGCTGGCATCAGGAGGTGCTGGGATCAGGAGGTGCTGGGATCAGGAGGTGCTGGGATGAGGAGGTGCTGGGATCAGGAGGTGCTGGGATGAGGAGGTGCTGGGATGAGGAGGTGCTGGAATGAGGAGGTGCTGGGATCAGGAGGTGCTGGGATCAGGAGGTGCTGGGATCAGGAGGTGCAGTGAGAGGTATGGCATGAGAGGGGTCCCAGGCTTACCGTGCAGGCAATGCAGGCTTACCGTGGCGGCAGAGGTGCGGTGGCAGAGGTGCGGTGGCAGAGGTGCGGTGGCAGAGGTGCAGTGGCAGAGGAGTCGCAGTAAGCAGGGTCCCTTTCCCCGGTATGGTGAATCAGCAGCCCGGTAAGCAGCAGAGCCGGGTGAATCCTGTTATTATTGGTGGGCGCGGCCATCTTCCTGAGGCCGCGCGTGTGCAGATGAAGCGCTCTGCTTCCCGGGGCTTCAGGAAAATGGCCGCGGGAGGCCGCGCGTGCACAGATGGACATTTTCCTGAAGCCTCGGGAAGCAGAGCGCTCCATCTGCGCACGCGCGGCCTCGGGAAAATGGCCGCCACCACCGATAACAACAGGATTCACCCGACTCTGCTGCATACCGGGCTGCTGCATCACCTCACCGGAGAAAGGGACCCCGCTTACTGCGCCTCCTCTGCCGCCACACCTCTGCCGCCGCACCTCTGCCGCTGCACCTCTGCCACCGCACCTCTGCCGCCACGGTAAGCCTGCATTGCGACTATTAGATGCACTCCCCATTTTCCCCCCTTTTTTTGGGGGGAAAAAGTGCGTCTTGTAGTCCGAAAAATACGGTAATTACATATGTAGTACCGGCACGTTCAGTAAAAATCGAATAGCAAATTATAGGTTCCATTTTCTCCTATTATCCCTTGTTGAAATTATAACACTGGTGCTAAAACATTATTTTAGAGGAAAAATGTAATTTTTTGTTTTCACTAAATGTTATAAAGTTTTGTGAATCACCTGTAGGTCACAAATGCTTTATACACTAGATTAATTAAAATGGTGACACTTGTGGGGGGTTTCTGCTGTTTTGGCACCTTAGGGGTTCAGCTAATGGTGACTACAATCTGTTAAATTGGAATCTGCGTTCTAAAAGCCAAGTAGTCCTCTTTCCAGTCCGATCCCTGTTGTGTGCTGAAACAGTAGTAAACAACCACAAATGGGGTAAAAATGTGTGTTCCAAAATTCAAATGGTGCTCCTTCCCTTTTGAGTCTTGCCATTTGTCCAAATAGAGGCTTTTGACCACATGTGGAATATCAGCACTCTCAGCATAAACTTGGTAACAAATTGGGGGACCATTATCTCATCCTATTCTTTCTAAAAGTGAAAAAGTTGGAACTAAAGCATCTTTTTCATGAAAAAATGGGAAATTGCTGTTAAACTTTTAATCCCTCTAACATTCTAACAAAATAAATTGGCATTTGAAAAGTGATGTAGATGTAAAGTAGACATATGGGAAATGTTACTTATTATTTATTTTGTACTGCATAACTAATTGGTTTAAGGATAAAAAAAATGTATAGTTTGAGATTTGCACATTTTAAACGTTTATCACAAAAATTACAATATTTTTAAAAATAAAATATATTAACCTAAACTTACCACTAACATAAAGTACAATGTGTCACAAAAAACATTCTCAGAATCACTGGGATCTGTTGAAGCATTCCAGAGTTATTAGCATATAAAGTGACACTGGTCAAATTTCAAAAATTTGGCCTGGTTTTTAAGGTAAAAATTGGCTAGGTCATGAATGGGTTAAATTCCCTATCATTATGTCTTTTGATTATGGGAGGAAATCAGAGAATGCAGAGGAGACCCATGCAATTATGGGGAGAACATACAAATTCTTTGCAGACAGCCCTCCGAGGAAGCCCATGCGACACACGCTTTGGGGCTGACAGCATTTGGTCCCAGGTGGGTACAATGGGTAAGAACAAAATTTAGCCTGATTTCTACAGTTTTCGCTCCCTTAAAGTGATAAACACCTCATTATTTAAGTAGTGATACACATCTTTCTTACTTATGTATTTTATATAAGTGATCTAAGAATTCATATTTTTTTCTGCATGGGAATAATAACTTCATGGGCACTGGCACTTCATGAGACTTGTTGCCCTTCTTCCCAATCCACTATACTAACTTGGAACCATGTGCTTTACACCTATGTAAATCAACTATGCACTTTGTCTTTTTATGTGATTTATGTTACTTAGTTTTATGCATTGTAATATCTTTTGAATAAACTTTGATATATTTTATATGGGATAATTTTTGCTCTTTTTTCTTTTGTGCATTTTCAAATTCCTTGCAGGTGTTGTCTTTGCTGGGATTTGAACCCAGAACTCCAGCGCGATAACGCAACAGTGCTGACAAATGAGACACCATACTGCCCCATACATACATTAGTTTTAAGAATGAGTCAGTTTTTCTTTTCTGTGAGAGCATGTCTTATTCTTATTAGTTTAATAGATCAGAATAGGTTATAGATGAACAGATTGCTTCATACAGCCCTCGTCCTTGGTCTAAGTCACTGCTCTTTGGTCATGGACAGGAGATGAACAAATTTCCTTCCCTCTAGTATCTTATTCTTGTCTTATGATTAGTCAGGCTGTCAAGAAGATGTCACACAAGGCAGGCGAAAACTAACATTACACTGGTTAACTTAGAAGCCAAGGAAATTTTCACAGCTCCTGTCACCGACCAGAGAGCTCTGACCTTGACCATTGATTGCAAGAAGATATCCCTCCATGTCTATAATCGGCCATTAATGTCTATGGACATCCGTGAGACACAGATGAAACGAGGAAGTCATGCTTTGTACTACAGCGTTCAAGTCTACTTTTATGTGTTTTTTACTGGCATTATAATAAGAGTCAATGAATAAAAAAAGTTCAATCTACCTGATTCAGTGAGAAAATAGAGATAAGAAAAATACTGATTCAACTAGAAAGAAACTAGAATAACAACCGGAGAAAAAATTGGCTCATTTCTGTTGGATATTATGTCTCCTTCCTTAGCATGTCAAAAAACATGTCTAAAAAAATAAAAAAAATGTGGTGCAAGGCATTAAACACAGGTTTTTTAGGGTACAAATTAAAATGGTTATCCACTGCTGGACAACTCCAGCTTCAACAAATCAGGACCTGAATTAAAATAAAAGCATTGCATATTCGTCTACAACAGTGGTCCCGATCCAGCACTGTTGTCGACGGTGTTTCTGGTGGGTGACATGACAATGTTGGTTCTTGTGCCGGCTGCTGTCAATGTCAGTTGCAGCCTTTACTACTCCAACAGAGCAGATATCTGCCCTGATGCAATATTAATGAGGCTCAGCTGATGAGTGGCTGCTTATTGGCTGCCACCTGCACTTGACCCAGCAATGTCATGACACTGTCCAGGAAGAGCGCTGTTGGCATTGCTGGAACAGCGCTGTTCCACTGTTTTTATTTTGTATGGGGTCTTCACTTGATTAAGCTGGGGCTGTCCAGTAGAGGACAATCACTTTAAGCCTGAATTCTTTAGCAGAAAACTTAGAAATCAGCATTGTGTTCTGAAGTGGCTTCTGCTCCAGTGTGCTTTATTATTTAACCCTTGGATGCCTTTCAGCATTTTATCCTTGGACTGTCGCTTTACTTTCTGTACTTGATTGCCTAAACTTTACACTTTCAATTACTGACTCTGCTATTTTCCTTATCCCTCAATTATCTCCAAATAGTTATAAGGGTATAAATTTGAAAGGGTAATACTTGAATATTCTTGGGTCTTTCTGTAGTAGCTTATCTGAGTTGTCGGATTCATAGCAGTTTGTACAGAGATGTAGTATACTCATGTCCATTAGGCTAACACTCCAGCCCCAATATAGTGAACTATATTTGCATTGCAAACTCATAAATATTTTGCAATTCATGATTTGTTATACTTAATACAAGTTGACGTTTTAACATTAATGAAAAACTCGTGAGCACACACTACTACAATGATTTATCACAGCTTCCAAGCCAGTTGTCCATTAGCAAGAAAATATTTATATTTTTATAGAGAATGGAGATCTATTTCAGCAATATCTTTTATCAATGTGTGTTGAGGGAAATCAATATTTAACACATTGCTACTATATGTCATCACAAAGAATGTTTTATGGCACATAAAGGTGCTGAGTGTCTGACATTATCAAAGGCATTGGGAAGTCCAAAAGTGTGAGAAACAGAAGCATATTATCTACTAACAGAATGAGCTGCCATCCTACAGTCGACATTTAGACATTTATAAGTTACCTGAAGTTTAGATGGATTACACCTTTCTGCTGGGTAGAAGGTTTAAGAATGACTTAATCTTCATTTGCCCCAAGCAAGTTGAAAAATGACCCAGAAAAGAAGTCTCCTGTGGCTGATTTTAACTCAGCAAAGGTTTTTTTTTTATCATCCTTGAAAGAGATATTATTCATTTTTTTCCTCTTTTGGACTTTTTAATTCATTGTAAATGTTATGATATGGAAGGCATGCAGTAAAAGAACAGAAAAAAAGTCTCAAAATGTGCCAGGCACTAAACAGCTTTTTTAAATGGGAGAATAAAATAAAATTGAATGCCTGTAATAAAATATGCAGAACACTTCTAGCTTATCGCAAAGTTTAAACGCAAGATTTAAAGATGGCATTAGAATTATAATATAGTTTATATCTCAACTTTTATAAACGGTCATGATTTTTAATACATTTAAACTTTTTATTTGCCCTACTGGTGGCAACCAATTTGTCGTTTTATTACATCAAGCATCTTCAGTCAGAAGGAGAATGTCAGCATTAACGTAACTCATTTTACAGAACATTGCAGCTTGTTGTGCTGGCTGATTTAATATTGTGAGAAAAGTTTTAGTTTAGTGATTGGGTTTGCAAAATTGCAAGAAAAAAGTTTCAAATAGGTTTGGAAGTTTTTTAAGTGAGATGCTAAATCTACTGCTGTGTGTTAACATTAAGTTTTATCATCCCTGACCTAAACCACCTACGGTAATTGTCAGTGAAAATCCTAAGGCTGCGTTCAGACGTAGTATTCATACTGCAGCTTGTAACCACGCCCTCGGAAGAAGCAACCCTGTGAAATGGCGCTCGTCGGGCGAGGGGACCGCTCTGCAGCAGTTAACCCTTTACACACTGCACTACAGCACCATCACCAGCAACCATTCAGTAGCAGTTAAAATTCTTTTTTGATCTATTCCAATATACCTGCACACTTATACTGTATTCTAGGATGTTTATTTGGTGTTAAAGAAGTTGATCATTAATACTTCCTTGTGTTCTTTCAATCTTTGAACATTTTCTGAATTTTTTGGATTTTCAATTTCCACCACTTACTAGGCAGCGTCTAATATTGCTTCTTTGCAAAACTCGGCAGTAGCAAACCAATGCGTGGTGTTTACCAAGTTGCCTTTGGACAGGCTGACCTTTAGTAGGTGTGGGGAATACTTTTTTTTCACCTGTACAACTTTATATCGTCTTGTTAATGATCCTAATTGTGTTTATTTTTATCGATTTTCTGCTGCTGACCGCTCACCCTTTATTTGGAGGCTTTCCTTGCCCTGTCTTTTTAAGCTTGTTTTTATATATATTGTTATTTAATAAAGATAATTGTTTTTATTCCACATTTTTGTTTATTATCACTTCTTTCGTATGGCACCCACCACTACGGAGTATGTTATACCAGCTTATAACCATAGCAGTGGAACTGCATTCTATTCGTATTTCACAACAATCCATATACTGTGGAATATGGATTTTTTGTAATTCACTCAATGTAAATTCATCAAAATGGTGCTGCCATTTTGGCTTAAACTATAGAGAAGAGGCAAAGTGATAAAAAAAAAAACCCAACTAATATTCACCTCACTGCTCACCTGTGCCATCGCTCCCATTGCTCACAGCAATCCATCATTGTGCACCAGATCTTCATTGTTTTCACTCTAGGCCTGGACCTCCAGAGGTAACTGCACATCATAAGGTTGCAATGCAAGTGGTAATGTCACAAAGTATGCCTTGTTGTTATGGAGTGCATGAATGTCCAAGGCCTAGTCACGACTGGAACTCCCATCCTAGAGTGAAGACAGTAGAGCTATGGTTCTCTACAGCAGAAAGTGGAGCCATGGAAATCCAGACACAGAATAGTAAGCAGCAGGGTTGGTAGCAAAGGTGAGTGGTGATGTGTGTATTAGGTATTTTTTTGTTTCTTTACATATTATTTTTATTATGTACTGGGATCTGAAGAAACCCAAGAGCATAATAAAGAATATTCAATTTAATAACTATGCTATGATCAGATCTGCTGATCTCTCATCGAAGTCGCCAGCTGTCTGGCAGTAGCTCTACCAAAACAAACCACAAACATGTCCACCAGTTCCCCAAATCCTGATGAGGAGGAAACAGATGGCATTATAAAATATACTGTATGTCATATCAACCATTTCAGTCATGGCAAGTTGATATTACAGTGGAGGAAATAAATATTTGATCCCTTGTTGATTTTGTAAGTTTGCCCACTGACAAAGGCATGTACCGTCAGTATAGTAATTTTAAGGGTAGGTTAATTTTAATATTGAGAGATAGAATATCAAAAATAAAATCCAGAAAATCACATTATATAAATTATATCAATTTACTTGCATTTTGCAGTGAGAATAAGTATTTGATCCCCTACCAACCATAAAGAGTTCTGGCTCCTACAGACCAGTTAAATACTCCTAATCAACTCGTTACCTGCAGTAAAGACAGCTGTCTTACATACCGTATATACTCGAGTATAAGCCGACCCAAGTATAAGCCGACCCCCCTAATTTTGCCACAAAAAACTGGGAAAACTTATTGACTCGAGTATAAGCCTAGGGTGGAAATGCAGAATTTACCGGTGATTTTCAAAAATAAAAATAGATCATTATTTCCCCATAGCTGTGCCATATAGTGCTCTGCACCGTTCATATTTCCCCATAGCTGTGCCATATAGTGCTCTGCACCGTTCATATTTCCCCATAGCTGTGCCCCATATAGTGCTCTGCACCGTTCATTGTGCCCCATATACAGTGCTCTGCACCGTTCATTGTGCCCCATAGCTGTGCCCCATATAGTGCTCTGCACCGTTCATTGTGCCCCATAGCTGTGCCCATATACGGTGCTCTGCACCGTTCATTGTGCCCCATAGCTGTGCCCATATACGGTGCTCTGCACCGTTCATTGTGCCCCATAGCTGTGCCCATATACAGTGCTCTGCACCGTTCATTGTGCCCCAGAGCTGTGCCCATATACGGTGCTCTGCACCGTTCATTGTGCCCCATAGCTGTGCCCATATACGGTGCTCTGCACCGTTCATTGTGCCCCAGAGCTGTGCCCATATACGGTGCTCTGCACCGTTTATTGTGCCCCATAGCTGTGCCCATATACGGTGCTCTGCACCGTTCATTGTGCCCCATAGATGCTCCACATAAATCTCTGCCGCCGCTGCTGCTGCTGCAATAAAAAAAAAAAAACACATACTCACCTCCCTTGATTGCAGCTCCCAGCGTCTCGTTCCGGCGCCTCCATCTTCCCGGCGTCTCTGCTCTGACTGATCAGGAAGAGGGCGCCGCGCACACTATATGCGTCATCGCGCCCTCTGACCTGAATAGTCAGAGCGCAGACGCCGGGAAGATGGAGGCGCCGGCCGGGAAGATGGAGCGACGCCCGGCGGCTGGAACGCGGACAGGTGAATATGCTATACTTACCTAGTCCTGGCGATCCTCGCGCTGTCCCTCTGCCTGGTCTTCGGTGCCGCAGCTTCTTTCTCTATCAGCGGTCACCGGCACCGCTGATTATAGGAATGAATAGGCGGCTCCGTCCCTATGGGAGGTGGAGCCGCCTATTCATTTTTTTAATGAGCGGTCCCACGTGACCGCTGAAGAGGGGAAGACACTGCAGCACAGAAGCCCGTGGGACGGCAGGGACAGCGCGAGGATCGCTGGGACTAGGTAAGTATACCTCAGCGCCCTCACCCCCTCACCCGCCGACCCTGCCACCCACCTTGACTCGAGTATAAGCCGAGAGGGGCACTTTCAGCCCAAAAATTTGGGCTGAAAATCTCGGCTTATACTCGAGTATATACGGTAGTTAATTTTATAAAAGACTCTTGTCCACAGACTCAATTAATCAGTCAGACTCTAACCTCTACAACATGGGCAAGACCAAAGAGCTTTCTAAGGATGTCAGGAACAAGATCAGAGACCTGCACAAAGTTGGAATGGGCTACAAAATCATAAGTAAGACGCTGGGTGAGAAGGAGACAACTGTTGGTGCAATAGTAAGAAATGGAAAAAATACAAAATGACTGTCAATCGACATCAACCTGGAGCACCATACAAAATCTTACCTCGTGGGGAGAGATCAGCCTAAAACTACACGGGGGGAACTTGTTAATGATCTTAAGACAGTGGGGATCACAGTCACCAAAAAAAACCCATTGGTAACACATTATGCTGTAAAGGTTTAAAATCCTGCAGGGCCCGCAAGGTCCCTCTGCTCAAGAAGGCACATGTGCAGGCACATCTGAAGTTTGCCAATGAACAGCTGGAGGATTCTGTGAGTGATTGGGAGAAGGTGCTGTGGTCAGATGAGACAAAAATTGAGGTTTTGGCATTAACTTAACTCAAACAACTAATATTTGATTACCAGAGGGATTAATCATAAATGTCTCACAGGTATCCACTCTATTTATTTAAAATTTAACCTTTATTAGACCTTAATACATATAATAATAAACAACACACCAAGCACCACGAGAAAGAAAACAACCAGGGGTGTGCCTACCCCTACACTGGCCTAGCTGACCTTACCTATTTGCGGAGGTTGGCACCCTAAAAACCTGCGCAATGGCGCCCCCGCTCCTCGATGGCTCTCCCTGCTCACCCTATAGGGCCCTATAGTGGCAGGAGGTGACAAAGATAATGAATAGGCAGGTGAGAAAGAGAAGAGGTATAGATCTAATCAATAGGTGTATAGACTGATTCTGATGTATGCAATCGTTAATTTAGTCCTCAGGTGGAGATGTTAGATCCTATTTGCAATTACCCTCAATATATATAGTTAGAATAAACAGTTGTAATAGATAGCTAAATCTTCCAGTGAATATACTAGATGGTGATTGTAGTGAGCCTAATAGATTTCACTGATGTAGCCCATCATAATGGCTAAACTAATATTTCTGATATAACACCTATACACTATAATTATAGCTATCTATTTTATTAAAGTGATGTATCTACAGATCTTGATATATCTATAGTATGCAAATCAATATCAAGGACGTACACATTATTAGTCTATATATACCTTTCTCCTAGTGGTATTAATATATACATAGGCCAGGAAAATCAACGTATCTAATAAAGACAGAACAAAAACAAAAAAACACACCAACCACCCTAAAAACTGTATTAAACAATCACAGTCAAATGGCAACTTAGGACAACCATTATATCCTTTGTCCAATATTAAAGTCCACTGTCGACTTCCAGGGCATATTGCCCATATAAATCCTATAACGATTATAAATAGATAAATTGTACCAAGTTACAGTTAGTTACTCGACGCGTTTCCCCTCTTTGCCGAGGTTCATCAGGAGGAGGATATACACAAGGTACTTATCTGCAGGTACTGGTATAGGTGCGTAAATCCAGTAGCGTGGTCGGGACAATCCCCTGCCTCAGTGTGATACCATGGAGCCGAACCGCCCATACCCCACTCTTATATAGAAGCACTCACCCTAATCTCAATGGCATTCCCATCATGTTTCCGGTCTCTGGCGGCGCCAAGAGATGACACAAAAGCATGCGTCTCAAGCCGAAGATATGCGATCCACACCTCACTCTGGTGCTTCCTGCCGGCTGCACCAGAAGATGACGATACAGGAAACCAGCATGTCAAGCCATTGTGTGTCAGAGGTGTGTGCTCCGCCCCTAGTTCTTTTGTGTCACTATTTATCATGCAACCTGGGTAGCCGCCCTGTCCCGCCCACCAGGCTAGCAGGGGGCGTATAACTAAAGCAGGACATAAAGCAAACGGACTAGCCAAGGGATATATTTGCAAAGTTCTTTGCTCTATTGTGCCCCTAGATTCAAAGTAAATATAAGTAAACGGACTAGCCGAGGGATATATTTGCAAAGTTCTTTGCTCTATTGTGCCCCTAGATTCCAAGTAAATATAAGTACAGATGAAAGCGATAAGCCTATAAAGGACTTTTTTTATGCCATAACATGGTATGGTCTATCGCCCAGAGGAGGCATGTCTATCCGCCCCCTGCTGCCTGATGCGCAGTAATGGGCAATATAATCAGGCGTATACATACAAAATATATATGTGTAAACCCCAAATAGGGATAGAACAGACACATATGGGGAATATAGAACCACATACAATGTTAGAGCATGCCAATATAACACCTAAAGATGATATCAATACATTTCTCACCGAGATCTAGCTGAGAATCACGGACTGTGATATATATATATATATGTAGACCCAAAATTAGAAATAAAGCAGACGCATATATGGGAAATATACAGCCACATACGATGTTAGAGCATGCCAATATAACACATAAAGACAATACAAATATATTTCTCACCGAGATCTAGCCGAAAATCACGGACTGTGAGTATGGCATTTGCCAACATATATATATATTGTATTGGATATAAAAATCAGTGTTATTAATAAAAAATGAAGAATCAAAAGAGAGGGAGGGAGGGGATTTGGGGGCTCATACAATATAACTCCATTAAAATATCTCCCCACTCTGATGTAAGGGGGAAAAAAAGGAGATAAATACACCCTACAATGAGAGCAGATGAGGAAAGAATACTGGTCTTTACGACCGATATGGGGCATGGGCTTTAGATACAACAGGCACATCATGAACACTTAGGGAAGTGTAGCTGGGAGCGTGTCTGAACATACAAGTCACAGGAAGCAACCAAAATGGATCTGCTCATTAAGCCCCATCGGGGCGGTGGTGTCAAGTCTGTAGATCCAACGTAACTCCTTCTGCAGAATTCTTTTATTCCAGTCGCCGCGACGTACTGGTGGTGCTATCACCTCTATAGCGGTGAATGATAGACAGGTCAGGTCCCCCCCATGAATCTCTCTCACATGTCTAGAGATAGGTGTATCCCTCGCATGGCGAATATCTCCCAGGTGGTCCCCAATCCGCCTCCTCAGTTCTCTCTTAGTTTTACCCACATAACTCATAGGACATGTGCATTGGAACAGGTATACAACACCACTGGTTTTGCAATTGGCAAAGTGTCTATTGTGATATACCTTCCCAGTGATGGTATTGGAGAAACTTTTGCCAACCTTAATGTACCTGCAGAATGAACAATGGCCACATTTAAAGGTTCCAAACTCCCTTCTGTCCAACCAGGTACCCGTTCTTGGTGGTGGAGTATACATACTGTGAACCAGTTGGTCCCCAATAGATCTCCCCCTCCTATAAGTTATTGCTGGGGCATCAGTAAGGAAGTCTTTGATCTCACTATCCGCTCTTAGAATATCCCAGTATTTGGTCATAATAGCGCGGACCTCCCTTGAACAATTATCAAAATTTCCAATGATACGTATCTTGTTGTCATTTTTGGTCTCTCTGGGGGTCAGAAGACTATTCCTATCACATGATTCTACCTTTTTGAAAGCCTCATGAAGAACATTCCTGGGATACCCTCTCTCAAGGAATCTGTTCCTAAGGTCTTTTGCCTCCCTATAGAAGTTTGAGGGATTGGAACAGTTTCTTTTAACCCTAAGGTACTGTCCCTTAGGAATCCCTCTGCGTAGACTGTGTGGATGACTACTGCCCCAGTCCAGCAAGTTATTGGTTGCAGTCGGCTTTCTAAAGAGTGTGGTTTCCAAAAGACCCTCAGTATCTTTTTTTATGTTTGTGTCCAAGAAATTTATGGTCCGCCAATCAGTCTCAAAGGTGAACCTCAGGCCCAGATCGTTTTTGTTAAGGTCCTGGACAAATGTACCAAATGATGACACATCACCTGCCCAGAAGACCAGAATATCATCTATGTAGCGCCCCCAGAAAATAATCTGGGGGCACCACCAGGCCGCAGTCTCTTCCGCAAACACCGTGGTCTCTTCCCACCAGCCCAGGAGCAAATTTGCATAAGTGGGCGCACAAGGGCTGCCCATGGCAGTGCCCCTGAGCTGGTGGTAATAGATGCCATTGAAGAGAAAGTAATTATTTGTTAATACAAATTCTAACAGTGTACGGATAAAGTTGTTATGTGCATACGTATGTAGTCCCCTAGACTTCAGAAAGAACTCCACTGCTTGCAATCCCTTGTTATGGGGTATACTGCTGTATAGGGCTTCTACATCAATTGAAGCCAATAGAACGTTTTCATCCAATGATACCCCGTCAATTTTTCTCAGCAGATCAGAGGTATCCCTAATATAAGATGGCAGTGCCGTGCCAAACTGACGGAGTACTCTATCAATGTAGATTCCACAATTTTGTGTAATAGAGTCATTGCCCGACACAATGGGGCGTCCCTTAAGAGGGGATAATCCCTTGTGCACCTTTGGCAATGCATAAAAGATAGGAACAGTAGGAGTTTTCTGGAGCATAAAGTCCTTTTCACCTTTTGAAATAACACCAAATTCAAGTGCTTCAGTCAGTATACCTTCAAGTTTTTTATTGAAGATATCTGTCGGGTCATCTCGTAAGATACCATAGGTTGTCCCATCACTCAAGATATCAAAACAAAATTTTAACTTAACTCACCGTGTTTGGAGGAAGAGAAATGCTGCCTATGACCCAAAGATTACCATCCTCACTATCAAGCATGGAGGTGGAATCATTATGTTTTGAGGGTGTTTCTTTGCTAAGGGCACATGACTACTTCAACACATCAATGGGAGAATGGATGGAGCCATGTACCGTAAAATCCTGAGCGACAACCTCATTCCCTCCTCAAGGACATTAAAAATGCATTGTGACAGGGTCTTCCAGCAAGACAATGTTAGGGGTCGAGTTCCTGCCTCTGCACAGGGGGAATCTCGAGCCATCTCCACTGTGGTCTCCCATTCTTCTCTAGCTGCAGTAGTGCCTCCTCAGCGGAGACGTCAGTCCCAGCATCTGGCTCAGCCTGTTACGGTGCGGATGATTACTGCTGCCTTTCCAGGTTCAGCCATTGTAACCAGTACTGGTCAGCGGTGAGAAGACGTCTCTGGGACTATGTCCTGCTTTCCTCTTCTGAACATGCCCAGGGTAAGACCTATCATTGGAGGTTGGGGGTCAAATGCTCAGGTACTGAAGCAGCTCCCATTGGTCCTCTAGGAAGGTCCTGAAGTTGCTCAGGTACTGTAGCAACTCCGATTGGTCCTCAAGGAAGGACCTACAGCTATAAAAGGTTCGCTTGGCTGTGCAGCCGTGTGCTAGTATCAACTAAGTTATGTGTTCCGTGCCTGTGTGGTCATATGTATGTGGTTTCAGGGTTTGGCTGAAATAAGCCCCTAGAATACCGGCACCTCCGGTGAGGAGTTTTGTGTGAGTGGATTCTGGACCCGGATGAAATAAGCCCCTAGAACACCGGCACCTACAGTGAGGAGTTTTGATTGTGCAATTCTGACTACATGACCACTGTTTACTCTATTTATTAGCTGTGTTCCTCTGTGAGGTTAACAGGGCACAGTGTTCTCTTGTCTTTAGTGACTCTGTGAAGTAACAGAGTTCACTTATACCGCCATAAAGTACCATCAGTTACTAGCAGCGGGTTTTACTCCTGCACGGTGGACCCCGGGTTGCGAACGCACCAATCTCTATATATAAGAGGCATCGTGATTACTCACTAATCCCGCCACCTGCTAAGTAGCTCCACTTCCCACCACCACACATACTCCCGCCCCCCACCCCATTACCACACAATCCCACCCCATTACCACACAATCCCACCCCAACCACATTACCACACACAATCCGCCCCCCACCACATTACCACACACAATCCAGCCCCCCACCACATTACCACACACAATCCCGCCCCCCACCACAATACCACACACACTCCCGCCCCCCAACACATTACCACACACAATCCGCACCACATCACCACACACAATCCCACCCCCCACCACATCACCACAGATAATCCCACCTACCCACCACATATAATCCCACCCCCAACACATCTGCACACAGAATCCCACCCCCAACACCACACACAACCCCACCCCCATTACCACACATAATCCCGCCCCCCACCACATTACCACACATAATCCCGCCCCCCACCGTATCACCATACATAATCCCGCCCCCCACCACCACACATAATCTCACCCCCCCGCCACATCACTACACATAATCCCACCCCCACCACATCACCACACATAATCCCACCCCCACCACATCATCACACATAATGCCGCCCCCCATTACCATACATAATTTCGCCCACCCGTCACATTACCACACATAATCCAGCCCCCACACCACATCACCACACATAATCCCGCCCCTCCATCACATCACCACACATAATCCCACCCCCCAACACATCACCACACATAATCCCCCCCACCCCATTACCACACATAATCCCTCCCCCCACCACGTCAACACACACAATCCCACCCCCCAACACATCACCACACATAATCCCCCCCACCCCATTACCACACATAATCCCGCCACCCCACCACATCACCACACATAATCCCACCCCCCACCACATCACCACACATAATTCCGCCCCCCACCACATCACCACACATAATTCTGCCCCCCCACCACATCACACATATTCCCGCCCTCCACCACATCACCACACAATCCCGCCCCCCACCACATCACCACACAATCCCGCCCCCACCACATCACCACACATAATCCAGCCCCCCACCACATCACCACACATAACCCAGCCCCCCCACTACATTACCACAGATAATCCTGCCCCCCACCACATCTCCACACATAATCCTACCACCCACCACACATAACACGTGAGGCTCTGTCCCCACACATTACCAAACGAGGCTCCATCCCCACACATTACCACACGAGGCTCCGTCCCCACACATTACCACACGAGGCACCGTCCCCACACATTACCACACAAGGCTCCATCCCCACACATTACCACACAAGGCTCCGACCCCACACGTTACAACACGAGGCTCTGTCACCATGCATTACCTCATGAGGCTCCGTCCCCACACATTACTACACGGGGCTCTGTCCCCACACATTACCACACGAGGCTCCGTCCCCACACATTACCTCACCAGGCTCTGTCCCCACATATTACCACACGAGGCTCCATCCCCACACATTACCACATGAGGCTCCATCCCCCCACATTACCACATGAGGCTCTGTCCCCACACATTGCCACATGAGGCTCCGGCCCCACACATTACCCCACGAGGCTCCGTCCCCACACATTACCTCACGAGGCTCCATCCCCACACATTACCACACGAGGCTCCGTCCACACACGTTACCACATGATGCTCCATCCCCCCACAATACCACACGAGGCTCCATCCACACACATTACCACATTAGGCTCTGTCCCCAGACATTACCACATGAGGCTCCGTCCCCACACATTACCACGCGAGGCTCCGTCCCCACACATTACCTCATGAGGCTCTGTCCCCACATGTTACCACATGAGGCTCTTTCCCCACACATTACCACACGAGGCTCCGTCCCCCCACATTACCACACGAGGCTCTGTCCACACACATTACCACACGAAGCTCCCTCTCCACACTGTTATTAACTTTATTTTAAGTTAATTTACCACCTGCGTAAGCGCTATTGAATGTTGTCATTATTTACTTTACTTTAATCACCAGCAGCGTTAATTAGATAGCAATGAGCATGCCGAGCGTTAGCTGGCTGGAAAAAGCTAGTTACTCTATAAATATATATTTGGTGCGTTCCGCCAAACCCTAACAGACAATGATCCACAACATGCAGCCAAGGCAGCAAAGGAATGGCTCAAAAAGAAGCACATTAAGGTCATGGAGTGGTTCGGCCAGTCTCCAGACCCTAATCCCATAGAGAACTTATGGTGGGAGTTGATGCTCTGAGTTGCCAAGCGACAGCCTCAAAATCTTAATTATTTAGAGATGATCTGCAAAGAGGAGTGGACCAAAATTTATCCTGATATGTGTGCAAACCTCATCATCAACTGCAAAAAACTTTTCACTGCTGTGCTTGCCAACAAGGGTTTTGCCACCAAGTGTTAAGTCTTGTTTGACAGAGGGATCAAACATTTATTTCTCACTGCAAAATGCAAATAAATGTATATGCTTTATACAATGTGTTTATCTGGATTTTATTTTTGATATTCTATCTCTCAATGTTAAAATTAACCTACCCTTAAAATTATAGACTGATCATGTCTTTGTCAGTGGGCAAACTTACAAAATCAGCAAGGGATCAAATACTTATTTCCCCCACTGTACCTCTGACAGTATCATCATCAGTTTGAGTCGGTTTTCTGCACCGCTTGTCTGTTCACAAATGGCTAAAAGAGATAATTTGGGGATTTTTGTTTTGAAAAAAAAAAACATTAAGTCTGTAAGCGTGCTGTGTTGTTTAATGGACTTTTAGCCACTACTGGGTTACCATTTATTTCTATGGTGAGGTCACTTTGACATTACTAAGGCTGTGCTATTGTTTAATAGCTTTGAATAAAGGTTTGGATACAGTCCTAAAAGATCTGAGTGTTAGTTATGTCTTTCCAGGGAAATTTGAGGCTTTGTAGTATTGTCATTTGTGGCACAATGATTCACTCTGAATCTAGTATTTGGAAAAATTTAGCAGTCCTGGTTAATTTGAATTTCAAAACATTTGATGCTTTCTAATAAGAGGTCAATTTAGTCAATGTGGAGATGATGGATGCTAACCAACATGCAATAAGGCTATTGCCAGATTATGAAGTGATGATGTAGCAACCATGAGACCAACGATCTGGGGATAGTTTTAGCTGCATGCAACCAGCCAATTCCTCTGGACGTCTGGTGCCCCTGAAGAAGCACCATAGCGAAACGCGCATTGGGGTTCTTCTTCCACATCCCTATTTGATGTTGGTTTACTAATTGCTTTCTGACTCTACCATCTTTACTGGTATTACCTCTGAGTCCCTTATTGATACTGACCTAACAGCAGTCATGATATGTTAGGCTTTTTGTTATGGCAGTGACTCTTTGAATTTTTTGAGATAGGCTCCTTTTGCATGTATAACTTTGTATTGCACTTGCACTTGTCACCTTATACATTTTAATTAGAGTCTTCTTGAGTATCTACACCATTTACTATCATATCATTGCTATCTTCAGTATTTGACGTGCTGCTTTTTATTATCTTATCAATGATGGAGACAATATCATGTGCGTAAAAAATTTTTTTTTGTAAACTTGAATATGCCCTTTTGATATCTATTACCAACCACCCTTGGATGTGGCATTAAGGTGTCACTATCCCTTATACTTACCTTTTCTGCTATTTTTCAAATTTTTAACGCATGGTATTAATATTTTCCAATAAAAATCTAGTTTTATTCATTGCTCTATGGTCCATATATGCTTTTTGGTTGATCTAGTCACATGTAGTTGTCCAGCTTGATATTTGATCCACATTTTTTTAAAATCAAATCTCATTGCAGTAAACATCTTATTCACTTGAAAGAGAGAAAGTGCCTATTGTTCGGGCTACATTTTTGTTGCATGCATTTTAGCACGTATAAAAAACGTATTACTACACAAGATATTATAATAAAAAAATAGATCAAAAACCACTCAGAAAAAAACCCATTAAAAACTGCATCAAAACAGAAGCAAAAAAGCGCTCTTACAAAAACGTGCTAAATGTGCCACATGTCGTTTAGAAGAGGCTTTTAGAGTGGATTTTCATTAAGAAAAAAATAAGCTAAAAAGGTATAAAAATTTTCTTAATCTAAGAGTTGCCATCTAATCCTTGGTTCCAGCAATATGTCACGCACTAGACTGCTTGGTGTAGATTTAATAAAATCAGATTATCATTCGAGGACTAGTAAACCTGCTGCGATATAGTTATCCATATTCTTGAGCTCTGTATAACCCCGCCCCCACCATTGATTGCATCTTTCTGCCTATGCACAGTATACACAGAACGTTACCAATTAGTGGTGTGGGCGGGGTTATACAGAGCTCAGCAGTCAGAGAACTGGTAGATCTGCAGCAGAAAAAAGTTATTTTATCAAAACTGTAACTAGAAGCTCAATTAGTTAAACATCTTTGAAATCAGGGTCTCTGTCTCTACATAATGCTGCTCTCATCTGATGTTCATGCTAAGGCTGGGGTCACACTTACCATATGGAAAATTGGTCTGAGTCTCCCTGCTGAGAGTCGCACAAGTGTTCTCCATATGGTCATTAATGTGTAATGCTTTTGCAATGCGATGATGCGATTTTCTCACTCCTATGTGTCCGTATGACTTGCGTATGACTTTACATTTCTCACTGACTTTCCCCATTGAGTTTAACCCCCTTACCCCCAAGGGTGGTTTACACGTTAATGACCGGGCCAATTTTTACAATTCTGACCACTGTCTTTTACGAGGTTATAACTCTGGAACGCTTCAACAGATCCCAGTGATTTTGACCCTGTTTTCTCGTGACATATTGTCCTTCATGTTAGTGGTAAAATTTGTTTGATTTTACCTGCGTAAAAAATGGAAATTTGCCAAAAATATTGAAAATTTCGCAATTTTCTAAATTTTAATTTTTATGCCCTTTAATCACAGAGTTATGTCACACAAAATAACATTTCCCACATGTCTACTTTACATCAGCACAATTTTGGAACCAAAATCTTTTTTGTTAGGGAGTTATAAGAGTTAAAAGTTGATCAGCAATTTCTCATTTTAACAACATGATTTTTTTTAGGGACTACATCACATTTGAAGTCACTTTGAGAGGTCTATATGATAGAAAATATGCAAGTGTGACACCATTCTAAAAACTGCACCCCTCAAGGTGCTCAAAACCACATTCAAGAAGTTTATTAACCCTTCAGGTGTTTCACAGGAATTTTGGAATTTTAAAAAAAAAATGAACATTTAACTTTTTTTCACAAAAAATTTACTTTAGCTCCAATTTGTTTTATTTTACCAAGAGTAACAGGAGAAATTGGACCCCAAAAGTTGTTGTGCAATTTGTTCTGAGTACGCTGATACCCCATATGTGGGGGTAAACCACTGTTTGGGTGCATGGCAGAGCTCGGAAGGGAAGGAGCGCCGTTTGACTTTCCAATGCAAAATTGACTGGAATTGAGATGGGATGCCATGTGGCGTTTGGAGAGCCCCTAATGTGTCTAAGCATTGAAACCCCCCACAAGTGACACCATTTTGGAAAGTAGACCCCATAAGGAACTTATCTAGATGTGTGGTGAGCACTTTTACCCACCAAGTGCTTCACAGAAGTTTATAATGTAGAGCCGTAAAAATAAAAAATCATATTTTTTCACAAAAATTATCTTCTTGCCCCCAATGTCTTATTTTCCCAAGGGTAAGAAATTGGACCCCAAAAGTTGTTATGTAATTTGTTCTGAGTATGCTGACACCCCATATGTGCGGGTAAACCACTGTTTGGGTGCATGGCAGAGCTCGGAAGGGAAGGAGCGCCATTTGACTTTTCAATGCAAAATTGACTGGAATTGAGATAAGACACCATGTCACATTTAGAGAGCCCCTGATGTGTCTAAACATTGAAATCCCCCACAAATGACACCAGTTTGGAAAGTAGACCCCCTAAGAAACTTATCTAGATGTGTGGTGGGCACACTTGAACCTCCAAGTGTTTCACTACAGTTTATAGCGCAAAGCGGGGGAAATAAAAAATCATTTTTTTCCCACAAAAATGATTTTTTACCCCCCCAAATTTTTGTTTTCCCAAGGGTAACCAGAAATCTGGACACCAAAAGTTGTTGTCCACTTTGACCTGAGTACGCTGATATCCCATATGTTGGGGTAAACCCCTGTTTTGGTGCACAAGAGAGCTAGGAAGGGAAGGAGCACTGTTTTACTTTTTCAACGCAGAATTAGCTGGGATTGAAATCGGCTGCCACGTCGTGCTTGGAGAGCCCTTGATGTGCCTAAACAGTGGAAACCCCCCAATTCTAACTGAAACCCTAACCCAAACACACCCCTAACCCTAATCCCAACTTTACCCTAACCCCTAATTCCAACCCTAACCATAACCCTAACCACACCCCTAACCTGAACATGAACCTAACCCTAATCCCAACCACATCCCTAACCCCAACACACCCCTATCCCTAATCCCAACTCTAACCACACCCCTGACTCCAACGCACCCCTAACCCTAATCCCAACCATAAGCCTAACCACACCCCTAACCCTGACACACCCCTAACTCTAATCCCAACCATAAACCCAACTGTAGATGTAATCAAAATCCTAACCCTAACTTTAGCCCCAACCCTAACTTTAGCCCCAACCCTATCCCTAACTTTAGCCCCAACCCTAACTGTAGCTCTAACCCTAACTTTAGCCCCAACCCTAACCCTAACTGTGGCCCCAAACCTAATCCCAACACTATCCCTAATCCCAACCCTAACCCTAACTTTTGCCCCCACCCTAACCCTAACTTTAGCCCCAACCCTAACCCTAACTGTAGCCCCAACCCTAACCCTTACTGCTGCCCTAACACTTACTGTTGCCCCAAGCCTAACCCTAACTGCAGCATCAACCCTAACTGTAGCCCCAACCCTAACTGTAGCCCTAACCCTAACTTTAGCCCCAACCCTAACCCTAACTTTAGCCCCAACCCTAACCCTAACGGGAAAATGGAAATAAATACATTTTTTTAGTTTTATTATTTTTCCCTAACTAAGACAGTGATGAAGGGGGTTTGATTTACTTTTTTAGCGAGATTTTTAGCAGATTTTTATGATTGGCAGCTGTCACACACTAAAAGACAATTTTTATTGCAAAAAATAATTTTTGCGTCTCCACATTTTGAGAGCTATAATTTTTCCATATTTTGGTCCACAGAGTCATGTGAGGTCTTGTTTTTTGCGGGATGAGTTGTTGTTTTTATTGGTACCATATTCAGGCATGTGACTTTTTTGATCGCTTTTTATTCTGATTTTTGTGAGGCAGAATGAACAAAAAACAGCAATTCGTGAATTTCTTTTGTGGGGGGTGTTTATACCGTTGCACGTTTGATAAAATTGATAGAGCAGTTTTATTTTTCGGGTCAGTAAGATTACAGCAATACCTCATTTTTATAATTTTTTTATGTTTTGGCACTTTTATATGATCAAAATGATTTTATAGAAAAAATAATTATTTTTGCATCTCTTTATTCTGTGGACTATAACTTTTTTTTATTTTTTTGCTGATGATGCTATATGGCAGCTCATTTTTTGCAGGACAAGATTACGTTTTCAGCGGTACCATGTTTTTTTATATCCCTCGCGTGTTACTTCACTTTTTGTTTGGCAGCATGAGAATAAAGTGTTGTTTTTTGCCTCTTTTTTATGTTGATCACTGAAGGGGATAACTATGGGAAAATTTTATAGTTCTAGTCGTTATGGATGAGGCGATACTAAATATGTGTACTTTTATTGTTTGTTTTTTATTTAGACAAAGAAATGTATTTATTGGAACAATATTTTTTTTTTCTTTATTTAGAATTTTTTTTTTTTACAAGTGTAATTTTTTTTTTTTACTTCTTTACAATGCCCCAGGGGGGGACATGACTGTATAGTGTCAGATCGCTGATCTGACACTTTGCAGTGCACTGTGCCAGATCAGCGATCACACAGGCACTGCAGGGAGGCTTGCCGGCGCCTGCTCTGAGCAGGCGCTTGCAAGCCACCTCCCTACAGGATCAGGAAGGCTCCCCGTGGCCATTTTGGATGCAGGGAGGAGGAGGTAGGAGACCGTCGGGGCAACGCGATCACATCGCGTTGCTCCGAGGCTCTCAAGGAAGCACACAGGGAGCCCCCTCCCTGCATGATGCTTCCCTGTGCTGCCAGAATGCTGCGATCATGTTTGATCGCAGTGTTCTGGGGGTTAATGTGCCAGGAGCTGTCCATGACCACTCCTGGCACATAGTGCCGGATGTCAGCTGTGATAATCAGCTGACACCCGGAGGCGATCCCCCCATGAGAGCGGCTCATCGCATATGACATACTATCCCGTCGAGGGTCAGATAGGCCCAGGTCACCTCGACGGGATAGTACTTCTAAGGTCATAGAGGGGTTAATGGGTCAATGGGCTGAATTGGGGAAAATGTGTGCATATTTGTTGCAAGCTACACAGATGGTCCTTGTGGTGTCCTATTTTCTCGCATCCATAGACTTGCATTGGCAAGACTCGGGCGATATACACGTACAATCGCAGCATGCTGCGGTTTTACTCACACGTAGAATATGCCCGAGAAAAAAAATGGTGATGTGAGCATTCCCATAGATTAACACTGGGCCTAGTGGTATGCAATGTTTTCTCGCATAGCACTCGTCCGTAGTCTATGGCAGTGTAACCTCGGCCTAAGGCTTTATTCAGATGCCCCTTTTTTACATAAGAAAAAAAGTCTATTTTTCATCAGTGTGCAGCATCCGTTTTTCTTGTATGCAAAAAAAAAAAACATTCTATGCTTCTCCTACGTATAAAATAGTAAAAAATAGCCAGACACAAGGATGTCATCTGCGGGCTGTCTGATTTTTTTCACTAAAGCGTTGATTTGAATGGGATATTTCTATCCACGACTCAAATCAAGATTGTAAGTTTATGCATATTTGCTATTTATTTCTGATGACACACAGTGCCCGAATGATCATTTTTGATGTTTTTAAATCCACTTTTCTTTTTCTGTCTTTTAGTATTTGCTTTTGTTTTTTGCACCAAAGTTCATCAAAACATTACATTACATGTAATTTATACATTTTATACAATACGAAAATAGTCCTTATTTTTGCCTTTGTTTTAGAACTTTTAGCTCAAAAAGTTGCACATTTTGTAAAATGGATTAAAAATTTCTCTAAGATATATGGCATACATAAAAACACTTCATGGGGGACTAAAAGTAAATAATTAATTACTGATGGAAACAAATAGACACACTTAACTACGATATTACTGGCAGTAGTATTATTCTTACTTCACACATGGCTATACTCTCATTAGGCATTTATAAACTGATTAAAGAACACCAATTTATCACTTCAGATACAGATGCATCTTACAAAATTAGAACATCATCGAAAGGTTAATTTATTTCAGTTCTTCAATACAAATAATGAAACTCATAAATTAGATAGTCATTACAAATAGAGTCACGTATTTCAAGTGTTTATTGCTTGATTGAACAGCAAACTCATCTGACCTTAACCCCAGAGAGAATCTATGGGGTATTATCAAGAGGAAGATGAGAGACACCAGACCCAATATTGCAGAAGAGCTGAAGGCTGCTATCAAAGTAACCTGGGCGTCCATAACACCTCAGCAGTGCCACAGACTGATCGCTTCCACACGCCATACCAGATTTATGCAGTAATTGATGCAAAAGAAGCCCTGACCAAGTATTGAGTGCAATTACTGAGCATACATTTCAGTAGGCCAACATTTCGGATGTTAAAATCATTTTTTCAAGCTGGAAGTATTACGTATTCTAATTTACTGATATAATGACTTTTGGGTTTTCATTGGCTGTAAGCCATAATCATCAACATTAACAGAAATAAACACTTGAAGAACGTGACTCTTTTTGTAATGACTCTAAATAATATATGAGTTTCACTTTTTGTATCGAAGAACTGAAATAAATTAACTTTTTTATGATATTCTAATTTTGTGAGATGCACCTGAATTTTGATCACCACAAATTACTACTTTTTGGAAGAGGAAAGACAGCCCTTGGATTGACATCTTCATTGAAAGAATTGGAACCCATAATATATATGAACACAACCATGGAAACATACACAATTCTGAAAGAAATTGATTGTATTTGATTAGGAAATTATCAACATCTTTATTCTTAATTCCTAAGTAACTATTTGCTTTGGTACCTCTCAGGCGGTTGACAGTACAATATCCTTACATAGTATAATATCCTTTTATATATCTACAAGTAAGCAAATCAAGTAATGGTGAAATCTTATACTCCTTATTTTCCATGCTTTAATTTTAAATTACAATTTACTCCTTTCCATCCTTAACTTTCTTTCCTCTGTGTTCCTTCCCCTCCCCCCTCCAATGCCTTTTCCCTTCCTTTTCTGTTCCCTTTTGTTTTAAGTAAAATTATTTGGTCACTTAGCATTACTTTACACTATTATGGAAAACCTAGTAAAAACTACTTGATTAATAAAAGCAACAAAAAAAAAGGAAAAAAATTCACATCAACAGCATAAAAAAACCTAAAATAAAAGTTGCACATTCTGTAAAATGGATTAAAAATGTTGCCAAGACATATGGTGTACATAAAATTACTCATTGGGGGACTAAAATAACTTTACAAAAATGTTTGCAACTTTTGAATATCCTAATCTCTCTGCACAAGCTAAAAAACCAGACAAATATATATAAGGTAGTTTAAAAAAAAGGTGCAAATGGAAAGATGAATGTAGCGCAAACAAAAAAAAGGTGCAAACCACTTAAAATATAGGAGTAAATGCAATAATGTGTCGGGCCCTATGTCTGAAAGACACGAATAGAACACAAGTGAAAAATCCACTATTGAATGAGGCCTAATCTTAAAACAAGTGAATTGTTATTTGAAAGATCCTGTGCTCTCTTTCTCTCCAACAGGGCTAAGAAAAAGCAGGGAATTGTGTTTCTCCCTGTTGCTTGGAATACAAGGACTTATTTGCTGACTAATCATGCAACATGTGCACATACACGTTCAATAGCTGTTGTCCGAATGTTTGTTTGGGAGACAGCTATTATTTAAAAAAACTCTCCATCTGACACACATGAATGCTTGTTTGGATCAAGTGTTCATGTGCTCTCAATGAGGAGAGCAAAATAAACCGTGGAACCTCTGACAGCATCTTCTTTCCAGAGAGAACATTGCAAATTGACATCTCCCATTTTTCTCTGAACATCATCAGTTGGGAAAGAGTTGGGTGGTATTCAAACAAAGAGCCCAACTTTTCTTAAATATACTGGAAGGCCTTTAACGTCTGGTAGAAAAAGGCACAGCTTTAGAGAAGTCTAGTGAGTCCAACTGTGGATAATACCTGTTGGGGACTGAGCTGGCTACAGGCATCCAGCAATCTCTTGTTTTCTCTTTCACAAAAATATGAAAGCAAGAGTAAATGTTAGAAGTCTATAGTTTGCACTAAATCTAGGACAAGGCCAATATTATTATTTAATAATAAGTAAAGGGGTTGTCAAATGTATATTTTAATATATATGTTAAGGACATGAGATTGTGGGAATTACAGTACTAATATATAGGTATTACAGGTTCTCCTTCTATAGTTGCTATAATATCCTTCCTCACAAAAAACACAGAGATCATGGTCTCAAAAGTCTGCTGATCAATCTTCTACATTTGAAAATATCTTCATATGGAAAGGTTGCTTTTCAATTGGAGGAGTCTGAAGGACAGGTTTGGTAACATGTTCCTCAAAGATCAGCCATTTGAGAAGTGGAGCTTTGTGCCGTCCATGAGGAAGGCCACACTAGCGGCTTTAGGATGGGAAAGAGTAACACTGATATAGTTCTAAAAACATTAAAAACTGCGTCCAATACATTTGCTAAAATAATCATAAAGTGGTGACCTCTGGGGATGATCGGACCTGGGGAAGTTCAGGTGTGATAGGGTCAGTTCAGAACCAAACTTGACCCCGAACTTTCCCCGAAACCAACAGAAGTTAATGGGGACCCGAACTTTGATGCTTTAAATGGCTGTAAAATGGTCAAAGTAAGGGATAAGGGTCTGCAAAAGGGAGGGAAAATAGGGGTAAGAGCAAAACAATTCTTCTTCAACCACATGTGGATAGGTAAGTAAATTAAAGAACATAGAATTTAAAAAAATATATAATCTTGAACCAGAAGGCAGAGGTCCATGTGGAACAGGAGGCTGAGGAGGAGGTGGAGGTAGTGGTGTAGATGGAGGCATATAAGTGGTTTATAATCGCTGATGAGGGCATCATCATTGCTTGCCATATTGGTCAATATTCAAAGCAATGCAACACGGCACACATGTCCCACATGGAGGCCCACTCATTGGCGGTGAAGTAGCTTGGTTCTACTGAGCAACTCACCTGTGCATGCTGAAGCTGAAATGCCACTAATGCCTGCTGCTGCTCACACAGTCTCTCTAGCGTATGCATGATGGATATCCACTTTGTTGGTACATAGCATATTAGCCAGTTTACGGTAAGCCAGAGATGATGCTGCAGCACAGACAGATGAGCAACAGCAGGGTAAGAACGCCGAAAGCGCACAAACGCTGTCTGAGCTTTCAGCAGCAGCTACGACATATATGGGTAGTTTTTCAGGAAGCTCTGTACCACCAAGTTCAGCACATGTGCAAGGCAAAGGATGTGCGCCAAACTGGCTAAGTTCAAAGTTGCTATGAGATTTGTTATAAGATGGCTATCGCACACCATCAGGCCTAGCTTGAGGTTCACGTGCAACAGCTACTCATAAGTCTGCTGTTTGATACCTGTCCACAGCTCAAGTGCATTGTGGGATTTGTCCTTCAAACAAATAAGTTTAAGATCAGCCCTCTGTTGTTTACCCCAGCTGTGCTGAAGTTGGTGGTGCAGGTCTTACTGTGACCAGACGAGGCAGGAGAGGAAGTGTAGTAAGAGGAGAAGGCAACCTGGACAGAGAAACATCTAGCAATCCTGGGTGGTGGCAGGACATGAGCTAAAGATGCATCCGCCTCTGTCCCAGCCACCATTAAATTTACCCAGTGGGCAGTTAGGAAGATGTAATGTACCTGGACATGCATACTGGTCCATGTATCGGTGGTTATATGACCTTGCCATTGATGGTGTTCTGCAGAGAGGACGTCATTTTATCTGCAAAATGTGTGTGCAGGGCTGGGATGGCACACCTGGAAAAATAGTGACAGCAGGGAAGAACATACTTTAGAACTGGCACTGCCATCAGTTTCTTTAAACTATCCAACTCCAGCAGCCGGAATGACAGCAGTTCAAAGGCCAGTAATTTTGAAATGCTGTCATTCAGGACCATGGTTCATGGGTGACTAGGGAGGTACTGTATTTCTTCTTTCTTTCCAAGGTTTGGGGGATGGAAAGCTGAACACTTTCATAGGACAGTGTGAAGATGCTCGGTGACACTGGTGTTGGTGGTCCTGTCACATCCTCTATTTGTGGGGAAATAGGTGGCCCAGTTGATCGTGAGCAGGAGGAAGAGGCAGAGACCACAACAGAAGAGGAAGCAGGAGGAAACTCAGTTTTGTCATGCTATTTAAGGTGTGTACTCCACTTCACCTCGTGCTTGGAATTCAGTTGCCTCATCATACAGATAGTGGTCAGGTTCAGAAGATTTTTGTCTTGCTTCAGGCTCTGACTGCACAGCGTGCAAACCACCAATCACTTGAAGTCAGCACATTCCCTGAAGAAATGCCAAGCCAGGCAGCTCTTATGAGCTGGCTTTGGTCTGATGATTTTAGCAGCATGGTGGACAGTGACAGCTGATGAATTGGCTAGGGGCTGACTACTGTGCCTTTGCACCTTGCTCCATTTTTTGCTCTGCTGCTGGGACAGCGTAGTCACCTCATCTTCTTCCTAACTGAGAATGTCCCTAGGATGGCCTCCACTTCATGTGCTGTCTATGCTCTCATCATCCCCCATATTATTTTCCACCCACTCCCCACCCCTGCCTTCCTTGCCGATCTGCACATGGCAGAAAGATACTGCAGTTGGCAACTGTGTCGTCATTCTCTGACATTTACTAAAGTGGTTTTCTGAACATGTGCACTAGCTCCCCCAATTACTCATTCTCTAACCTAGTAAGTGGTTGGAAATCAGTGCAATCAGTCTCCTCCACTTCTGGGGCAGGGGCAAGTAGATGGGCCTAAGAAACCTCAATCCGCGGAGTCATCAAAAAGCAGAAGTGACTACTGCATAACTGGGGCTCAGACTGCTTGGCTGTTTTGCAAGGGGGTGAGGTGGAAGCTGTATTACCATGATTCTCAGATGCCAACTGTGCACTTTCTGCAGTAGATCGGGTGGAAGATAATGTGAAGGAACTGTAGCCACTCTCAGCCATCAAATCTAATACCTTTTCAATATCTTGTGGACTCACCATTCATGCAGCAGCTTTTGGCCCTACAAAAGGGCACATAACGTCCGGTCGCCTGCCTGCACCAGAGGAAGGTGTTGTATTTGGGTATGTAACAAATAGAGAAAGACCACGTCCTCTCCTTGCAGCAGCTACGCCAACCATCAGCAGCAACACCAGTGCCACAACGGCCATGTTATTTGATCATTTTTGGAAGTGATTTTTCTGTACACTACTCTCAAAGAGATGGCGGAAGAGTAGATTTATTTTTTGCTAAACTACTCGTATAGACATAGTGGTACAGAAAAATTATTTGTTTTGCTTACAAATGGCAAAGAGATGACTGCTGCTGAGATTTATTTATTTGCCACACAATTAGAAAAGTCACAGCGGTACAGAAAAAATTATTTAACAAATAGTAAAAGATCCAGCACCAAGAGGTTGCACTCCAATAAGGTTATGACTAAGGCTTGTTTCAGACTTGTGTACGGGAGGGCTGCGGATGGAAGCATACTTCTCCTTTCTTCCTCCCTGTAACACCACCTACACTCTGCCTACACTCCGCCTACTTCTCCTTGCGTTCTGCGGTGCCCTGCATACCTATCTTTAACATTGGGTACGCAGGGATGTGTGCTGTATGTGGATGCCACCGCATGCACCATTTGGACGCTGCGCTGAACTGCGCCCAACGCTGTCGATTGCAGAGTACAATTATTTATTTCCCACACTACTTGCATAGACACAGCGGTAGAGAAAAATTATTTGTTTCTCCTACAAATGGCAAAGAGACAACAGCGACTGAGATTTAACCCTTTCACCCCAAAGCCTGTTTTCACCTAAGTGACAGGGCCAATTTTTACAATTCTGACCATTGTCACTTTATGAGGTCATAACTCTGAAACGCTTCAACGGATCCTGGTGATTCTGCCATTGTTTTCTCATGACATATTGTACTTCAGAAAAGTGGTAAAACTTCTTCGATATGACTTGCATTTATTTGTGAAAAAAACAAAAATTTGTCGGAAATTATGAAAATTTAGCAATTTTCAAACTTTTAGTTTTTATGCCCTTAAATTAGAGAGTTATATCACACAATATAGTTAATAAACAACATTTCCCACATGTCTGCTTTACATCAGCACAATTTTGGAAACATAATTTATTTTTGTTAGGGAGTTATAAGGGTTAACAAAATTTGCAAAACCATTTTATTTACGGACCACCTCACACTTGAAGTGACTTTGCCCAAAAGTGACATCATTCTAAAAACTGCACCCCTCAAGGTACTCAAAACCACATTCAAAAAGTTTATTAACCCTCCAGGTGCTTCACAGGAATTTTTTGAATGTTTAAAAAATATTGAACATTTAACTTTTTTTCACAAAATTTTTACTTCAGGTCCAATTTGTTTCATTTTACCAAGGGTAACAGGAGAAATTGGACCATAAAAGTTGTTGTACAATTTGTCCTGAGTACGCCGATACCCCATATGTGGGGGTAAACCACTGTTTGGGCACATGGCAGAGCTCGGAAGGGAAGGAGCGCCATTTGACTTTTCAATGCAAGATTTGCTGGAATTGAGATCGGAGCCCATGTCACGATTGGAGAGCCCCTGACGTGCCTAAACAGTGGAAACCCCCACAAGTGACACCATTTTGGAAAGTAGACCCTCTAAGGAACTAATCTAGATGTGTGGTGAGCACTTTAAACCTCCAAGTGCTTCACAGAAGTTTATAATGTAGAGCCGTAAAAACAATTTCATATTAATTTTTACAAAAAATGATCTTTTTGCCCCCAATTTTTTTTCCAAGGGCATCAGGATAAATTGGACCCCAAATGTTGTTGAGCAATTTGTCCTGAGTACGCTGATACTTCATATATGGGGATAAACCACTGTTTGAGCGCTTGGCAGAGCTCGGAAGGGAAGGAGCGCCATTTGACTTTTCAATGCAAAATTGGCTGGAATTGAGATTGGAACCCATGTCGCATTTGGAGAGCCCCTGAGGTGCCTTAACAATGGAAACCCCCCACAAGTGACCCCATTTTGGAAAGAAGACCCCCTAAGGAACTTATCTAGATGTGTGGTGAGCACTTTTAACCCCCAATTGTTTCACTAAAGTTTAAAATGTAGCGGTGTGAAAATTAAAAAATCATTTTTTCTTTCCACAATTTTTTTTTCGCCAAGGGTAACAGGAGAAATTGGACCAAAAAAGTTATTGTCCAATTTGTCCTGAGTACGCTGATACCCCATATGTTGGGGGGAACCACCGTTTGAGTGCATGGAAGAGCTCGGAAGGGAAGGAGCGCCGTTTGAAATGCAGACTTAGATGGATTGGTCTGCAGGTGTCATGTTGCATTTGCAGAGCCCCTGATGTACCTAAACAGTAGAAACCCCCCACAAGTGACCCCATATTGGAAACTAGACCCCCCAAGGAACTTATCTAGATGTGTTGTGAGAGCATTGAACCAAAAAGTGTTTTACTACAGTTTATAACGCAGAGCCGTGAAAATAAAAAATATTTTTTTTCCACGAAAATGATATTTTAGCCCCCACATTTTTATTTTCAGAAGGGTAACAGGACAAATTAGACCCCAAAAGTTGTTGTCAAACTTGTCCTGAGAACGCTGATACCCCATATGTTGGGGGGAACCACTATTTGGGTGCACGGCAGAGCTCGGAAGGGAAGGAGCGCCGTTTGAAATGCAGACTTAGATGGATTGGTCTGCAGGCGTCATGTTGCATTTGCAGAGCCCCTGATGTACCTAAACAGTAGAAACCCCCCACAAGTGACCCCATATTGGAAACTAGACCCCCCAAGGAACTTATCTAGATGTGTTGTGAGAACTTTGAACCAACAAGTGTTTCACTACAATTTATAACGCAGAGCCATGAAAATAATTTTTTTTTTTACACGAAAATGATATTTTAGCCCCCAGGTTTTTTTTTTTCCCAAGGGTAACAGGACAAATTGGACCCCAGAAGTTGTTGTCCAACTTGTCCTGAGAATGCTGATACCCCATATGTTGGGGGGAACCACTGTTTGGGCGCACAGGAGAACTCGGAAGGGAAGGAGCAGTGTTTTAGTTTTTCAAAGCAGAATTGGCTGGAATTGAGATCGGACGCCATGTCGCCTCTGATGTGCCGAAAGAGTGGAAACTCCCCAATTCTAACTGAAACCCTAACCCCAACCATAACCCTAGCTATAACTTTTTTATTTTTCTGCTGATGATGCTGTATGGCGGCTTTTTTTTTGCAGGACAAGATGACGTTTTCAGCGGTACCATGGTTATTTATATCCGTCGTTTTGATCGCGTGTTATTCCACTTTTTGTTCGCCTGTACGATAATAAAGCAATGTTTTTTGTCTTGTTTTTTTTTTTTTTTTTGCGGTGTTCACTGAAGGGGTTAACTAGTGGGATAGTTTTAGTTTTATAGAGCGGGTTGTTACGGACACGGCGATACCAAATATGTGTACTTTTATTGTTTTTTTTAATTTACATAAATAAATGGATTTACTGGGAAATGTTTTCTTTTCTTTATTTGGGGATTTTTTAAAAAATTTTTTATACATTCTATTTTTTTTTTTTTTTACTTTCTACCCTTGTCCCAGGGTGGGACATCACTGTATTAGATCAGATCGTTGATCTGACAGTGTGCATAGCACTCTGACAGATCAACGATCTGACAGGCAAGTTCAGGAGGCTTTCCGGCTCCTGCTCTCAGCAACTCTCAGCAGGCGCCGGCTAGCCAGGTCATTTCATGACCAGGAAGGAGTCCCGCGGCCATCTTGGATCTGGGGACTCCTTCCGGGTCACCGGGGCAATGCGATCTCATCGTGTTTCTCCGGTGGAAGAGTGCAGGGAGCCCCCGTCCCTGCGCGATCCCCCTCTATGCCGCTGTCACTACTGACAGCGGCATCAGAGGGGTTAAATGCCCGCGATCGGCGCTACCGCCGATCGTGGGCATTGCTGCAGGGTGTCAGCTGTTATATACAGCTGACACCCACACCCGATCACCGCGGGTACTAGTACTGCTGTGTCGGCAGCGCAGTACTAGTACGGCGCATGTCACGAAGGGGTTAATTATTTGCCAAACTACTAGAAAAGACACAACAGTACAGAAAAATTATTTGTTTGCCTTATGGATGGTGGCACTCATGATCCGGGATTTACAGTATATAGTTCCGGTTGCGTGCTACGCCGGCCAATTACATTAATGACAATACTTGGCATGGCTGTGATGGCTACAGAAGTACTCACAGGCAGGCAAAAGCTTTGATAATTGGCTGTTCTGCAGCCTTTCAGCAAATTTTATTTGCCGAACAGTAAACCGGACATTCTGTGAATATTCCTCGTTCGGGGTTTAGTACTGTAAACAAGGTATGCACCTCAAACTCTGCAGTTCGGGTTCGCTCATCCCTAGTTAATCCTTTTAATATTTAGTAAGTAGAGATGAGTGGACCAGGTAACATTGAGATTGCCTGTTTGCATAGACTTAGATTCACCAGGAAGTTATACTCTGCAAATGTAGCCCATTCACCACATTCAGATTTTCAGTTTTTAAGCTTTTGTTTTTTGCTCCCTTTCTTCCCAGAACAATATTTTTTTTTATTTTTCCATTGATATAGCCATATGAGGGCTTATTTTGAACTACTGCATTGGTTTTACCATACAATGTACTGAAAGATGGGAAAAAATTCCAAGTGCAGTAAAATTACTGGAGATGGGCGGACAGCTGAATGCTCGGGTCTGGCGGGTTCGGCCGAGCAGTTGCAAAAAGTTCGGGTTTGGGTGCCATACCAGTACCTGGACCTGAACCCGGACCCATTCACTTGAATGGGAGGCCTGAATATTCAGTGTTTGCAAAGTTGTCATGTGCATGACAGTGTAGCAAACACCGCTTCTGATCGGCGGTGAAATCATCCCCACCGGTCAGAGAGCTATGGTTTCCAAGCTGTTAAAATACAGCTTGAACAGTCAGCTGTGATCGGAGGTATAAAGTTTATATCCGGTCACTGGTGTCAGCTGATGGGACTACAGCTCCCATCATCCAACACCTACTGCCGCTAAAAACAGAGGGAGCAGGAGTGGTTAATGAAAGTATTCATTAGCTGGCTCCTGCGTTGTAAATAAAAAATTTTAAAAAACGGCGTGGCTCCCACTGTTTTTTTGATAACCAGCCAGGCAAAACTCACAGCTGAGGACTGCAACCCTCAGCTGTCAGCTTCAACAAGGCTGTTTAACAAGAAAAGAGAGGTCCCCAAGCTGATTTTTTTAATCATTTGAATGAATAATTTAAAAAAAATGGCGTGGGTACCTTCCATTTTTGAAAACCAGCCTTGCTAAAGCAGACAGCTGGGGGATGGTATTCTCAGGCTGGTAAGGGGCCATGGATATTTGCCCCCTAGCCTAAAAATAGCAACCCACAGCTGCCCGTAATTAGATGTGCCAGTTCTGGTGCTTTGCCTGGCTCTTCCCACTTGCACTGTAGCATTGGCAAGTGGGGTTCATATTTTTGGGGTTGATGTCACCTTAGTATTGTCAGGTGACATCAAGCCCATGGATTAGTAATGGAGAGGCATCTGTAAGTCCTTTATTAGAGATAAAAAACACACTTTTATTTTTTATTTAAAAATAACAATTACAGTTATACTCACATAACGCCTATTCCACCGAAGCCCTTGTCCTCCTGTAATAAACCAAAAATAAAAAACAACAATATCCCTCACCTATCCATCGTTCTGTCCCATGATGTAATCCATGTCTGTGGGAAAATGGTTTTCAACCTGGACGATGTGTTTTTAATGTTTTTATTGTTATCTAAAACATTTTTTTTTACTTTTTACTTACTTCAATAGTCCTCTTAGGAAAATTGAAGCTGCGATCATTCGATAGCATTTACTTATACTCACCTTGCAGCTCATCTCTCCAGCCACTCCTACTGCTACCTGCCCGATGTCCAGTCCTCTGTGGGGGCAACTTGAGAGGTGAGCAGTGGGGTGAGTATGTTCTTTTCATTTTTATCTTTTTGCCTACTTTTTAATGTTGAGAGGAGTGAATTACAAAAATTCTGTTTTCTCAAGAATACTCCTTTTTGTATAATTTGGGTACAATTTTTGTATAATTTAAGTAAAATTCAATTCTACTTGAATGAATTTGCCTATCTAAACTAATAAATATAACTATATTTTGGCTGCCCCCACTAACATGCACCTTCGAAACTGTTTTTGCATAACATATTTTAAATAAATAAACCTTTAATACTATAGTCCAAATATACAATATATTAATCGCGTACTTGTGTGTACAAGTCTATATAGTATAACAGAAGCAGCAGAGATAGGAAAAGTAACAAACTTTATTAACATATTGTTGGGGCTGGCGGAACGCACCAAATAATTTTAAGGATGGTATAAGGCAGGGGTCCCCAACTCCAGGCCTCGAGGGCCGCCAACAGTGCAGGTTTTCAGGATTTCTTTAGTATTGCATTGGTGGTAATGTGATCATCTGCACAGGTGATGATTCCAACCCCTGTGCAATACTAAGGAAATCCTGAAAACCTGCACTGTTGGCGGCCCTCGAGGCCTGGAGTTGGGGACCACTGGTATAAGGTGTGTTCGCAGCCCGGGGTCCACTGGGCAGAGATGACACCTGCTGCTCGGTAATGGCGGACAGTACATTGTGGTATAATGTGAACACACACGGGTTAGCTTCACCCAGTATGTAAGGAAGAGAACCCTGTTGTGTCACAGGGCCGCTGTACCACAGAGTGAACGCTAGTATTGGGTCACAGGACTCCCAAGGACATGGGGTTAGAGTCCCTCTAGACCACTAGCGCTCGATGCCTCAACTGCAGTGCAAGGGGAAACCTAAATAATGATTTACCGCACTGAGTGCGTGCAGCGCCGCTCTGGCAAACACAGGTCCGTATTTGCCACTAGGCACTTGAGGGCACGTGCCTAGGGCGGCAGGATGCGGGGGGGCGCATTTAAGCAAGGTTTTTTTATCCTTTTTTTTATAAAGTCCGGGGTCAAGCGGATGCATATTCATCACCTTAATGAGTGGTACCACGTGACCGCTCATAGAGGAAGGAAGACGCTGCGGGGACTGTTGTGAATTCTGTTGTCAAGCTCCCTCCTGTGGTCGTGAATGGTACTTCGGCGAGTTCCGTCTATGGGCTCCCTCTGGTGGCTATGAGTGAAGCTGCGGCTTCTGAGGTTCCTTACACAGGTGACGTGGTTTATCCTTTGGTTGGCTGTTCTATTTAACTCCTCTCAGATCGTTACTCTAGGCCAGCTGTCAATGTTTTGCATTCGTTCAGTTCGCTCCTGGATCTCTCTGGTGACCTGCCTTCTCCTGCAGAAGCTAAGTTCCTTATAGTCTTATTTTGTTCTCTGTTTTCTTGTCCAGCTGGTTTTCATGATTTTGTCTTGCTAGCTGGAAGCTCTGGGATGCAGAGTGGCCCCTCCGCACCGTGAGTCGGTGCAGAGGTCTTTTTTTTTGCACACTCTGCGTGGTCTTTGTAGGTTTTTGTGCTGATCGCAGAGTTACCTTTCCTATCCTCTGTCTATTTAGTTAGTCTGGCCTCCCTTTGCTGAAACCTGTTTCATTTTCTGCGTTTGTGACTTTCATCTTTACTCACAGTCAACATATTTGGGGGGCTTCCTTTACCTTTGGGGAATTTCTCTGAGGCAAGGTAGGCTTTACTTTCTATCTCTAGGGGTAGCTAGCCCTTAGGCTGTGACGAGGCGCCTAGGTCTGGTCAGAAGCGCTCCACGGCTATTTCTAGTGTGTGATAGGATTAGGGCTTGCGGTCAGCAGAGTTCCCACATTCCAGAGTTCGTCCTGTATGTGGTTTAACTATCAGGTCATTCCGGGTGCTCCTAACCACCAGGTCATAACAGGGGACAGAGATGCCGGGAAGTTCAGCGCCGCACGGTGAGAGAAAGGTGAGTATGACAGGGGATACAGGAGGATGGGGGGAGGATGGAGGAAGACGGAGGAGGACAGGGGAGGATGATGGAGGAGTCATGATTACAGGGTGGGAGGATGGGAGAGCCATGCATAAAGGATGGGAAACCATGCATAGAGGGTGAGAGGATGAGGGAGCCGTGCATACAGGGTGGGAGAATCGGATGGGAGAGCCATGCATACAGGGTGGGAGGATGGGGGAGTCATGCATACCGGGTGGGAGGATGGGGGGCCAAACATACAGGGTGGGAGGATGGGGGAGCCATGCATACAGGGTGGGAGGATGGGGGAGCCATGCATACAGGGTGGGAGGATGGGAGAGCCATGCATAAAGGATGGGGGAACTGTTGTGAATTCTGTTATCGAACTCCCTCCTGTGGTCATGAATGGTACTTCGGCGAGTTCTGTCCATGGACTCCCTCTGGTGGCTGTGAGTGGAGCTGCTGGTTCTGAGGTTCCTTCCACAGGTGTCTTAGTTTATTCTTTGGCTGGCTGCTCTATTTAACTCAACTCAGATCATTACTCCATGCCAGCTGTCAATGTTCTTGTACTGGTTCAGTTCGCTTTTGGATCTTTCTGGTGACCTGTCTACTCCAGCAGAAGCTAAGTCCCTGCTAGTTAAATATTTGTTCATTGTTTTCTTGTCCAGCTTGCTATCATGATTTTGCCTTGCTAGCTGGAAGCTCTGGGATGCAGAGTGGCACCTCCGCGCCGTGAGTCAGTGCGGGGGTCTTTTTGCACACTCTGCGTGGTCTTTTTGTAGTTTTTGTGCTGACCGCAAAGATACCTTTCCTATCCTCAGTCTGTTTAGTAAGTCTGGCCTCCTTTGCTGAAACCTGTTTCATTTCTGTGTTTGTGACTTTCATCTTAACTCACAGTCAATATATGTGGGGGGCTGCCTTTTCCTTTGGGGAATTTCTCTGAGGCAAGGTAGGCTTTATTTTCTATGTCTAGGGCTAGTTAGCTCTTAGGCTGTGAAGAGGCGTCTAGGCAGAGTTAGGTACGCTCCACGGCTATTTCTAGTGTGTGTGATAGGATTAGGGGTTGCGGTCAGCAGAGCTCCCACTTCCCAGAGCTTGTCCTGTGTTAGTTTAATCATCAGGTCGTTCCTGGTGCTCCTAACCACCAGGTCCATAACAGTACAGCTGGCCCTTCCAGCTTCTTTTGCCATCCATAATGTGTTCCATAGGTCGTTATTGCGGAGATACGTGGTGTTAGGACTGGCGGAACGCACCAAGAAAGATGTAATAGATGCGTTCGCAGTCCGGGGTCCACCGTGCAGGTGAAAACCTGCTGCTAGTAAATGGCAGCGTAATATGGCGGTGGAAACGAACCCGGTAAAGCCACAGGTCCGCAATACCGCACTAAAGAGTGCAAGTAAGGAGTCAGCGAACACAACCCCAAGACACAGGATTAAAGTCCGATTAGACCACTTGCTGACACAACACCGCAACTGGGTGTGTTAGGTAACTATTATAATTAGAGCACCGAAGTGCGAACTGTGCCGTGCTGGCAGACACCACTAAGCACCCAGACTTGGGTCAGGAAGCGCACTACTGGCACATGGCGCCGCACTGGCGGACACAGCAATAGACGCTGATACGTGTGTGACACGTTGAGGGGTTAGTCGGGCGCTAGATAGCAGCCATACTCCATACGCGAACAGTCATACAATAGGGTAGGGGTATTTAATGAACGACTTGCACTCACAACAAACACACGTATACAATTGTACACTAGCGCATGGCCGTGCGGTCATGCGAAGCTTATATAGCTGTAGTACTTTCAGGACCCTCCAATAAAGGACCAATGGGCAGCTGCCACAGAAGTTAGCCCTTTCAGGACCTGCCAGGAGGACCAATGGGAACCACTGCAGCATCTGAGCATGTGACCCTTGATCTCCAACGGGAGATCTCACCCTGGGCATGCTCAGAAGGGAAAAAGGAGGACTTAGTCCCAAAAGCATCCGCTCACTGCTGCCCAGCACTGGCTTTAATGGCAAAAGCTGGAGAAGCAACAGCAAACCTAAGCACAGAGTGAGACTGAGCCAGACGCAAGGACCGACGTCTCCGCTGAGCAGGTTTACCTGCGGCAGGAGAAGAATGGGAGACCGCAGCAGAAGCGGGAACTCGACCCCTAACACGTGGCGCCTATGGTTCCCTCCGTTGATCCTCCTGCCCCGGTTTTGGTCGAGGGGGAGTTGGAGTATGTAGTGGAGAAGATTTTGGATTCTCATATTTCGAGACGAAAACTCCAGTACCTGGTCAAGTGGAAGGGTTATGGTCAGGAAGATAATTCCTGGGTTTTTGCCTCTGATGTTCATGCTGCCGATCTAGTTCGTGCCTTTCATTTGGCTCGTCCTGATCGGCCTGGGGGCACTGGTGAGGGTTCGGTGACCCCTCCTCAAGGGGGGGTACTGTTGTGAATTCTGTTATCGAACTCCCTCCTGTGGTCATGAATGGTACTTCGGCGAGTTCTGTCCATGGACTCCCTCTGGTGGCTGTGAGTGGAGCTGCTGGTTCTGAGGTTCCTTCCACAGGTGTCTTAGTTTATTCTTTGGCTGGCTGCTCTATTTAACTCCACTCAGATCGTTACTCCATGCCAGCTGTCAATGTTCTTGTACTGGTTCAGTTCACTTTTGGATCTTTCTGGTGACCTGTCTACTCCAGCAGAAGCTAAGTCCCTGCTAGTTAATTATTTGTTCATTGTTTTCTTGTCCAGCTTGCTATCATGATTTTGCCTTGCTAGCTGGAAGCTCTGGGATGCAGAGTGGCACCTCCGCACCGTGAGTCGGTGCGGGGGTCTTTTTGCACACTCTGCGTGGTCTTTTTGTAGTTTTTGTGCTGACCGCAAAGATACCTTTCCTATCCTCAGTCTGTTTAGTAAGTCTGGCCTCCTTTGCTGAAACCTGTTTCATTTCTGTGTTTGTGACTTTCATCTTAACTCACAGTCAATATATGTGGGGGGCTGCCTTTTCCTTTGGGGAATTTCTCTGAGGCAAGGTAGGCTTTATTTTCTATCTCTAGGGCTAGTTAGCTCTTAGGCTGTGAAGAGGCGTCTAGGCAGAGTTAGGTACGCTCCACGGCTATTTCTAGTGTGTGTGATAGGATTAGGGGTTGCGGTCAGCAGAGCTCCCACTTCCCAGAGCTTGTCCTGTGTTAGTTTAACCATCAGGTCGTTCCTGGTGCTCCTAACCACCAGGTCCATAACAGTACAGCTGGCCCTTCCAGCTTCTTTTGCCATCCATAATGTGTTCCATAGGTCGTTATTGCGGAGATACGTGATGTTAGGACTGGCGGAACGCACCAAGAAAGATGTAATAGATGCGTTCGCAGTCCGGGGTCCACCGTGCAGGTGAAAACCTGCTGCTAGTAAATGGCAGCGTAATATGGCGGTGGAAGCGAACCCGGTAAAGCCACAGGTCCGCAATACCGCACTAAAGAGTGCAAGTAAGGAGTCAGCGAACACAACCCCAAGACACAGGATTGAAGTCCGATTAGACCACTTGCTGACACAACACCGCAACTGGGTGTGTTAGGTAACTATTATAATTAGAGCACCGAAGTGCGAACTGTGCCGTGCTGGCAGACACCACTAAGCACCCAGACGTGGGTCAGGAAGCGCACTACTGGCACGTGGCGCCGCACTGGCGGACACAGCAATACACGCTGATACATGTGTGACACGTTGAGGGGTTAGTCGGGCGCTAGATAGCAGCCATACTCCATACGCGAACAGTCATACAATAGGGTAGGGGTATTTAATGAACGACTTGCACTCACAACAAACACACGTATACAATTGTACACTAGCGCATGGCCGTGCGGTCATGCGAAGCTTATATAGCTGTAGTACTTTCAGGACCCTCCAATAAAGGACCAATGGGCAGCTGCCACAGAAGTTAGCCCTTTCAGGACCTGCCAGGAGGACCAATGGGAACCACTGCAGCATCTGAGCATGTGACTCTTGATCTCCAACGGGAGATCTCACCCTGGGCATGCTCAGAAGGGAAAAAGGAGGACTTAGTCCCAAAAGCATCCGCTCACTGCTGCCCAGCACTGGCTTTAATGGCAAAAGCTGGAGAAGCAACAGCAAACCTAAGCACAGAGTGAGACTGAGCCAGACGCAAGGACCGACGTCTCCGCTGAGCAGGTTTACCTGCGGCAGGAGAAGAATGGGAGACCGCAGCAGAAGCGGCCCGAGATTTCCCCTGTGCAGAAGCGGGAACTCGACCCCTAACACGTGGCGCCTATGGTTCCCTCCGTTGATCCTCCTGCCCCGGTTTTGGTCGAGGGGGAGTTGGAGTATGTAGTGGAGAAGATTTTGGATTCTCATATTTCGAGATGGAAACTCCAGTACCTGGTCAAGTGGAAGGGTTATGGTCAGGAAGATAATTCCTGGGTTTTTGCCTCTGATGTTCATGCTGCCGATCTAGTTCGTGCCTTTCATTTGGCTCATCCTGATCGGCCTGGGGGCACTGGTGAGGGTTCGGTGACCCCTCCTCAAGGGTGGGTACTGTTGTGAATTCTGTTATCGAACTCCCTCCTGTGGTCATGAATGGTACTTCGGCGAGTTCTGTCCATGGACTCCCTCTGGTGGCTGTGAGTGGAGCTGCTGGTTCTGAGGTTCCTTCCACAGGTGTCTTAGTTTATTCTTTGGCTGGCTGCTCTATTTAACTCCACTCAGATCGTTACTCCATGCCAGCTGTCAATGTTCTTGTACTGGTTCAGTTCGCTTTTGGATCTTTCTGGTGACCTGTCTACTCCAGCAGAAGCTAAGTCCCTGCTAGTTAATTATTTGTTCATTGTTTTCTTGTCCAGCTTGCTATCATGATTTTGCCTTGCTAGCTGGAAGCTCTGGGATGCAGAGTGGCACCTCCGCACCGTGAGTCGGTGCGGGGTTCTTTTTGCACACTCTGCGTGGTCTTTTTGTAGTTTTTGTGCTGACCGCAAAGATACCTTTCCTATCCTCAGTCTGTTTAGTAAGTCTGGCCTCCTTTGCTGAAACCTGTTTCATTTCTGTGTTTGTGACTTTCATCTTAACTCACAGTCAATATATGTGGGGGGCTGCCTTTTCCTTTGGGGAATTTCTCTGAGGCAAGGTAGGCTTTATTTTCTATCTCTAGGGCTAGTTAGCTCTTAGGCTGTGAAGAGGCGTCTAGGCAGAGTTAGGTACGCTCCACGGCTATTTCTAGTGTGTGTGATAGGATTAGGGGTTGCGGTCAGCAGAGCTCCCACTTCCCAGAGCTTGTCCTGTGTTAGTTTAACCATCAGGTCGTTCCTGGTGCTCCTAACCACCAGGTCCATAACAGTACAGCTGGCCCTTCCAGCTTCTTTTGCCATCCATAATGTGTTCCATAGGTCGTTATTGCGGAGATACGTGATGTTAGGACTGGCGGAACGCACCAAGAAAGATGTAATAGATGCGTTCGCAGTCCGGGGTCCACCGTGCAGGTGAAAACCTGCTGCTAGTAAATGGCAGCGTAATATGGCGGTGGAAGCGAACCCGGTAAAGCCACAGGTCCGCAATACCGCACTAAAGAGTGCAAGTAAGGAGTCAGCGAACACAACCCCAAGACACAGGATTGAAGTCCGATTAGACCACTTGCTGACACAACACCGCAACTGGGTGTGTTAGGTAACTATTATAATTAGAGCACCGAAGTGCGAACTGTGCCGTGCTGGCAGACACCACTAAGCACCCAGACGTGGGTCAGGAAGCGCACTACTGGCACGTGGCGCCGCACTGGCGGACACAGCAATAGACGCTGATACATGTGTGACACGTTGAGGGGTTAGTCGGGCGCTAGATAGCAGCCATACTCCATACGCGAACAGTCATACAATAGGGTAGGGGTATTTAATGAACGACTTGCACTCACAACAAACACACGTATACAATTGTACACTAGCGCATGGCCGTGCGGTCATGCGAAGCTTATATAGCTGTAGTACTTTCAGGACCCTCCAATAAAGGACCAATGGGCAGCTGCCACAGAAGTTAGCCCTTTCAGGACCTGCCAGGAGGACCAATGGGAACCACTGCAGCATCTGAGCATGTGACCCTTGATCTCCAACGGGAGATCTCACCCTGGGCATGCTCAGAAGGGAAAAAGGAGGACTTAGTCCCAAAAGCATCCGCTCACTGCTGTCCAGCACTGGCTTTAATGGCAAAAGCTGGAGAAGCAACAGCAAACCTAAGCACAGAGTGAGACTGAGCCAGACGCAAGGACCGACGTCTCCGCTGAGCAGGTTTACCTGCGGCAGGAGAAGAATGGGAGACCGCAGCAGAAGCGGCCCGAGATTTCCCCTGTGCAGAAGCGGGAACTCGACCCCTAACACGTGGCGCCTATGGTTCCCTCCGTTGATCCTCCTGCCCCGGTTTTGGTCGAGGGGGAGTTGGAGTATGTAGTGGAGAAGATTTTGGATTCTCATATTTCGAGATGGAAACTCCAGTACCTGGTCAAGTGGAAGGGTTATGGTCAGGAAGATAATTCCTGGGTTTTTGCCTCTGATGTTCATGCTGCCGATCTAGTTCGTGCCTTTCATTTGGCTCATCCTGATCGGCCTGGGGGCACTGGTGAGGGTTCGGTGACCCCTCCTCAAGGGTGGGTACTGTTGTGAATTCTGTTATCGAACTCCCTCCTGTGGTCATGAATGGTACTTCGGCGAGTTCTGTCCATGGACTCCCTCTGGTGGCTGTGAGTGGAGCTGCTGGTTCTGAGGTTCCTTCCACAGGTGTCTTAGTTTATTCTTTGGCTGGCTGCTCTATTTAACTCCACTCAGATCGTTACTCCATGCCAGCTGTCAATGTTCTTGTACTGGTTCAGTTCGCTTTTGGATCTTTCTGGTGACCTGTCTACTCCAGCAGAAGCTAAGTCCCTGCTAGTTAATTATTTGTTCATTGTTTTCTTGTCCAGCTTGCTATCATGATTTTGCCTTGCTAGCTGGAAGCTCTGGGATGCAGAGTGGCACCTCCGCACCGTGAGTCGGTGCGGGGTTCTTTTTGCACACTCTGCGTGGTCTTTTTGTAGTTTTTGTGCTGACCGCAAAGATACCTTTCCTATCCTCAGTCTGTTTAGTAAGTCTGGCCTCCTTTGCTGAAACCTGTTTCATTTCTGTGTTTGTGACTTTCATCTTAACTCACAGTCAATATATGTGGGGGGCTGCCTTTTCCTTTGGGGAATTTCTCTGAGGCAAGGTAGGCTTTATTTTCTATCTCTAGGGCTAGTTAGCTCTTAGGCTGTGAAGAGGCGTCTAGGCAGAGTTAGGTACGCTCCACGGCTATTTCTAGTGTGTGTGATAGGATTAGGGGTTGCGGTCAGCAGAGCTCCCACTTCCCAGAGCTTGTCCTGTGTTAGTTTAACCATCAGGTCGTTCCTGGTGCTCCTAACCACCAGGTCCATAACAGTACAGCTGGCCCTTCCAGCTTCTTTTGCCATCCATAATGTGTTCCATAGGTCGTTATTGCGGAGATACGTGATGTTAGGACTGGCGGAACGCACCAAGAAAGATGTAATAGATGCGTTCGCAGTCCGGGGTCCACCGTGCAGGTGAAAACCTGCTGCTAGTAAATGGCAGCGTAATATGGCGGTGGAAGCGAACCCGGTAAAGCCACAGGTCCGCAATACCGCACTAAAGAGTGCAAGTAAGGAGTCAGCGAACACAACCCCAAGACACAGGATTGAAGTCCGATTAGACCACTTGCTGACACAACACCGCAACTGGGTGTGTTAGGTAACTATTATAATTAGAGCACCGAAGTGCGAACTGTGCCGTGCTGGCAGACACCACTAAGCACCCAGACGTGGGTCAGGAAGCGCACTACTGGCACGTGGCGCCGCACTGGCGGACACAGCAATAGACGCTGATACATGTGTGACACGTTGAGGGGTTAGTCGGGCGCTAGATAGCAGCCATACTCCATACGCGAACAGTCATACAATAGGGTAGGGGTATTTAATGAACGACTTGCACTCACAACAAACACACGTATACAATTGTACACTAGCGCATGGCCGTGCGGTCATGCGAAGCTTATATAGCTGTAGTACTTTCAGGACCCTCCAATAAAGGACCAATGGGCAGCTGCCACAGAAGTTAGCCCTTTCAGGACCTGCCAGGAGGACCAATGGGAACCACTGCAGCATCTGAGCATGTGACCCTTGATCTCCAACGGGAGATCTCACCCTGGGCATGCTCAGAAGGGAAAAAGGAGGACTTAGTCCCAAAAGCATCCGCTCGCTGCTGGCCAGCACTGGCTTTAATGGCAAAAGCTGGAGAAGCAACAGCAAACCTAAGCACAGAGTGAGACTGAGCCAGACGCAAGGACCGACGTCTCCGCTGAGCAGGTTTACCTGCGGCAGGAGAAGAATGGGAGACCGCAGCAGAAGCGGCCTGAGATTTCCCCTGTGCAGAAGCGGGAACTCGACCCCTAACACGTGGCGCCTATGGTTCCCTCCGTTGATCCTCCTGCCCCGGTTTTGGTCGAGGGGGAGTTGGAGTATGTAGTGGAGAAGATTTTGGATTCTCATATTTCGAGACGGAAACTCCAGTACCTGGTCAAGTGGAAGGGTTATGGTCAGGAAAGATAATTCCTGGGTTTTTGCCTCTGATGTTCATGCTGCCGATCTAGTTCGTGCCTTTCATTTGGCTCGTCCTGATCGGCCTGGGGGCACTGGTGAGGGTTCGGTGACCCCTCCTCAAGGGGGGGTACGGTTGTGAATTCTGTTATCGAACTCCCTCCTGTGGTCATGAATGGTACTTCGGCGAGTTCTGTCCATGGACTCCCTCTGGTGGCTGTGAGTGGAGCTACTGGTTCTGAGGTTCCTTCCACAGGTGACTTAGTTTATTCTTTGGCTGGCTGCTCTATTTAACTCAACTCAGATCGTTACTCCATGCCAGCTGTCAATGTTCTTGTACTGGTTCAGTTCGCTTTTGGATCTTTCTGGTGACCTGCCTACTCCAGCAGAAGCTAAGTCCCTGCTAGTTAATTATTTGTTCATTGTTTTCTTGTCCAGCTTGCTATCATGATTTTGCCTTGCTAGCTGGAAGCTCTGGGGTGCAGAGTGGCACCTCCGCACCGTGAGTCGGTGTGGGGGTCTTTTTGCACACTCTGCGTGGTCTTTTTGTAGTTTTTGTGCTGACCGCAAAGATACCTTTAATATCCTCAGTCTGTTTAGTAAGTCTGGCCTCCTTTGCTGAAACCTGTTTCATTTCTGTGTTTGTGACTTTCATCTTAACTCACAGTCAATATATGTGGGGGGCTGCCTTTTCCTTTGGGGAATTTCTCTGAGGCAAGGTAGGCTTTATTTTCTATCTCTAGGGCTAGTTAGCTCTTAGGCTGTGAAGAGGCGTCTAGGCAGAGTTAGGTACGCTCCACGGCTATTTCTAGTGTGTGTGATAGGATTAGGGGTTGCGGTCAGCAGAGCTCCCACTTACCAGAGCTTGTCCTGTGTTAGTTTAACCATCAGCTCGTTCCGGGTGCTCCTAACCACCAGGTCCATAACAGGGAACCTGTTGTGAATTCTGTTTTCGGGCTCCCTTCTGTGGTCATGAATGGTACTTCGGCTGGTTATGTCCATGGACTTCCTCTGGTGGGTGTTTCTGAGTTTCCTTTCACAGTTGACGAGGTTAATTCGTTAGCTGCTGCTCTATTTAACTCCACTTAGATCTTTGCTCCACGCCACCTGTCAATGTTTCAGTATTGGTCTAGTTCACTCCTGGATCGTTCTTGTGACCTGTCTTCCCATCAGAAGCTAAGTTCCAGCTTGTATTTCTTTGGTTTGCTATTTTTCTGTCCAGCTTGCTATTTAATTTGTTGTCTTGCTTGCTGGAAGCTCTGGGACGCAGAGGGAGCGCCTCCGCACCGTGAGTCGGTGCAGAGGTCTTTTTTTTTTTGCACACTCTGCGTGGTCTTTGTAGGTTTTTGTGCTGATCGCAAAGTTACCTTTCCTATCCTCTGTCTATTTAGTTAGTCTGGCCTCCCTTTGCTGAAACCTGTTTCATTTTCTGCGTTTGTGACTTTCATCTTTACTCACAGTCAATATATGTGGGGGGCTGCCTTTTCCTTTGGGGAATTTCTCTGAGGCAAGGTAGGCTTTACTTTCTATCTCTAGGGGTAGCTAGCCCTTAGGCTGTGACGAGGCGCCTAGGTCTGGTCAGAAGCGCTCCACGGCTATTTCTAGTGTGTGTGATAGGATTAGGGCTTGCGGTCAGCAGAGTTCCCACATTCCAGAGTTCGTCCTGTATGTGGTTTAACTATCAGGTCATTCCGGGTGCTCCTAACCACCAGGTCATAACAGGGGACAGAGATGCCGGGAAGTTCAGCGCCGCACGGTGAGAGAAAGGTGAGTATGATAGGGGATACAGGAGGATGGGGGGAGGATGGAGGAAGACGGAGGAGGACAGGGGAGGATGATGGAGGAGTCATGTTTACAGGGTGGGAGGATGGGAGAGCCATGCATAAAGGATGGGAAACCATGCATAGAGGGTAAGAGGATGAGGGAGCCGTGCATACAGGGTGGGAGAATCGGATGGGAGAGCCATGCATACAGGGTGGGAGGATGCGGGAGCCATGCATACCGGGTGGGAGGATGGGGGGCCAAGCATACAGGGTGGGAGGATGGGGGAGCCATGCATACAGGGTGGGAGGATGGGGGAGCCATGCATACAGGGTGGGAGGATGGGAGAGCCATGCATACAGGATGGGGGAACTGTTGTGAATTCTGTTATCGAACTCCCTCCTGTGGTCATGAATGGTACTTCGGCGAGTTCTGTCCATGGACTCCCTCTGGTGGCTGTGAGTGGAGCTGCTGGTTCTGAGGTTCCTTCCACAGGTGTCTTAGTTTATTCTTTGGCTGGCTGCTCTATTTAACTCCACTCAGATCGTTACTCCATGCCAGCTGTCAATGTTCTTGTACTGGTTCAGTTCGCTTTTGGATCTTTCTGGTGACCTGTCTACTCCAGCAGAAGCTAAGTCCCTGCTAGTTAATTATTTGTTCATTGTTTTCTTGTCCAGCTTGCTATCATGATTTTGCCTTGCTAGCTGGAAGCTCTGGGATGCAGAGTGGCACCTCCGCACCGTGAGTCGGTGCGGGGGTCTTTTTGCACACTCTGCGTGGTCTTTTGTAGTTTTTGTGCTGACCGTAAAGATACCTTTCCTATCCTCAGTCTGTTTAGTAAGTCTGGCCTCCTTTGCTGAAACTTGTTTCATTTCTGTGTTTGTGACTTTCATCTTAACTCACAGTCAATATATGTGGGGGGCTGCCTTTTCCTTTGGGGAATGTCTCTGAGGCAAGGTAGGCTTTATTTTCTATCTCTAGGGCTAGTTAGCTCTTAGGCTGTGAAGAGGCGTCTAGGCAGAGTTAGGTACGCTCCACGGCTATTTCTAGTGTGTGTGATAGGATTAGGGGTTGCGGTCAGCAGAGCTCCCACTTCCCAGAGCTTGTCCTGTGTTAGTTTAACCATCAGGTCGTTCCTGGTGCTCCTAACCACCAGGTCCATAACAGTACAGCTGGCCCTTCCAGCTTCTTTTGCCATCCATAATGTGTTCCATAGGTCGTTATTGCGGAGATACATGGTGTTAGGACTGGCGGAACGCACCAAGAAAGATGTAATAGATGCGTTCGCAGTCCGGGGTCCACCGTGCATGTGAAAACCTGCTGCTAGTAAATGGCAGCGTAATATGGCGGTGGAAGCGAACCCGGTAAAGCCACAGGTCCGCAATACCGCACTAAAGAGTGCAAGTAAGGAGTCAGCGAACACAACCCCTAGACACAGGATTAAAGTCCGATTTGACCACTTGCTGACACAACACCGCAACTGGGTGTGTTAGGTAACTATTATAATTAGAGCACCGAAGTGCGAACTGTGCCGTGCTGGCAGACACCACTAAGCACCCAGACGTGGGTCAGGAATCGCACTACTGGCACGTGGCGCCGCACTGGCGGACACAGCAATAGACGCTGATACGTGTGTGACACGTTGAGGAGTTAGTCGGGCGCTAGATAGCAGCCATACTCCATACGCGAACAGTCATACAATAGGGTAGGGGTATTTAATGAACGACTTGCACTCACAACAAACACACGTATACAATTGTACACTAGCGCATGGCCGTGCGGTCATGCGAAGCTTATATAGCTGTAGTACTTTCAGGACCCTCCAATAAAGGACCAATGGGCAGCTGCCACAGAAGTTAGCCCTTTCAGGATCTGCCAGGAGGACCAATGGGAACCACTGCAGCATCTGAGCATGTGACCCTTGATCTCCAACGGGAGATCTCACCCTGGGCATGCTCAGAAGGGAAAAAGGAGGACTTAGTCCCAAAAGCATCCGCTCGCTGCTGCCCAGCACTGGCTTTAATGGCAAAAGCTGGAGAAGCAACAGCAAACCTAAGCACAGAGTGAGACTGAGCCAGACGCAAGGACCGACGTCTCCGCTGAGCAGGTTTACCTGCGGCAGGAGAAGAATGGGAGACCGCAGCAGAAGCGGCCCGAGATTTCCCCTGTGCAGAAGCGGGAACTCGACCCCTAACACGTGGTGCCTATGGTTCCCTCCGTTGATCCTCCTGCCCCGGTTTTGGTCGAGGGGGAGTTGGAGTATGTAGTGGAGAAGATTTTGGATTCTCATATTTCGAGACGGAAACTCCAGTACCTGGTCAAGTGGAAGGGTTATGGTCAGGAAGATAATTCCTGGGTTTTTGCCTCTGATGTTCATGCTGCCGATCTAGTTCGTGCCTTTCTTTTGGCTCGTCCTGATCGGCCTGGGGGCACTGGTGAGGGTTCGGTGACCCCTCCTCAAGGGGGGGTACTGTTGTGAATTCTGTTATCGAACTCCCTCCTGTGGTCATGAATGGTACTTCGGCGAGTTCTGTCCATGGACTCCCTCTGGTGGCTGTGAGTGGAGCTACTGGTTCTGAGGTTCCTTCCACAGGTGACTTAGTTTATTCTTTGGCTGGCTGCTCTATTTAACTCCACTCAGATCGTTACTCCATGCCAGCTGTCAATGTTCTTGTACTGGTTCAGTTCACTTTTGGATCTTTCTGGTGACCTGCCTACTCCAGCAGAAGCTAAGTCCCTGCTAGTTAATTATTTGTTCATTGTTTTCTTGTCCAGCTTGCTATCATGATTTTGCCTTGCTAGCTGGAAGCTCTGGGGTGCAGAGTGGCACCTCCGCACCGTGAGTCGGTGTGGGGGTCTTTTTGCACACTCTGCGTGGTCTTTTTGTAGTTTTTGTGCTGACCGCAAAGATACCTTTAATATCCTCAGTCTGTTTAGTAAGTCTGGCCTCCTTTGCTGAAACCTGTTTCATTTCTGTGTTTGTGACTTTCATCTTAACTCACAGTCAATATATGTGGGGGTTGCCTTTTCCTTTGGGGAATTTCTCTGAGGCAAGGTAGGCTTTATTTTCTATCTCTAGGGCTAGTTAGCTCTTAGGCTGTGAAGAGGCGTCTAGGCAGAGTTAGGTACGCTCCACGGCTATTTCTAGTGTGTGTGATAGGATTAGGGGTTGCGGTCAGCAGAGCTCCCACTTCCCAGAGCTTGTCCTGTGTTAGTTTAACCATCAGCTCGTACCGGGTGCTCCTAACCACCAGGTCCATAACAGGGAACCTGTTGTGAATTCTGTTGTCATGCTCCCTTCTGTGGTCATGAATGGTACTTCGGCTGGTTATGTCCATGGACTTCCTCTGGTGGGTGTTTCTGAGTTTCCTTTCACAGTTGACGAGGTTAATTCGTTAGCTGCTGCTCTATTTAACTCCACTTAGATCTTTGCTCCACGCCACCTGTCAATGTTTCAGTATTGGTCTAGTTCACTCCTGGATCGTTCTTGTGACCTGTCTTCCCATCAGAAGCTAAGTTCCAGCTTGTATTTCTTTGGTTTGCTATTTTTCTATCCAGGTTGCTATTTAATTTGTTGTCTTGCTTGCTGGAAGCTCTGGGACGCAGAGGGAGCGCCTCCGCACCGTGAGTCGGTGCGGAGGGTCTTTTTGCGCCCTCTGCGTGGTCTTTTTGTAGGTTTTTGTGCTGACCGCAAAGTAACCTTTCCTATCCTCGGTCTGTTCAGTAAGTCGGGCCTCACTTTGCTTAATCTATTTCATCTCTGTGTTTGTATTTTCATCTTTACTCACAGTCATTATATGTGGGGGGCTGCCTTTTCCTTTGGGGAATTTCTCTGAGGCAAGGTAGGCTTTATTTTCCTATCTTCAGGGCTAGCTAGTTTCTTAGGCTGTGCCGAGTTGCATAGGGAGCGTTAGGCGCAATTCACGGCTATTTCTAGTGTGGTTGATAGGTTTAGGGATTGCGGTCAGCAGAGTTCCCACGTCCCAGAGCTCGTCCTTTATTATCCGTAACTATCAGGTCATTCCGTGTGCTCTTAACCACCAGGTCCATTATTGTCTTGACCACCAGGTAATAACAGTACAGGTGGCCAAAAGTACTAATGCATCTCAATAGAGGGATAAGTGAAGTTCTGAGACCATTTTTTTTTCTTTGCAGTGTGTTTTGTCTCAATTTTCCCCTTTACCTCTGGGTGGTTCAGGACACTGGTGTAAACATGGACATTCAAGGTCTGTCCTCTTGGTTGGATAATCTCACTACAAGGATACAAAACATTCAAGATTTTGTGGTTCAGAATCCGATGTCAGTGCCTAAGATTCCTATTCCTGATTTGTTTTTTGGTGATAGATCTAAGTTCTTGAATTTCCAAAATAATTGTAAATTGTTTCTTGCCTTGAAACCTCGCTCCTCAGGTGACCCTGTTCAACAGGTAAAGATCATTATTTCTTTGTTACGTGGGGACCCTCAAGACTGGGCATTTTCCCTTGCGCCAGGAGATCCGGCATTGCGTGATGTTGATGCGTTTTTCCTGGCGCTTGGATTGCTTTATGACGAACCTAATTCAGTGGATCAGGGAGAGAAAATCTTGCTGGCTCTGTGTCAGGGTCAGGATGAAGCGGAGATATATTGTCAGAAGTTTAGAAAGTGGTCTGTGCTCACTCAGTGGAATGAATGCGCCCTGGCAGCAATCTTCAGAAAGGGTCTCTCTGAAGCCCTTAAGGATGTCATGGTGGGGTTTCCCATTCCTGCTGGTCTGAATGAGTCTATGTCCTTGGCCATTCAGATCGATCGACGCTTGCGTGAGCGTAAAGCTGTGCACCATTTGGCGGTACTATCTGAGCATGGGCCTGAGCCTATGCAACGTGATAGGACTTTGACCAGAGCTGAACGGCAAGAACACAGACGTCGGAATGGGCTGTGTTTTTACTGTGGTGAATCCACTCATGCTATCTCCGATTGTCATAAGTGCACTAAGTGGTTTGCTAGGTCTGCCACCATTGGTACGGTACAGTCTAAATTTCTATTGTCTGTTACTCTGATTTGCTCTTTGTCATCCTATTCTGTTATGGCATTTGTGGATTCAGGCGCTGCCCTGAATTTGATGGACTTGGAGTATGCTAGGCGCTGTGGTTTTTTCTTGGAGCCCTTACAGTATCCTATTCCATTGAGAGGAATTGATGCTACGCCTTTGGCCAAGAATAAGCCTCAGTATTGGACCCAATTGACCATGTGCATGGCTCCTGCACATCAGGAGGATATCCGCTTTCTGGTGTTGCATAATCTGCATGATGTGGTCGTTTTGGGGTTGCCATGGCTACAGGTTCATAATCCAGTATTGGACTGGAAATCTATGTCTGTGTCCAGCTGGGGTTGCCAGGGGGTACATGGTGATGTTCCATTTTTGTCTATTTCGTCTTCCACTCCTTCTGAAGTTCCAGAGTTTTTGTCGGATTATCGGGATGTATTTGATGAGCCCAAAGCCAGTGCCCTACCTCCTCATAGGGATTGCGATTGTGCAATTAATTTGATTCCTGGTAGTAAGTTTCCTAAGGGCCGATTGTTCAATTTATCTGTGCCAGAACACGCCGCTATGCGGAGTTATATAAAGGAATCCTTGGAGAAAGGCCATATTCGCCCGTCGTCATCACCGTTAGGAGCAGGGTTCTTTTTTGTGGCCAAGAAGGATGGTTCTTTGAGACCTTGCATTGATTACCGCCTTCTTAATAAAATTACAGTCAAATTTCAGTATCCTTTGCCGTTGCTGTCTGATTTGTTTGCTCGTATTAAAGGGGCTAGTTGGTTCACCAAGATAGATCTTCGAGGGGCGTATAATCTTGTGCGTATTAAACAAGGCGATGAATGGAAAACAGCATTTAATACGCCCGAGGGCCATTTTGAGTACCTGGTTATGCCATTCGGGCTTTCCAATGCTCCATCAGTATTTCAGTCCTTTATGCATGACATCTTCCGAGAGTACCTGGATAAATTCCTGATTGTGTATTTGGATGATATTTTGGTCTTTTCGGATGATTGGGAGTCTCATGTGAAGCAGGTCAGAATGGTGTTCCAGGTCCTTCGTGCGAATTCCTTGTTTGTGAAGGGGTCAAAGTGTCTCTTTGGAGTTCAGATGGTTTCATTTTTGGGGTTCATTTTTTCCCCTTCTACTATCGAGATGGACCCTGTTAAAGTCCAGGCCATTTACGATTGGACTCAACCGACATCTGTGAAGAGCCTGCAGAAGTTCCTGGGCTTTGCTAATTTTTATCGGCGCTTCATCGCTAATTTTTCTACTGTTGCTAAACCGTTGACTGATTTGACCAAGAAGGGTGCTGATGTGGTCAATTGGTCTTCTGTGGCTGTAGAGGCTTTTCAGGAGTTGAAGCGTCGTTTTTCTTCTGCCCCTGTGTTGTGCCAGCCAGATGTTTCGCTTCCGTTTCAGGTTGAGGTTGATGCCTCTGAGATTGGAGCAGGGGCTGTTTTATCGCAAAGAAGTTCTGATGGCTCGGTGATGAAGCCATGTGCTTTCTTTTCTAGAAAGTTTTCACCTGCTGAGCGTAACTATGATGTTGGTAATCGTGAATTGTTGGCCATGAAGTGGGCATTCGAGGAGTGGCGTCATTGGCTGGAAGGAGCCAAGCATTGCGTGGTGGTCTTGACAGATCACAAGAATTTGACTTATCTTGAGTCTGCCAAACAGTTGAATCCGAGACAGGCTCGATGGTCGTTATTTTTCTCCCGTGTTGATTTTGTGGTTTCGTACCTTCCGGGCTCTAAGAATGTGAAGGCTGATGCCCTGTCAAGGAGTTTTGTGCCTGACTCTCCGGGTGTTCCGGAGCCGGTGGGTATTCTCAAAGAGGGGGTAATTTTGTCTGCCATCTCCCCTGATTTGCGGTGGGTGCTGCAAAAATTTCAGGCTGATAGACCTGACCGTTGCCCAGCGGAGAAACTGTTTGTCCCTGATAGATGGACTAGTAGAGTTATCTCTGAGATTCATTGTTCTGTGTTGGCTGGGCATCCTGGAATCTTTGGTACCAGAGATTTGGTGGCTAGATCCTTCTGGTGGCCGTCTTTCTCACGGGATGTGCGTTTGTGCAGCCCTGCTGTTCTCGTGCCAGTGGGTTGCTTTTGCCCTTGCCAGTCCCGAAGAGGCCCTGGACGCATATTTCTATGGATTTTATTTTGGATCTCCCCGTCTCTCAAAAGATGTCGGTCATTTGGGTGGTTTGTGATCGCTTTTCTAAGATGGTCCATTTGGTACCTTTGTCTAAATTGCCTTCCTCCTCTGATTTGGTGCCATTATTTTTCCAGCATGTGGTTCGTTTACATGGTATCCCAGAGAACATCGTTTCTGACAGAGGTTCCCAGTTTGTTTCAAGGTTTTGGCGATCCTTTTGTGCTAGGATGGGCATTGATTTGTCTTTTTACTCGGCTTTCCATCCTCACACAAATGGCCAAACCGAACGAACTAATCAAACTTTGGAAACATATCTGAGATGCTGTGTTTCTGCTGATCAGGATGATTGGATGTCCTTTTTCCCGTTGGCTGAGTTCGCCCTTAATAATCGGGCCAGCTCTGCTACTTTGGTTTCGCCGTTTTTCTGCAATTCTGGTTTCCATCCTCGTTTCTCTTCAGGGCAGGTTGAGTCTTCAGACTGTCCTGGTGTAGATACTGTAGTGCAGGGGTCCCCAACTCCAGTCCTCAAGGCCCACCAACATGTCATGTTTTCAGGATTTCCTTAGTCTTGCCCAGGTAATAATTGCATCACCTGTCAATGCAAAGGAAATCCTGAAAACATGACCTGTTGGTGGGCCTTGAGGACTGGAGTTGGGGACTAGGGCTGTAGTGGATAGGTTGCAGCAGATTTGGACTCATGTGGTGGACAATTTGACATTGTCCCAGGAGAAGGCTCAACGTTTCGCTAACCGCCGGCGCTGTGTGGGTCCCCGACTTCGTGTTGGGGATTTGGTTTGGTTGTCGTCTCGTTATGTTCCTATGAAGGTTTCCTCTCCTAAGTTTAAGCCTCGTTTCATTGGTCCGTATAAGATTTCTGAGGTTATCAATCCTGTGTCATTTCGTTTGGCCCTTCCTGCTTCTTTTGCCATCCATAATGTGTTCCATAGGTCGTTATTGCGGAGATACGTGGCGCCTGTGGTTCCATCTGTTGATCCTCCTGCCCCGGTGTTAGTTGAGGGGGAGTTGGAGTATGTGGTGGAGAAGATTTTGGATTCTCGTGTTTCGAGATGGAAACTCCAGTACCTGGTCAAGTGGAAGGGTTATGGTCAGGAAAATAATTCCTGGGTTTTTGCCTCTGATGTTAATGCTGCCGATCTGGTTCATGCCTTTCATTTGGCTCATCCTGGTCGGCCTGGGGGCTCTGGTGAGGGTTCGGTGACCCCTCATCAAGGGGGGGGGGTACTGTTGTGAATTCTGTTGTCGGGCTCCCTCCTGTGGTCATGAATGGTACTTCAGCTGGTTCTGTCCATGGACTTCCTCTGGTGGGTGTTTCTGAGTTTCCTTTCACAGTTGACGAGGTTAATTCGTTAGCTGCTGCTCTATTTAACTCCACTTAGATCTTTGCTCCACACCACCTGTCAATGTTTCAGTATTGGTCTAGTTCACTCCTGGATCGTTCTTGTGACCTGTCTTCCCATCAGAAGCTAAGTTCCAGCTTGTATTTCTTTGGTTTGCTATTTTTCTGTCCAGCTTGCTATTTAATTTGTTGTCTTGCTTGCTGGAAGCTCTGGGACGCAGAGGGAGCGCCTCCGCACCGTGAGTCGGTGCGGAGGGTCTTTTTGCGCCCTCTGCGTGGTCTTTTTGTAGGTTTTTGTGCTGACCGCAAAGTAACCTTTCCTATCCTCGGTCTGTTCAGTAAGTCGGGCCTCACTTTGCTTAATCTATTTCATCTCTGTGTTTGTATTTTCATCTTTACTCACAGTCATTATATGTGGGGGGCTGCCTTTTCCTTTGGGGAATTTCTCTGAGGCAAGGTAGGCTTTATTTTCCTATCTTCAGGGCTAGCTAGTTTGTTAGGCTGTGCCGAGTTGCATAGGGAGCGTTAGGCGCAATCCACGGCTATTTCTAGTGTGGTTGATAGGTTTAGGGATTGCGGTCAGCAGAGTTCCCACGTCCCAGAGCTCGTCCTTTATTATCAGTAACTATCAGGTCATTCCGTGTGCTCTTAACCACCAGGTCCATTATTGTCTTGACCACCAGGTCATAACAGGAACCATGCATACAGGGTGGGAGGATGGGGGAGCCATACATACAGTGTGGGAGGATGAGGGAGCCGTGCATACAGGGTGGGAGGATCGGATGGGCGAGCCATGCATACAGGGTGGGAGGATGGGGGAGCCATGCGAACAGGGTGGGAGGATGAGAGAGCCATGCATACAGGGTGGGAGGATGGGGTAGCCATGCATACAGGGTGGGAGGATGGGGGAGCCATGCATACAGGGTGGGAGGATGGGTGGGCCATACATACAGAGAGGGAGGATGGGGGCAATGCATACAGGGTGGGAGGATGTGAGAGCTATGCATACAGGGTGGGAGGATGGGAGAGCCATGCATACAGGATGGGGGAACCATGCATACAGGGTGGGAGGATGGGGGAGCCATGCATACAGGGTGGGAGGATGAGGGAGCCATGCATACAGGGTGGGAGTATGGGGGAGCCGAGCCATGCACACAAGATGGGAGGATGGGGGAGCCGAGCCATTCATGCAAGATGGGAGGATGGGGGAGCCTAGCCATGCATACAAGATGGGGGAGCCGAGCCATGCATACAAGATGGGAGTATGGGGGAGCCGAGCCATGCACACAAGATGGGAGGATGGGGGAGCCGAGCCATGCATGCAAGATGGAAGGATGGGGGAGCCTAGCCATGCATACAAGATGGGGGAGCCGAGCCATGCATACAGGATGGATGGGGACATGTATGAGGAAACAGTACTGGGGAATGGGGGGCATGTATGAGGAAACAGTATGGGGGGCATATGTGAGGAAACAATATGGGGGATGGGTGCAGTAAGTATGGGGAGCAAACGAGGGAATGTGTGTGTACACAGTAATGAGTAGCGATGTGAAAAATGGATGTGGACAGAGTACGAGGAGTGAGGGTGATGGGATGTGTGCAGACAAAGTATGGGGAGTCAGGTGAGCAGGCAGCATAGAAAGTGAGGGGGTAAATACATGAGGAGACAGGATGGTGAACAGGGGGATGTGAGGGGAGACAGTATGAGGAGGGAGGGGAATAGTGTGAGGAGACAGTATGGGGGCAGAAAAGTGAGTGGGCACAGAATAGAAACTGAGTAGTGGGGGGCGTAGCATTGAGGGACAGCGTAAGGGCACAGCCAGAAGGGGACAGTATACCAAGGAGGGGGAGTGTGATGAGAGAGTACAGTATAAATACTGAGCCCTATGGGGGGACACAGTGTGAGAAGACAATGTGAAGAGGGGGGTCGGTATGGAAAGGAGGGGTCAGTGTGAAGAGATTGTACCATAAGAGGGACAGTGTGGGGGTCACATTTTGTGCAGACCATATAGTGAGGGGCAATTTTTTATTCAGGAGCATTGCAATGACACTTGTATCTTTAAGGGCATCATGTGGAGATTTTCTGCAAAAGAGCGGATAAGATGGAAGTCTGCAGAGATGAGCTGTGGATGAGAAAACTCATCATGGGGTCTGGACAAGATGAAGAAAAGAAGAACGGCTCCAAAGGTGACGTCAAAGGCGACGTCATCTATAAGGTACCTGGATGTAAGTGCTATTTGTGATACTAACTCTCATGTTTTTATTTATATTAGGAACATTAAAGAGGATGTCCAGGTTTGTGATGAGTCTGCAGTCATTCTTTGTGACTACAGACTTCTGAATTCTCACAGTGCGCCCTGCACGCTGTTAGGATTCTCTCGTGCTGGCAATTTTCATTAATGCGGTCACATGCTGACTAGACATGTGTGGCCTCCGTCAATGAAAATGAACTGAACGAGGCCAGGCACGTCTAGTCAGAATGTGGTCAGAAGTATACAAATCACATACTTGTGCTGACATAACTGTCCACAGGCAAGGGAGAATCCTAAAAGTGTGCAGTGCATGCGTTGTGAGAATTCAGAAGCCTGCGATGTCAGGATTCAGCTCTGCAGGTTCCAGTAGTCGTCACATGGACACGTCACTCATATGTGATTTTCATACAGCTTCTCTTCTGCTTCTCTGTTTTTCACTGAACATTGAGAGCATTAGGGAGAGGAGTTCGTGGGTACATGACTAAGTGTGCAAATCGCATATGTCCTGTGGGGGGGAGGGCACCAAAATGAATTCTTGCCCCTGGTGCGCAAAAGACGCATGCAGAAAATGTCTGGTTTTGCTCAGGAAATTTCTGCAAAAAATCCTGAATGTGTGCACATAGCCTTAAAGGTACAAGCTGGAGGGCATCTTTAAAATATAAAAGAGTGTAGTTGTGGTACTTCTACACTCATAAAGGCTGTGCACACAGTGCAAAGCCAGAAAAAATATAAGGAGAGTCATCCATAGAAGGCAACAACTCTAGTGCCTCATTCAAATATTGAAGATTGAAATCACTTTATGCGCTGCTGTCATCTGGTGGTGTGGACAAGCTTTGTTAACTTTTTATCAGAGTAAGCATGTCAGCATTTCCTGTAAACAGGCAAAACGCTTGTCTGTTATGACCCCTCTGGTGACACTAAAACTTGCTCACATAAGATGCTAGCAGAAGGGGAGCACAACATCTCCAAGACATAGAGGGACAGCTCATGCCAGGTGTCCAGTTTTGAGACGCAATAGGTAGCAGAGGAATTAGGGAGTATGCTGGTTTTGTATTGCTTGACCATCTTTAAAACTTTTCCCTCCTTGTCAAAAATACCTGGTCATCAGGGCCTGGAAGCTAGGAGAGTGTAATGAAATTGTCCCTGGCCATTCAGAGTTTATCACAGCCTTTGTTTTATCTGGTGTGTGTCACCTCATCTCTCCTCCTTGATGGGGCAAGGAAGCTTTCGCCCTGTCACTAGAACTGTCTGATGGGAATTCTTTCAGCATATTTTCTGCAATGGCCTTCTGGTATAGCACCATTTTATTACACCTCACTGCTTCAAGAAGGAGAGATGCAAGGTTCTGCTTTAGCATTTGTCTAGAATGGTGTCCAGCCAGTATTCTTTTTTGACAAAGATAAAGATAATGTGAGAGTCATGGGAAAGGTAGCGGTACATTTAGTCGGCCATATGTGCCAATGTCCCTACAGCCAACACTTCCTTGTTTCCACCAGGATGACTCTGCATCTCCTCCTCCCTCTCTTCCTCATTCTCCTCTTCAGCCCATCCACATAGGAGAGTTGGAATAAGCTTGTATGGCCTCTGTTGCACTTTCAACCAGCTCTTGTTCCTCCTTCTCCTCCTCAGCATCCGCCTCCTCATTTTTACCTAATCCGCGCTGAGCAGATGAGATGAGGCTGGACAGGGTAGTATCTCCCTGTCTCATGTCTACCTTCATTTTCAACTGGTCCGCATGCAAAGCTTCATGTTTAATTGTCAGCAGTGACTTTTTAAGTATGCAGAGAAGCTGCATCGTTGCACTTATTATGGCATCGTCACCACTCACCATCTTTGTGGAGTCCTCAAAGTCTTGGAGAACTGCACAAATTTTAGACATCCATGCCCACTCTTCAGTTCTTTTGTGCAGAGGTTGGCCAGAATACTGATGGGTGTGTTGAAACTGACATTCCACAACTGGCCTCTGCTGCTCACAATGTCTCGCAAGCATGTGCAGTGTGGAGTTCCAGCACATGGTGATGATGCACATGAGTCGGTGAGCTATAGCACTGCCAGAGTGATGGCAACTGTAGCTAATTTGCCAAATGGGCACTGATGCAGCGTACCTTGACCAGAAGCAAATCCGGGTACGTTTTCAGAAACCACTGAACTACCTAGTTTATCACGTGGGCCAAGCTTCACTGCCACCACCAGGTTATGGCCATTGCCACACACACCAGGTTGTAGGGTTAGCGGTGATAGCCATGAACCTGTCTGGTCTGTTATTCCTTTCAATAACTCTGCCACGGTGTGCCGTTTGTCTCCTAGACAAATTAACTTCAACAGAGTCTGCTGTGGCTTCACTGAGGCAGTGCTGCAGAGCTTCCATCTTCCAGCTGATATGGGTGATATGTTCTGAGATAACATATTGGAGATGTAGGATGAGGAAGAGCAGGAGGAGTTGCATGAACTAGTGTATGAGGTGGAGGAAACCCTGATAGAAGTAGGGCCAGCAATCCATGGCACCAGTAGCATATGTGACATGTTAGGGTGGGACTTGGCCTTAGCCACCACAATGTTAATTCAGTGTCCATCAGGGAAATGTCCCAAGCCACAAGAACTTGTCCACATGTCAATCGTGCCACCATGAGTCGGTGGAAATCCTCCATGTCTACAAGCCTAAGCAGTAGTGTTGAGCACTCCGATACTGCAAATATCGGGTATTGGCCGATATTCGAGGTATTGGAATTCCAATACTGAAGTCTGATACTTTTGCAATATCGGATACCAGAATCGGAAGTTCCCATAATGCAATGAGCCAGTTTGATTTAATTCAGCCAATGAGGAATCATTAGAAGTGTGGGCACATCTTGTTCTGCATGTTAGGCATGTAACTACTGGAATGGCTGTGATTGGCTGCTGAAATGATGTCATGATGGACTATAAAAGCTGTCGCCACCATTTTGGGTTCACTCTGCTGTGAATTCAGTTAGGGACAGGATGCTGTTGTTCTGACTGAGGGATAGTTTGAGATAGCGATTTGCTTCATTGTGCTTTAACCAAGCTAATTTAGCAACCGCTGTGTGAGAACCTTGTTTTTGCCTTGCAGCGCTGTTCACGGCTGTCTGCAAGGTCTCTGTGTGAGTGCAGCTCACTCTGTAGTCTGTTCTGCAGCCACAACTGGTTGTAGTCAGCTCAGCGTGTGTCATTGCCTCATACTGTTCCATTGTCCTTTTTTCAATTAGTGCTGCCTGCTGCACATTTTTCCAGATTTATCCTATTAGTGGATTTCCATCCATATCCTGCTAGATTGTGGAAAAACACTATATAGGAGTACATATAGGAGCCTTTCTGCAGCCTTGCGCCCTGCAGCCCCAACCAGATTAGTATTAGCCTATTTTTTGGATTCTCATCTATTGCATTGTAGGTTGCCTTCCTGTATTGTAATCTCTACAAAAAGTTTGTGATATTATTGGATTTACATCTTTGAGCACATCCAGTGTCTTTTTGTGAAAAAAACAAAAAGTTAATAAAGTCCACCAAACACTCCACTTTACAGTTGTGTAAGCTATATTAGCTCATATTAAAGTCTAGTCCACACTTTACAAAATTAGTGTTTCTTATACCTGTTAGCAGTTGTTCAGGAATAAGCACACTAAGCCCTTAGTACTTTTCTGCCTATCTTTATCAGTCTACCAAGATGAAGAAGGCAGGGAGTAAGGCACGTGGTCGTGGGCGTGGAGTTTCTGCAGGGAGGGAACGTGGGGATTCTATGCCTGCTGCGGGCACCGGTGACTAGTGTTGAGCGATACCGTCTGATACTTGAAAGTATCGGTATCGGATAGTATCGGCCGATACCCGAAAAATATCGGATATCGCCGATACCGATATCCGATACCAATACAAGTCAATGGGACATCAAGTATCGGAAGGTATTCTCATGGTTCCCAGGGTCTGAAGGAGAGGAAACTCTCCTTCAGGCCCTGGGATCCATAGGGATGTGTAAAATAAAGAATTAAAATAAAAAATATTGATATGCTCACCTCTCCGGCGGCCCCTGGACATCACGCTGCTAACCGGGAGGCTTCTTTGTTTAAAATGCGCGCCTTTAGGACCTGCGAATGACGTCCCAGCTTCTGATTGGTCGCGTGCCGCCCATGTGACCGGCACGTGACCAATCAGAAGCCGCGACGTCATTCGCAGGTCCTTAATTCCTAGAATTAGGAGTTTTTGTGAATGAGAATGACGTCGCGGCTTCTAATTGGTCGCGTGCCGGTCAGATGGGCACAGGCTCTAAATAGGGTTGAGCGACTTTTACTTTGTTAAGGTCGAGTCGGATTTTGCGAAGCCCGACTTTCTCAAAAGTTGAGTCAAGTGAAATCGGCCGATTATCGCGAAAAGTCGGGGTCGGGGATCGACCGAAACACGAAACCCAATGCAAGTCATTGGGAAATATGTAATCCATACTGCGAGATTTTCTCGCAGGCTTGCAAAACCGACATACGGACATACAACGGATCCATGTGCTCAAAAAATCATAAAAACATATGTACTGTATAAATATATATATATATATACACATATATATATATATATATATACAGTATATATATATGTCATTGAGACACATATATATATTTATATTTACTTCAGAGCGATATAGCAGAAAAGCCAGTAATTCAATTGCCGGCTTTTAATTTCTCCTTCCTAAACCCAACATGATATGAGATGGTTCACATACAGTAAACCATGTCATATTCCCATTTTTTTTGCATATTACACACATTACAAGGGTTAAATCGTGGAAAAAATTGGCGTGGGCTCCCGCGCAATTTTCTCCACCAGAGTGGTAAAGCCAGTGACTGAGGGCAGATATTAATAGCCTAGAGAGGGTCCACGGTTATTGGCCCCACCTGGCTAAAAACATCTGCCCCCAGCCACCCCAGAAAAGGCACATCTGGAAGATGCGCCTATTCTGGCACTTGGCCACTCTCTTCCCATTCCAGTGTAGCGGTGGGATATGGGGTAATGAAGGGTTAATGTTTTAGGGTTAAGGGTTTTATATATATATATAAAATGGCGCAGAACGCGTCATACGAAACCCGACTTTGACGCGAAGATCGCCGACCGCATGGCAGATCCCACACTAGGATCGGGTCGGGTTTCATGAAACCCGACTTTGCCAAAGTCGGCGACTTTTGAAATTGTCCGATCCGTTTCGCTAAACCCTAGCTCTGAATGCTGGCATTGCAAAACTACTGTCCCTTAAAATGCTGTCATTCAGGCTGGTGGAGAGTGACACATTCCATAACTTGATGGCATTGGCAGTCCCACAATACAACGTGCCCAGCTGCTTTTGTTTCAGCAGGCAAGCTGTGTCTGCCCTGCAAAAGCATGTGGAGGGAAACATTAAACATGCGCTGCTAAACGCCATCAGTAGCAATGTCCACCTGACCACCGATGCGTGAACCAGTCACCTTGGACAGGGATGATACCTTTCCCTCACTGCCCATTGGGTAAATGTTGAGGAGCCGTGTGGCACTGTACGTGTTCTGCCAACTCCAAGGATTGCAGGAATCCAGTCTGTACACAATGACTCCTCCTCATACTCCAGTTCCTCTAAATCAGTGCTGCAGGAGCCGTCACAGTCTACCTCCACATGTACCCGTGAACACTTACCTGTTACGACTGATATGAGCACAGCTATGGCCAAACATCAACAGGCCATATTGAAATTAATTTCTTTGGGCAATCAAAGCCACACAGCGCAGGAACTCTGGAATGCCATCAAGCAGGAGAGCGACGTGTGGTTTGTGCCAGCGAATCTCCAGCCAGGCATGGCAGTGTGTGACAATGGCCAAAATCTGGTGACAGCTCTGGGCCTAGGCAACCTCACTCACATCCCATGTCTGGCACATGTGCTCAACTTGGTCGTGCAGAGTTTTTTGAGGGACTATCCGGATCTTGATGCACTGCTGCACAAGGTCAGCCTAGAGTGTGCTCACTTGCGGAGTTCCAGCATGGCAAGATCGCGCCTTCCGGAACATCGCATCATATGTGACCTAACCAACAGGTGGAATTCAACGTTACATGTGTTGGAGCGGTTGTGTGAGCAGCAGGCAGCGGTAATGGAGTACCAGCTGCATCAGGCGCAAAAAAGTCGTACTGCGCACCGTTCAGACTTCATAACCACTAAGTAGGCCACTATGAAGGACATCTGCCAGGTTTTGCGTGTCTTCGATGATTCCACGCGGATGGCGAGTCGAGTGCAGATGATGCACTAGTCAGCATGACTATCCCCCTTATCTGCCTGCTTGAAAAAACTTTGCAAGCGCTAAGGGAGGAGGTTGTGGAAGAGGTGGAGGATGAGGAGTCACAAATGCCATCTGGTTCTGGACAGTCTGCGCCACGTCGTTCCTCACAGAGGCCTAGGCAGGGGACACGTTGTGAGGAGGATGAGGAGGAGTCAATGGAGGATGAAGACATCTGTCCAGAGGAGGGAGTTACATAATGCTCTAGTAGTCAGTATGTAGAGCGAGGGTGGGGTGATACAGAGCAGGCAGAGTTCATGCCTCAAGTAGGGGACAGCATTTCTTGGCCAGTTGGCAGTCTGCATCACATGGTTGATTTCATGTTGCAGTGCCTGTGAAATGACCGCCGCATCGCCCACATTCTCAACATGGCTGATTATTGCATGTACACCCTTCTAGATCCTCGCTACCGGGACAACTTACAAAGCCTCATAACACAGTTGAACCAGGAGCGTAAAATGCGGGAGTACCAAGACACACTGGTGCATTGCATCATCTTCCAACTGAGAGCAGAGCTGCTAGTGCTTAACAAAGCAGCTCAGTGCATCGAGACAGTGGAGGAAGCTCTGCACAAAGAGGGAGCAGAAGCAGTGCATCAGCACAAGGCAAGACCAGTTTGGCCCAACAGTGGTAAAGTTTTGTGTGCCCGCAACAAATGTCTACACCATCACACACGGCTTCAGTCAGCAGGAGGCAACGTTTCCGTCAGATGGTGACAGACTTCATGTCTTGCCCTCTCAGTGTACTCCCAGACGGCTCTTCCCCTTCAAGTTTTGGGTCTCTAAGCTGAATACATGGCCAGAGGTTAGCCAGTATTCATTGGAGATTATGGCTTGCCCTTCTCTTAGTGTATTATCTGAACGCATCTTTAGTGCTGCATGTGGTGTACTAACAGACCGTCGCATGCGACTATCCTCCAATAACATTGACCGGCTTACTTTTCTGAAAATGAACAAGGCCTGGATCTTGCAGGAATTTGCCACTCCTCTTCCAGGTTAAATAATTGGTTGGCAACAGTATCCAGGTCGCCTGTTGTGTTCATGTTTCAACCACCTGAACTGTACACCCTGGGCTCCAACACCACCAGTTGCTGCTCAGAAGTGCCGTCTGCACAGTCAACACATGACCCAATGTTATTGGGTTTCAGTAACGTCAGCTGATCCCCAGCTGTGTATCCGGGAATTTCTCCTACTTCGTCCACACTCACACAACAACAGATATTGAACTTGCCCCAATTAGGCCTCAGCCTACACATTGATTGAACATGGGCTCCAACACCGCCATTTGCTGCTCGGAAGTGCAGTCTGCACAGATAGAAACACTAGCTCCTGTGTTAGTGGGGTTCAGTAACATCAGCTTCTTCCCTGCTGTGTGTCCGGCAATGTCTCCTGCTCCCTCCACATTCACATTACATCAGATATTAAACTTGCTACAATTAGGCCTCGACCTACACCCTGATTGACCCTGGGTTCCAACACCGCCAGTTGCTGCTCAGAAGTTCTGTCTGCACAGTCAACACTTGCTGCCGTGTTATTGGGGTTCAGTAACGTCAGCTGATCCCCAGCTATGTATCCGGCAATTGCTCCTGCTACCTCCACACTCACACTACTTCAGATATTAAACTTGCTCCAATTAGGCCTCACCCTACACCATGATTGACCCTGGGCTCCAACACCAGCAGTTGCTGCTCGGAAGTGCCGTCTGCACAGTCAACAGTTGCTTCTCTGATATTGGGGTTCAATAACGCCAGCTGCTCCCCTGTTGTGTGTGCGGAAATTTCTCCACTCTGTTTCTAGCATTGACCCTGGGCTCCAATACCGCCAGTTGCTGCTCGGAAGTGCCGTCTGCACTGTCAACACTTGCTGCCGTGTTATTGGGGTTCAATAATGTCAGCTAATCCCCGGCTGTGTTTCTGGCAATTTCTCCTGTTCCCTCCACACTCACACTACTACAGATATAAAATATATGAAATAGGAACCTGTGCCCCCAGGCGTTTGAAAATAAAAGAGCCACCTTGTGCAGCACTAATCCTATTTACGTTATTTACAAACGCCTGAGGGGTTACAGGTTCCCTTGCAACTTGTTCCAATTAGGCCTCAGACTACACTCTGTTTCTCCTGTAATCCCTGGGCTCCAATGCCACCAATTGCTGCTCGGAAGTGCCGTCTGCACAGTCAACACATGCTCCAGTGTTTTGGGGTTCAATAACGTCAGCTGATTCCCAGCTGTGTGTGCGGCAATTTCTCTTGCTCCCTCCACATTGACACCACTACAGATTTGAAACTTGCTCCAATTAGGCCTCAGCCTGCAATCTGTTTCTCCTGTAATATCTGGGCTCCAACACCGCCAGTTGCTGCTCAGAAGTGTCTTTGGCACGGGTACTCCTTCCTGCCCAGCCTGGTTCCAGCACGTCAGCTGTTTCCGGGTAGTGTCAAGGTCAATTTGCCTCCAACACTTTGTTCTGTCGGATTGCAGTTGGGTTAGCCAACTTTATGGTGCCTGCAGTTTAGGTGCTTCCTATGTGGGCTGCGGGAACTGGCAATCAAGGCTGTTTCTGTAGTGCCAATAGGACAAGCTCCCCCGTAGGACTGTGGGTTTTTGATAACTACGGCCAGCTCGCGGCCTAGCAATTTTTTTTTCATGTGGACCTTCTGCTGCCTATCTGAGTTCCAGCACCATTAGCTGGTTCTTTGGAAGACAATCTTGAATAGGCCCCCCTGGTTCCAGTGCCATCAGCTGGTTCTGGGCAGAGCCTTTGGCTTAGGTGCCTCCTTCTCGGTATCCGAGTTCCACCAACGTCTGGTGGTCCTTGCTAGTGTTTTCTGGCACGGGTACCTCCTGCTTAGTAACCAGGTTCCAGTACCATCAGCTGGTCCTCGGTAGTTCCACTGGCTCTTGTACCTTCTGCTACCCATCCGGGTTCCAGTACCGTCAGCTGATTCTCGGCAGTGTCTTTTTCTCTTTCACCTTCTGCTACACATCCTGTTTCCACTACCGTCAGCTGGTTCCAGGCAGATCCTTTGGCTTAGGTGCCTCCTTCTTGGTATCCGAGTTCCACCAACGTCTGGTGGTCCTTGGTAGTGCTTTCTGGCACGGGTACCTCCTGCTTAGTAACCGGGTTCCAGTACCGTCAGCTGGTTCTCGGCAGTGTCTTTGGCTCTTATACCTTCTGTTCCCAATCCTGGTTCCAGTATCGTCAGCTGGTTCCAGGCAGAGCCTTTGGCTTAGGTGCCTCCTTCTCGGTATCTGAGTTCCACCAACATCTGGTGGTCCTTAGTAGTGCTTTCTGGCACGGGTACCTCCTGCTTAGTAACCAGGTTCCAGTACCGTCAGCTGGTCCTATGTAGTTCCATTGGCTCTTGTACCTTTGGGTAGCCATCCGGGTTCCAGTACCGTCAGCTGGTTTTTGGCAGTTCCTAAGCCTTCTTGTACCTTCTGCTACATTTCCAAGTTCAAGCTTTCAGAAATGGTTTTTGCTAATCACTCTGGATCTCCCTGACAACGACCCTAAAGACGACAACCCTGAAGAGCACCCCGAAGAATACAACGACCCCGAGACGATGACCCCGGAGACGACAACCCTGGAGACGATGACCCTGAAGACCACCCCAAAGAAGACGACGACCTCGGAGATGATGACCCTGGTGACGACGACCCTGGAGACGACAACCCTGAAGACCACCCCAAAAAAGACCAACAAGCAGAAGAACAAGAAGCTGCAGAACAAAAAGCAGAAGAATATTAAGCATAACACTAAAAATCAGAGCAAAAGATATTTTCTAAATTATAAGCAGAAGAAGACTAAGCAGTGTATGGGGGTGAGTCCGTTCCACCTCGTGGTGCCCCTGGAAAAAACCTGCTGCTGCAGGCCAAACTGATCACAGACAAATCCTGTTGTAAATCTTTTGTGACAGGCAGAACGGAAGGTGTAATCTTCAAACTTTTATAGATAACAACCACAGGAATTCCTGTCACAAATAAGAATATGATGACGAAGAAGATGAAGAAGATGAAGAAGTAGAATATGAAGAATAATAATAGTTGAATAAAAAGAATATGAAGAATGTAAAAGAAAAGAAAAGAATAGGAAGAAGGTGAAGAAGAAGATGAATAAGGTGCAGAAGTTGATGAAAAAAGATGCTGCTGCTGAGGATGATGAAGAAGAAAGTGTGGGAGAAGTAAAAAAGAAGATGAAGAGCATGGCGGTAGTGAAACATAAATATCTGAGAAAATATAAAAAATCTTAACATAGTCAATATCTTTGTAACTCCGAACGTCTTAAAAAAAATTAATTCCTGCTATTCCATTTGATTGGGCTAAACCTCTTTGCCTTTAATGTCTCCTCCACCTCCCCCAATACATCCTACATTATTCTTAGTTGTTTTCCTTCATGTAGAATTAACCTTCAAGGAAAGAAATGGTTTATTTTAATTCCGATATTTTTGTCCCATTGACTTGCATTGGTATCGGGTATCGGTGTCATCCGATATTTTTTGGATATCAGCCGATCCAATCCGATATCGATATTTCCAAATATCAGAAGGTATCACTCAACACTACTAAACATCAACATTTCCACGTTAAGCAGCCTGAAAAAGTGCCTGTTTAGTGTTTGGGCCTGTGGGTAGTTGGCTTGGAACTTTAATTTGTGTTCGAAGGCCTGGGCAAGGGACAGCTGTACGCTGTGTTGTGAAAAGGAATTGGAAGTGGCTGATGATTGTTACTCAGAATGTGAAAAGACAGGTGCTGGTTGCAAATTACCATTTTTTGTCTCAGTGCTCTCTTTAAAAAAGTCCATGACTGGAGAACGCCTAACTCTTTGACAGAGAAATTCACAAGTATTGGTGCTCTGCAGAACAGTTGCCGGCCTTTTCCCTCTACACACCCACTGCCTCTTCCTTCCTTCTCCTCAGCACTGCTGGCCTCGATCTTCATGCCAGCTTCTAAGGTTGGGTCAGTGACTTCGTTATCCACCATCTCGTCTTCCACCGCTGCACCCTGGTTCTCCTGACTTGGTTACTTAACACCAACTTATTGGCAACTGTGTCTCATCATCATCTACCTCATTAAACAAAATTTACCATGTTCCATCATTGTCTTCTTGTGACCATGGCTGGCCTTAGTTTTGTGACTCACTAAACAGCATGTCCCTCTGTCCTCTTGGAACATGCAGGTTGAGAGGCCACAATCAAGAAATGATGATGTAAACAGCTCCTCGTAGTGTTTTAGTGTGGGATCACTGGTCTTATGGGATTCGACATGTTGGCAGGAAGGAGAAAAACAGTGAGAATTAAGTAATACAGACTCTTAATTGGTGAGACTGGACCATGTGGAAGACTGGGTGGTGCTGGCAAGCAAGTATTTATGGAGTTGCTTTCAGCCATTTATGTGCATTTAGATATTGGTAGGTGGCTTTTCTTTGAATGTGTAAATTAATATGTGTGAGTGTTAATAAATGACAGTGAACGAAAGTGGTAACAGATATAAACTATGTAACAAAACAAATATGGTAATAATAAATAATCGTGAAAGAAGCAAGAAAAATTATGAGATGATTAAAACGTAAAGGAATATAAGGCAAAAAAAAGCATAAATAAAAATGAATACTACCATGGACAGCCATTGAAGGACCTTAGGTATCCATGGTTATGACCACTGATATAGTTGCAATTACTTAGCTAGTTGGTAGTGGTAGTTACCATAGATACATAATGTTATTCAATGCCTACACACAAGAAAAGAAACATAGCTAATCAGAAAAACAAAACTATATTTATAATTGGAGGTATTTGCTAATATAATCATTACACCTACTACATACTGGGATAGGATCTTGATGATGGGAATATCCCTTCAAGGTATGATGGTAATGTTTTAATCAAGGATCTCAATGTGTAATAAATCTACATATAGGCTCACATAAGTTATCCATACCTGATATTATAGGTCTCCCAGGTGTATTGATATGGTTTTTGTCCACCTTTAGTAAAATATAGAATGTGGAGAATCTGGGGTTCCCATTAAATAGACATTCCAATTCATTCTTGATGATGAGACCTTGAAGTATAGCCTGGGTCAATATGGCCTAGAGTTGATACATGTAGCTAGAGAGAGGATTGAATTGTAATTTCTTATATGCAATCTAGTCATTTAATTGAAGTTTTGCTTCACTTTCATACATATCAATAAGCCAAATAACTATGCTCCCTCCCTTATCTGATGGTTGTACATTGACATCATTCATTTGACTTAATTGTTTCAAATCAATTATTTCATCCTTCCTAAGATTGTCATAATATTTGATAAATTGATTACCTTAAGAGAGGCCTTGGATTCATTGTCTCCCTATGTAATTTTCTTTTTATCAAAGAACCCCCTCTATGGCTCCTGTTTTCTCTTGCCATATCGGCTCTGATAACTATGTGGAGGACCAAGAGATGCATTGAAGCAAATTAACTTGGCACTCAAATGTATGATGTGAAGAAAATCTTAATCCAGTCCACATAAAGTAGTATAGGTACAGACGTTTCACTCCATAGGACCTTCATCAGTGTACCGACTGCTTGAGGAGGTGAAAGAAAAAAGATTTTGTTAGGTCTAAATGTCTCTCAAGAGCCTTTCCCATGGGTGAAGTGCTAATATAGCAGGCCTTGTAGATTCGGTATCCACCGTAAGTAAAATTCCTCCTTGTACTCGAACGTGGTTGAGCATAAATTATTTGTTTTTTTGCATTTTACTTTTGTTATATATTAGGCTTGAAGAGACCCCAATGCATAAAAAGGAACATTCGTGGAGTAAAACTTTGTTTAATTTCCCATGAAAATCCATGTGAGTGAAAATTCAAATCTCTTCAGATCGACTCATCTCCAGTAAGAACCTCTGGCCAAAAAAAATCTAAAGGTAAAGTTACAAATTACTTCTGTATACTGGAAATTATACTCAGCATATGTCAATACATGGGAATTTGTAATTTTAAAATTAACCTGAAAATTCCAAATGTAAACTATGTAAGTATTGTATTTAAAAAAGCTAAATATTTTCAGAATTAATCCTATATAAATTTCCCCATCACAAATCCAATATATTTATAATATATAATTGCACTATCAGTGGTGAATGAAATGTTCTGAAACAAAAGTAAAAGCAAATATAAACAGTATGTTGAGCTCTTTACCCTTTGTGGATGTGATGCTTTCATCAGCGATGTTCAGCAAGTTTCTGTCTTTAATAAACTAGAAAGTGTTTGACCTCTTGGAATAGTCAGCTGCCTAAGATTTTAACTCTCATTTTCAAGACAAACATTATACTATGACCTCATGGCAACTATTCTGTTCATGAAAGCTTTTGTACATGTTTTAAGTTAGTCCAGTAACTCAGTAGACTTTGAACACAGATTTAGCCTTGTATTAAAAGAGTTTATGTCTGAACAAACATACAAATTCAAGCCGCAGGCTCCTATTGAGGATAAGTAAACAATTCACATAAAGATGAAATAATGGAGATTCATTATGGCGTGTAGTTATCCTGGAAATAAAATGTGGCTAATGTTATCAACTGCAAAAAAAAAAAAATTATAATAATATTGGGGTAAATTTATTTATCTTATCCCCTTAACGACTGCCGATACGCCTTTTAACGGCGGCAGTTAAGGGTACTTAAACCACAGCGCCGTTAATTAACGGCGCTGTGGAAAAAGTGAATAGCGCCCCCCAGAGTTGGATTTTCTCTGGGGTCTCGGTTGCTGGGGGTAGCCGAGACCCCAGAGAACATGTTTCGGGTTTTTTTTAACTGACTCCCGGGTTGAGATTGCCGGTAATTAACCGTTTACCGGTGGTCGCAAAAAAAACCAAAATGCGATTTCCTATTTAATTTCTCTGTCCTCCGATGTGATCGCACATCAGAGGACAGAGGAATGGGGTCCCCGATACTCACCTGTATCCCCCGGTGCTCCTCATGGCTCCCGATTGATGCCGCCATCTTGTTCCGGCCAAAAAATGGCGGGCACATGCGCAGTGCGCCCGCCGGCCGGCACCCGGAAGATCTTTGTGGTCATTCTCTGTCCTCTGATGTAATCGCACATCAGAGGAGAGAGAAATAGGGGGATTTGGGGACCCTGTTATACTTACCGGTGTCGCTGGGTCCTCCTACATCCCCTCCTGCCCGCCGGATTCTTCATCCAGTAAGAAAATGGCGGGCGCATGCGCAGTGCGCCTGCCATGATCTGCCAGCCGGCAGCTAGAGGAGTTGGGGCTAAATTTAGGGTTAGGTTTGGGGCTAATTTTAGGGTTAAGGTTGGGGCTAAATTTAGGGTTGGGTCTAAATTTAAGGTTAGGGTTAGGGTTGGGGCTAAATTTAGGGTTAGGGTTAGGGCTAGGGCTAGGGTTAGGCTTCTTTCACACTTGCGTCGGTACGGGGCCGTCGCAATGTGTCCGCCCGACGTACTGATGCATGTTGTGAAAATTTTGCACAACGTGGGTAGCGGATGCAGTTTTTTAATGCATGCGCTGCCCATTCTATGTCCTGGGGAGGAGGGGGCGGAGTTACGGCCACGCATGCGCGGTCGGAAAGGCTGACGCGATGTACAAAAAAAGTTGCATTGAACTTTTTTGTGACGATGGTCCACCAAAACACAACGGATCCAGTGCACGATGGACGTGACGTGTTGCCATCCGTCGTGATCCGTCGGCAATACAAGTCTATGGGCAAAAAACGCATCCTGCGGGCACATTTACAGGATCCGTTTTTTGTCCAAAACAACGGATTGCGATGGATGCCACACGTCGCAAGTGTAAAAGTAGCCTAGGGCTAGGGTTAGGGCTAGGGTTAGGGTTGGGGCTAAAGTTAGGGCTATGGTTGGGGTTGGGCTAGGGTTAGGGTTGGGGCTAAAGTTAGGACTAGGGTTAGGGTTAGGGTTGGGGCTAAATTTAGGGTTAAGGTTAGGGCTAGGGCTAGGGTTGGGGCTAAAGTTAGGGCTAGGGTTAGGGTTGGGGCTAAAGTTAGGGCTAGGGTTGCAGCTAAAGTTAGGGTTAAAGTTGGGATTAGGGTTAGGCTTGGCATTAGGGTTACACTTGGGATTAGGGTTAGGTTTGGGATTAGGGTTAAGGTTTGGGTTGGGATTAGGGTTAGGGGTGTATTGGGATTAGGATTATTTTTGAGGTTAAGGTTGAGATTAGGATTAGAGGTGTGGTGGATTTAGGGTTTTGATTAGGGTTATAGTTAGGGTTGAGATTAGGGTTGTTTTGGGGTTAGGGTTGTGATTATCGTTAGGGTTGTGATTAGGATTATGGATCGGGTTGGGATTAGGGTTAGGGGTGTGTTGGGGTTAGGGTTGGAGTTAGAATTGGGGGGTTTCCACTATTTAGGTACATCAAGGGTCTCCAAACACGACAGCCAATTTTGCGCTCAAAAAGTCAAATGGTGCTCCCTCCCTTCTGAGCTCTGCCGTGAGCCCAAACAGTGGTTTACCCCACATAAGGGGCATCAGCGTACTCGGGATAAATTGGACAACAACTTTTGGGGTCGAGTTTCTCCTGTTACCCTCGTGAAAATAAAAACTTTGGGGCTAAAAAATCTTTTCTGTGGAAAAAAAAATATTTTTTATTTTCACGACTCTGCATTATAAACTTCTTTGAAGCACTTGGGTATTCAAAGTTCTCACCACACATCTAGAAAAGTTCCTTTGGGGGTGTAGTTTCCAAAATGGGGTCACTTGTGGGGGTTTCTACTGATTTGGTACATGAGGGCTCTGCAAACGCAACATAACGCCCACAGATCATTCTATCAAAGTCTGCTTTCCTAAACGGCGCTCCTTTCCTTCCGAGCTCTGCTGTGCACCCAAACAGGGGTCCCCCTCCCACACATGGAGTACCAACATACTCAAAACAAATTGGACAACACCTTTTGGGGTCCAGTTTCTCTTGTTACCCTTGTGAAAATAAAAACATGGGGGCTAAAAATCTTTTTTGTGGAAAAAAAAATATTTTTTATTTTCACAACTCTGCATTATAAATTTCTGTGAAGCACTTGGACATTCAAAGTTCTCATCACATATCTAGATAAGTTCCTTGGGGGGTTCTAGTTTCCAAAATGGGGTCACTTGTGAGGGGTTTCTACTGTTTAGGTACATCAGGGGCTGTGCAAACGCAACATAACGCCCGCAGAACGTTCTATCAAAGTCTGCATTCCAAAACGGCGCTCCTTCCCTTCCGAGCTCTGCCATGCACCCAAACAGTGGTCCCCCCACATATGGGCTATGAGCCTACTCAGCATAAATTGCACAATAAATTTTGGGGTCCAATTTCTCCTCTTACCCTTGTGAAAGTAAACATTTGGGGGTGAAAAGATCATTTTTGTGGAAAAAATATGTTTTTTTGTTATTTTCATGGCTCTACATTACAAACTTCTGTGAAGCAGTTCATAGTGCTCACCACACATCTAGATATGCTCTTTTGGGGGTCTAGTTTCCAAAATGGGGTCACTTGTGGGGGGTTTCTACTGTTTAGGTACATCAGGAGCTCTGCAAATGCAACATGACGCCCGGAGACCATCCCATCAAAGTCTGCATTCCAAGCGGCACTCCTTCCCTTTCGAGCCCTGATGGGTGTCCAAACAGTGCCCCCCTCATATATGGGGTACCGGCATACTCAGGACAAACTGGTCAACAGATTTTGTGGTCCAATGTCTCCTGTTACCCTTGAGAAAATAATAAATTGGAGTCTAAAATATCATTTTTGAGGAAAAAAAAAGGATTTTTTATTTTCACGGCTCTACTTTATAAATTTCTGTGAAGCACTTGGGGGTTTAAAGTGCTCACCACACATCTAGATAAGTTCCATAAGGGGTCTAGTTTACAAAATGGGGTCAATTGTGTGGGGTTTCTACTGTTTAGGCACATCAGGGGCTCTCCAAACGCGACATGGTGTCCGATCTCAATTCCAGCCAATTTTATAATGAAAAAGTAAAACGGCAGTCCTTCTCCTCCAAGCTCTGCGGTGCGCCTAAAGAGTGGTTTACCCCCCACATATGGGGTATCAACGTACTCAGGAGAAATTGCTCAACAACTTTTATGGTCTAATTTCTCCTGTTACCCTTGTGAAAATAAAAATTTGGGGGAAAAAAATTGTTGTAGACAAAATTTGATTTTTTATTTTCACGGCGCTACGTTATAAACTTCCGTGAAGCACCTTAGGGTTTAAAGTGCTCATCACACATCTAGATAAGTTCCTTAAGGGGTCTAGTTTCTAAAATGGGGTCACTTGTGGGGGGTTTCCACTGTTTAGGTGCATCAGTAGCTCTCAAACGCGACATGGCGTCCGATCTCAATTCCAGCCAATGCTACATTGAAAAAGTAAAAAGGCACTCCTTCTCTTCCAAGCTCTGCGGTGCGCCCAAACAGTGGTTTACCCCCACATATGGGGTATCAACTTACTCAGAAGAAATTACACAGCAACTTTTGTGGTCTAATTTTTCCTGTTACCCTTGTGAAAATAAGAATTTGTGGGCAAAAAGATCATTTTTGTGTAAACAACTGCAATTTGTTATTTTCACGGCTCTACGTTATAAACTTCTGTGAAGCACTTTGGGGTTCAAAGTGCTCACCACACATCTACATAAGTTCCTTAAGGGGTCTAGTTTCCAAAATGGTGTCAATTGTGGATTGTTTCCACTGTTTAGGCACATCAGGGGCTCTCTAAACGTGACATGGCGTCCGATCTCAATTCCAGCCAATTCTGCATTGAAAAAGTCAAACGTCACTCCTTCTCTTCCAAGCTCTGCGGTGCGCCCAAACAGTGGTTTACCCCCACATATAGGGTATCGGCATATTCAGGCGAAATTGCTCAACAAAATTTATTGTTAAATTTCTTTTTTTACTCGTGTGAAAATAAAAAAAATGGTTCTGAAGTAAATTGTTTGCAAAAAAAGTTAAATGTTCATTTTTTCCTTCCACATTGTTTCAGTTCTTGTGAAGCACTTAAAGGGTTAATAAACTTCTTGAATGTGATTTTGGGCACCTTAAGGGGTCCAATTTTTAGAATTGTGTCACACTTCGTTATTTTCTATCATATAGACCCCTCAAAATGACTTCAAAAATGATGTGGTCCCTAAAAAAAATAGTGTTGTAAAAATGAGAAATTGCTGGTCAAATTTTAACCCTTATAACTCCCTAACAAAAAAAAAAATGTTTCCAAAATTGTGCTGATGTAAAGTAGACATGAGGAAAATGTTATTTATTAACTATTTTTTGTGACATATCTCACTAATTTAAGGGCATAAAATTACAAAGTTTGAAAATTGCTAAATTTTAAAAATTTTCGCAATATTTCTGTTTTTTCATAAATAATCACAAGTAATATCGCAGAAATGTTACCACTAACATGAAGTACAATATGTCATGAAAAAAACATCTCTGAATCAGCGGGATCCGTTAAAGCGTTCCAGAGTTATAACCTCATAAAGTGACAGTGGTCAGAATTGTAAAAATTGGCTCGGTCATTAAAGGGACTCTGTCACCTGAATTTGGTGGGACTGGTTTTGGGTCATATGGGCGGAGTTTTCGGGTGTTTGATTCACCCTTTCCTTACCCGCTGGCTGCATGCTGGCCGCAATATTGGATTGAAGTTCATTCTCTGTCCTCCATAGTACATGCCTGCGCAAAGCAATCTTGCCTTGAGCAGGTGTGTACTATGGAGGACAAAGAATGAACTTCAATCCATACCAATTTGGCTCTGTCACTATGGGGTTAAATCATTTTTACTTGAGGTTGTGTTGGCAATATTTATGCCATACTTATTAAAAGTTTGCATAATGTTTGATAAATTTGACACATCTTTAAATATGACACTTTGGCATACATGCGTGTCTCCATTTTTTGAACCACCAACCCTTTCCCTACTGGTTGAAGAATAGCACTTTTTGTATGATTTATTAAAAATTCTCAATACCTATAGCTTTTGTAAAGTTGCTCACCAATCTATCCATGCCCATTTTACCACTCACAATTTAAAAGTGGCAAGAGCAGTGTAAAATCACACTTCGAGTTGTGCAGATTGCTTGAATCTTGAATGCACCAACTTCGCTGAATTTTCCTGAAAACATAGATGAAAAGCCTCTGTCTGGAAAATATGCTTCCTAGTGCTGAATTGAACTCCTTGGAGCTCTATAATGGAAACAAAGCCTCATTAACCCCTTCCTGACATGCGCCATACTAGTACTGCTTTGCGGGAACTGGGTTGCATCACGCGCTGACCGGGTGAGGATGGCTGCTGTTTATAACAGCAGACCCCCCAGGCACGTCACCACGAAAGGCTGATCCACCCCCCGCATCGGCGATCGCTGTGATCGGCTGGTGAACTCTCACCAGCCAATCACAGCAAAGCTGACAATAAAGTTTGAAAAAAAAAGCATGTAACAGGCTGTGATTGGTGCTGTGTGATGTAGCACCAATCACAGCCATCACAATAGGTGGGGTGATCACCACGTCACCTCACCTGATTAACCCCTATGGCGCTGATTGGCTGAACAATAGCTTCTAGCCAATCAGCACCAAAGGGGTTAATTTAAAATAACGATCACCGCCCTGCACGCCATCTATCTCTCAGATTTGGTGTGCAGTGCGGTTGTCCAAGCCCCTCTGTCTCACCTGAGTGAAGGAATCCATTGGTGGCCAGTGTGATCAACCCGGCGATCTCCTGCCTCCTGCTTCAGCATCCTGATCCAGCTTCCTGCTCTGTGCTGTGCTCTCTGCTGCCATCTGCCTGCTGTGTGAGGCCTGTGATCACAGCAGCAGCAGCACCTCCCCCACCCCTTTCCCATCCCCCATCCCTGTTCCAGCAGCCCCCTCCTTCCAATTGATTTTTTTGCGCACTTTTTTGCGCTTTTTTCCTGTGTGTGGCGTCCCGCGCAGAACATTCGTGCTCTTCTGTGTCCGCAGTGCTTTGATCAGTATCGCTGCTGATCAGAGACTGCGCCACAGGACTTTTTCCTTTTTTAGCTAGTTAGTGTAACGGACTTCACAGTCTAAGCGAAGTGCAATTTTTTTTTTTAGAAAAAACAATAATCAAAGTTAGTACAGTGTAGTTTCAGGCTCAGCAAAGTACAGTAGCCAGCGTCAGTGTTTGATGTCCCCTTTCCCATCCCTCCTCCCTGTTCCATTACCCCCCTCCTCTCCTCCAATTGATTTTGTTGCGCACTTTTTGCGCTTTTTTTCCTGTGCGCAGTGTCCCACGCAGAGCATTCGTGCTCTTCCTGTGTCCGCAGCGCTTTGATCAGTATCGCTGCTGACCAGAGACTGCGCCACAGGAATTTTTCTTTTTTAGATAGTTAGTGTAGCGGACTTCGCAGTCTAAGCGACGTCCAAGTTTTTTTTTAAAAAAAATAATAGTAGTTAGTATAGTGTAGTTTTAGACGTAGCAAAGTAGCGCAGCCGGCGTCAGTGTTTGGTGACGTCTCCCCGTCCAATTGAATTTTTAGCGCACTTTTTTGCGCTTTTTTTAGTGCGCAGAGCATTTGTGCTCTTCCTGTGTCCACAGTGCTTTCATCAGTATCGCTGCTGATCAGAGACTGCGCCATGGGAATTTTTCTTTTTTAGCTAGTTAGTGTAGCGGACTTTGCAGTGTAAGCGACGTCCAAGTTTTTTTTATTAAAAAATAATAGTAGTTAGTACAGCATAGTTTTAGACATAGCAAGGTAGCGTAGCCAGTGTCACATCGTTAGTAACGACCCATCTTCTTTTAGAGAAAAAAAATTGTACAGCGTAGTTCTAGTGGTAGCGTGTTAGTATAGCCGGTGTCACAGCGTTAGTGACGCACTGACGACCGATCTTGTTTTAGAAAAAAAAAGTACAGAGTAGTTTTATAGGCAGCTTTTTTTTTCTTTCATAAAAAGTGCATTAGGGGAGCGTACGTCACATTGTTGGTGACGTCCGTTTTTCTTTTGTAAAAAATAATTTGTGTCGGATAAATTTATAGAGAGGGCATTAGTGTAGTGAACGTCTGTTTTTTTTATACAAACTTTTTTTTTAATCTGATTTTTCTTTAAATTTTTTCTTCTACATTTTACCTCTCTACTTATTTTTTCTGTTTTGTTATAATGAAGACCCTATACGCAAGCCCCACACATTACACGTGTAAAAGCACCACTTACACACACATTCCCAGGCTTTGGGAAAAAAAATAAAAATGGCCCATTCGTCAACAAGGCACTATTCACCAGAGGAGGCTTACGCCATCCTTGCGTCCGACACGGATTCAGCCAGTGAGGAAGATCCCACATTCCTCTATTCCTCCACCTCCTCCTCCTTCTCATCTGGTGAGGAAGGACCCCCAACAAGGCACCCTAGGACCCAGGCAACTCCTGCAGCAACCGATCCCATATGGATTGCACCCCCTGAAAATTTTCAGCCCGTCATTCTGGATTTCAGCAGCAGCTCAGGAATCCAGTTTGACACCACTGGCCTCACTGAAATTGACTTCTTCAAATTCTTTTTCAGTGAGGAAATAATAAATCTCATGGTGGCCCAGACAAACCTGTATGCCCAGCAATTTTTTACCCAAAATCCCACGTCATCATACGCCAGATGGACCCCCATAAATGCAGCAGAGATGATGATATTTTGGGGAATTGTGCTGCATATGGGCATAATAAACAAAACAGAGATTTGTCAGTACTGGAGTACTAATATTCTCTACAGTACACCAGTATTTTGCATGACCATGAAAAGGACACGATTTGAAGGAATCCAAAGATTTTTGCATTATAGTGATAATGCGTAGTGTCCTCCCTGAGACGATCCTAACTTTGATCGTCTATATAAAATTTGGCCAGTGGTTGAACACTTCAGCAGAAAATGTGCTGAGGCGTACATACCCCAGAGGGACATCGCTATTGATGAACCTCTCGTTCATTTCAAAGGGAGGCTAAAATTCTGACAATACCTGCCCAGTAAGAGGTCCAGGTATGGAATAAAAATGTACAAACTGTGCGAAAGTACCTCAGGGTACACCCACAGATTTAGGGTCTACGAGGGGAAGGACACCCAAATTAACCCCCCTGAATGCCTCCCGTCCTGGGGGTGAGTGGGAAAATTGTGTGAGAATTGCTGCACTCACTGCTGGATAAGGTTTATCACCTCTGCATTGATAACTTTTACAGTAGTTTCCCACTCTTCAAGGCCCTCTCTGCCAGACATACAGCTGCATGTGGCACCATGCGAAAAAATCAGCGAGGCCTCCCTAAGCCGCCAATTGGACAAATGCTGCAAAAAGGGGAAAGCAGAGCCCAATGCAGCGACAAGATGCTGGTGGTCAAGTATAAGGACAAAAGGGATGTCCTTATCCTGACCACCATACACCGTGACAACAGCACCCTTGTCACTGTTTGTGGGACCACAGCACAAGTCCAAACGCCAGGTTGTATCTTGGATTACAATCGGTACATGGAGGTGTGGATCTTTCAGATCAGGTCCTCCAACCATGCAGTGCTATGCGAAAAGCCAAAGTATGGTACAAAAAATTGGCCGTGCACGTTGTACAGATGGCACTGTACAACGCTTTTGTGCTGTCCCGATCTGCACACAATATGGGGACCTTCTTTCAGTTTCAGAAGGAAGTCATCAAGGCCCTAATGTTTGGCACTCAGGGAGGTGAGGGCCCCAGTACTTCTGAATCTGATAGTGCCCGTATTGTCCCAGGTAATATTTCCCAGGACAGGTTCACCAAGCAGTGAGGACAGGCCAATCACAAAAATGGTGCAGAGTATGCTCCACGATGGGAATCTGAAAGGACACAACTTACCATTGTGAACCCTGCCCTGAGAAACCTGGCCTTTGTATTAAAAATTGTTTCAAAGCGTACCACACGTCCACAAATTAATAAAATTAGTTTATACCCTTTTGACACAACACATCTATAATCTGATGTACCGAGCACATCTTACACATACCGCCACATTATAAATTCATACACTAAAACCAAAAGCATTATAGTTATTACTATAAAACTATGCCTCTAGTTAAATTCCTTCAGAGGTGTAGTTTCCAAAATGGGGTCAATTGTGGAGGATTTCCACTGTTAAGGCACATCAGGGGCTCTGCAAACGCAACATGATGTCCGCAGACAATTCCATCAAAGTCTGCAATCCAAAACGTCACTCCTTCCATTCTGAGCCCTGCCGTGCGCACAAACAGTGGTTTTCCCCCATATATGGGGTATCGGCATATTCAGGAGAAAATGTGCAACAACTTTAGTGGTTTAATTTTTCCCTTTACCTTTGAGAAAATAAAAAAATTGGGCTAAAAGATAATTTTTGTGGAAAAAATGATTTTATTTGCACCGCTCTACGTTATAAACTTTTTTGAAGCACCTGGGGGTTCAAAGTGCTCACCACACAGCTACATAAGTTCGTTAAAGGGTCTAGTTTCCAAAATGGGGTCACTTGTGGGGGTTTTCCAATGTTTAGGCAAATCAGGGTCTCTTCAAATGCAACATGGCGTCCACTCTCAATTCCAGCCAATTTTGCATTCAAAAAGTCAAAAGGCGCTCCTTCCCTTCCGAGCCCTGCTGTGCGCCCAAACAGTGGTTTTCCCCCACATGTGGGGTATTGGCATATTCAGGATAAATTGCTCACCAACTTCAGTGGATCATTTTCTCCTTTTACCCTTGCTAAAATTGTTGCCGAATGATCATTTTTGTGACTAAAAGTTAGATGTTCATTTTTTCCTTCCACATTGCTTCAGCTCCTGTGAAGCACCGGAAGGGTTAATAAACTTCTTGAATGTGTTTTTGAGTACCTTGAGGGGTGCAGTTTTTGGAAAGGTGTCACTTTTGGGTATTTTCTGTTATATAGACCCCTCAAAGTAACTTCAAGTGTAAGTTGGTCTCTAAAAAAATGGTTTCCAAAATTTTATTGAAAAAATGAAAAATCGCAAGTCATCTTTTAACCCTTATAACTTCCTGACCAAAAAATATTTTGGTTCCAAAATTGTGCTGGTGTATAGTACGCAAGTGGGAAATGTTATTTATTAACTAATTTTTGTGACATATCTTTCAAAATTTTCAAAATTTTCGCCAAATTTCCATTTTTTTCACAAATAAACGCAAGTCACTTGAAGAAATGTTACCAATATCATAAAGTACAATATGTCATGAGAAAACAGTCTCAGAATCACCAGGATCCGTTGAAGGGTTTCAGAGTTATGACCTCATAAAGTGAGTGGTCAGAATTTAAAAAAATGGCCTGGTCAGGAAGTTGCAAACAGGCTTCGGGGTGAAGGGGTTAATAAAAATGGAAGGATTTTCCTAGGAACAGGGGAATAGGGGAAAGCTATCTAAGTGTAGAAATCAAGGTGATCAGTGAATAAATAAAGTGATAGGTAAGATGTATGCTCACCTGACAGGGTTGTGCTATCCAGACAAAACTCTAGAAATGAATAAATCCAATATGTGGTCTCAATTGTGGACTGCAGCCAACCTGGTACATCATGGATAGATGAGCAAAAAACATGAATTCTATATCTAATTTTAGTAATTTATTTATTTTTTCTAAATACCATTCACCTTTAGTTTAGTTGTGATGTGAGATTATTGTTATGTTTCGATGTAATTGTCATGTTAACATTATTCAATAGACCAATTCCATCACTGTAATACCAACTTTATATAGTTTACATTTTTTGTTTCACTACTCGTGTACAATAAATTATTTAAAAAAATGTATAATTTTTTTTCCATTATACTTTGAAATCGATAAATTTTTTACTTTTCCGTAACTGGAATTGTATGAATTGTAACGCTCGTGCACAGAATAGTTGACGTAAGCCAGGACTTTGGCCCTATTGTGCCACAAAACAGACTTACCCCAGAGCGGCTACCTTGGTGTTCACTGGAGCCTTTAGTGGTGAGGTCAGGCTTGTGGGGCAGGGGGCTACCAGGTACCACTCCACGGTGGGGTCTGGCAGTGGCAGCTGGCCCATAAGGGGACAGGACACTAATGACAGGTGCAGGCAAGTACTGAAGTACAGCAAAGACAATGGCAACAAACGAGTGGCTCAAAAAGAAGCACAGTAAGGTCATAGAGTGGCCTAGCCAGTCACCAGACCTCAATCCCATAGAAAACTTATAGAGGGAGTTGAAGTTAAATCTTAACGATTTGGAGATGATCTGCAAAAAGGAGTGCACAAAGTTCCTCCTGACATGTGCACAAACCTCATCATCAACTACAAAAAAACATCTGACTGCTGTGCTTGCCAACAAGGGCTTTGCCACCAAGTATTAAGTATTGTTTGCCAGGAGGATCAAATACTTATTTCTCACTGCAAAATACAAATACATTTATATAATTTATACAATGTGATTTTCTGGATTTTGTTTTTGATATTCTATCTCTCAATGTTAAAATTAACCTACCCTTAAAATTATAGACAGTTCATGTCTTTGTCAGTGGGCAAACTTACAAAATCAGCAATGGATCAAATACCTATTTCCCCCACTGCATATGAAGGCTTGCTTTCTTGTGTAAGGAGCTGTAGTTTTTACTGGAAATATGTTGGGATATACATGACTTATTGATCATTTTTTTCAAGACTGGTGAAAAGCATGCCAAGATGCATGAAGGCTGTTATTAAAAATCATTCCACAAAATATTGATGTCTGAACTCTTCTTGAGTTAAAACATTAGTATTGTTGGTTCTAAATGATTATGAACTTGTTTTCTTTGCAGTATTTGAGGTCTGAAAGCACTGTTTTTTTTATTTATTTTGAAAATTTCTCCTTTTCAGAAAAAAAAATACAAAATGTATTGCTTGGAAATTTGGAGAAATGTTGTCAGAAGTTTATAAAATAAATTAACAATTTACATTTTACTCAAAAATATACCTATAAAGAGAAAAATGAGGCAAACTGAACATTTTACTACCAGAAGATGAGTACCTAGTACCCACAGACCACTATACCACAAATGTCATAAAATCAATAAAGTTTATTGAAAACAAATTAAAAAAGTATACATAATACCATGTGAGTTTTATCAAAGAGAATTACGGTAGTCAATATTCCATACACAGCGGAAGTACCACATCTAGCCATATCACTTTAAGCATTAAAACACACTATAATTGGTATAAGTCCCATATAAGATTCCCAAAGACATCCTTTAAGGTAATCATACATATATTGTTCCCGGATGATGAGAATTCAGTATCCAGAGTAATTATCAGATGTTATAAATGCTTAAAGTGATATGGCTAGATGTGGTACTTCCGCTGTATATGGAATATTGACTAATTCTCTTTGATAAAACTCACATGGTATTATGTATACTTTTTTAATGTGTTTTCAATAAACTTTATTGATTTTATGACATTTGTGGTATAGTGGTCTGTGGGTACTAGGTACTCATCTTGTGGTAGTTATACGTATTTGTCCACTAGTCTTTACTTGGTTGGCTATTATTGATGGAGAAGTAAGTACAAGAATGCTTCTGGCTGAGATTGGTTATTTCTACCTTTTGAATCTGTATTTTGAAACTGAACATTTTGCAGTGGTCTCTAAATTTTTGCCAGAGCAATATACTGTATATATGTATCGTGATAGCGTTCACCATATGGAACGAATAATAAAATTGTTTTATAGTACAGGTCATTATGAACACGGCATTGCAAGATACCATATTTGTTGTTTTTACAAGGGATTATTTTTTGCCACAAAGTAATCATCTATTTATTATTAAAACCATGACTATTTTTTTATATTTTTATAACACATTTTTTCTTTTATAACAGTGATTGCTAGTCTCACAAGAGTTGTTGAACCATCTATCCTTCAATTGTATTGCTAATGCACCATACTACTGCTAATAATAATCTTTATTTATTTAGCGCCAACATATTCCGCAGCACTTTACAGTTCAGATGTTCATATATAACAATCATGAGTAACATATTAAAAGATAATACAATAATTAAAGCGAAAATAATGATGATTCTGCTCGTAAGAGCTTACAATCTACAATGAGGTGGGGGAGACACAAAGTATAGGTGCTTATTTACAATGATGGTCCAGCCATCTTGATGAAATGGGGGCAGATAAAGGCTGCATGTGGTTGTCACTAGCCAATATTTGTAGTGCTTAGGTGAGATAATGCACTGTACTACATATCAACGTTTGACTGAGAGACTTTCAGACCCGGTCACTGATGGGTTCTGATAGGCCAAGGGATATAGCGGAATCTATTTAGGCAATGACTAGGCCTCTTGCTACTATAACAGCCTATCAGCAACCAACAATCGTGATACCTGGGTGCCCACTGTCTGGCAAAGGGAGCTAACTCCTTTTGTCAAACTCTATTGACTGTCAAACACTATTGACTGAAACATGTGATGGGTTAAAGTGTGGGAATCACAGCCAGCTGCAGTCCCAGCACACACAGCAGGAGCTCAAATCTATATTACAGCAGGCTTCTTTTGCTGAGCGCACAGAAAAAAAACTCCTGTGTTCATGCCATATCTGAGAGTTTACACCCAACTTTGGGAAAGTATTTGCAATCTGAATAGTTATGCCAATTATGCCTAGCCTTAAATGCACTGTACATAAAATGTCATCTATATATATAATTGTCTAAGGTCCACTTCCGTCTGTCTGTCTGTCTGCTACGGAAATCCCTCGTCGCTGATTGGTCGTGGCTGGCCGTATGCGACCAATCAGCGACAGGCACAGTCCGGTCGCGAATTGGCCCCTCCCTACTCCCCTCAAGTCAATGCCCCCTCCATACTCCCTCCAGTCAGCACCCACATAGCGTTTCAGCAGTCCGTTAAACGGACTGCATTACACCGCGGCATAACACGGTGTAATGCAGTCTGTTAACGGCGCCATTAACCCTGTAAGTGTGACCAACGTTTAACTATCGATGCCGCCTATGCAACATCAATAGTAAAAACATATAATGTTAAAAATAATACAAAAAAAACAAAAAACATTATATTCTCACCTTCCGGCATCCGTGCCAGCCTTTCCCACTCCTCGCGACGCTCCAGTCCCAAGAATCCATTGCGGCAATGACCCCAGATAACGTAGCGGTCTCACAAGACTGCTACAACATCATGGGTTATTGCCGCAAGGCATTACTGGGTATGGAGCATCGCAAGGAGCATCGCTAAAGGCCTAGGCTGGATCTGGGGGCCACCTGAAGGTGAATATATAATTATTTTTTATTTTAATTCTTTTTTTTGCTATATACTATGTGGGCTGTGATATACACTACCTGGCCTGTGTTATATACTGCGTGGGCGCTGCTATATACTACATGGGCTGTGTTATATACTGCATGGGCTGTGCTATATACTACGTGAGCTGTGCTATTTACTATGTGGGCTGTGATATACACTACCTGGCCTGTGTTATATACTGCGTGGGCGCTGCTATATACTACATGGGCTGTGTTATATACTGCATGGGCTGTGCTATATACTACGTGAGCTGTGCTATTTACTATGTGGGCTGTGATATACACTACCTGGCCTGTGTTATATACTGCGTGGGCGCTGCTATATACTACATGGGCTGTGTTATATACTGCATGGGCTGTGCTATATACTACGTGAGCTGTGCTATTTACTATGTGGGCTGTGATATACACTACGTGGCCTGTGTTATATACTGCGTGGGCTGTGCTCTATACTATGTGGCCTGTGTTATATACTGTATGGGCTGTGCTTTACAATACGTGGGCTGTGCTCTATACTATGTGTTCTGTGTTATTATACACTGCATGGGCTGTGCTACAAACTACATGGCTTGTGTCATATACTGCGTGGGCTGTGCTATATACTACGTGGGCTGTGCTCTATACTACGTGGGCTGTGCTATATACTACGTGGGCTGTGCTATATACTGCGTGGGCTGTGTTATATACTACGTGGGTTGTGTTATATACTGCATGGGCTGTGCTATATACTACGTGGGCTATGCTATATACTACGTGTCTGTGCTATATACTCCGCAGCGGTGCTATAAACTACGAGGCCGTCGGCAAACAATCAGCATCAGGCGCAGTCCGGCCACAAATTGGCATGGGATTTGAACCACACTTCACTAATTGGTCGCGCCCGGCTGGCTGAATCCTGTGTATTTATTGCATTATTCTGAAATCTTCATAATTAAACTACATACATATTCTAGAATACCCGATGTGTTATAATCGGCCACCATCTAGTTGGATATATAATTACCGTACCAGTACTCAAAACCTAGTAGTGAACGTTTCAAACAAAGTCAACTAAACGCGTTTTTCTCATTTAATGTTTTTGGTATTTCAAAGGATTGTACTGTGTAAAGATAAACTTATTTACTCCCTGTCACCCCAGGTACACAAATCCACTTCTGCTCCCACTTTTTGCTGAAGGTCGGCAGTAGTCATGTCACAACTACATAATGTGACTGCCCCAGTCTATCGCTGGGCTCATCAGTCTTGTGCCATCAGATTGGCCACTGAGCTCAGTAATTGGCGGCAGCAAACGAATGTTGTAGTCATAATGGCAGCAAGGTATCAATGGTAACCAAGACCTTGGTCAGAAAGAAAATGCATAGTTGTATTCTTATTACACAGAATAAAACCTTGAAATAAAAATAAAAAATATGTGTAGAAATCTAGAGATAAGTGGATCTGACATATTTAGAATTTCCAAAATCTCACGTATTTTACTGGGAAATTCCATTAAGTTAGTTTCCATTAATTGAATACTTCCTAATATGCTCTTGGGTCTCTTTAGATTGTATTCGACAGAATCGATAGTTTTTTGTACAATTCGATTAAAATTAAATTCACTAGGCTATATACTATAATGTCTGTGCAAACTCGTTTATTGTAACCAAATGTGCTTTGTAATGTGCAAGAAAATTGGAGCACCTAACAGAAACCCATAAACACTGAAAGAACATGGAAACACCATGGAGTTGTCCTTTATTCGATAAGAAAACAGAGCTCTGAATGCATGCTTGGCATTTACTCTTTTCCCTTAAAGAGTTGTCCACCAAGTAAAATTGGAAACGCTTATACCCACCTCCTGTACCACACCAGTGCCATATCAGCAATATCGTCGTCAGGTCTTTCAGTGCTCTAACATTGCTGTACCATGTAGCACTTTAGCCAATGATGCCCATTGGGTGCCAGTTAGCGCACACACTGGCAATCATGCCATTTAAATGATAGTGTCATTGATTCAGAGTAACATTTAGTTAGACAGCAGGAATTGTGAATAAACTGAAAATAGATAGCCAGCTTCTGCCCTGTATGGAGCAGGCACAGCTCTTGAGCCCGCCCCATATGCGTGCAGCCTGTCCTTAGTGTACATTCATGGGAAAGTTTGTGAATGGATTTAAAAAAAAGAAAACACAGCAGTTTGTTGTTGATTATATAACATATCCAGAGTGATTTTTCGCTGTTTACAAGAAATGGTAATATCACTAAGGTAATTATATGGCACAAAACTAAGAATCATTGCATCTTTGCCCTCAATCATTTTTTTTACTATAGACACCACTGTCTGTACCGTTCCTCTTTATCAGCCATATCTCACCCACATCGCTCTGATTACAAAATTTTAAATTTCTAAATAATTTTAGCTCACAATCCTTATAGTGACTTTGATGTCTGCACCCTTTGACAAAACATTTGTTCCAATACCTTTTGTGAATGTTTCTGTTGGTTTCTTCTATAGTTTAATTTAACCTAAATTTTCAGTACCTACTCTGTACATTTTTCTTCTCCAACATAATTTAATTTTTTTTCTTCTATACTACGGAAACAGCATTCATTTTTCTCTCAGTATATTTGCTTTCAGATTAATTTTTATAGGTTATATGAATGAAAAAAGCATAAACATCTCAGGCATGGAAGAAAAATGAGAACAGAGAAAAGTCTTTAGATACCCACAGTGGGTGGCATCAACCAATGACCTACCTACTAATAAGGCAAATGAAAGGAAAATAGCCTGAGAGGAACTAAATACCAGAACTGAATTCATAAAGCAAAAGAAAACAAAGCCATTCATAAGGTGCCAAGGCCAGAACAATCAGTATTAACTAAAAAAGACCCAAAATCCACAGGTAGAGGATGCAGCACTGGATGTAAACAAAGCAAATTCACAAGAGGTATTTTGTACATGTGGCTTAAGTACTGCTTTGCATGCTAAATAAATAAGTTAACAAGATAATTGTTAGGAAACATGCTTAAAATAAAGTAACCTGTACATCAAAATTGCTGAGCAAACACTAAAAAGGTCCCCACATGAGTTCATGGGGTTGTAATTGCACAATCTAGATGAACAAAAATCAGTATCCAAAGTCTGCATCTTCTTTTTACTTTAGGCCACCTTATCACAATTTAGCATTTTTAAAAAATTTAAGAACTCTATGAATTACAAGCATTTGTCATTATCTATTTTGTTACATTTTCAATCTTAATTTTTCCGTTCAAGTCTTATAGGGGTTGTATCATCTTTTAAAATGGGTTCAGTGCTTGCTGAAACAATCAACTTTGAAATCTACCTCTCATTGAAACTCCTCTACATACCTAAGAGAGGGAGGATTTTTATTTTGTTTTAGTTTACTATTTGTTGCCTTGATGACAGCCTACCTCACAGTTTGTGAACCCCTTCATAACAGTGCCAATTTCCATTTTTGCATTTTCCTTTTTGACCATACTTCAACAGCCATAACTTTTTAACTTTTCTTTCCGAATTAACAAATGAAGGCATGTTTTTTGCAGGATAAGTTGTTCTTTTGAATGAGACCTTTCATTTTACCACATTGTGTACTGGAAAACAAACCACGATTCTTACATTGTGTTTTTATGGTGTACATTGTGTAGTTAAAATTACCACACAATAAGATTCTGCTCATCATTATGATTAAGATGATGCCAAACATGTCCACTTTTCTATTATTTTAGTGGTGAAATAACACAGAATGTTGAAAAAAAATATTTACAGGGGTTGGGTGGCCATTTTCCAGAACCCATAATGTTTTACATTTTTAGTCTGGAACTGAAAGATGGCTTATTTATTATGGGGTAAGACAATGTTTTTATTGTTAACATTTTGGGATAGATATGACTTTTTTGTCGCTTATTACAGCTTTTTGGGGGTATTGCAGCAACTACAAATCCCCTTAATTTTGATGTTCTTCAATTTTTTTAATTTACAGTGTTTACCGACCGGGATAGTTATTTTTATATTTTGATACATCAGAATTTTCTGAATGCGGCAATACCACATATGTGTATCTTTTATTTTTTTATTATCTTTATTTTTATTGAGGAAGGATAAATGGAAGTGATTTGAATTTATGTGTTTTTTCTCATTTGTTTTCATTTTTTTACTTTTCATAGTTCTTAATAGCCCCCTTAGGGGACTTGAAGCTGCAATCATCTGATCGCTTGTGCAATTTCAGAGTAGCTTCGTGATGACAAGCACAGAAGTCTTCAAAATGCCCCCTGCTGTCATAGCAACCCATCAGCGATTATGTCTTGGGTGCCCCGATGGATGCATGGAATGATACGCCTCCATGGTGTTGCATGTTAAATACTGCTGTCAGAGTTTGATGACAGGATTTAACAGGTTAACAATTGTGCTCTGCTTCACCTGCCATGTTTAGAGGCACGTCCTGGCTGTAACACACAGTCATCACCAATTGGGTATGTGGCACAAGCTGAGCTCACCCCGTGAGCCTGCTCCATATATCTGTGTCCGACTTGTGCAGTACATGTCAAAATAGACAATCACATATACAGCTCTGGAAAAAATTAAGAGACCACCACAACAAAATCCTGTCATGGGCAGCCCAACCTCCAGACCTGAACCTCACTGAAAACCTCTGGAATGTAATCAAGAGGATGATGGATAGTCACAAACCATCAAACAAAGAAGAACTGCTTAACTTTTTGCGCCAGAAGCAGTGTGAAAGACTGGAGGAAAGCATGCCAAGACGCAAGAAAGTTGTGATTAAAATCATGGTTATTCCACAAAATATTGATTTCTGAACTCATCCTGAGTTAAAACATTGGGATTGTTGTTTCTAAATTATTATGAACTTGTTTTCTATGCATTATTTGAGGTATGAAAGCACTGTTTTTTTTATTTTGCCCATTTTTCATTGTCAGAAAAAAATACAAAATTTATTGCTTGGAAATTCAGAGACATGTTGTCAGAAGTTTATAGAATAAAAGAATGGTACTTTAAACCACAGTAACAGGTTTTAAATAGACATCGGTATAATCCATCAGAAAATCAACAAAGGTACAGCTAAGCAACATGGCTTAAAGGTGGTTGCTTCACCACTTCTGTCTTGCAGGCATCAGATATGGCTCCAGTTTGAATCAGAAGAGGGACCAATGATGAGTGGTTTTCCAGGTGTAGAGTTCGGCTCCTATCCATATTATGCCCTAACAGGAATAAGAATTAAATTATGCCAACTCAACTCTTCACCGACCTTTTTAGGCAGCCTTTTCTCAGAATCGGAAAGAATTGTTTTTAAATAAGCAACTAGTATTAGAGAAAATTGGACCTTTCCAAAGTCACATTTAAAAAAAAATATGTTGATTTGCTGTAAATCAAAAGTACTGCTAAGCCTAGAATTGGTCAGAAAATATGTGAAATCTACTGAGACTATATTGAACCCCTTTCCAACTATTTTATGCATATACACAGCCTTAAAAAGAAATGGATGGCAATTCTAAAAAGCCTGCTCAAACAGTCTTTTTTGTCTTCTTAAATTGTAAAAACAATCCAAAAATGGTTCTTTTATGGGGTCAGATGCCTGCATTGCTGGTGTTTATACACAGTGAGTGGACACAAAAGAAGCTCTGGCTTTTTCACAAGGGATGGTGCAAAAATTATCCCTAATTGGGGATAAGTAAGAGCTTTGCTTTTTGCTAAATGAAGAAGGGATACTTTTTTACAAGCCATCCAAAAGTTATCCTTTTGTTTAGGGAGCAGAAACATGTGCGCTGTTTTGAATGTAAGAAAGCAATCTAAAAATAATTTCTTCATATAGGGAGCAGGAAAGGATTAGTTGTTTTCAAAGAGAAAAAGTAATGACCTGTTAACAAGTCATGAAAAAAGTATCCCAATTTTGGGAGCAATTTCATGTTTGTATACCCTAAAGAGAGTTTGATTCCTAGCAGCAGAAAAGTATAACTGTAAGGTGGTACTAATTTATGTTTGATTTATTTTGACAAATGAAAGGTATTCCATGTTTGTGTAGGACAAATTTGTCAATTTTGGTTTGCCAAAGCCAACATCTGTGCTGAATACTGTCTTTGATAGTACACTGGAGACTAGACATGGCTAGATGCCTATAACAAACTAGGTAAGATCTTGCAACTGATCCAATCTGCTGAGCCTTAAATCCATAGGATCAAAGATCAGCATATGTACCAATATAAAAGACACAGTCTGGGCTTTCAATTTTCTGAAAAGTGTTAGGTTGCTGCAGTGGCAAATAAAATAACTTATGCAACATATCAAATATACTATTGTTGCTGCTACCTTCTTTGCTACTTTTTCTAAACCTAGCACTGATCCAGGCATGAGTGCATTGCCTCTGCAGAAAACAGAGAGGTAACTGCTCAGCAAAACCCTCACCAAGCAGGCAACACAGCATATCTTGGTAATAAACTAATTTTGACTTCCATTTGGAAGCAGAAAAAATTCCTTCATTTGTTTTCCGAGGGTCCTAAGGCATGGCTAACCAAGAGTAATTCCTTTGCTTAATGCTATCAATTCACCCTTTGTCACACAATAATCCCAGCATACAGTTTGCCAGCTTGACCAAAGGAACCAATTGGTTCACTTTCCACTCCCTGATAAGGCAATTTGTCATTGTCTACATCATTTTCACTCCAACTATCAGCCTTGTCCTCTGCCTGTGCCTGGAAAAAACATTTCACCCCTTCACTTTCACCTGATGTTGCTCCTCATACCCTCTTTTTATATCTTGCTGCATGTAACATGGACCTTGAGGGTCACAATCTGCCACAGGACAGCAATGACCATGTACAATTTTCTGATCTTCCATCATCTGTGTTGCATTTTGTTGATATTTTTCCCAAGATAAATATAAAAAGTATGACACAGTTAAAACCAAAATTTTATCTTTTGAAAAATGTAGTAGTCACTTTGAAGGAATTCAGTAAGTGACACATATTCCATATTAGCTGCCAATGGCAGATCTCAAACACATGCTTCAGTTTGGCTGCTGCATGATGAAGTGGGTCACTACTTTACCTTACTCATACTGAAGCTCCAACATGTGAATAATTCCAGTAGAATGCAGCATCAAAAATCTGTTGACTCTCTAGTAGCCCATTTCATTACTTAAAAGCTAGCAGTGCATGTATTGCCACATAAAAACTGTGGAAATGAGCAGATGCTTTCCTGACCTTAGCCACCACCTTCCTCAAGAAAATTAATTTCTTTAAGTAATTTTGCATAATTAAATTCAGGACATGCACCATGCAAGGAAGTGTGAGTTACTTTGTAAGGCAATCAGAAGTTTTGCTTACAAAAATGCTGAGGTGCAGATTAAAGGCAGCCATCCCGCTGACTGGTCCACTAAATAGATTTTGTCCCCCATAGAGTCATGTCTTTTGAGGAGTATGTGGAATACATATAGGAGGGCAAGAAGTTCATGAATTGTTCCTGCTCATAGTCACGATTACAAATGTTACAGTACAGTGCATTTTGAAGCTTATAGATAGCTGGAGAGAGTGTCTCACATTCTCATGCACATGAGAGTACAGCATGGGCATCCTTTTCTGTAAGAAATAATGGCAGGTGGGCATCTTCCAGAGAGGTTAAGTGCATACATTATTTCTTGAAAGGCAGCAGAGTCAACTAGGTGATATAGAAGTGACTACACCAACATAATCTCGTCTAGTTGGGAGTTAAGTTGACACACAAGAAGGGATGAGAGAGAATGCATGACTCATTGAAACACAATCAGTCATGAACTTCTTGCGGTGCGATGACTAAGGAGAAGGTGGAATTCTTGGAGCATGAAGAACAATAGTGGTGGATGACAATGATGTTGATGATGACACAAATTGATTATGTAGCTTTCAGGAGCTGTTGAATCTCCTTCACCAACAGCACATGCAGCATTACCTGCTTTGCCCATTGTAGAAGCAGCAGACTTTATCCCAGAGAATCTTTTAGTCATACATTGCCTTTGCTGTGTGTAACTGGAGCAACCACTACTCCTCTTATGACATCACCTCCTTGGCAGCCCTATCAGATTCCAAGGTTTTGACCACCAAAGAATCATTAACATCATTCTTCTCATCAACATCCCTGATTCGGCTGACAGTTTCCTTTTTGTAGAAAATGTCCTGAGATCCTTGCATTGCTACCTGATTCTCATATTGAGATTTTTACTGGCTTAGAGTTGCTACTACCTTTGCCAGTGCCCCTAACACTTTGATGCTCAGAGACAGGAACACCGCTATGCATCCGTCCATTTCCTCCGGCCCCGTTATTTCAGAGTACAAAGGTTGACTTTTCCTCAATCAATCAACTAGAGGAAGTTTTGGTGAAATTGTTTTTTAGCCCCCAGGGTGCTCAGGGTTATTGGACTAAGAGACAGCATTAAATCTTATAGCGAACGAGGTGGTGAACACTGACTCAAACTGATGGTGACACTGTCAGAAGTAACATCATCCTGCTGTGATTGAGATGAGTAATGTGCCATCACACTCTTTGTTTCCTCTCCACTAAAATACTAAAACACTTGCTGGAAGCATAGGAGGCTAATTGTGACCTGTGTTTGGTACTACTACTGGCAAGACAAATGGTTTTAGCAGTGACAGTAGTGTGCCTTTGCCATTTTTTTGTATATCATATAATTTGGACATAAGTATAAAGTTTACAAAAAAGTTTAACTATACGTATGTGGCCCTGGAATCAACAAGATATGATACTTAATGTAAGTGCACAGTCATATGGCCATATTACTATCGCATCGCAATTCTCGGGCTGGCCACCTGCTTTCTTTACCTGAGCATGACAGCATGTATTTCTATGCTGCTGTCAAGAAGAAAGAAGCAAGAAATACATAAAGTAAAACAGATGTGTTATTTTAAACACTGTTTTTCCTTCCTTGACAAAAAGCCATAACCAAGAATGCTAAAGTGGTTGGTAGATAAACGCAGATAATGGAAATTACGGCCACAACCCACAGTATTGTTCTTGTGCATGTGGTTGTTAAATTGGACAATAAAACCAGACACAGTGTAACATAGTAACATAGTTAGTAAGGCTGAAAAAAGACATTTGTCCATCCAGTTCAGCCTATATTCCATCATAATAAATCCCCAGATCTACGCCCTTCTACAGAACCTAATAATTGTATGATACAATATTGTTCTGCTCCAGGAAGACATCCAGGCCTCTCTTGAACCCCTCGACTGAGTTCGCCATCACCACCTCCTCAGGCAAGCAATTCCAGATTCTCACTGCCCTAACAGTAAAGAATCCTCTTCTATGTTGGTGGAAAAACCTTCTCTCCTCCAGACGCAAAGAATGCCCCCTTGTGCCCGTCACCTTCTTTGGTATAAACAGATCCTCAGCGAGATATTTGTATTGTCCCCTTATATACTTATACATGGTTATTAGATCGCCCCTCAGTCATCTTTTTTCTAGACTAAATAATCCTAATTTCACTAATCTATCTGAGTATTGTAGTTCTCCCATCCCCTTTATTAATTTTGTTGCCCTCCTTTGTACTCTCTCTAGTTCCATTATATCCTTCCTGAGTACCGGTGCCCAAAACTGGACACAGTACTCCATGTGCGGTCTAACTAGGGATTTGTACAGAGGCAGTATAATGCTCTCATCATGTGTATCCAGACCTCTTTTAATGCACCCCATGATCCTGTTTGCCTTGGCAGCTGCTGCCTGGCACTGGCTGCTCCAGGTAAGTTTATCATTAACTAGGATCCCCAAGTCCTTCTCCCTGTCAGATTTACCCAGTGGTTTCCCATTCAGTGTGTAATGGTGATATTGATTCCTTCTTCCCATGTGTATAACCTTACATTTATCATTGTTAAACCTCATCTGCCACCATTCAGCAGTGGTGCTCAAAAATTTACATACCACAGCAGAATTTTTGTTTCTTGGCCTTTTCTCTGAAAATTTTTGTGATAACACCAAAGCTACTGTGTTTTTTCTTTTGAAATCATAATGACCACCCAAAATATCCATATATACATACCCTGGTGATTTTTGCCTGATAGCATGCACAGAATTTGACACAAATGGGTTTGAATGGCTTATTAATCTCCAAGTGACATCAACCTTAATGGCCAGTGTTATTCTCCAGAAACTGAATACCCACTGCCTGTGGAGGCCAGTTACTTAAACCCCAGACCACACCCTGCCGTGGAGATAAGTGAAAAACCTCCCACCTGCTCTATAGTTGCCAACAAAAAACTCAGCCCATTAAACAAATTAGCTGTTAACCCCTTGCCGCACTTAATGTGCTGGAGGAAAATCTCTGGGTTTTACATCACTGACGCCATTAAGCAAAACCTATCTCCCCTCCAGCACTTTACCAGTGACTTTGTCACACAACATGCACACTTTGTGAGGTAGACAGCTTTGTTTAAATTTCTGGAATGTGGAGATTTTATATTCTTAAAAAATATACAAAAGAGACCAAAAAAAAATCCAAAATAAGACGGTTTTATTAACCCCTTCACGACATGGCCAATGTTCATTTTTGCACTTTGGTTTTTCCTCACCTTCTTCTCAGAGCCAAAACTTTTTGATTTGCCTGTTCACATAAATATACAAAAGCTTATCTTTTGCTGAACAAGTTGTACTTTTCAATGATACCGCTCATTGTACCACATAGTGAACTGGAAAATGGGTAGAAAATGTGAAAAAAAATGCAATTCTGACATAGTTTTTTGGATATTATTTTTACTGTGTACATTGTGTAATAAAAATGATCTCACAATATGATTTTGCTCATCAGTGTGATTATTGTGATACCAAATGTGTACAGTTTTTTTTATTATTTTAGAGGTGAAAAAGGAAAAATCAGACATTTGGAAAAAAAAGTATTGAGGGGTTGTGTTGCCATTTTCCAAGACCTGTAATGTTTTCATTTTTCTATTGATGGAGCTGTATGGTGGTGTGTTTTTTTGCACGGTGAGACAATTTTTAAGTAGATATGATGTTTTGCTTGCTTGCAACAGCATTTCTTAGGGCATTACAGTGACCAAAAATATGTAAGTTTGGCTTTGAATGTTTTTTACGTTTATGGTTTTTACCAATCAGGTTAATTATTTTTGTATTTTGACAGATCAGACTGCTCATTTTTAATACTTTGCAGAGAATCCTTTGTATACAGTTACTGCATGAAGTCGGGAAGCCATAGATGTTCCCAAACACTGGGTTTCCTCCTTTTAGATGCTGTGCAAGGACTTTACTGTGCTGACATCAGTTGCTGCTTGTTAATGGGTCTTTCTGCATTAAGTTTTATCTTAAGCATGTGAAATACATACTCCATAGGGTTGAGATCTGAGGATTATCTCAGCCATTGCAGAATATTCCACTTCTTTGTCTTAAAAAACCCCTGGGATGCTTTTGCAGTATGTTTTGGCTTATTTTCCATCTCTACTGTGATGTATTGCGACTAATCAACCTTGCTGCATTTGGCTGAATCTGAGCACAAATTATCACCTTGTGTATTTCAGAATTCATCTGGCTGCTTCTGTCTTCCGTCACATCATCAATAAACACTACAAACCCAGTTCCATTGGAAGCCATGCATGCCCATACCATCATGCTGCCTCCACCATGTTTTACAGAGTATGTGGTGTGCTTTATTTAGATCATGAGCCGTTAAAAGCCTTCTCCATACTTTCTACTTCCAATCATTCTGGTACAGGTTGATCTTAGTTTCATCTGTCCAAGGAATGCTTTTGGGTGGATGATGCGAAGGTTTTTTTTCTGCATCATGGATAGGACTCTGTGATGATCCATCACTGTTGTGTTCCGTGGATGTCCACACATTTTTGAGTTCCCAAACTCACCAGTGGGTTCTTTTTTCAGAATGTATCAAACTGTTGATTTGGCTACTCCTAACACTTCTGCTCTTTTTGTGCCTGATTTCTTCTTTTTTCTTAGTCTAATGATGGTCTGTTTCACTTCCATTGAGAGCTCCTTTAATTGCATAATAATAATAATAATAATAATAATAATAATAAAAATAGTAATAATAATGTTATTTCTATAGAGCCAACATATTCCGCAGCACTTTACATTTTAGAGGGGACTTGTACATACAATAGACATTGCAGCATGATTATAAGCACATAGATCAAAACAGATACCAAGAGGAATAAGGGCCCTGCTCACAAGCTTACAATCTATGAGAGAAAGGGGAGACATGAAAGGTGGATGATAACAATTGCTTAGCTGTTCAGACCAGATATAGTGTAAAAATAGACCGATTAGTAGAGAGTTACAGTAGTCTAGATGAGAATGAATAAGAGAAACAGTGAGAGTTTTTGCAGAATCCAAAGTAAGAAAGAGCTGAATTCTAGAAATGTTTTTGAGGTGCAGATAACAAGAGTGAGCCAGTGATCGGATGTGAGGGGAGAATGAAAGCTCTGAATCAAGTATGACCCCAAGACGACAGTAGGCATGATGCTGGGGAGTAATGGAGGAACCACACACAAAAATGGCAATGTCGGGCATAGTCACATTAGTAAAGGGAGGAAGCGCAAGGAGTTCAGTTTTTGACAGGTTCAGTTTCAGATAGAGGGAGGACATGATGTTAGAGACAGCGGTAAGACAATCACTAGTATTTTCTAAAAAGGCAGGAGTCATATCAGGAGTAGAGGTGTATAATTGGGTGTCATCAGCATAGAGATGGTACTGGGAACCAAATCTGCTAATTGTTTGACCAATAGGGACATTATGCAAAGAGAAGAGGAGGGGGACTAGAACCGATCCTTGAGGAACTCTAACAGTAAGGGGAAGATGAGAGGAGGAATAGCCAGCAAAAGATATAGAGAAGGAGTGGTCAGAGAGATAGAAGGAGAACAAGGAGAGTATGGTGTCCTTGAGGCTGATGGAGCAGAGCATAGTGAGGAGGAGCTGATGATCTACAGTGTCGAATGCTGCAGAGAGATCCAAAAGAATTAGCAGGGAGCAGTGACCATTAGATTTAACTGTTAGTAGATCATGAGAGACTTTAGTAAGGGCAGTTTCAGTAGATGTAAAGAGCAGAAACTGGATAGTAGAAGATTGAGAAGACAGTTATCTGAGAGATAGTGGATAAGACGGGAGTGGACCAGGCGTTCCAGGAGTTTAGAGATGAAGGGAAGATTAGAGACATGTCTATAGTTAGTGGCACAGTTTTGAAGGATGGTTTTTTAAGTAATAGATGTATGATGGCATGCTTAAATGAGGAGGGAAAGATACCAGAAGAGAGAGAGAGAGGTTATATATTTTTGTTAGGTGGGTGGTGACAGCAGGAGAAAGGGACTGGAGGAGATGTGACAGAATGGGGTCACTAGTGCAAGTGGTTGGGTGAGAAGATGCAAGGAGCCTGATCACTTCTTCCTCTGTAACTGGTTCAAAGTCAGAGAGTGCGCTAGATGCAGTTGAGGAGAGAGCAGAGTGCATGGCATGCATGAAAGGATTGGGAGATAATTTCCTGTCAGATATGGTCAATTTTTTCTTTGAAATAATTGTCCAGATCGTCAGAGTGGAGATCCGTGGTTGGGGCCTGCACTCATGGGTTGAGTAGGGAATGAAATGAGTCAAAGAGATGTTTTGGATTATTGGATAATGAGGTGGTTGACACCAACAGCTTCCAAATGCAAATGACACACATGGAGTCAGCTTCAGATCTTTCACCTGCTTAATTGATGATGGATTAAAAAGGGAATAACCCATGCACCCATTAATGAGCGTTTGAGATATCTATAAATTTAGCTTTGGTCCCTTCAAAAAGAGGCAGATACATATTAAAGAGCTGTAATTCCTAAACCTTTACTCCAATTAGAATGTGACTAAGCACAAAATTAAATCGGAGATTCTTCACTTTAAGCCCATATGGATTATATTAATTTAATTAAGCACTTTTTTTTAATAAGGTTTCACAGTGTCCCAATTGATATACAGTTATGTCCACAAATATTTGGACAGTGACACAAGTCTTGGCATTTTAGCTGTTTGCCAAAACATATTCAAGATACATTAAAACAAGCAATCAAGTAACAAACCTGTGCCAGAATAAGACTCGCCCATGTAATTATGGAATAATTTGCTTACTCGACACTAAACTTGCATGAGGTAGAGGTAAGAATACCTCATTGTTGAATGACTGTATCTAACTATACCTCAGATTTGACCACTTTATTCATATTGTATCTATGATAGCTTCACTCAAAAAAAGGGTGAAGTAATGACAGCCCTAGAAAAAGTATTACAAGGAAAGGTAAACCAAAGGTAATCCCTGTGCTCTAAATTTATACTTGATGTTAAGTTATAGCTGAATTTGTACATTACATTGCATTGTTTTTCAGGCTGGTCAGTTAAACGTTAAAATATACATTTTTACTGATCAGTAAGTCTTGCAAAAGTGATTAAACTTATGAACCTTTTTTCACATTCTTTTATTTTTTCCTCAAAAATGTCACACAAGCTTTCCCTATGAATTAAAAGTTTTCTAAACATACTTTGAAGCCATAAACTTAGGAGAATCTCTCTCCCAAATTTTGCTTGTTGATATATCTAATTTGATTGCTAAAAGAATTTCTCCTTGCTGCATATTTTTCCTTTTGTGTTGGCAGATTCCTGAAGTTCCTTCCCAGGCTTCAATAAGGAAATTTCTTATGTATTTTTCACAAGCAGCAAAATTCCATTCTCTATTTCCTGGGGATTTTTAATTTGTAGCCCTTAGTTACCTGCATTATTGTCTCCATCCATCATTTTTCTCACTAATGAGAGATTTGAGCCCACTGAAATAGACTAGCAAAATCCACGCAAAACCTGCTTTATTACTGTATTGGTCAACTACTCCTCAAGTGCACACTTTAATTGAATCAATGCTTTCTCCTGTACATTATTGTTATAAATGGCTTACTATAAATGATTTTGGTAATAAACCTAACTAATACAACATGAAATGCGGTTCTAAACATGTATCTGCCTAATGCCAGTCCTAGGGATTTAGAATAAATTGACTGGTGGTGCGGTTTTGTTTCAAGTGGTACAGATAAATTCTTCAAAAATATATGTCCCCACTGGTTTCTTAATGACCAAGTGCCAGAAAGCAATTGCAACATAGCAAATCATGGAAATATATGATGTTTTGTCCTTTTGTGTACATGCTAAGAGAGGTCTGTTGGGGCAGTAAAAGTTTTCAACTAATATTGCATTTGTATAAGTTTTGCAACTTAGAAATGTATCACTCACACAAAAGTAAACTTAGTAGATAGATAGATAGATAGATAGATAGATAGATAGATAGATAGATAGATAGATGCAGGAAAAAGAAAAATAGAGCAGCATATTCAGCATGGAAAGAATCTGGGTGCAAAAGAGCTTCCTCAGGCATATACCAAACCTTGCATGCAGTAGTCCAAACAAGGAAGCAGCACACCACTGTCTGTGAATAAGGAGCTATTTTATTTAGCCCATCATGGCGACTAGGGTTGAGCGACCTTGACCTTTTTAGAGTCGAGTCGTGTTTCGCGAAACCCGACTATCTTAGAAGTCGAGTCGAGTGGAATCGGCCGATTATGGCGAAAAGTCGGGTATCGCCCGAAACACGAAACCCAATGCAAGTCAATGGGGGAGCATAGTCGGCAGTGAGTGGAGGCCAGGAAAACACCTACACTGCCCATTTTAATGGCAAAAACATCCATTCTTGTTACAGAAGCTTGTCAATCGTAATTTAGCTTATAATAATTGGAAGGCATTTGAAATTGGGGGTCATTTGGCTAAAGTTGTGGGGGGTAGGGCTGGTTCAAGTAATTAGTGGGCCCAGTAAATCTGGACCACGTCACGGCAGTGGAGCAGGGAGAGGTAAGTATTTCAACTTTGCAAGTGCTGTGATCCTGAGCAAGCAGAGGGGGGCCCACTCGTTGGCATTGGCACTGGCACAGGGCCCCTCAAAGTACAGCGGTGTGTTTGCACGGCGGGGGCGCCTCCCACCGGCAGCAACACTTTTGCGTACTATGAGAGGCCCTGTGCCAGTGACGTCGCCAACTAGTATTCCTCCCCCCACCTGATGAAGGAACCTGCACTTTCATCTGCACCTTCCTCTTTGTCCCCGTGTAAGGTGGTATGGTATGCGGGAAGAGGAACCTGACTTTCAGCAGGGTCACAATCTTGCTGTGTAGCGTGCACGGGGAATTTTGCGTTATGGGTCAATGTACCAGCAGACTCATCTATCACTGGCTGGGCAATGGGCAGGATGAGGAGGAAACACAGATATAGGCCCAAAGAATAATGTTGGCTAAATGCAGTTCAAAATTGGTAACACAGGACTAACCAGGGGGCATTGCAGTGGAGGACAACTGGAATGAGAGGCTGACACAGAGAGTAGGCCCAAATCAGTAAGTAGTCGAAATGCAGTTCAAAATTGGCAACCGTAGTAAACAGGCGGCACAGCTTTGTTCAGTGGAGGAGAACAGCAAGGAGTGGCAGACACCGATAGTAGGCCCCAACCCAACTAGTAGGCCAAATGCAGTCTAACATTAACAACTACTTAACGAGAGCCTGAAAATGGAATTTCAGGACAGGAAACCAGGAGAACAGCAAGGAGTGGCAGACACCGATAGTAGGCCCCAAAACCAACTAGTACGCCAAATGCAGTTGTTCCATTTAACCACAATTTAATGAGAGCCTGAAGATAGAAGTTCAGGAAAGGCAACCTGGAGACCACCTTGGAGTGTAACACACCATCTCTCTACACCCCATACACAATTTGTAGGCCTAATGCAGTGTAGTTTCAACAACTACTAAACAAGAGTCGGAAGATTGAAGCAATGTGGACGAAACCTGGGGAACACCTTGGAGTGTAACACACCGTCTCTCTACACCCCATACCCAATTTGTAGGCCTAATGCAGTGTAGTTTTCTACAACTACTAAACGAGAGTCGGAAGACCGAAGCAATGTGGACGAAACCTGGGGAACACCTTGGAGTGGAACACACCATCTCTCTACACCCCATACCCAATTTGTAGGCCTAATGCAGTGTAGTTTCCAACAACTACTAAACGAGAGCATGAAGATCGAAGCAATGGACAGGAAACCTGGGGAACACCTTGTAGTGGAACACACCATCTCTCTACACCCCATACCCAATTATTAGGCCTAATGCAGTGTAGTTTCCAACAACTACTAAACGAGAGCATGAAGATCGAAGCAATGGAGAGGAAACCTGGGGAACACCTTGGAGTGTAACAAACCATCTCTCTACACCCCATACCCAATTTGTAGGCCTAATGCAGTGTAGTTTCCAACAACTACTAAACGAGAGCCGGAAGATCGAAGCTCAGGAAAGGCAACCTGGAGAACACCTTGGAGTGGAACACACGATCTCTCTACACCCCATACCCAATTTGTAGGCCTAATGCAGCGTAGTTTCCAACAACTACTAAACGAGAGCATGAAGATCGAAGCAATGGAGAGGAAACCTGGGGAACACCTTGGAGTGGAACACACCATCTCTCTACACCCCATACCCAATTTGTAGGCCTAATGCAGTGTAGTTTCCAACAACTACTAAACGAGAGCATGAAGATCGAAGCATTGGCGAGGAAACCTGGGGAACACCTTGGAGTGGAACACACCATCTCTCTACACCCCATACCCAATTTGTAGGCCTAATGCAGCGTAGTTTCCAACAACTACTAAACGAGAGCATGAAGATCGAAGCAATGGAGAGGAAACCTGGGGAACACCTTGGAGTGTAACACACCATCTCTCTACACCCCATACCCAATTTGTAGGCCTAATGCAGTGTAGTTTCCAACAACTACTAAACGAGAGCCGGAAGATCGAAGCTCAGGAAAGGCAACCTGGAGAACACCTTGGAGTGGAACACACCATCTCTCTACACCCCATACCCAATTTGTAGGCCTAATGCAGTGTAGTTTCCAACAACTACTAAACGAGAGCATGAAGATCGAAGCAACGGAGAGGAAACCTGGGGAACACCTTGGAGTGGAACACACCATCTCTCTACACCCCATACCCAATTTGTAGGCCTAATGCAGTGTAGTTTCCAACAACTACTAAACGAGAGCATGAAGATCGAAGCAATGGAAAGGAAACCTGGGGAACACCTTGGAGTGGAACACACCATCTCTCTACACCCCATACCCAATTTGTAGGCCTAATGCAGTGTAGTTTCCAACAACTACTAAACGAGAGCATTAAGATCGAAGCAATGGCGAGGAAACCTGGGGCACACCTTGGGGAGGCAGACACCGTTAGTAGGCCCTACCAAAGTTGTACCCCCAATGCAGTTTTAAAATTCCTAGAGGCTGAAAACAAGACTATTGACGCTCAGCTTTTTTCAAAGGAACACAGCTATATTGAGTGGCGCAGACAGACACAGGTAGTAGGACTTAAACCAAAAATGTGGCTCACTGCAGCTTAAAAAAGTTATAGGGGTACACAAGCAGCAGTGCTCTGGGCAGTGGAGGACAATTTCAATAGTGGACTGCAGACAGACTTTGTACGCCTACTATTAAAAAAAGGATGCTCTATGCAATTAAAAATAGGTTCCAGGGGTCCACGGGCAGCAGTGATGTGGTCAGTGGACGAGTATTGGAAGGAGGGACCGCAGACAGGCGTAGTAGGCCTAACATAACAAAATTAGGCTGTAGACACTGTAAAATTGGTTCCAGGGGTACACGGGCAGCAGTGGTGTGGTCAGCGGAGGAAAATTGGAATTAGGGACTGCAGACAGACTTTGTAGGCTGTCCCCTGTGGACCATGCATCCAACACATTAACCCAGTGCGCCGTAATGGACACGTAACTTTTTGTGGACATGCCTACTGGTCCATGCGTCTCTTGTCAGGTGCACCTTTCTACTGTTTGATTGCCTGAGTGCTATGACAATGCAGACTTTTTCATGCCGCTGGAGGGCTGGGATGGCTTTTCTCGCAAAAGAAATGTCGACTGGGTAGCTTGAACCGTTGCACAGCGTAGTTCATCTGGGCTTTCTAAATATAAAACAAAGAAAAAAAGGAGGCTACATGCACTTTCAGCTGGTTTCCAGGGGTACACGGCCAGCATTGGTTTGGTCAGTGGAGAACTATTGGAAGGAAGGACCGCAGACAGGCTTCGAAGGCCTAACATAATAACAGATGGCTGTAGGCAATTTTAAATTGGTTCCAGGGGTACACGGGCAGCAGTGGTGTGGTCAGTGGAGGCCTAGTGGAAGGAGTGACCGCAGACAGGCATCGAAGGCCTAACATAATAACAGATGGCTGTAGGCAATTTTAAATTGGTTCCAGGGGTACATGGGCAGCAGTGGTGTGGTCAGTGGAGGCCTAGTGGAAGGAGTGACCGCAGACAGGCATCGAAGGCCTAACATAATACCAGATGGCTGTAGGCAATTTTAAATTGGTTCCATGGGTACACGGGCAGCAGTGGTGTGGTCAGTGGAGGCCTAGTGGAAGGAGTGACCGCAAACAGGCATCGAAGGCCTAACATAATAACAGATGGCTGTAGGCAATTTTAAATTGGTTCCAGGGGAACACGGGCAGCAGTGGCCTGGTCAGTGTAGTAGTAGTAGAAAGAACGGACCGCAGACAGGCTTCGAAGGCCTATCATAATAAAATTGGGCTGGCTGTAGGCAATTTTAAATTGGTTCCAGGGGTACACGGGCAGCAGTGGTGTGGTCAGTGGAGGCCTAGTGGAAGGAGTGACCGCAGACAGGCATCGAAGGCCTAACATAATAACACATGGCTGTAGGCAATTTTAAATTGGTTCCAGGGGAACACGGGCAGCAGTGGCCTGGTCAGTGTAGTAGTAGTAGAAAGAACGGACCGCAGACAGGCATCGAAGGCCTAAAATAAAAAAATTGGGCTGGCTGTAGGCAATTTTAAATTGGTTCCAGGGGTACACGGGCAGCAGTGGTGTGGTCAGTGGAGGCCTAGTGGAAGGAGTGACCGCAAACAGGCATCGAAGGTCTAACATAATAACAGATGGCTGTAGGCAATTTTAAATTGGTTCCAGGGGAACACGGGCAGCAGTGGCCTGGTCAGTGTAGTAGTAGTAGAAAGAACGGACCGCAGACAGGCTTCGAAGGCCTAACATAATAAAATTGGGCTGGCTGTCGGCAATTTTAAATTGGTTCCAGGGGTACACGGGCAGCAGTGGTGTGGTCAGTGGAGGCCTAGTGGAAGGAGGGACCGCAGACAGGCTTCAAAGGCCTAACATAAAAAAATAGGGCTGTTGGCAATTTAAAATTGGTTCCAGTGGTACAAGGGCAGCAGTACAATGGTCAGTGGAGGCCTAGTGGAAGGAGGGACCGCAGACAGGCTTCGAAGGCCTAACATAAAAAAATAGGGCTATTGGCAATTTAAAATTGGTTCCAGGGGTACACGGGCAGCAGTACAATGGTCAGTGGAGGCCTAGTGGAAGGAGGGACCGCAGACAGGCTTCGAAGGCCTAACATAAAAAAATAGGGCTGTTGGCAATTTAAAATTGGTTCCGGTGGTACAAGGGCAGCAGTACAATGGTCAGTGGAGGCCTAGTGGAAGGAGGGACCGCAGACAGGCTTCGAAGGCCTAACATAAAAAAATAGGGCTGTTGGCAATTTAAAATTGGTTCCAGTGGTACAAGGGCAGCAGTACAATGGTCAGTGGAGGCCTAGTGGAAGGAGGGACCGCAGACAAGCTTCGAAGGCCTAACATAAAAAAATAGGGCTGTTGGCAATTTAAAATTGGTTCCAGGGGTACACGGGCAGCAGTACAATGGTCAGTGGAGGCCTAGTGGAAGGAGGGACCGCAGACAGGCTTCGAAGGCCTAACATAACAAAAATGTCAATACAATGGTATTGTCAGTGCCAGGCATTGAAGGATGTCAGCGCATAGACTAAACATTGGTGGAGCTGTGAGAGATAATTTTGCAAGTGGTAGAGCACTGTTTGAGCTGGGGGGGAACTGTCTTGTGGCCGGCGGTACAGGCCCAGGGCCCCTCATATTACAATGGTGTGTCTGACGTTGGGTGCGCACCACCACCGCCAGAGACACTTTATTGTACTATGAGGGACCCAGTGGCAGTGCCGTCGACCAAAAGCGGGCACACCCACCTCTTCAGACAAACAGTACTCTCACGGGTGCTGGCACCAAGTGGCGATACCACGGCCCCGTGTGGGGAGTTTGGCCATTTAGTGAGGTGTAAACATGTCGTATGCTGGACAATCAGGTGCAGAAAATTACGAGATTGGAAAAGTCAGTCAGAATAGTCCACAGGCAAGACCTTTTCATAGGAAAGCTAGGTGTCAGCCGGGCAAGGTGGGGCAAAAGATTTTGAAATCCAGTTGTGGTTCATTTTAATGAAGGTTAGATCATCTACATTTTGGGTAGCCAGACGAGTCCTTTTTTCTGTTAGTATTGAACCTGCAGCACTGAATACTCTTTCTGATAGGACACTAGCTGCCGGGCAAGCAAGCTCCTGCAATGCATATTCTGCCAATTCTGGCCAGGTGTCTAATTTGGATGCCCAGTAATCAAATGGGAATGACGTTTGAGGGAGAACGTCGATAAGGGATGAAAAATAGTTTGTAACCATACTGGACAAATGTTGTCTCCTGTCACTTTGAATTGATGCTGCAGTACCTGTCCTGTCTGCGGTCATAGCAAAATCACTCCACAACCTGGTCAGAAAACCCCTCTGGCCAACGCCACTTCTGATTTCTGCCCCTCTAACACCTCTGGTCCGCTGGCCCCTGCAGCTCGTGTGAGAACGATCACGGGCGCTGTGTGCAGGGACTGCCAGAAGCAAACGGTCAACAAGAGTTGATTGTTTGGTTGCTAATATTATTTCCAAGTTGTCATGTGGCATTATATTTTGCAATTTGCCTTTATAGCGAGGATCAAGGAGGCAGGCCAACCAGTAATCATCATCGTTCATCATTTTAGTAATGCGTGTGTCCCTTTTGAGGATACGTAAGGCATAATCCGCCATGTGGGCCAAAGTTCCAGTTCTCTAATCTGCGGTTGTGCTTGGTTGAGGGGCAGTTTCAGGCAAATCCACGTCACTTGTGTCCCTCCAAAAACCAGAACCCGGCCTTGCCGCGCCAACAATTTCCAGTGGCCCCGGAAAAGCTTCCTCATTAAAAATATAATCATCCCCATCATCCTCCTCGTCCTCCTCCTCCTCTTCGCCCGCTACCTCGTCCTGTACACTGCCCTGGCCAGACAATGGCTGACTGTCATCAAGGCTTTCCTCTTCCTCAGCTGCAGACGCCTGATCCTTTATGTGCGTCAAACTTTGCATCAGCAGACGCATTAGGGGGATGCTCATGCTTATTATGGCGTTGTCTGCACTAACCAGCCGTGTGCATTCCTCAAAACACTGAAGGACTTGACACATGTCTTGAATCTTCGACCACTGCACACCTGACAACTCCATGTCTGCCATCCTACTGCCTGCCCGTGTATGTGTATCCTCCCACAAAAACATAACAGCCCGCCTCTGTTCGCACAGTCTCTGAAGCATGTGCAGTGTTGAGTTCCACCTTGTTGCAACGTCTATGATTAGGCGATGCTGGGGAAGGTTCAAAGAACGCTGATAGGTCTGCATACGGCTGGAGTGTACGGGCGAACGGCGGATATGTGAGCAAAGTCCACGCACTTTGAGGAGCAGGTCGGATAACCCCGGATAACTTTTCAGGAAGCACTGCACCACCAGGTTTAAGGTGTGAGCCAGGCAAGGAATGTGTTTCAGTTGGGAAAGGGAGATGGCAGCCATGAAATTCCTTCCGTTATCACTCACTACCTTGCCTGCCTCAAGATCTACAGTGCCCAGCCACGACTGCATTTCTTTCTGCAAGAACTCGGACAGAACTTCCGCGGTGTGTCTGTTGTCGCCAAAACACTTCATAGCCAATACAGCCTGCTGACGTTTGCCAGTAGCTGCCCCATAATGGGAGACCTGGTGTGCAACAGTGGCAGCTGCGGATGGAGTGGTTGTGCGACTGCGGTCTGTGGACGAGCTCTCGCTTCTGCAGGAGGACGAAGAGGAGGAGGAGGGGGTGCGAACGGCTACAGCCAACTTTTTCCTAGACCGTGGGCTAGGCAGAACTGTCCCAAACTTGCTGTCCCCTGTGGACCCTGCATCCACAACATTCACCCAGTGTGCCGTGATGGACACGTAACATCCCTGGCCATGCCTACTGGTCCATGCATCTGTTGTCAGGTGCACCTTTGTGCTCACAGATTGCCTGAGTGCATGGACGATGCGCTCTTTAACATGCTGGTGGAGGGCTGGGATGGCTTTTCTGGAAAAAAAGTGTCGACTGGGTAGCTCGTAGCGTGGTACAGCGTAGTCCATCAGGGCTTTGAAAGCTTTGCTTTCAACTAACCGGTAGGGCATCATCTCTAACGAGATTAGTCTAGCTATGTGGGCGTTCAAACCCTGTGTACGCGGATGCGAGGCTAAGTACTTCCTTTTTCTAACCATAGTCTCATGTAGGGTGAGCTGGACTGGAGAGCTGGAGATCGTGGAACTAGCGGGGGTGCTGGTGGACTTAGCAGACTGAGAGATGGTGGGAGATGGTATTGTTGCCGCCGGTGCCCTAGATGCAGTGTTTCCTACTACGAAACTGGTGATTCCCTGACCCTGACTGCTTTGGCCTGGCAAAGAAACCTGCACAGATACTGCAGGTGGTGCGGAAAATGGTGGCCCTACACTGCCGGAAGGGATGTTGCGTTGATGACTAGCTTCATTGGCCGAGGGTGCTACAACCTTAAGGGACGTTTGGTAGTTAGTCCAAGCTTGCAAATGCATGGTGGTTAAATGTCTATGCATGCAACTTGTATTGAGACTTTTTAGATTCTGCCCTCTGCTTAAGGTAGTTGAACATTTTTGACAGATGACTTTGCGCTGATCAATTGGATGTTGTTTAAAAAAATGCCAGACTGCACTCTTTCTAGCATCGGATACCTTTTCAGGAATTGCAGACTAAGCTTTAACCGGATGGCCACGCTGTCCTCCAACAGGTTTTGGCTTTGCCACGCGTTTTGGCCAAGATACGGGCCCGGCAGATGGAACCTGTTGCGATGTTGATGCCTGCTGCGGCCCCTCCTCCTCCGCTTCAGAACTGCTGCCGCCTGCACCCTGTTCCCCCAATGGCTGCCAATCGGGGTCAAGGCCTGGGTCATCTATTACCTCTTCTTGTAGCTCGTGTGCAACTTTGTCTGTGTCACCGTGTCGGTCGGTGGTATAGCGTTCGTGATGGGGCAACATAGTCTCATCAGGGTCTGATTCTTGATCATTACCCTGCGAGGGCAATGTTGTGGTCTGAGTCAAAGGACCAGCATAGTAGTCTGGCTGTGGCTGTGCATCAGTGCACTCCATGTCAGATTCAACTTGTAATGGGCATGGACTGTTAACTGCTTCACTTTCTAAACCAGGGACGGTATGTGTAAAGAGCTCCATGGAGTAACCCGTTGTGTCGCCTGCTGCATTCTTCTCTGTTGTTGTTTTTGCTGAAGAGGACAAGGAAGCGACTTTTCCCTGACCGTGAACATCCACTAACGACGCGCTGCTTTTACATTTACCAGTTTCACGAGAGGAGGCAAAAGAGCTAGAGGCTGAGTCAGCAAGATAAGCCAAAACTTGCTCTTGCTGCTCCGGCTTTAAAAGCGGTTTTCCTACTCCCAGAAAAGGGAGCGTTCGAGGCCTTGTGCAGCCAGACGACGAACCTGGCTCCACAGCTCCAGACTTAGGTGCAATATTTTTTTTCTCACGACCACCTGATGCTCCACCACTACCACTACCCTCATTACCAGCTGACAATGAACGCCCCCGGCCACGACCTCTTCCACCAGACTTCCTCATTGTTTTAAAAACGTAACCAAACTAACGGTATTTGTTGCTGTCACACAACTTACACGGTGAGCTATAACTTCAGTATGATTTAGCTACCCCTTTACAGGTGGGTGAGACCACAACGAAAATTAGGCACAATGTTACACACTCTGTTTTTGGTGGCACCAAATGAGAGAGATGCCACACACGCAGGACTGTCACTGAAGCACAAATGTTAATATTAATCTCCCACTGTTTTTTTTAATTTTATTTTTTTTTTTCAGGGAGACTTTAGAAACAAAATAAAATAAAATGATTTTTTCAGGAAGAATTTAGAAACCAAATAACATAAAATGATTTTTCCAATGACAATTTAGAAACCAAATAAAAAAAAAAAAAAAAAAAAAAGGCTTTCTATGCCCCACTGAGTGAGAGATGCCACACACAGGAGTCAGGAGTGGCACACAAGCCCAGAGGCCAAAATTTTTCTCCCAATGATTGATGTAGTGATTTTTTCAGGTAGATTTTGGAACCCAAATCAAACAAAAAAAATAATAGGCTTTCTATGGCCCACAATTGGAGAGAGAGAGAGAGATGGCACACCCAGGAGTCAAGACTGGCACACAAGCAGAAAGGACAATATTAATCTCCCACTGATTTTTTTTTTTTTTCAGGGAGACTTTAGAAAAAAAAATAATAGAATAAAATGATTTTTTCAGGAAGAATTTAGAAACCAAATAAAATAAAATGATTTCTTCAGGGAGAATTTAGAAAACAAATAAAACAAAAAATAGGCTTTCTATGGCCCACTGAGTGAGAGATGACGCACACAGGAGTCAGGAGTGGCACACAAGCCCAGAGGCCAATATTTATCTCCCACTGATTGATTTAGTGATTTTTTCAGGTAGATTTTGGAACCCAAATCAAGCAAAAAAAAATAATAGGCTTTCTATGGCCCACAATTGGAGAGAGAGAGATGGCACACCCAGGAGTCAAGACTGGCACACAAGCAGAAAGGGCAATATTAATCTCCCACTGATTTGTTTTTTTTTGTTTTTTTTTTTCAGGGAGACTTTAGAAAAAAAAAATAATAAAAAAAAATGATTTTTTCAGGAAGAATTTAGAAACCAAATAAAATAAAATGATTTTTTCAGGGAAAATTTAGAAAACAAATAAAACAAAAAATAGGCTTTCTATGGCCCACTGAGTGAGAGATGACGCACACAGGAGTCAGGAGTGGCACACAAGCCCAGAGGCCAATATTGTTCTCCCAATGATTGATGTAGTGATTTTTTCCAGGTAGATTTTGGAACCCAAATCAAGCTAAAAAAATAATAGGCTTTCTATGGCCCACAATTGGAGAGAGAGAGAGAGAGATGGTACACCCAGGAGTCAAGACTGGCACACAAGCAGAAAGGGCAATATTAATCTCCCACTGATTTGATTTTTTTTTTTCAGGGAGACTTTAGAAAAAAAAAATAATAAAAAAAAATGATTTTTTCAGGAAGAATTTAGAAACCAAATAAAATAAAATGATTTTTTCAGGGAGAATTTAGAAAACAAATAAAACAAAAAATAGGCTTTCTATGGCCCACTGACTGAGAGATGGCACACACAGGAGTCAGGAGTGGCACACAAGCCCAGAGGCCAATATTAATCTCCCACTTTTTTTTTTTTTCAGGGAAAATTTATAAACCCAGTAAAAAAAATTATAAATAGGCTTTCTATGGCCCACTATCTGAGAGAGAGAGATGGCACGCTTAGGACTGGCACACAAGCCCAAAGGCCAATATTAATCTCCCTTTTTTTTTCAGGGAGAATTTATAAAACAAAAAAAAATAAAATAAATAGGCTTTCTATGGCCCACTATTTGTGAGAGAGATGGCACGCTCAGGACTGGCACACAAGCCCAGAGGCCAATATTAATCTCCCACTTTTTTTTTTTTTTCAGGGAAAATTTATAAACCCAATAGAAAAAAAAATAAATAGGCTTTCTATGGCCCACTATCTGAGAGAGAGAGATGGCACGCTTAGGACTGGCACACAAGCCCAAAGGCCAATATTAATCTCCCTTTTTTTTCAGGGAGAATTTATAAAACCAAAAAAATAAAAATAAATAGGTGGTTGGGCATTTAGGAAATAGCGACCACAATATTGTGCAGTTTCACCTGTCTTTCACTAGGGGGACTTGTCAGGGAGTCACAAAAACATTGAACTTTAGGAAGGCAAAGTTTGAACAGCTTAGAGATGCCCTTAATCTGGTAGACTGGGACAATATCCTCAGAAATGAGAATACAGATAATAAATGGGAAATGTTTAAGAACATCCTAAATAGGCAGTGTAAGCGGTTTATACCTTGTGGGAATAAAAGGACTAGAAATAGGAAAAACCCAATGTGGCTAAACAAAGAAGTAAGACAGGCAATTAACAGTAAAAAGAAAGCATTTGCACTACTAAAGCAGGATGGCACCATTGAAGCTCTAAAAAACTATAGGGAGAAAAATACTTTATCTAAAAAACTAATTAAAGCTGCCAAAAAGGAAACAGAGAAGCACATTGCTAAGGAGAGTAAAACTAATCCCAAACTGTTCTTCAACTATATCAATAGTAAAAGAATAAAAACTGAAAATGTAGGCCCCTTAAAAAATAGTGAGGAAAGAATGGTTGTAGATGATGAGGAAAAAGCTAACATATTAAACACCTTCTTCTCCACGGTATTCACGGTGGAAAATGAAATGCTAGGTGAAATCCCAAGAAACAATGAAAACCCTATATTAAGGGTCACCAATCTAACCCAAGAAGAGGTGCGAAACCGGCTAAATAAGATTAAAATAGATAAATCTCCGGGTCCGGATGGCATACACCCACGAGTACTAAGAGAACTAAGTAATGTAATAGATAAACCATTATTTCTTATTTTTAGTGACTCTATAGCGACAGGGTCTGTTCCGCAGGACTGGCGCATAGCAAATGTGGTGCCAATATTCAAAAAGGGCTCTAAAAGTGAACCTGGAAATTATAGGCCAGTAAGTCTAACCTCTATTGTTGGTAAAATATTTGAAGGGTTTCTGAGGGATGTTATTCTGGATTATCTCAATGAGAATAACTGTTTAACTCCATATCAGCATGGGTTTATGAGAAATCGCTCCTGTCAAACCAATCTAATCAGTTTTTATGAAGAGGTAAGCTATAGACTGGACCACGGTGAGTCATTGGACGTGGTATATCTCGATTTTTCCAAAGCGTTTGATACCGTGCCGCACAAGAGGTTGGTACACAAAATGAGAATGCTTGGTCTGGGGGAAAATGTGTGTAAATGGGTTAGTAACTGGCTTAGTGATAGAAAGCAGAGGGTGGTTATAAATGGTATAGTCTCTAACTGGGTCGCTGTGACCAGTGGGGTACCGCAGGGGTCAGTATTGGGACTGTTCAACATATTCATTAATGATCTGGTAGAAGGTTTACACAGTAAAATATCGATATTTGCAGATGATACAAAACTATGTAAAGCAGTTAATACAAGAGAAGATAGTATTCTGCTACAGATGGATCTGGATAAGTTGGAAACTTGGGCTGAAAGGTGGCAGATGAGGTTTAACAATGATAAATGTAAGGTTATACACATGGGAAGAGGGAATCAATATCACCATTACACACTGAACGGGAAACCACTGGGTAAATCTGACAGGGAGAAGGACTTGGGGATCCTAGTTAATGATAAACTTACCTGGAGCAGCCAGTGCCAGGCAGCAGCTGCCAAGGCAAACAGGATCATGGGGTGCATTAAAAGAGGTCTGGATACACATGATGAGAGCATTATACTGCCTCTGTACAAATCCCTAGTTAGACCGCACATGGAGTACTGTGTCCAGTTTTGGGCACCGGTGCTCAGGAAGGATATAATGGAACTAGAGAGAGTACAAAGGAGGGCAACAAAATTAATAAAGGGGATGGGAGAACTACAATACCCAGATAGATTAGCGAAATTAGGATTATTTAGTCTAGAAAAAAGACGACTGAGGGGCGATCTAATAACCATGTATAAGTATATAAGGGGACAATACAAATATCTCGCTGAGGATCTGTTTATACCAAGGAAGGTGACGGGCACAAGGAGGCATTCTTTGCGTCTGGAGGAGAGAAGGTTTTTCCACCAACATAGAAGAGGATTCTTTACTGTTAGGGCAGTGAGAATCTGGAATTGCTTGCCTGAGGAGGTGGTGATGGCGAACTCAGTCGAGGGGTTCAAGAGAGGCCTGGATGTCTTCCTGGAGCAGAACAATATTGTATCATACAATTATTAGGTTCTGTAGAAGGACGTAGATCTGGGGATTTATTATGATGGAATATAGGCTGAACTGGATGGACAAATGTCTTTTTTCGGCCTTACTAACTATGTTACTATGTTACTATGGCCCACTATTTGTGAGAGAGATGGCACGCTTAGGACTGGCACACAAGCCCAAAGGCCAATATTAATCTCCCACTGATTGATTTATTGATTTTTTCAGGTAGAATTTAGAACCCAAATAAAGCAAAAAAAAAAAAAAATAGGCTTTCTATGGCCCACTGAGTGAGTGATGATGCACACAGGAGTCAGGAGTGGCACACAAGCCCTGAGGCCAATATTTTTCTCCCACTGATTGATGTAGTGATTTTTTCAGGTAGATTTTAGAACCCAAATCAAGCAAAAAAATAAATAGGCTTTCTATGGCCCACTGAGTGAGAGATGGCACAGACAGGGATGGCACTCTAGCAGAAATGCCAATCTTAATCTCCCACAAAAAAAAAAAAAAAAAAAAAAGGAACTGTCCTTCAATTACTATCTCCCTGCAGTAATCTCAGCCAGGTATGGCAGGCAGCAATAAGGAGTGGACTGATGCACAAATTAAATAAAAAGTGTGGACAAACAAACAAGATAGCTGTGCAGAAAGGAAGGAACAAGAGGATTTGTGCTTTTAAAAAAGCAGTTGGTTTGCACAGCGGCGTACACACAGCAATGCAGCTATCAGGGAGCCTTCTAGGGCAGCCCAATGAGCTACAGCGCTGAGGGAAAAAAAAAAAAATGTAGCTTCCACTGTCCCTGCACACCGAAGGTGGTGTTGGACAGTGCAAATCGCTACAGCACAAGCGGTTTGGTGGTTAATGGACCCTGCCTAACGCTATCCCTGCTTCTGACGAAGCGGCAGCAACCTCTCCCTAAGCTCAGATCAGCAGCAGTAACATGGCGGTCGGCGGGAACGCCCCTTTATAGCCCCTGTGACACCGCAGACAGCAAGCCAATCACTGCAATGCCCTTCTCTAAGATGGTGGGGACCAGGACCTATGTCATCACGCTGCCCACACTCTGCGTTTACCTTCATTGGCTGAGAAATGGCGCTTTTCGCGTCATTGAAACGCGACTTTGGCGCGAAAGTCGCGTACCGCATGGCCGACCCCGCACAGGGGTCGGATCGGGTTTCATGAAACCCGACTTTGCCAAAAGTCGGCGACTTTTGAAAATGAACGACCCGTTTCGCTCAACCCTAATGGCGACGTTTTGGTTCAGTGTAGCAAACTTTTTCAACCAGTGAACAAAGTGCACAGTATTGAATATTTAAAGCATGTGCATAATTAGAAATATTTAACAACATTAGCAAAAAAAAGTGTACATTGCCCTTCAATATGCACTTTTTGTATTTCACATATTGAAGGGCAATGTACCCTTCTTTACTAATGCTGTTAAATATTTCTAATTATGCACATGCTTTAAATATTCAATCCTGTGCACTTAGATCACTGCTTGAAAAAGGTTCGCTACACCAATCTGAAACATCGCCATCATCGGTTAAATAAAATAGCTCCTTATTCACAGACAGTGGTGTGCTGCTTCCTTATTTGGACTACTAGTTGTACAAGTGTGGCACATCCTGTATGTGCGCATGCGCACTCCCTCATTTCAGACGTCTCGGTGCCATCTTAGGTGGGGCAAACTGTTAGAGAACTTGCACTGCGCATCACAGGTTTACTATAGGACAACTCTTCCCATCCGTATCACCTATCTCTAGGAAGCCTCAGTGTCACATTAATTGTGGCAAGCTGACTGTATTGTAATGTACCTGCATAACAAATCCTTATATTCAATCCTAAGCCACCGGTATATTAGCAACAACTCTCACATATTTTTATGTATTTTAATATATACCTGACCTGTCTTATATTTGTAGCTATAAACAAAGGGGGACAGGGGATATTGTCTGTCAAGGGGTACCGGTATAATACCCCCTTTCCCATTTTTGATTGATATATCTCCATGTAAGTACTGTATTTTTCAGATTATAATACACACTTTTCCCCAAAAATTTGGGAGGAAAATTAGGTTGTGTCTTATAATCCGGAGATAGCTTACGATGGAGGTGGACTTAGTGGAGCGGGGTCACAGTAGGTAGGGTCATTGTGTAGGTGGCAAGGCTGCGGGCCTGGGCTCTCATAAGATATTTTTGCAGATGAGTGGGGTACCTTTTCTCATTGATTTCCCTACAGTGGGCTACGGGAAAATGGTTGCTGAAGATGGCAAGCAATAAAGCTAGCAATGAAACAGACTATAAGATACACTACCATTTTATTTAAAAATATTTTTTTCCTATTTTCCACCTCAAAAATTGAGGCACGCCTTATGGTACAGGGCATCTTATATTCCGCAAAATACAGTATATATTGTGGTAGATCTGCTCAGAGGTAGACACTGGATTGCTGTCTCTTTAAATCTTCCACTGGTTTATTAAACATACTGAATAAATCAGTGCAGAATTAGTAAAACAAACATGAACTTTCTAGCCTAATGGAAAAACAAAAAAATAAGGCACAGTCCGTGTTGCTGCGGTGATTCACTGGGTCAGGAACAAACAACAAAAAAGTTCAGCTTTCATTATCATGAAAATACAGCTCTGGAGCTTGCACCTGTAGACACACCTAACACTGAATGAGCCAGAAAGCTGAGTATTTATCATCTGGACTCCACCCATTCAACAGCTGTTCACTCAGTTTACCCATAAACATGGACGATTGACCCCTCTCAGCACTTACTGTGCTGGAGTGTTTTTCTAGGTTGATATTGCTGAAGCTAACAACTGTAGTGATACATATCTCCTGTCCAATACTTTGCCAGTGACTTTGTCACATATTCCCCCATGCTCAAATCAGGGGGTTTTGACACCTTCAGTCACCAAACAAGGAAGTCAAGACAGAGCATCTGCATTTCCATGCAGCTTCCTATGCCTGTGCTCCACATCAAAGTTGAAGTCCTGTAGCACTGGAAACAATTTAGTTACCTGTGAATTATTCCCCTTCCTTTCCCTCATCCATCTCAGGGGTGCATGATTTCACACTAGCTTGAACTCCTGGCATTACAAGTAGTACCTTTGGGTATAAATTGCCCATTTGATGACCAAGCATTCTTTTTCTGTAATATCACAGTTTATCTCACAGGAAGAGAGTTTCCCATGTAAATACAGGACTGGATGTTCCTCCCCATTTACTTCTTGGGATGACACAGCTCCCAACCTCACCTCTGAGGTGTCTGTCTGCAACACGAATTCCCAACTGAAGTCAAGTGTAATCAAGACTAGCTGCTTACATAGGATGAGCTTCAACTCTTGGAATGCTATCTCTGCTTCAGGAGGCCATCAATATCTTCATGCCCTTAAGAAGATTGGTCAGTCTTGTGGCTATCATGGCAAAATTGGGGATAATCCGCTGATAGTATCCCACCATTCCCAGAAACACCCAAACCTGTTTCTTGGGGACCGGTTGTTGCTAATTTTAATTTGCCTCCACCTTATTCACTTGCATTTTATTTTGCCTCTTCCAACAATTTAGTAGAAGTATTTGCCTCCTCTTTCCCCATGGTGCACTTCTTTGGGTTTATGGTAAACCACACCTTCCTCAGTGCATCCAGCATGGCCTTGACCTTCTTCAGATAACTTCCTCAATCCGAGCTGAATATCACAAAATCATTGAGGCAAGCTGCGGCATACTTTTTTTGAGGGGCTAGGATCTGGTCCATGGCCCTCTGGAAGATAGCTGGGGCTCCTTGCAGTCCAAATGGCATTCTGGTATACTTGAAGCAACCATCAGGTGTAGAAAATGCCATCTTCTCTTAGCCACTTTGAGAGAGGAGGATTTGCCAGTAGCCTTTAGTTAGGTTCAAGATAGTGATGTATCTGGCTGAACCTTGCTTCTCTATGAGTTCATCAAAATGGGACATCAGAAATTTAGATACCTCATTTGGTTTCCTGTAGTAGTTGAAGAAGCACCACTTTCTCTCATGCTTCTGCACAAGGACAATGAGGCTGGACCAGCTGCTTTTTGACTTCTCTATGATGCCCAGGCTTAACATTCTCCTCACTTCCTTTGAAATCATCTTGAGGCAGTCTTTAGGAATTCTACATGGCTTTTGGTTCACCCGCACATGTGGTACTGTCAGGATTTCATGTGCAACAACTAGCATAAGTCCTGGCAACTCCGAAAACAGGTCCGGGTCTCACTGAAGCAGTTCTCGGCACTATTGTTTATGGGCGGGGACAGTGTCTCTGTCACTGTGACATCCTTGATTCTGGCCTCAGGATTGGCCCCCAGGCATGTAGCTTCCACTGGTTCTCTTTCTTGCCATGGCTTAAGCAAGTTGATGTGGTACACTTGGTACGGATTTCTTTTCTCTGGCTGGTGGACCTTGCAGTTGATGTCGCTCAGCTTTTTGACCAGATCGTATGGCCACTACCCCTTGGCCAGAAATTTACTTTCAACTTTGTGGATCAACACCAATACTTGATCTCCAGTGTTAAACTCTCATATCCTCCCTGACTATTGTAAACTGTTGCCTGGGCTTCTTGTGCTTGAAGGAGGCTCTCATTCATGATTAGCATCACCCTTGAGATCCTGTCCTGCATCTGGGCCACATGCTTGATGATACTTCAGTTTGTGTAACCACTGCTTCCCAGGTCTACATCACAATATCCAGAAGTCACCAAGGGTGTGGTCTGTATAACAACTCGAACAGTGAAAACCCCGTAGAGGCCTGTGGAACTTTCTTAATAGAGAACATCGGGTACAGAAGTAGGAAATCCCAGTCTTGGACATTTTTTTCTTTGACCTTTGTAAACATGGACTTCAAGGTCCTATTGAACCTCTCCACCAGGCCATCTGTCTGAACATACATTTTGAGTTTTATAATATGGAGGGCCTTGCATATCTGTCTCATTACTTTGAACGTGAACGGTGTTCCTTGGTCCATCAAGATCTCTTTGGCAGGTCCGTCAAGAAGACAATATAAACTAGTTCTCAAGCTATGCTTCTGGTTACCACCAATGTGTGCCATGTTGCCTAAGGGCCCATCAAGATCCATGGAAATCCTGTTAAATGGAACCACTATAATGGGTAACGGCACTAGGTGACTGCAGATGTAAATGACGGGAGCAGATAGCTGACAGGTAGGACAGGATCGGCAATAATTAACAATCTCTCTGTGACATCTGGGCCAGTAGAACTTTTGAAGTACTCGCTTCTCGGTTTTGTCTATGCCCAAATGCCTGCCCAAGACATGAAAATGGGCCAAGTCTAGAACCCTTTGTCTATACAGTCCCGGTACTAACAGCTGCTTAATACTTCCCTTCTCAGTTTAGTGACACTATATAACAGATCCTCATTTACTGTGAAATATAGAAACCTTGTGTTGGCCTCCAGCTCTTGGGGCCCCCAATGATCAGAGTAACAATGTCCCATGCCTCTTTTAAGGTAAGAGCCTCCACTTGAGCAGTTCCATAATTTCCCCCAGAAACTCCCAACTTAGGAATCTCGATCTCACGGGTCCCCGTCCTGTCCTCATCTCCAGCAAGGAGAAAAGAACAAGAAAGAAGTGTGTATATACTGGTCAAGATCACCCAAAATAGTATATAAAATGCAATCTTTATTATGCAACACAAATAAACAACATGGATAAAAATAATTAAAAATGCCAAAAAATGGCTGAACAATTACGACGAGACAGTCCGTGTAAGAACCATACAATAACCTTCTCCAAAGTGCTAGCTGCAGGCTGACTGAATAAAGTTATTGTGCTTAACAATGATCTAAGTTAACTATGCCAAAAAGGGTGATTGGGGGTGTTTCTTTAGCATGATGTATATACACACTTCTTTTCTTGCCCTTTTCTCAATAGTTTTTTAAGAAAACAGAAATGATAACATTACATAAAGAAGCATGCAATAGTATACAAATGGTATTATTTTCCCCATTTTTTAATAGATGAAGATATATTAAACGCATCCTAACAAACGCATTCCTCATAACAAAGAAACCTTCCCATCTCCCAGTCACACTTCAGCAATCCTTGTCCATGTATTACAGTATTGGACATATTCCTATAACCCTAATATCCTATCTCTGACAAGTTCTGCAGAGGCCAATCCAGGAAAGTCCAGCCACCCTCCCAGATATTTACATAGTGGTTCATCTTGCCCCTTTTCATGCATCTGCTCCGCTCCATAAGAGCTACAAAATTGACTCTATTCACAAATTCCTTCCTAGTAGGAGGATTTTCATCTAACCAGTGCAATGTGATAGTCTTCCTTGCAACTTAAAGCAGTCTGGCTATTGCCAGGCTGACCCATTCATCCAACACCACCTCCTCTACATGTCCTAAAACACATGTTAATGGGTCTCGACTAGTAATAGTCATTTCCATCATTCTTTCCACTAAGTTAAGGACCACTATCCAAAATGCCTGTAATTTTGGACAAGACCATAGCATGTGAAGAAGGTCAGCTTCATCCATTGTACATCTCGGGCAACCAGAGTTCCCCCTTAGTCCAACCTTTTTCATCCACACAGGGGTCCTGTATTCCTTATGTAAAGTGAATAACTGTGACACCCTCCCAGATTCACTTATGAGTATTCTAGGGACATATTACAAAATTGACTCCCACTGATCATCTGATATATCTCCTAAATCCCTTGTCCATTTAGATCTAGCTGTCAATGGGTGTCTGTCCAAAAAAGTATCCAGCAGTCTCCTGCAAATTAGTGATATAAAACCCCTAGTACCCCTCTGTGAATCAAGTATATTCAACATACTGTCACTCTGTATCACTATTTGTGACACTCTCCACTGTTTAGAGAATGCATGTCGCAGCTGCAGATACTGATAAAACATATTATGTTCCAGAGGGAACTCTTTCCTGAGTGTTTCAAATATTTTAAGCGTCTCACCATCCAGCAGCTGAGACACATACCATATACCTATTCTTCTCCATTGTCCAAAATTCCGTAAATTTAGCAATTCGGTCAACCGAGGGTCAAACCAAATAGATGTAAATCTTGTGTATTCCCTTATACCCCTCCAGTGCTTATTTTTTTTCCAAAGTTTCTCAAGCAGCGCCGATGTTGGAAACCTCTTAGGACTCAAACAAAATCTACCCACCTCCAGAGCAGCCAGCAGTGGGCCCCTCTCCACCATGTGAGAAATAACCTACCCCATTGAGCTATTAAGATCATGATCCCCCCATCCTAACAAATGCTGGCATTTGGGACCCAATGTAATACAGCCATGGGTTGGGAACAGCCAAATCTCTATCATCCTTTGGACTTTGCAACAGTTCTAGTTTAATACGCGCTCGACCTGCTTTCCATATCAAATCGTGGAAAATGGTGTTAATTTAAAAAAATCTATTCTAGGGAAGCCAAACCGGTGCATAGTGTAGCACGTACAAAAGCTGAGGCATAAGTATCATCTTTATTAAGTTAGCACGCACGGCCAATGTTAAATTTAGCTTCCCCCATGCCATAATCTTCTGTTTAAATTAAGTCTTTCATAATCTTCAATATTATTTGACACCTTAATGCCCAAGTAAGTAAATTCCTTAACCCTTTGAACTTGAGTTGGCTGATCTCCCACAACACAGAGTTCCACTGTTTCTTCATGTATCCCATATTTACATCCTGCAATATTTTGATCTTTTCATATCACTGCCGCCAGAGGCTCGATAGCTATAGTAAACAATAAAGGGGATAACAGGCACCCCTGTCATGTGCCTCTAAACAAGGAGAACCCATCAGACATCCGCCATTAACACATACCCTGGCCGGAGCAGCAGTGCACAGCAACCGAACCCACTGGATAAACACCTCCCCAAAGCCCATATATTACAATGTAGCCCACAAGTATTTCCACTCTACACTATCGAATGCTTTGGCCGCATCCAGTGACAGAATCACTCTATGCCCTGCATTGTCCACCTTCACTTACATGTTATTGAAGAGTCTCCTCAAATATGTCACTGTAGATTTATTAGGCATAAAGCCCACCTGATCCTGATGAACTATAGATGTTATAACATTATTAAGATGGTTAGCCATCATTTTAGCAAATAGTTTTGCATCTGTCATTAGCAATGAGATTGGGCGATACGAGGCTGGCACAGTATGGTCATTGCCTTTCTTAGGGAGCACAACAATGTTTGCCTCCCGCTTAGATTGTGGGAGTTCACCTTCATCCAACCCTGCCTTATCTACATCCAGCAAAGCGGGTAGCAGAAATTTCCTATATTTTTATACACTTTCCCGAGCAAACCATCCACCCCTGAAGCCTTGTCATTATCCATAGAGGCCAGCACCACCTCCAACTCTTCAAAGCTGAACAGTTTATCTAGCAATTGCCAATACTATGTGGACAATTTTGGAAGCTCGGCTCTGACCAAGAAATCATTAATCTGTGCATCCGTCGACTGCGTCTGTGATCTATATAGCTTAATGTAAAAGCCCTCAATTACCTTCAGTATGCTCTTGGTATTTCTAATCTCCTGCCCATCTTCACCCCTCAAGGCAAGTATACAGGCACTGTCTCTCTGTGCAGCAGCCACTAGGGCCAGGAGATGGCTGTCTCTCTCTCTCCTTCCTCAAAGTATTGCAGAGTTCGGAACATCTATTTTCGCTCTACCATCTGTAAAGACAATGCATTTACTCCAGCCTGACCCTTTTTGAGCCTCTCATCTGCCTGAGTGGATGGGTTGAAAGTCAATGTCTCCTCCGCCTCCCTCAACTCCTGGAATACCCATTGAACTTTCTGCTTAGTATTCGTCTGAACCCTAGATATCCCTTTAATACAGAACCCCCTAAACAAAGCTTTCATGGCCTTCCAAACAGTTCCTTCATGCGCCGTACCACTATTAACCCTGAAAAACTCTTGAAGCTCATTCTTTAGATTCACCAACCACACAACTGAAGAACCGATATCAAATCTTTGTAGAGGATGAAGATGGCACACCTAAGAATGAAGCAATACCAGCAAGCAAAAAAGAAAAGGGCACACAGCAACAAGTGACAGCAAAAAGTACAGCCAAGAAGCAACGAAGAGTGGTGGTGGTGGGAGACTCACTACTGAGAGGCACAGAAGCAGCCATCTGCAGACCGGACATAACTGCAAGAGAAGTATGCTGCCTTCCAGGTGCGATGATCAAGGATGTGACCGATAGGATACCAAAGCTCTTCAGCTCCAAGGACGTCCACCCATTTCTTCTGATACATGTTGGCACCAATGACACGGCAAGGAAGGACCTACCGACAATCTGCAAGGACTTTGAAGAGTTGGGGAAGAAAGTAAAAGAACTGGATGCACAGGTAGTTTTTTCTTCTATCCTTCCAGTAGATGGGCATGTCACCAGGAGATGGAACAGGATCCTTGATGCAAACAACTGGCTAAGACGATGGTGCAGACAACAAGGATTTGGATTCCTGGACCACGGTGTGAATTACTGGTATGATGGACTCCTCGCCAGAGACGGACTACACCTCAACAAACCTGGGAAACACACATTCGCCAGAAGACTCGCTACACTCATCAGGAGGGCGTTAAACTAGAAGAAGGGGGGACGGGAAGAAAAACATTAGACTCGAACAAAGACGACCCAGGAAAACATACTCAGAAGGGAGGTAAGAACATTTCTAAAACAATCCACAGTGAGGAGATTGGAACAAAACAAAATCCTCTAAACTGCATGCTCGCAAACGCCAGAAGCCTGACAAACAAGATGGAAGAACTAGAAGCAGAAATATCTACAGGTAACTTTGACATAGTGGGAATAACCGAGACATGGTTAGATGAAAGCTATGACTGGGCAGTTAACTTACAGGGTTACAGTCTGTTTAGAAAGGATCGTAAAAATCGGAGAGGAGGAGGGGTTTGTCTCTATGTAAAGTCTTGTCTAAAGTCCACTTTAAGGGAGGATATTAGCGAAGGGAATGAGGATGTCGAGTCCATATGGGTTGAAATTCATGGAGGGAAAAATGGTAACAAAATTCTCATTGGGGTCTGTTACAAACCCCCAAATATAACAGAAAGCATGGAAAGTCTACTTCTAAAGCAGATAGATGAAGCTGCAACCCATAATGAGGTCCTGGTTATGGGGGACTTTAACTACCCGGATATTAACTGGGAAACAGAAACCTGTGAAACCCATAAAGGCAACAGGTTTCTGCTAATAACCAAGAAAAATTATCTTTCACAATTGGTGCAGAATCCAACCAGAGGAGCAGCACTTTTAGACCTAATACTATCTAATAGACCTGACAGAATAACAAATCTGCAGGTGGTTGGGCATTTAGGAAATAGCGACCACAATATTGTGCAATTTCACCTGTCTTTCACTAGGGGGACTTGTCAGGGAGTCACAAAAACATTGAACTTTAGGAAGGCAAAGTTTGAACAGCTTAGAGATGCCCTTAATCTGGTAGACTGGGACAATATCCTCAGAAATGAGAATACAGATAATAAATGGGAAATGTTTAAGAACATCCTAAATAGGCAGTGTAAGCGGTTTATACCTTGTGGGAATAAAAGGACTAGAAATAGGAAAAACCCAATGTGGCTAAACAAAGAAGTAAGACAGGCAATTAACAGTAAAAAGAAAGCATTTGCACTACTAAAGCAGGATGGCACCATTGAAGCTCTAAAAAACTATAGGGAGAAAAATACTTTATCTAAAAAACTAATTAAAGCTGCCAAAAAGGAAACAGAGAAGCACATTGCTAAGGAGAGTAAAACTAATCCCAAACTGTTCTTCAACTATATCAATAGTAAAAGAATAAAAACTGAAAATGTAGGCCCCTTAAAAAATAGTGAGGAAAGAATGGTTGTAGATGACGAGGAAAAAGCTAACATATTAAACACCTTCTTCTCCACGGTATTCACGGTGGAAAATGAAATGCTAGGTGAAATCCCAAGAAACAATGAAAACCCTATATTAAGGGTCACCAATCTAACCCAAGAAGAGGTGCGAAACCGGCTAAATAAGATTAAAATAGATAAATCTCCGGGTCCGGATAGCATACACCCACGAGTACTAAGAGAACTAAGTAATGTAATAGATAAACCATTATTTCTTATTTTTAGTGACTCTATAGCGACAGGGTCTGTTCCGCAGGACTGGCGCATAGCAAATGTGGTGCCAATATTCAAAAAGGGCTCTAAAAGTGAACCTGGAAATTATAGGCCAGTAAGTCTAACCTCTATTGTTGGTAAAATATTTGAAGGGTTTCTGAGGGATGTTATTCTGGATTATCTCAATGAGAATAACTGTTTAACTCCATATCAGCATGGGTTTATGAGAAATCGCTCCTGTCAAACCAATCTAATCAGTTTTTATGAAGAGGTAAGCTATAGACTGGACCACGGTGAGTCATTGGACGTGGTATATCTCGATTTTTCCAAAGCGTTTGATACCGTGCCGCACAAGAGGTTGGTACACAAAATGAGAATGCTTGGTCTGGGGGAAAATGTGTGTAAATGGGTTAGTAACTGGCTTAGTGATAGAAAGCAGAGGGTGGTTATAAATGGTATAGTCTCTAACTGGGTCGCTGTGACCAGTGGGGTACCGCAGGGGTCAGTATTGGGACCTGTTCTCTTCAACATATTCATTAATGATCTGGTAGAAGGTTTACACAGTAAAATATCGATATTTGCAGATGATACAAAACTATGTAAAGCAGTTAATACAAGAGAAGATAGTATTCTGCTACAGATGGATCTGGATAAGTTGGAAACTTGGGCTGAAAGGTGGCAGATGAGGTTTAACAATGATAAATGTAAGGTTATACACATGGGAAGAGGGAATCAATATCACTGAATGGGAAACCACTGGGTAAATCTGACAGGGAGAAGGACTTGGGGATCCTAGTTAATGATAAACTTACCTGGAGCAGCCAGTGCCAGGCAGCAGCTGCCAAGGCAAACAGGATCATGGGGTGCATTAAAAGAGGTCTGGATACACATGATGAGAGCATTATACTGCCTCTGTACAAATCCCTAGTTAGACCGCACATGGAGTACTGTGTCCAGTTTTGGGCACCGGTGCCCAGGAAGGATATAATGGAACTAGAGAGAGTACAAAGGAGGGCAACAAAATTAATAAAGGGGATGGGAGAACTACAATACCCAGATAGATTAGCGAAATTAGGATTATTTAGTCTAGAAAAAAGACGACTGAGGGGCGATCTAATAACCATGTATAAGTATATAAGGGGACAATACAAATATCTCGCTGAGGATCTGTTTATACCAAGGAAGGTGACGGGCACAAGGGGGCATTCTTTGCGTCTGGAGGAGAGAAGGTTTTTCCACCAACATAGAAGAGGATTCTTTACTGTTAGGGCAGTGAGAATCTGGAATTGCTTGCCTGAGGAGGTGGTGATGGCGAACTCAGTCGAGGGGTTCAAGAGAGGCCTGGATGTCTTCCTGGAGCAGAACAATATTGTATCATACAATTATTAGGTTCTGTAGAAGGACGTAGATCTGGGGATTTATTATGATGGAATATAGGCTGAACTGGATGGACAAATGTCTTTTTTCGGCCTTACTAACTATGTTACTATGTTACTATGTTACTAGATTACCTCCTTTATCAATTAGCTACAGCCATAAGTGGTTTAGTTGCCAAGGGGGTTTATTATTCATCATCTGGCCCTGGTCACCCAGAAAGACATAAATTGGAGAATGGTCAGACACTGTTCTAGTCATATATCCCACATCTGTCACGAGTCTTAGCATCCGTTCACCTCCCAGTGCCAAATCAATCCTTGACAAGGAAGAAAAAGTAATTGAGAAACATGAGAATTTATGTACCCCAGGGTTACGAACCATCCAAAGATCAATCATAGATGTTTCTCTCAACAAAGGACCAAATGGGTTACAGCTACCCCACGGCTTTATGTCTTCTACCCTTCCTCTATCCCAATGAGAGTCAGGCACATTGTTGAGGTCTCCCACCACCAAGAACGGGATCTCAGGGAAGCCCGCGATGATTTCAAGTATTCTCAAAAACAATTTATTATTATACGGTCGGTGGAACATGCGCAGATATGAGCAATACAGGCCTATTATTAAGTTTTCACAATAGACACACATACCGCCCTTCCGAGTCAATAAATGAGGTGAGCTTTTTAAACTTTGCTCCCCTACATATGAAGATACTCACTCCCCTCGAGTAGCCAGAGTATGTAGCATGGAAGCTTTCTTGTATCCAGCACCCATTCAAGGTGTGAATCCTATCTGGGACAATATGAGTCTCCTGCAGGCATATTATAGCTGGTTTTGCTGCACGCAAAAACTGAAAAATTGCTTGTTTTTTAACATCCACCTCTAACATTCCAACTCAGAATTTTCACATCACCCATCATTAATACTCAGACTTACATATATGACATACAATGTGCATCAACATGTACAGTATATGACCTGAATAACAAGCATGACATAAACCATCCCTGTTACCCACCACCTCCCTCCCCCAAAAACTAACCCCAGAATAAAGAAAATTGTAACAAAGGAAACCAAATATCTTTTCCCGTATTGGAAAAAAAAGGCGTGTATTGTCCTTATCTGTCCTTGAACTCTCCATTGTCAGTCCCGCTTCAGATCCTCCAATGCAAGGATCCATTATGTCTTACTCTTGTGAACAGAAAAAGAAAACTAGAAAAAATGAACATATTAGAACACCAAAAAGAACCTCCCAAGAGGCCACCGGATGTGGTAATTAGGTAAACAGACGCTCATCTCATGGGACCTTCAGACTGCAGTTGCTCTATCCTTCTCCACCCATAGTGGTTTCTCATTACAGTGAAGCCATCTGAGAGCATCCTTGGCATCAGAGAAAGAATGAACTTTATTTGCAGCTACAATCCACAGCTTAGCAGGATATAACAAGGAATATATCACACCAATCTCCCGTAGCCTTTTCTTGATGTCAATAAACCTGACTCCCTGTTTCTGCAATTCAATAGAAATTGCAGAGCCATTAATCACAAGGTCTGGATGATCTCTAGCAAGCCTCAAAACAGCATCTCTATCCTGGTAATGGAGCACTTTAAGTGGGCGTCCAGGGGGCAGGGGATGCATGGGAACCCTATGGGCTCACTCAATGTCATAGCACCGAGACAGCTTGTCAGCACCAATCTTATCCATGATCCATTTCTCACAAAATTCCATGGGGGTATTACCCTTAACTTTTTCAGGCACACTGACCAGACTCAAATTATTGCGCCGTGACCTTTTTTCCAGGTCATCTGCTTTGGCCTGGACAGCAGTAAGAGTAATGTCATTTGTTTATATTCCTTCTCGGCTCCTACTAAATAATCCTCCGTAGAACTGACACTTTTTGCAACTCCTGCAACTCTCTCCTTCACCACATGTCTAGTGTGCTGCATTTTAGTCACATTAGCGTGAATGCTGCCCAATTGCGCCTCCATATCAATAATAGAGGAGTCACAATGTATTATGGAGTGAAAAACATCTTTTAAGGTTGGCGCCTCTGACAATAACATTTCTCCTTTCTTCCCCAGCAACAACTCTGCAGCCACCTTGCCATGTCCTGCACCTCCTCACTGTGAGCCGCTCCGATTTCCATCTTCACCGTCACCGTCGTGTTCCTCCCCCCTCTTTGGATCCTCCTTCTCCCCTCTCATACCTCTGCGATGTACATGTGACCCCTCCATGTTCGGCATGATTCCGGGACCCACCAGTGCTCCTAGCAAAATGCTTCAGTTTACTTACAGCGTCCCGCCGCCTGCTCTCACTCTGGGCCAGCCCTTCCTCCATGTCCACCTCACCAGTGGCATGGGCGCCATCTTGAGCCGTCTTGTCCGGATCACCAACATTCTTTCTGAGGTTTCTTTTACCTGTCATGGATGTTGTCTGGGCATTCCAGATGATTTAGCAGAGTCACCGCACCTTGAGCCTCACAACAGGAAAGCACTGAAGCATCTCTGAATGTCACAGAATATGTCCTGGCTAGATATTATGTGGGAGATGTATGAGGACATGTCTGCTCACGTCTCACTCCAGGCTACAGACAATTTTCTTAATAGTATAACACAATGTTTGGTCAGTAGGGTTGATCGACTTTTCCTTTTTTGAGGTCGAGTCAGGTTTCGCGAAACCCGACTTTCTCAAAAGTCAAGTGAAATCGGCCGATTATCTTGAAAAGTCGGGGTCGGGGGATCGGACAAAACACAAAACCCAATGCAGGTCAATGTGAAATCTCTATATATTTATATTTACTTCAGCGCGATATAGCAGAAAAGCCGGTAATTCAATTGCCGGCTTTTCATTTCTCCTTCCTAAACCCGACATGATATGAGACATGGTTAACATACAGTAAACCATGTCATATTCCCATTTTTTTGCATATTCCACACTACTAATGTTAGTAGTGTGTATGTGCAAAATTTGAGCGCTGTAGCTATTAAATTTAAGGGTTAAATCACGGAAAAAATTGGCTTGGGCTCCCGCGCAATTTTCTCCACCAGAGTGGTAAAGCCAGTGACTGAGGGCAGATATTAACCCCTTCATGACCCAGCCTATTTTGACCTTAAAGACCTTGCCGTTTTTTGCAATTCTGACCAGTGTCCCTTTATGAGGTAATAACTCAGGAACGCTTCAACGGATTCTAGCGGTTCTGAGATTGTTTTTTCGTGACATATTGGGCTTCATGTTAGTGGTAAATTTAGGTCAATAAATTCTGCGTTTATTTGTGATAAAAATGGAAATTTGGCAAAAATTTTGAAAATTTCGCAATTTTTACATTTTGAATTTTTATTCTGTTAAACCAGAGAGCTTTGTGACACAAAATAGTTAATAAATAACATTTCCCACATGTTTACTTTACATCAGAACAATTTTGGAAACAAATTTTTTTTTTGCTAGGAAGTTATGAGGGTTAAAATTTGACCAGCGATTTCGCATTATTACAACGAAATTTACAAAACCATTTTTTTTAGGGACCACCTCACATTTGAAGTCAGTTTGAGGGGTCTATATGGCTGAAAATACCCAAAAGTGACACCATTCTAAAAACTGCACCACTCAAGGTACTCAAAACCACATTCAAGAAGTTTATTAACCCTTCAGGTACTTCACAGCAGCAGAAGCAACATGGAAGGAAAAAATGAACATTTAACTTTTTAGTCACAAAAATTATCTTTTAGCAACAATTTTTTTATTTTACCAATGGTAAAAGGAGAAACTGAACCACGAAAGTTGTTGTCCAATTTGTCCTGAGTACACTGATACCTCATATGTGGGGGTAAACCACTGTTTGGGTGCACGGCAGGGCTTGGAAGGGAAGGAGCGCCATTTGACTTTTTGAATGAAAAATTGGCTCTACTCTTTAGCGGACACCATGTCACGTTTGGAGAGCCCCCGTGTGCCTAAAAATTGGAGCTCCCCACAAATTACCCCATTTTGGAAACTAGACGCCCCAAGGAACGTATCTAGATGCATAGTGAGCACTTTGAACCCCCAGGTGCTTCACAAATTGATCTGTAAAAATGAAAAAGTACTTTTTTTTCACAAAAAAATTATTTTAGCCTCAATTTTTTCATTTTCACATGGGCAACAGGATAAAATGGATCCTAAAATTTGTTGGGCAATTTCTCCTGAGTACACCAATACCTCACATGTGGGGGTAAACCACTGTTTGGGCACGTGGTAAGGCTCGGAAGGGAAGGAGCGCCATTTGACTTTTTGAATGAAAAATTATCTCCATCGTTAGCGGACACCATGTCGCGTTTGGAGAGCCCCTGTGTGCCTAAACATTGGAGCTCCCCCACAAGTGACCCCATTTTGGAAACTAGAACCACCAAGGAACTTATCTAGATGCATAGTGAGCACTTTAAACCCTCAGGTGCTTCACAAATTGATCTGTAAAAATGAAAAAGTACTTTTTTTTCACAAAAAAATTATTTTTGCCTCAATTTTTTCATTTTCACATGGGCAATAGGATAAAATGGAACATAAAATTTGTTGGGCAATTTCTCCCGAGTACGCCGATACCTCATATGTGGGGGTAAACCACTGTTTGGGCACACGGCAGGGCTCGGAAGGGAAGGCGCGCCATTTGACTTTTTCAATGGAAAATTAGCTCCAATTGTTAGTGGACACCATGTCGCGTTTGGAGAGCCCCTGTGTGCCTAAACATTGGAGCTCCCCCACAAGTGACCCCATTTTGGAAACTAGACCCCCCAAGGAACTTATCTAGATGCATATTGAGCACTTTAAACCCCCAGGTGCTTCACAGAAGTTTATAACGCAGAGCCATGAAAATAAAAAATAATTTTTCTTTCCTCAAAAATGATTTTTTAGCCTGGAATTTCCTATTTTGCCAAGGGTAATAGGAGAAATTGGACCCCAAATCTTCTTGTCCAGTTTGTCCTGAGTACGCTAATACCCCATATGTGGGGGTAAACCACTGTTTGGGCGCACGGCAGGGCTCGGAAGGGAAGGCACGCCATTTGGCTTTTTAAATGGAAAATTAGCTCCAATCATTAGCGGACACCATGTCACGTTTGGAGAGCCCCTGTATGCCTAAACATTGGAGATCCCCCACAAATGACCCCATTTTTGAAACTAGACCCCCAAAGGAACTAATCTATATGTGTGGTGAGGACTTTGAACCCCCAAGTGCTTCACAGAAGTTTATAACGCAGAGCCATGAAAATAAAAATAAAAAATTATTTTCTCAAAAATGATCTTGTAGCCTGCAATTTTTTATTTTCCCAAGGGTTACAGGAGAAATTGGACCACAAAAGTTGTTTTCCAGTTTCTCCTGAGTAAGCTGATACCCCATGTGTGGGGGTAAACCACTGTTTGGGCACACGTCGGGGCTCAGAAGGGAAGTAGTGACTTTTGAAATGCAGACTTTGATGGAATGGTCTGCGGACGTCACGTTGCGTTTGCAGAGCCCCTGGTGTGCCTAAACAGTAGAAACCCCCCACAAGTGACTCCATTTTGGAACCTAGACCCCCAAAGGAACTTATCTAGATGTGAGGTGAGCACTTTCAACCCCCAAGTGCTTTACAGAAGTTTATAACACAGAGCCATGAAAATAATAAATACGTTTTCTTTCCTCAAAAATAATTTTTTAGCCCAGAATTTTTTATTTTCCCAAGGGTTACAGGAGAAATTGGACCCCAAAAGTTGTTGTCCAGTTTCTCCTGAGTACGCTGATACCCCATGTGTGGGGGTAAACCACTGTTTGGGCACACGTCGGGGCTCAGAAGGGAAGTAGTGACTTTTGAAATGCAGACTTTGATGGAATGGTCTGCGGACGTCACGTTGCGTTTGCAGAGCCCCTGGTGTGCCTAAACAGTAGAAACCCCCCACAAGTGACCCCATTTTAGAAACTAGACCCCCCAAGGAACTTATCTAGATATGTGGTGAGCACTTTGAACCCCCAAGTGCTTCACAGACGTTTACAACGCAGAGCCGTGAAAATAAAAAATTATTTTTCTTTCCTCAAAAATGATGATTTAGCAAGCATTTTTTTATTTTCACAAGGGTAACAGGAGAAATTGGACCCCAGTAATTGTTGCGCAGTTTGTCCTGAGTATGCTGGTACCCCATATGTGGGGGTAAACCACTGTTTGGGCACACATCGGGGCTCGGAAGTGAGGGAGCACCATTTGACTTTTTGAATACAAGATTGGCTGGAATCAATGGTGGCGCCATGTTGCGTTTGGAGACCCCTGATGTGCCTAAACAGTGGAAACCCCTCAATTCTAACTCCAACACTAAACCCCCCACACCCCTAACCCTAATCCCAACTGTAGCCATAACCCTAATCACAAACCCTAATCACAACCCTAATTCCAACCCTAACCCTAAGGCTATGTGCCCACGTTGCGGATTCGTGTGAGATTTTTCAGCATCATTTTTGAAAAATCCGCGGGTAAAGGGCACTGCGTTTTACCTGCGGATTTACCGTGGATTTCCAGTGTCTTTTGTGCGGATTTCACCTGTGGATTCCTATTGAGGAACAGGTGTAAAACGCTGCGGAATCCGCACAAAGAATTGACATGCTGCAGAAAATACAACGCAGCATTTCCGCGTGGTATTTTCCGCACCATGGGCACAGCGGATTTGGTTTCCATAGGTTTACATGGTACTGTAAACCTGATGGAACACTGCTGCGGATCCGCAGCGGCCAATCTGCTGCGGATCCGCAACCAAATCCGCACCGTGTGCACATGGCCTAATTCTAAAGGTATGTGCACACGCTGCGGAAAATGCTGCGGATCCGCAGCAGTTTTCCATGAGGTTACAGTTCAATGTAAACCTATGGGAAACAAAAATCGCTGTGCACATGCTGCAGAAAAACTGCACAGAAACGCAGCGGTTTACATTCCGCAGCATGTCGCTTCTTTCTGCTGATTCCATAGCGGTTTTACAACTGCTCCAATAGTAAACTGCAGTTGTAAAACCACAGCGAAATGCGCAGAAAAACCGCGGTAAATCCGCGATAAATCCACAGCGGTTTAGCACTGCGGATTTATTAAATCCGCAGCGGAAAAATCCGCAGAGGAACAGAATACGTGTGCACATACCGAAACCCTAACCCTAACCCTACCCATAACCCTACCCCTAACCCTACCCCTAACCCTAACCCTACCCCTAACCCTACCCCTAACCCTAACCCTACCCCTAACCCTACCCCTACCCCTAACCCTACCCCTAACCCTTCCCCTAACCCTAACCCTAACCCTACCCCTAACCCTAACCCTACCCCTAACCCTACCCCTACCCCTAACCCTAACCCTACTCCTAACCCTAGTTCTTACCCCAACCTTAGTGGAAAAAAAAAATATTTTTTTTTATTGTCCCTACCTATGGGGGTGACAAAGGGGGGGGGCATTTACTATTTTTTTTATTTTGATCACTGAGATAGGTTATATCTCAGTGATCAAAACTCACTTTGGAACGAATCTGCCGGCCGGCAGATTCGGCGGGCGCACTGCACATGCGCCCGCCATTTTGGAAGATGGCGGCGCCCAGGAAAGAAGACGGACGGATCCCGGAAGGCCAGGTAAGTATAAGGGGGGGAGATCAGGGCACAGGGGGGCGTCGGAGCACGGGGGGTGGATCGGAGCATGGGGGGGTGGATCGGAACACGGGGGGGTGGATTGGAGCACGGGGTGGGGGATCGCTGTGCAGGGGGGTGGATCGGAGCATGGGGGATCGCTGTGTGGGGGGGGATCGCTGTGCGGGGGGGGATCGGAGTGCGGGGGGTTTGACTGGAGCACGGGGGGTGTGATTGGAGCACGGGGGGAGCGGACAGGAGGACGGGGGAGCGGAGCACAGGACGGAGGGGAGTGGAGCACAGATCGGGGGGCTGGGGGGGCGATCGGTGGGGTGGGGTGGGGGCACATAAGTGTTTCCAGCCATGGCCGATGATATTGCAGCATCGGCCATGGCTGGATTGTAATATTTCACCAGTTTTTTAGGTGAAATATTACAAATCGCTCTGATTGGCAGTTTCACTTTCAACAGCCAATCAGAGCGATCGTAGCCACGGGGGGGTGAAGCCTCCCCCCCGGGCTAAAATACCACTCCCCCTGTCCCTGCAGGCCGGGTGAAATTGGAGTTAGCCCTTTCACCCGGCCTGCAGGGACGCGATCTTTCTGTGACACAGCATATGCGTCACAGGTCGGATTGGCACCGACTTTCATGACGCATACGCTGTGTCACAGGTCGGGAAGGGGTTAATAGCCTGGAGAGGGTCCACGGTTATTGGCCCCCCCTGGCTAAAAACATCTGCCCCCAGCCACCCCAGAAAAGGCACATCTGGAAGATGCGCCTATTCTGGCACTTGGCCACTCTCTTCCCATTCCCGTGTAGCAGTGGGATATGGGGTAATGAAGGGTTAATGTCACCTTGCTATTGTAAAGTGACATTAAGCCAGATTAATAATGGAGAAGCGTCAATTATGACACCTATCTATTATTAATCCAATTGTACGAAATGGTTAAAAAACACACACACACATGATTACAAAGTCTTTTAATGAAATAAAGACACAGGTTGTTGTAATATTTATTAGACTCTTAATCCACCTGAAGACCCTCGCTCTGTAACAAAGCAAAAATAAAAAAACAACAATATCCCATACCTTCCGATGATCGGACACGTCCCACGCTCTAAATCCATCTGAAGGGGTTAAATAATTTTACACCCAGGAGCTCTGCTAATGCAGCTGTGCTCGTGGCTGTAAAACCCCAGCGAATGAATGGAAACTAGGTCAATGACCTGTAGTTACCTTCATTTGCGGTGATGCGCCCTCTGCTGGATGTCCTCATATCACCTCGAGCATGGGAAAATATTCAGAAAAGTTCCCAGGCTCGAGTTCATATGAGGACATCCAGCAGAGGGCGCATCATCGCGAATGAAGGTAACTACAGGTCATTGACCTACATTACCTTCATTCCCTGGGGTTTTACAGGCACGAGCACAGCTGCATTATAGCAGAGCTCCTGCCTGTAAAATATTTTAACCCCTTCAGATGGATTTACATCGTGGGACATAACGATGGAAGGTATGAGATATTGTTGGTTTATTATTTTTAATTTGTTACAGGTCGAGGGTCTTCAGGTGGATTGAGAGTGCAATAAAATATTACAACAACCTGTGTCTTTATTTCATTAAAATACTTTGCAATATTGTGTGTGTGTTTTTTTTAACCATTTCATGCAATTGGATTAATAATGGATAGGTGTCATAATTGATGCCTCTCCATTATTAATCTGGCTTAATGTCACCTTACAATAGGAAGGTGACATTAACCCTTCATTACCCTATATCCCACCGCTACACGGGAGTGGGAAGAGAGTGGCCAAGTGCCGGAATAGGCGCATCTTCCATATGTGCCTTTTCTGGGGTTGCTGGGAGCAGATGTTTTTAGCCAATAACCATGGACCCTCTCTAGGCTATTAATATCTGCCCTCAGTCACTGGCTTTACCACTCTGGCGGAGAAAATTGCGCGGGAGCCCACGCCAATTTTTTCCACAAATTAACCCTTAAATTTAATAGCTACAGCGCCCAAATTTTGCACATACACACTACTAACATTAGTAGTGTGGAATATGCAAAAAAATGGGGATATGACATGGTTTACTGTATGTAAACCATGTCTCATATCATGTCGGGTTCAGGAAGGAGAAATGAAAAGCCGGCAATTGAATTACTGGCTTTTCTGCTGTATTGTGCTGAAGTAAATATAAATATATATATATATATGCCTCTACCTTGTGCCAGTCATAACACTGGTTACCCATCCACTCCAGAATCCAGTACAAAACTACTACCCTCATCCACAAAGCACTCCATGGCTCAGCACCACCCTATATCTCCTCTCTGGTCTCGGTCTACCACCCTACCCGTTCCCTCCGCTCCGCTAATGACCTCAGGTTAGCATCCTCAATAATCAGAACCTCCCACTCCCGTCTCCAAGACTTTACACGTGCTGCGCCGATTCTTTGGAATGCACTACCTAGGTTAATGCGATTAATCCCCAATCCCCACAGTTTTAAGCGTGCCCTAAAAACTCATTTGTTCAGACTGGCCTACCGCCTCAATGCATTAATGTAAGGATCCCTGTGTGGCCTATTTAAAAAAAAAAAAAATGTTCTCATTCACTTTATGCAGTTAATAGCCCTCTGTGTCTGTACTGTTACATACTTAGGCAGTTAACTGGTTCATGCAGCTTTACATGAACACCCGAGCCTTACACTATGGCTGGTCCGAATAACTATAGCATTTGTTACCATCCACCTCTCGTGTCTCCCCTTTTCCTCATAGTTTGTAAGCTTGCGAGCAGGGCCCTCATTCCTCCTGGTATCTGTTTTGAACTGTATTCCTGTTATGCTGTAATGTCTATTGTCTGTGCAAGTCCCCTCTATAATTTGTAAAGCGCTGCGGAATATGTTGGCGCTATATAAATAAAAATTATTATTATTATTATATATGTGTCTCAATGATATATATATATATATATATATATATATATATACAGTATATATATATATATATATATATATATATATATATATATATATACACACACATATATATATATTTGATCCCTTACTGATTTTGTAAGTTTGCCCACTGACAAAGCCTTTAACAGTCTATAATTTTAAGGGTAGGTTAATTTTAACATTGAGAGACAGAATATGAAAAATAAAATCCAGAAAATCACTATGATATAAATTTATTTTCATTTTGCAGTGAGAAAAGAGTATTTGATCCCTCTGACAAACAATATTTAATACTTGGAGGCAAAACCCTTGTTGGCAGGCACAGCAGTCAGACATTTTTTGTAGTTGATGATCAGGTTTGCGCACATGTCAGGAGGAATTTTGGTCCACTCCTCTTTGCAGATTATCTCTAAATCATGTGCTTCTTTTTGAGCCACTACTTTGTTGCCTTGGCTGTATGTTTTGTGTCATTTTCTTGCTGTATGTATATATATATATATATATATATATATATATGTAGTGGCATAGCGACTGGTCATGTGGTTAATGGGCAGTATGTACCGCAGAGGTGGGTGGCCCTGTGATGGAAGCCTAGGTATGTTTTGTTCAGCAGATCTGCTGAGGGATTTGTTTACATTGAGAAGGCTTTAAGTGATTGCTGACGTCACGTAGGTCCTGTCTGCCTTACGCTTTCCAAAGGCATTCAACGTGACAGCCACGCTAGTGCACTGTTGTAACGGGGGAGCTGTGGAGCAGCTGTCACCGGTCGGGAGCGCGCTCTGGAAGAATCTCATAGAGAACTCCTCATCATTCCCAACTGCAATTTAGCGTATTAAAAGACACCAATACACAGATGTACCTCAGAATATCATCAAACCTACTGCAATGAGGTAAATATCTTAGTTCCTACCCACGTGTTACGACTATCCCGATATTTACCATTTTATGTCAGAACAGTCCTTACTTTTAAATCTTTCTATTTATTTTATTTGCTCACTTATATAACCTGAGTAAGATAATCCTAGTGCAAACATTTGCATTGAAGTGTAAGTTTAACCCTTGACTGTTTTTGGTGGTGTATGGATCTGTTTGCAGCAGATATCCCTCTCTCCTTCCTTTTACTATCGCCCCCTATCACTATTTAAATCTATATATGTAACTATATCTATATAAATCTATATATAACTATATCACTATGTTTTATAACTATATCACTACTTAAATATATTTATATCAGATCCAGGTTCTCGTGCCTTGTCCATGTACGGTTTGTTCCAGTATCCCATTTACCTTGTTAATCCTGCATGACTCTCTTTGTTTATGAAACTCTCATATTTTATTGAGGTAGGCACTATAGTGTTAGTAGTCTTGCCCAAGGACCACTACTGGTTAATTATTTCACAACAGGGCAGAGCTGGGATTTGAACCCCAGTCTACCATGTTGTAGGCTGTCATTTAACAATTAAGGTACCTTCACAACGATGTTGATCGCTGCAGCGTCGCTGTTTGGTCGCTGGAGAGCTCTCACACAGACAGCTCTCCAGCGACCAACGATCCCAAGGTCCCCGGTAACCAGGGTAAACATCGGGTTACTAAGCGCATGGCCGCGCTTAGTAACCCGATGTTTACCCTGGTTACCAGCGTAAACGTTAAAAAAACAAACACTACATACTTACCTTCAGCTGTCTGTCCTCTGGCGCTCTGCTTTCCTCTGCACTGTCAGCGCCGGTCAGCCGGAAAGCAGAGCGGTGACGTCACCGCTGTGCTCTCCGGCTGGTCGGCGCTGACACAGGATGCAGGAGGAGTGCAGAGAAGCACAGCGCTGGGGACAGAAAGCTGAAGGTAAGTATGTAGTGTTTGTTTTTTTAACGTTTACGCTGGTAACCAGGGTAAACATCGGGTTACTAAGTGCGGCCCTGCGCTTAGTAACCCGATGTTTAACCTTGTTACCAGTGAAGACATTGCTGGATCAGCGTCACACACGCCGATCCAGCGATGTCAGCGGGAAGTCCAGCGACGAAATAAAGTTCTGGACTTTCCTCAGCGACCAACGATCTCCCAGCAGGGGTCTGATCGTTGGTCGCTGTCACACATAACGATTTCCTTAACGATATCATTGCTACGTCACAAAAAGCAACGATATCGTTATGTGTGATGGTACCTTTACACTATTGCAGCCTGTGGCACAAGAGCAAGCACTCCAGATCCATAGAAACAGGAATCTACCACAGAAGACAAGACCCAAGGTGCAGATTATGCAAAGAAACCTCAGAAACCGTACAATACATAGTGGCAGGATGCAAAATGCAAGCCGGAAGAGAATATACTGAATGTCACAACCAAGTAGCAGAAATTGTATACAGGAACATCTGCATAGCATATTGGCTAAGTCCCCCTAAGTCCAGGTGGGAGACCCTAGAAGAAGTGGTGGAGAATGAAAGGGCTAAAATCCTTTGGGACTTTAAGATCCATACAGAGAAGCAGGTGTTGGCTAACCAACTAGACATTGTGATAGTAGACCAGGATCAGAAGACAACACTGATAATAGATATGGCAGTGCCAAGTGACAGCAACATCAGAAAGTAGGAATATGAGAAGCTGGAGAAATACCAGGGCCTCAAAGGAGAACCAGAGAAGATGTGGAAGATGAAGGCAACAGTGATTCCAGTGGTGATAGGAACACTTAAAGCAGTGATCCCTAACTTGGGAAAATGGCTACAACAGATCACAGGAGCAACATCTGAACTCTCTGTCCAGAAAAGCGCAATGCTGGGAACAACTAAGATCCTGCACAGAACCCTCAAACTCCCAGGTCTCTGGTATAGGACATGAGAAAAAGAAAGGACAAAAAAGACCACCCCCATTGGGGTGCAAGAAGGAAGTTTTCTGCATAATATAACATATATGTTTGTATGTAGTGAGGATAGGTAGTAAATATACTTAGTTATAAGATAACATTAACTAAGGGAACTAGTTTTTTTCCCACATTCGACTACTTTAAAATTAAAAATTCTCACCTCCTGCACATGCACCATTGTAGCAATATCAGCACCAAAGCTCCCAGGACTTGTGTGACATTGTTACACAACTTGAACAGCAACGGGGCTACAATGCTCACACTTTCTTGAGGCAAAACTTGGATGGCAGAGCGAAGTGTGAGAACTTCAGCCCCTTAGGCCGGTTTCACACGTCAGTGGCTCCAGTACGTGAGGTGACAGTTTCCTCACGTACCGGAGACACTGACTCACATAGACACATTGAGATCAATGTGTCTCTGCACATGTCAGCATGTTTTCACGGACCATGTGTCCGTGTGCAAAACACAGAGACATGTCAGTGTTCGTGGGAGCGCACGGATTACACGGACTCATTAAAGTCAATGGGTCCGTATAAAACACGTACCGCACACAGACGCTGTCCGTGTGCAGTCCGTGTGCCATGCAGGAGACAGCGCTACAGTAAGCGCTGTCCCCCCAGCGTAGTGCTGAAGTCACCATTCATATCTTCTTTCCAGCAGCGTTCGCTGGAGAGAAGATATGAAAAATCCTTCTTTTTTTTTTTCGTGTTTAAAATAAAGATCCCTGTCCTCTAACTCCTTTCACCCCCTGTGCGCCCGCCGTTAATAAATTACTCACCCGGCTCCCTCGCAGCATCCTCTCAGCGCCAGCTTCTCCTCTATGAGCGGTCACGTGGTGCCGCCGATTACAGTCATGAATATGCGGCTCCACCTCCCATAGGGGTGGGGCCGCATATTCATGACTGTAATGGGCGGCACCATGTGACCTGTCATGATTCCAATGGCAGGGAATCACAAAAGGACAAGCAATAACGAGCTCTAAGGTGATGGAACCTGAGCTGACCGCGACCCTAAACCTGAACACACAAATAACAATAGCCGGGGAACGTGCCTACGTTGATCCTAGACGTCTCGCACCAGCCGAAGATCCAACTTCCCCTATTAGAAGAAACACAGACCTCTCTTGCCTCCAGAGAAATACCCCACAGAAATAGCAGCCCCCCACATGTAATGACGGTGAAATGAGAGGAAGGCACATACACAGTATGAAAACAGATTCAGCAAAATGAGGCCCGCTAAAACTAGAAAGCAGAGGATACAAAAGTAAACTGCGCGGTCAGCAAAAAACCCTTCAAAAAACCATCCTGCAATTACTTGAACTCATGTTCCAACTCATGGAACATGAGGAGCAATTACAGCCCACTAGAGCAACCAGCAGCAAAGAAACAATTATATGCAAGCTGGACAAGACAAAAATAAAGCAAAACGTGGAACAAGAAAATCAAAAACTTAGCTTGTCCTGAAGATTACTGAAGCCAGAAGCTGAGGTAACAAAACACTCTGATAACCTTGATAGCCGGCGGGGAAATGACAAGAAAGCCCGGTTAAATAGGAAACTCCCAAATCCTAATAGAACTGGTGGACACCAGAGACAGCAGAACACAAATCACCCAGTACCATCAGTAACCACCAGAGGGAGGCCAAAAACAGAACTCACAACAGTGACCGCTCATACAGGAGAAGGTGCGGAGCGGAGAGGACGCTTCGAGGGAGTCGGGTGAGTATATTAGTAACAGCGTGGCGGGCGCACAGGGGGTGGGAGGGGGGAGGGGACAGGGATCTTTATTTTAAACACTTAATAAAAAGAAAAGCAAATGCTGCTGCAGAGAAGATATGAATGGCGGCTTCAGCACCAGATGCGGGTGACAGCGCTTATCTCTAGCGCTGTTTATTGCACGCTCCGTGTGGTACCCAGTCGGCACACGGGCGGCACACGGCTGCCGCACGTGTGCCACACGGATGGCCTTCGTGAGCTCACGGACACACGAACATGGATAATTCCGGTACCGATTTTTCCGGTACCGGAATTATCTGGACGTGTGAGACTGGCCTTAGTGGCACGCTGATCATCTGTAGCGCTCACATGACATAAAAATGTCAAGCTTGTGCTGGGAGATCTGGCACTGACATTGCTAAAAAGATACTGGTGCTGTTATTTTTATTTTAGGAATGTAGAATGCAATATTTAAGAAGGAGTTGTCCGAGTGGTGGACAATCCCTTTAAGCTGTGAAATATAATACTATGTAACATGTAATCTTTTCTAGTGACCCACATTAATTAAGGGCAACAGTGCAGATTAAACCATGGGATGCATGGTGCATTGAATTTGACTTATGGATAGCATATGATTATTTTTTTTTGTATTGAGTTCAATAAGAAATAATTGCTGACCTTCTTTAAAAGGGAATATCTTGGCTTTAAAAAATAAACAGATTTTACTTTTGTTGCTCAGTATGGTTTTCGGTAATGTTTAATTTGGAAAGTAATTTAGGAGCTGAGAATATAGTTAGAAACGTGACAACTAATTCTGAAGCAAATATACACACATTGTAACTGTCACCTTCTTTAACTGGGAGAACTACAATACCCAGATAGATTAGCGAAATTAGGATTATTTAGTCTAGAAAAAAGACGACTGAGGGGCGATCTAATAACCATGTATAAGTATATAAGGGGACAATACAAATATCTCGCTGAGGATCTGTTTATACCAAGGAAGGTGACAGGCACAAGGGGGCATTCTTTGCGTCTGGAGGAGAGAAGGTTTTTCCACCAACATAGAAGAGGATTCTTTACTGTTAGGGCAGTGAGAATCTGGAATTGCTTGCCTGAGGAGGTGGTGATGGCGAACTCAGTCGAGGGGTTCAAGAGAGGCCTGGATGTCTTCCTGGAGCAGAACAATATTATATCATACAATTATTAGGTTCTGTAGAAGGACGTAGATCTGGGGATTTATTATGATGAAATATAGGCTGAACTGGATGGACAAATGTCTTTTTTCGGCCTTACTAACTGTGTTACTATGTTACCTCTTACCTCTCACCTAGGGCCGATTTCACATTTGCGGTTGTGTCCGCAGCGTTTCTGACGTATATATCTGCATGCATCTTGATTTCATATCTTTAACATTGTGGATGCAGGTTCATGCATTTGCATGTGTTCGCCTGAGTTTACTTATGCATGCGTTGTTTCGAGATGTGCGGCTGGGCGCAGCTAACGCACCATGTTGTATTTTTTGTGTGGCCAGTGCCACTTTATGAGGCTGAGGCCTTTCGTCAACTTCACAATCCTGAACATTATAAGAAGCTTGAGTCTATTCTGCTTCCTACTTTTCAGCGGGAGCTTAAGAACCTCCTGGATGATGGAGTAGAATGCTCAGCGATTACTCATAAAATGAGAGAGGCGCTCTTGCCCGATTTTCCCATTGTTCCCACGTTCTATCTGCTGCCTAAGGTTCACAAGAACCCCTCATGCCCTCCCGGTAGACCCATCATCTCGGGCATGGGGGGTGTTTGTGAACCTTTGTGCCAATTCATTGATTTTTATTTACAGAAGTGTGTGGAGACCCTTCCATCCTTTGTGCAGGACACGACTGACGTCCTGAGAAGGATTGACGGTCTTGTCCTTGAGGAGGACATGTGGCTTGTCACCTGCGACGTGGAGTCCTTGTACACGTCGATTGACCACAGCCACGGGATGCGGGCTGCCAAGTTTTTCTTGGACATGACTAACTTAGGACCAGAGCTCATTCATTTTATTCTAGAGCTATTACAATTTATATTAACCCACAATTTTTTCGTGTTCAAGGACCGCCCCTTCCTACAGCTCCAGGGCACGGCAATGGGGGCGCCTTGTGCGCCCTCATATGCTAACCTGTTCCTGGGGCTGTGGGAGAGGGATACGGTCCTTGACACCCCTGGTCACAGTTCCGTCATCTCGTGGCTGCGGTATATCGACGACATTTTCTTTTTCTGGCAGGGATCCACGTCGCATTTGGACACGTTCCTAAACCATCTTAACATCAATCCTTTCAACATTAAACTAACTTGGTCCTACAGCCAAAATTCGGTTAATTTCCTGGACCTATCTATTTCCAAAACTATTGACGGGTCTATTACTACCGATGTCTTCCGTAAGAGCACATCCACCAACGCGCTCCTCCACTTCTCTTCATCACACCCACCCAAACTGAAGAGCTCCATTCCAGTGGGCCAATTTTTGCAGATGCGTCACATCTGCTCTGATGATGATTCACAAACAGGCAGCGGACCTCACGCGGCATTTTAGAATGCGGGGCTATAGATATGCAGACATTAATAGGGGTTATTCCCGTGCCTCACACCTAGACAGACCCTCTCTGTTAGCAGGTCGGCCTAAAAAACCTCCTAAGAATGCCGACTCAGCACCATGCTTCATCACAAAATTTAATGCAAACTCTTCGGTTATTAATAATATCTTTAGAAAACACTGGCCGATCCTGCTCGCGGACAGGGATCTGTCTAGTCAGATTACTCCCCACCCACTTATTACGTGGCGTAGATCTCGTACACTAGGAGATGTGTTGTGCGACAGCCATTATGTACCCCCGAAGGGCAACCCCTTCGGCATTCGCCAAAAGGGTCCCCCTTGGGGTTGTTTTTCCTGTGGGAATTGTTCTGCCTGTAAATACATCTGCAGAACGAAAGAATTCTCGAACTCTGCTGGGGACAAAACCTATAGGATAGTCCATCACATAACTTGCAATACAGAGGCCATTATCTATTATGCTCAATGTCCCTGTAAGCTGATCTGTATCGGCATGACCACAAGAGCGTTCAGAGTCCGAGTTCAGGAACACATCAAGGACATTCATAATTCAGTTAAGTGCCTTGAGCCGGCTCTTTTAAAATCCATACCAAGGCATTTCTTTGAGGTCCACAATAGTAACCCTAAAGGCCTCTACTTCCGTGGGATTGATCGTGTCTACACGGGGATTAGGGGCGGCAATACCAAACAGAGACTCCTCCAAAAAGAGACACGTTGGATGGTCACACTGAACACCCTCTCACCGTTTGGCCTTAATGAGGCCATCAGCTTCAAGTCTTTTTTGTAATTTTGAGCTTTCTTTTAATTTAACTTGTTCAGGCTTGGGTTATTTTATCATTAAATCATTTTTTCATTTTCTCCTTTATTATCATTCACTGTCTGTTTTTGTTTTGCTTTGTTACTCATATGTTTTTATCTTGATCTAGATCTTACCTTATTCGTTTTTTCATCCTGCTTATTGGGAGGTATCCATGGAGGAGATCTTCACGCCTTATCCTTTTCGGATCCCTGTTCCGCTTCCATCTATGGGGTTCAACGAATTGAAATTACCTAAGGAGTACCTTCTCTTCCTCTTCGCCGCATCAATCTGGACTTTAATGCGATAATTTATAAGTGATACTGCAGTGATGGTGACCTTCAGCAATTAATATGATTATATGCCTGTGGCTTTCCTATACATGGACATTACTTTTGTTACTTGTACAGTCTACCTGCAGTAATATTCTCTGCTAGTAGTAGTAGCCTACGTTATAATCATGTACGTTCTTTATACCTTAACCTGTGTCGTATCCTTGTTGTGACTTGCATGAGGATCTCTGCATCTGTGGGCTTATGCAGAGACCCTGATGCTTTGCCTATTTTTTTGGCTTTATTCTTTGCTATATCTGTCATAATTTCGACTGTCTGTCTTCTCCTTTATGGCGTGATGTATTACGCAAGCGCTAAATATATTCTCCCTGGCAGTGTCGCTTTCAACTAGCGATATTTCTCTATGGGTAGGCGTGATCTTAGTACTGCCCCATTCTCGCGCTGTTTTGAGCCACTGTCTTTATTTACTCTGCGGGCCCATATACCTTACAGTCAGCGGCGGTCCGGATCACCACCCGATCCTATTTTATCTACTCACCATGCACTCACTTGGCGCTGTCTCCTCTCTCCTAGCTGCCTTTGGCCTGAGCGCACATCAGGTATGCGCTGCGGTTCCCCGGGTGGCTTTGTGGGCGGGCCGCATTGCTATGGGGATGGGCGGAGATGACGTCTGTCCTCCCACCCATGTCCTGTGGCACGCGGCTTGCCCAGCTGTCTGCGGGTTCCTGCATCATCCTGAACTGTGCGCCGATTGGCTCATCGGCGCTTCACCTTCCTACATATACCCCAGCCTGTAATTTTAACGGCCACGCCTCCTGACGAAGCCATTCAGGTGAAACGCGCGTTGAGGTTCCCCTCCCTGCCTGCAGCACCTCGGTTTTTACCGCAACCATGTCTCAAGGTAACGTCATACTAATTTAAGTACACCTTTCATATACATAATTATGTTGCCTTGACTTTGTTGCACATCCTCTGCTACCCAGTACACCTTCAGTGGATTTTTGCAGCGGTGTCACTCATTGTTTCAGTGCACATATAGGAATATCTCCCCAGTGCACGATTCAGTATCCTTTGGTCTGCAGTCAGCGCAGGGTGCTCAATTTTCTTTTCATGTTGTCTTCAGCATTGTATTTTGCCATCTTGTACATGCTTTCTTTTAGCTGCTTCTTCCCCGCTACCTGTTTAGTCCTTGTATTGTTATTTTCTATAATTATTTTTTTTATATTTGATACTTTATTCTCAAAAAATGATCCAGAAAGCTCGAGGTAGAAATACTCAAAATCATATGAAAAAACCTCAGTCTAAAAAGGTATAATTTTATTAGTAAAAACAAGGCAGACAGACACGCCTACAAAACCCAACACAAAAATATAACCAAAAAACGTGAACAAAAGTGCAACAAATAAATAAAAAACTAATGGGAAATCTAGATCACCCTACCTATGCCACTAGCATGCCCCTGCCTATCTGCGGAGGTAGGCACCCTAGGGGAGAGCGTTATGGCGCCCCCGCTCCTCGATGACTGTCCCTAGGAGCCCTATAAGACCCTACGGCCACTAGTGTACGCCACTACCCACACACTAAAGGGTCCTCTAGCGCTAGACAGAGAGATCCTCTTCTAGGGATGACCTAGTTCCCACTAGTAAAACACTATATACATACACATATATGGCAATCTATAGTGGTATAGTAATACACAGCGGCCTCAAGATATTAAACACAGTGTAGATACACTTAAAGATAGATGCATAGTAATTCACAGCGGCCTCAAAATATTAAACACAGTGTAAATACACTTAATGATAAATGCAGCCAGAACCTCTAGGCATATCAAAATACTGTATTCTCATGAGCTGACATTTCTATAGATGTGGGTGAAGATCATACTAGCCACAATTGGCTCAATGTCATGCATGGGTAGTATCTCTCCTACCTCACTCCAGAATCCCACACTATTTAGACAATGCTAACAGTAGCCCATGCATAGCCCCAAGACAAGGCTATGAATACTCATCTGAGCCGCTGTGTGCCACCGAACACCATATGAACAGCACGCCTCAACGCGTTTCGCCTCTGCAGGCTCATCAGGAGGCCTGATAACCCGATATGTTGTGTCACATCAAAATTGTGGATAGCTGAATGCCCCATGCCGCACTACTCACATTTATATCTGCCGCCCGTATCCGACCCACGATGCACCTCCTTGCTATTTCCTGTGGCGTCTGGTAGGCTGTATTGCGCATGTCCGCATCAACCATGCGCGGACAGAATCACGATCTAGTGTCCCTGCGCATAGAATCGCTATAACGTTACTGCGCATGCGCCCGGAGTGAACCCTCCCCTCTCTCCACAGCGCTTCCACTGAACAGTACAGGGCATACGTTGCCGGGATACCAGCTATGCCGCTCAGATGTGCTAGATTCTCACGCATGCCCAGAGAGCCGAACAGGCTTTGCCATCCCCGCTCATTCTTAAAACACCTTTGGGGAGTACAGAGACCTTATGTCCCGCCGGGGTTTACGCTATGTCACCGCGCACACCCGGCTCCTCTCTAGGTCTCTTATATATGTGTTACCACAACTTGTTCACTCATATAGAGTCAACATAACCCAAAGAGCATGTCGGTGAGGCTGCCAATATCTCCCAGGATACACCACCAATGAGAGAGGGGGTACCGTGCTCACAACCGTAGCCGCTATCTATTCCCACAGGTGGAAGGACAGATCAAAAAAACAAATAAGACAACCGACCGACATCCTATTGACGCAGCATCCAAACTTGCTGTCGCGGTGTCAGTCATCCCCATGTGTTCGCTTAGACTAAACGTGACCAAGCCGCTATAGATGTTCTCTACCAGCGGCTGATCCCAGTGTGGAACAAAATGTCAATAGTATATCTGGTCACGGGGAATGTATGTGACGGCAGACCATGTTAAAGCTAATACAGCACATTATACAAGATACAAAGTACGAGATGCAAACAAAATAATCTCTCAACAGATAATTCCATGGAAATCCATGTGGGACCTCCAGAAGGAGAATCCCCATCGTCACAGTGGTACAGACCTGTCTCCTATTGGACCCGTATACATTTATTCATTTTTTCATTTTAGGCTTATACCAGATACATATATCATTATTCACCATATCATACCATGAAATCTACGCCAAAAGCGCCTCAGGCCGCTAGGGAGGCTACAGAAAGCACGCATAGGATATTTGCTCGTTAATGCCCTTGGGTGCTAGGGACTCCATCCTGAAAATCCACTCGCATTCCCTTCTGAGGATCATCTTATCAAGGTTGCCACCTCTCGGGTTCACCCTAACGACTTCTATAACTGCAAATTTAACCTTTGTTGGATCTTCTCTATGGTGCACATGCATATGTTTAGCAAGTGGGGTATCCCTATTGTTCCGAATATCACCCATATGCTCCCCCACTCTCCTCCTGAACTCTCTTTTTGTCTTCCCTACATAGTCCTTAGGGCAGGGGCAGGAGGCTACATATACCACCCCTGTTGTTTTACAGTTGGAAAAGTCTCTTTGGTAGGAAGTTTTACCAGTGGTGGAGCTCTGAAAAGATTTGCATGGTCTCATCCACTTGCAGAGGCTACAATCACCGCATTTAAAGAAGCCACAGGGTCTCCTATCCAACCAAGTTCCTCCAGCCTTTGGGCGCTGATATTGGCTGTGTACAAGCAAGTCCCTAATAGATCTGCCCTTCCTAAAAGTGATATTAGGGCGTTCACCTATCACATTTGTAAGGTCCGGATCAAACTTTAGGACATCCCAGTGTCTAGCAAATACCCTCCTGATATCCTGATGTTGTGCATCGAACGTGCCAATGATTCTGACAGTATCGTCCTCTTCGATTTTAACTTGTTTCTGTAGCAAGCTCGATCGGTCAGCCTTTCTGGCTGCCACAAACGCCTTATTCAAAACAGGTCTCGGGTAGCCCTTTTCCTTGAACCTATCAAACATGTCCCCTGCTTGGCTCTGGAAGGTATCACTCCTCGAACAGTTCCTCCTAAGCCTGAGGAACTGCCCCTTGGGTATCCCCCTTTTCAGGGGGGTAGGGTGGTGGCTCTCCCAGTGTAACAGATTATTGGTACTCGTAGGTTTTCTGTAAATACTGGTCGAAATCTCCCCATATGTCTCTTTTCTAATTTTCAAATCCAGGAAAGCTAATTCTATTTCGTTAATCTCCGATGTGAACTTGAGGCCTATCCCATTCACATTAAGAAGCCCCATGAATATTGTGAACTCTTCTCTAGTCCCTGTCCACACCATAAACACATCATCTATATATCTATACCATATAGATATATAGTCATGCCACCATTTGTCCTCCCCTCCAAAGACGATAGTTTCCTCCCACCAGCCCAGGAACAGATTAGCATACGATGGGGCGCAAGGACACCCCATCGCTGTGCCCCTGAGCTGGTGGAAGTACTTCCCGTCAAATGTAAACACATTATGGGTCAAGACATACTTAAGTAGGGTAAGCACGAAATTGTTGTGTTCCCTACATCTAACCGATCTTTGTTGTAAAAAATAGCTGACTCCTTCAATTCCTGCCTGATGTGGGATACTACTATAGAGTCACCAAAAAAGAAAGAATATGCGGCACTCACCCTAGATTGGCAGTATGAATCGTGATTTATTTGAAGAAACTTTAACAGGAAAAGTCCATTAGAGCGTGCGGTACAACAGAGGGTGCGGCATTGGAGTCAGGACGACGGCCGTTTCGCACTCGCAGGTGCTTCGACGGGTCCAGCTAATAGATTACTAAACGTCATTTCCCTTTATAGGATCACTGACGAGTATATTGACACAACATGTGAACATAAAAAATACGTGGCTGTGACTATGTGTAATGAGTACGTACAATAAACATAATAATAATCTATATGCAAATTTGTAACACTGAAGGAATTATATGACTATATAACTACATCTTATAATGTTAATATTCAAACACTTTATATCAGTACATTGCCTAGAAAAAATATTTTATTTTATTACAAAAAGACAGAATAATCTAATCTATCATTTAGTCCGATAGGTCCCTGTGCGCAAGTATTTAGAATCCATTTGGCTTCTTTCTGTAATAAAATTTTATTTTGATCTCCTCCTTGCGGAGGGTATTTAACCATTTCAATGCCAGCAAAACTAAGCGCTTCAGGATTTGCTTCATGTTTCTCCCTCATATGTTCAATTAATCTCAAACAACCTTTACCAGTTTTTATAGAGTTATAATGCTCCTTAAACCTAGTGATTAATGGTCTTATTGTTTTTCCGATATAAAAATATCGGCAGGGACAAAACAAAATATAAACTACAAATCTACTTTTACAAGATATGAAATCTTTTACTGAATGGGCAACAGAACCTATTAACAAAGGATTATTTGTAAGATGTAGATGACAAAATCGACAATTGCCACATTTATGGTTTCCAGCTGGAACATAACTGGATAACCAAGTATTTCTAGGCACTGCAATTCTATTATGCACTAACAGGTCTGCTAGATTATGAGATCGTTTATAAGCAAACCTTGGGTTATTATTACAAACTGATGTAAGATCCTTATCAGTCCTTAAAACATGCCAGTTTTTTCTAATCGAAGTATGTATGACCTTGTCTAAGTTACTATGTTTAAAACAGAAGGAAAAATTTTTTCCTTCCGTTTTATCTGCCTGATTTCCATTAGTTCTTTTATTTTTTCTTTTTAGGAGATCTTGTTGAGTAGACTTCTCTATACGTCTTTCAGCTTCGTTCAACAATTGCTCTGGATAACCCCTCTTAATAAACCGTGATTTTAATTCACTAATCTGATTATTAAACATCTCGTTATCATTATTAATTTTACGCAATCGTACCATTTGGCTGTATGGCAAACCCTTTTTTGTATGATGAGGATGAGCACTGTCAAAGTGTAAAACATTATTTGTTGCTGTCAATTTTCTGAACACTTTTGTGAATATCTGACCTTCAACAACATCGATTTTTACATCAAGATATTCTAAACTATTATGGCCATAGCAGGACGTGAATTTCATATTTTCTTCATTTGAAGTATTCAGATAATTTACGAAATCATTAAACTCCTCTTCATTACCGTCCCAAATTATCATGATGTCATCCACAAAACGAGTATATAAACGAATATGCTTAATATATGGATTATTAATATTATTAATGTAAACATCCTCAAAAATAGCCAAAAAAAGGTTTGCATATGTACATGAAATGGGCGTACCCATTGCAGTCCCAATTAGTTGTGTGTACCACTTATCCATAAACTTAAAAGAATTATTAGACAAAACAAAATCCAGACTTTCTATAATAAAAGAAATAATTTCTTGATCTACCCTTCTTCTATGCAAAATAGTCTGTATTGCCAATATACCTTTATCTTTTGGGATCCTGGTGTATAAATTTACTACATCTATTGATGTTAAAGAAAAAGTGGGTTGCCAGTCCACATCTTTTAAGATAGAAATTAATTCTCCTGAGTCCTTAATAAATGAAGGAATAGTATGTAATATTGGTTTTAATAACCAGTCGATATATTGGGACAATGCCTCAGTGACTGAATTAATGCCTGAAATTATCGGCCGTCCTGGAGGTTTCTTTATATCCTTATGGATTTTAGGTATACTATACCAATATGGGAATTGTGGATATTCTAATAATAAACTTTCTGCACGTTTTCTAGATAATACTCCCTTTTCCACATACTTTCTTAATAACGTTCTTAATTTTTTTATATATTTATGAGTAGGATTACTAGGCAATACACAATAAGTTGTCTTATCATCAAGCTGTGAAAGGGCTTCTTTTACATAGTATTCTTTATCAAGAACTACTATGTTACCCCCTTTATCCGCTCTCCTGATAACGACATCGTCCCAAGTTTTCAGTTCTTTCAGTGCCACTAGTTCTTTAGCATTAAGATTCTTTGGAGGATTTTGATAAATAATGGCTTCTACATCCTTGATAACTAGATCTTGAAAAAGGTCGATGGCGTTACCAGGAGCAACGGGAGGGATAAAACGAGACTTAATACCTCCCCTAAAGGGTTTAACATCAGAACAAGGCATATCAATAGAATCACCAGATTGACTTATTTCAGGATCGTTTAAACTCAATAGCAATTCTGTTTCATTTCTTTCTAGATCTCCCTCTGAGGGATAAACCATAAAGCCAAGTGTTCCTAGGCTGCTCTCTAATTTTATCGTATTACTCAACGTCATTTGGGAAATATCATTATTAACAATTTGTTGCTTTTCTTTCTGAAAGTATTTATAAAGATGGAGTTTTCTCGTACATTTAAATAAATCTATCTTAAAGTCAGTTAGATCAAATTTTTCAGGCAGACAGTAATTTAGACCTTTGGACAATAAAGCAACATGATCCGCACTCAAAGTCCTTTTAGATAAGTTCAATATTTGTAAATCATCTCTTTCAAGTTCATTATTCGAACTAATTGGAATTATTTCCTCCAGGACACTTGTTTGCGCTTTCTTCTGATGGTTGCACTTTCTCCTTCCTCGTCTAATCTTTCTTCTAAAGGGATTGGCGACTTGGTTTTTACTGGTGTGATAACATCACTCTCACCTGAGTCCTCCAAAGCACTGGACTCAGAATCAGTAATCCACCCATCCTGTTTCTTTTTCTTATAAGTTTTATTTCCTTTTTGAAAACGATTTCTGTTATAAAAAGTAGACTGTCCTTTATTTCTGTTCCATTTAAAAATAAGTCCCATATCATAATCAGTTTTATCTCGCAAAAATTTTTCTTTCTTTTGTTGCTTAATGTCTATTTGTAAAAGGGTTAGTTTTCTTTCCAATTTATTAATAAAGCTTTTGTTCTGGTTCTCTGTAACTCGAGATGCCAATTCTTTCTTAGCTTTTTCAAGTTCTTGACATAATAAAGAATATTCTTTTTCATTCTGATTAGTTACCAACATCAAAAGGTTACGGGAGCATTGCAGGTGTATTTTCTCCCATTCTTTTTGGAACAATATGTCGTGTTGAAATTGAGATATTTCTTTAAAAACACGAAGTCCTCTAGGTACTCTATCGCACTCTATATAAGACTTAAGAGATTTTATTGTCCAGAATAAACGCATTTCTTTTTCAGCAAGCGAATTAATTTTATTTTCTAAGGTTTTGGTACTGATAATTTGTAATTCATCCTTCAGGTTACAATCTGCAAAAAACTCCATAAATATCTCAATTTCAACACGACATATTGTTCCAAAAAGAATGGGAGAAAATACACCTGCAATGTTGGTAACTAATCAGAATGAAAAAGAATATTCTTTATTATGTCAAGAACTTGAAAAAGCTAAGAAAGAATTGGCATCTCGAGTTACAGAGAACCAGAACAAAAGCTTTATTAATAAATTGGAAAGAAAACTAACCCTTTTACAAATAGACATTAAGCAACAAAAGAAAGAAAAATTTTTGCGAGATAAAACTGATTATGATATGGGACTTATTTTTAAATGGAACAGAAATAAAGGACAGTCTACTTTTTATAACAGAAATCGTTTTCAAAAAGGAAATAAAACTTATAAGAAAAAGAAACAGGATGGGTGGATTACTGATTCTGAGTCCAGTGCTTTGGAGGACTCAGGTGAGAGTGATGTTATCACACCAGTAAAAACCAAGTCGCCAATCCCTTTAGAAGAAAGATTAGACGAGGAAGGAGAAAGTGCAACCATCAGAAGAAAGCGCAAACAAGTGTCCTGGAGGAAATAATTCCAATTAGTTCGAATAATGAACTTGAAAGAGATGATTTACAAATATTGAACTTATCTAAAAGGACTTTGAGTGCGGATCATGTTGCTTTATTGTCCAAAGGTCTAAATTACTGTCTGCCTGAAAAATTTGATCTAACTGACTTTAAGATAGATTTATTTAAATGTACGAGAAAACTCCATCTTTATAAATACTTTCAGAAAGAAAAGCAACAAATTGTTAATAATGATATTTCCCAAATGACGTTGAGTAATACGATAAAATTAGAGAGCAGCCTAGGAATACTTGGCTTTATGGTTTATCCCTCAGAGGGAGATCTAGAAAGAAATGAAACAGAATTGCTATTGAGTTTAAACGATCCTGAAATAAGTCAATCTGGTGATTCTATTGATATGCCTTGTTCTGATGTTAAACCCTTTAGGGGAGGTATTAAGTCTCGTTTTATCCCTCCCGTTGCTCCTGGTAACGCCATCGACCTTTTTCAAGATCTAGTTATCAAGGATGTAGAAGCCATTATTTATCAAAATCCTCCAAAGAATCTTAATGCTAAAGAACTAGTGGCACTGAAAGAACTGAAAACTTGGGACGATGTCGTTATCAGGAGAGCGGATAAAGGGGGTAACATAGTAGTTCTTGATAAAGAATACTATGTAAAAGAAGCCCTTTCACAGCTTGATGATAAGACAACTTATTGTGTATTGCCTAGTAATCCTACTCATAAATATATAAAAAAATTAAGAACGTTATTAAGAAAGTATGTGGAAAAGGGAGTATTATCTAGAAAACGTGCAGAAAGTTTATTATTAGAATATCCACAATTCCCATATTGGTATAGTATACCTAAAATCCATAAGGATATAAAGAAACCTCCAGGACGGCCGATAATTTCAGGCATTAATTCAGTCACTGAGGCATTGTCCCAATATATCGACTGGTTATTAAAACCAATATTACATACTATTCCTTCATTTATTAAGGACTCAGGAGAATTAATTTCTATCTTAAAAGATGTGGACTGGCAACCCACTTTTTCTTTAACATCAATAGATGTAGTAAATTTATACACCAGGATCCCAAAAGATAAAGGTATATTGGCAATACAGACTATTTTGCATAGAAGAAGGGTAGATCAAGAAATTATTTCTTTTATTATAGAAAGTCTGGATTTTGTTTTGTCTAATAATTCTTTTAAGTTTATGGATAAGTGGTACACACAACTAATTGGGACTGCAATGGGTACGCCCATTTCATGTACATATGCAAACCTTTTTTTGGCTATTTTTGAGGATGTTTACATTAATAATATTAATAATCCATATATTAAGCATATTCGTTTATATACTCGTTTTGTGGATGACATCATGATAATTTGGGACGGTAATGAAGAGGAGTTTAATGATTTCGTAAATTATCTGAATACTTCAAATGAAGAAAATATGAAATTCACGTCCTGCTATGGCCATAATAGTTTAGAATATCTTGATGTAAAAATCGATGTTGTTGAAGGTCAGATATTCACAAAAGTGTTCAGAAAATTGACAGCAACAAATAATGTTTTACACTTTGACAGTGCTCATCCTCATCATACAAAAAAGGGTTTGCCATACAGCCAAATGGTACGATTGCGTAAAATTAATAATGATAACGAGATGTTTAATAATCAGATTAGTGAATTAAAATCACGGTTTATTAAGAGGGGTTATCCAGAGCAATTGTTGAACGAAGCTGAAAGACGTATAGAGAAGTCTACTCAACAAGATCTCCTAAAAAGAAAAAATAAAAGAACTAATGGAAATCAGGCAGATAAAACGGAAGGAAAAAATTTTTCCTTCTGTTTTAAACATAGTAACTTAGACAAGGTCATACATACTTCGATTAGAAAAAACTGGCATGTTTTAAGGACTGATAAGGATCTTACATCAGTTTGTAATAATAACCCAAGGTTTGCTTATAAACGATCTCATAATCTAGCAGACCTGTTAGTGCATAATAGAATTGCAGTGCCTAGAAATACTTGGTTATCCAGTTATGTTCCAGCTGGAAACCATAAATGTGGCAATTGTCGATTTTGTCATCTACATCTTACAAATAATCCTTTGTTAATAGGTTCTGTTGCCCATTCAGTAAAAGATTTCATATCTTGTAAAAGTAGATTTGTAGTTTATATTTTGTTTTGTCCCTGCCGATATTTTTATATCGGAAAAACAATAAGACCATTAATCACTAGGTTTAAGGAGCATTATAACTCTATAAAAACTGGTAAAGGTTGTTTGAGATTAATTGAACATATGAGGGAGAAACATGAAGCAAATCCTGAAGCGCTTAGTTTTGCTGGCATTGAAATGGTTAAATACCCTCCGCAAGGAGGAGATCAAAATAAAATTTTATTACAGAAAGAAGCCAAATGGATTCTAAATACTTGCGCACAGGGACCTATCGGACTAAATGATAGATTAGATTATTCTGTCTTTTTGTAATAAAATAAAATATTTTTTCTAGGCAATGTACTGATATAAAGTGTTTGAATATTAACATTATAAGATGTAGTTATATAGTCATATAATTCCTTCAGTGTTACAAATTTGCATATAGATTATTATTATGTTTATTGTACGTACTCATTACACATAGTCACAGCCACGTATTTTTTATGTTCACATGTTGTGTCAATATACTCGTCAGTGATCCTATAAAGGGAAATGACGTTTAGTAATCTATTAGCTGGACCCGTCGAAGCACCTGCGAGTGCGAAACGGCCGTCGTCCTGACTCCAATGCCGCACCCTCTGTTGTACCGCACGCTCTAATGGACTTTTCCTGTTAAAGTTTCTTCAAATAAATCACGATTCATACTGCCAATCTAGGGTGAGTGCCGCATATTCTTTCTTTTTTGGTGACTTTGGACTGCTTGTTATTGCTTATTATGCTGAGCACCCGAATCTAGAGGCAATCGTGAGTACCTGGTCTCAGTCAGCCCGCTAACAGTTCCGCTTGGTGGAATCAGTATTCACTCTAGTGCCGTCCATTCTGCTCCTGTGGTTTACTACTATAGAGTGCCTCTATATCAATAGACGCTAAAAAAGCATCCTGACCCAGATGGACTCCTTCAAGCTTAAGCAGCAGATCGGATGTGTCTCTTAAATAGGACGGGATAGATGTAACAAAGGGACGGAGGACCTGATCTATATATAATCCACAGTTCTGTGTGAGGGAGTCCACCCCGGACACTATGGGTCGTCCTTTCAAAGGGTGATACCCCTTATGCACTTTAGGAAGTGCGTAAAAGGTCGCCATCAAGGGAAACTTAGGTAACATGAATTCAAATTCACTTCGTGAAATAAGAAGATGTGCAAGGGCCTCTTCCAGAACCGGTCTCAACAGATTCTTAAACGTCTCGAGTGGGTTTGTGGTAAGTATCTCGTACGTAGTCTTATCCTGCAGAATGGAGTTACAAATCGCGCGATACTCTGGATGATTAAGGATGACCAGATTACCCCCTTTATCGGAGGGTTTTATAATTATCTGGTCATTCTTTCTCAAACCCTCCAGCGCCCTCCGTTCTCTCTCTGCAAGATTATCTTCCGTTTCCCAACTTAATTTGCTTAGTTTTTTAAGGTCTCTTTCGACTAATGACGCAAATAGATCAATATTACTCGCGTCACATTGTGGTGGCATTCTCTCGCTCTTATTTTTGAGAGTGGTGAATGGGCCTCTCCCTTCATCAGGGGTCCTCTCGTTCTCCTGGAGTAAACCACATAGGGCCTCAAAACCCTCCATGTCCTCCTGATTAAGCCCTAACCTCCCACATTCTTCACGAGTATTATGTTTGAAGAATTTTCTCCACTTAAGTTTTCTACAAAACAAATTAAGATCTTTAACCCACTCGAAACAGTTAAAGTGATTCGTTGGAACAAAATTGAGACCTCTCTGCAAGACCCTATATTCGTCACTGGACAGTGTGTGCGAGGACAGGTTGATAATTTGGCCCCTGTTTAATTGAACCTGGTTCTGAGCTGGTAACCCGTTCCCGCACTGTGCTCCAAAAAAGAGACCGATGATGAGGAGGATGCTCCAGTTACTTGGCCAGGTGCTGGACTCGGTGTCAGAAAGGGGATCAGAGGACCTCCTCCAGACCGATACTTTCCTCTTCCCCCCTTCCTTCCAGATTTTCCTCTTCCTCCCTGCCATCTTTGTCTAGTCTGCTGATCTCTAAAAAAAATGTGTATTATTACTTCTACTCGTTCCTTCAACTCTCTCAGTGTCAGATAGATCTAAATCGGATGAGGATGCTTCCGATTGTCTTTCTATGGGGGCACCTGGAAATTGGCTCTCCTTATACTCACTCAGGTCTCTTTGAAACTGTAGATTTTTCCTCTCTTTCAACAGAGCCTGGTACCTTTCTACTGCCGTCTGTAGCAGTCCTTCCCTCCTATTGAAGTCAGGGTCGGCTTTATATTTCAGAACCCGTTCTATCAGTTTGTTCAATTGGTCCGTTGATTTTTCAAATACTTTTTTCTCCTCTGTAAGGAGGGCCTGCATAAATCTAACAGATGATTCTAAAGATTCTTTTTGCCAGATTGTCATAAACTCCGGTGACGCAATCCTCTGTGAGGGAACAATGTTAATCCTCAAGCCTCTTGGGACAATCCGATTTTTTAAATAATTCTCTAGGGTCCTTATTTCCCACCAAGACTTCAGATATTCCTTGTACCCCCCATACACCTCACTGAACAAGTTTTTCAGTGCGAGAGGGCCCGTTCCAGCAACTTGTACACCACCAACGCTAAACGCCTGATTTGCATCTTCAAGCCATAGATCTGAATTAACAGGTCCTATCAGAAAACTGGCCATACCACAAACGGAAAAGCTATCAACCTTATTCTCAAAAAATGATCCAGAAAGCTCGAGGTAGAAATACTCAAAATCATATGAAAAAACCTCAGTCTAAAAAGGTATAATTTTATTAGTAAAAACAAGGCAGACAGACACGCCTACAAAACCCAACACAAAAATATAACCAAAAAACGTGAACAAAAGTGCAACAAATAAATAAAAAACTAATGGGAAATCTAGATCACCCTACCTATGCCACTAGCATGCCCCTGCCTATCTGCGGAGGTAGGCACCCTAGGGGAGAGCGTTATGGCGCCCCCGCTCCTCGATGACTGTCCCTAGGAGCCCTATAAGACCCTACGGCCACTAGTGTACGCCACTACCCACCCACTAAAGGGTCCTCTAGCGCTAGACAGAGAGATCCTCTTCTAGGGATGACCTAGTTCCCACTAGTAAAACACTATATACATACACATATATGGCAATCTATAATGGTATAGTAATACACAGCGGCCTCAAGATATTAAACACAGTGTAGATACACTTAAAGATAGATGCATAGTAATTCACAGCGGCCTCAAAATATTAAACACAGTGTAAATACACTTAAGGATAAATGCAGCCAGAACCTCTAGGCATATCAAAATACTGTATTCTCATGAGCTGACATTTCTATAGATGTGGGTGAAGATCATACTAGCCACAATTGGCTCAATGTCATGCATGGGTAGTATCTCTGCTACCTCACTCCAGAATCCCACACTATTTAGACAATGCTAACAGTAGCCCATGCATAGCCCCAAGACAAGGCTATAAATACTCATCTGAGCCGCTGTGTGCCACCGAACGCCATATGAACAGCACGCCTCAACGCGTTTCGCCTCTGCAGGCTCATCAGGAGGCCTGATAACCCGATATGTTGTGTCACATCAAAATTGTGGATAGCTGAATGCCCCATGCCGCACTACTCACATTTATATCTGCCGCCCGTATCCGACCCACGATGCACCTCCTTGCTATTTCCTGTGGCGTCTGGTAGGCTGTATTGCGCATGTCCGCATCAACCATGCGCGGACAGAATCACGATCTAGTGTCCCTGCGCATAGAATCGCTATAACGTTACTGCGCATGCGCCCGGAGTGAACCCTCCCCTCTCTCCACAGCGCTTCCACTGAACAGTACAGGGCATACGTTGCCGGGATACCAGCTATGCCGCTCAGATGTGCTAGATTCTCACGCATGCCCAGAGAGCCGAACAGGCTTTGCCATCCCCGCTCATACTTAAAACACCTTTGGGGAGTACAGAGACCTTATGTCCCGCCGGGGAATTGAAGGAGTCAGCTATTTTTTACAACAAAGATCGGTTAGATGTAGGGAACACAACAATTTCGTGCTTACCCTACTTAAGTATGTCTTGACCCATAATGTGTTTACATTTGACGGGAAGTACTTCCACCAGCTCAGGGGCACAGCGATGGGGTGTCCTTGCGCCCCATCGTATGCTAATCTGTTCCTGGGCTGGTGGGAGGAAACTATCATCTTTGGAGGGGAGGACAAATGGTGGCATGACTATATATCTATATGGTATAGATATATAGATGATGTGTTTATGGTGTGGACAGGGACTAGAGAAGAGTTCACAATATTCATGGGGCTTCTTAATGTGAATGGGATAGGCCTCAAGTTCACATCGGAGATTAGCGAAATAGAATTAGCTTTCCTGGATTTGAAAATTAGAAAAGAGACATATGGGGAGATTTCGACCAGTATTTACAGAAAACCTACGAGTACCAATAATCTGTTACACTGGGAGAGCCACCACCCTACCCCCCTGAAAAGGGGGATACCCAAGGGGCAGTTCCTCAGGCTTAGGAGGAACTGTTCGAGGAGTGATACCTTCCAGAGCCAAGCAGGGGACATGTTTGATAGGTTCAAGGAAAAGGGCTACCCGAGACCTGTTTTGAATAAGGCGTTTGTGGCAGCCAGAAAGGCTGACCGATCGAGCTTGCTACAGAAACAAGTTAAAATCGAAGAGGACAATACTCTCAGAATCATTGGCACGTTCGATGCACAACATCAGGATATCAGGAGGGTATTTGCTAGACACTGGGATGTCCTAAAGTTTGATCCGGACCTTACAAATGTGATAGGTGAACGCCCTAATATCACTTTTAGGAAGGGCAGATCTATTAGGGACTTGCTTGTACACAGCCAATATCAGCGCCCAAAGGCTGGAGGAACTTGGTTGGATAGGAGACCCTGTGGCTTCTTTAAATGCGGTGATTGTAGCCTCTGCAAGTGGATAAGACCATGCAAATCTTTTCAGAGCTCCACCACTGGTAAAACTTTCTACCAAAGAGACTTTTCCAACTGTAAAACAACAGGGGTGGTATATGTAGCCTCCTGCCCCTGCCCTAAGGACTATGTAGGGAAGACAAAAAGAGAGTTCAGGAGGAGAGTGGGGGAGCATATGGGTGATATTCGGAACAATAGGGATACCCCACTTGCTAAACATATGCATGTGCACCATAGAGAAGATCCAACAAAGGTTAAATTTGCAGTTATAGAAGTCGTTAGGGTGAACCCGAGAGGTGGCAACCTTGATAAGATGATCCTCAGAAGGGAATGCGAGTGGATTTTCAGGATGGAGTCCCTAGCACCCAAGGGCATTAACGAGCAAATATCCTATGCGTGCTTTCTGTAGCCTCCCTAGCGGCCTGAGGCGCTTTTGGCGTAGATTTCATGGTATGATATGGTGAATAATGATATATGTATCTGGTATAAGCCTAAAATGAAAAAATGAATAAATGTATACGGGTCCAATAGGAGACAGGTCTGTACCACTGTGACGATGGGGATTCTCCTTCTGGAGGTCCCACATGGATTTCCATGGAATTATCTGTTGAGAGATTATTTTGTTTGCATCTCGTACTTTGTATCTTGTATAATGTGCTGTATTAGCTTTAACATGGTCTCCCGTCACATACATTCCCCGTGACCAGATATACTATTGACATTTTGTTCCACACTGGGATCAGCCGCTGGTAGAGAACATCTATAGCGGCTTGGTCACGTTTAGTCTAAGCGAACACATGGGGATGACTGACACCGCGACAGCAAGTTTGGATGCTGCGTCAATAGGATGTCGGTCGGTTGTCTTATTTGTTTTTTTGATCTGTCCTTCCACCTGTGGGAATAGATAGCGGCTACGGTTGTGAGCACGGTACCCCCTCTCTCATTGGTGGTGTATCCTGGGAGATATTGGCAGCCTCACCGACATGCTCTTTGGGTTATGTTGACTCTATATGAGTGAACAAGTTGTGGTAACACATATATAAGAGACCTAGAGAGGAGCCGGGTGTGCGCGGTGACATAGCGTAAACCCCGGCGGGACATAAGGTCTCTGTACTCCCCAAAGGTGTTTTAAGTATGAGCGGGGATGGCAAAGCCTGTTCGGCTCTCTGGGCATGCGTGAGAATCTAGCACATCTGAGCGGCATAGCTGGTATCCCGGCAACGTATGCCCTGTACTGTTCAGTGGAAGCGCTGTGGAGAGAGGGGAGGGTTCACTCCGGGCGCATGCGCAGTAACTTTATAGCGATTCTATGCGCAGGGACACTAGATCGTGATTCTGTCCGCGCATGGTTGATGCGGACATGCGCAATACAGCCTACCAGACGCCACAGGAAATAGCAAGGAGGTGCATCGTGGGTCGGATACGGGCGGCAGATATAAATGTGAGTAGTGCGGCATGGGGCATTCAGCTATCCACAATTTTGATGTGACACAACATATCGGGTTATCAGGCCTCCTGATGAGCCTGCAGAGGCGAAACGCGTTGAGGCGTGCTGTTCATATGGCGTTCGGTGGCACACAGCGGCTCAGATGAGTATTCATAGCCTTGTCTTGGGGCTATGCATGGGCTACTGTTAGCATTGTCTAAATAGTGTGGGATTCTGGAGTGAGGTAGCAGAGATACTACCCATGCATGACATTGAGCCAATTGTGGCTAGTATGATCTTCACCCACATCTATAGAAATGTCAGCTCATGAGAATACAGTATTTTGATATGCCTAGAGGTTCTGGCTGCATTTATCCTTAAGTGTATTTACACTGTGTTTAATATTTTGAGGCCGCTGTGAATTACTATGCATCTATCTTTAAGTGTATCTACACTGTGTTTAATATCTTGAGGCCGCTGTGTATTACTATACCATTATAGATTGCCATATATGTGTATGTATATAGTGTTTTACTAGTGGGAACTAGGTCATCCCTAGAAGAGGATCTCTCTGTCTAGCGCTAGAGGACCCTTTAGTGTGTGGGTAGTGGCGTACACTAGTGGCCGTAGGGTCTTATAGGGCTCCTAGGGACAGTCATCGAGGAGCGGGGGCGCCATAACGCTCTCCCCTAGGGTGCCTACCTCCGCAGATAGGCAGGGGCATGCTAGTGGCATAGGTAGGGTGATCTAGATTTCCCATTAGTTTTTTATTTATTTGTTGCACTTTTGTTCACGTTTTTTGGTTATATTTTTGTGTTGGGTTTTGTAGGCGTGTCTGTCTGCCTTGTTTTTACTAATAAAATTATACCTTTTTAGACTGAGGTTTTTTCATATTTGATACTTTAATAAAGATTACGTTTATATATACTCCTCTTGTACCTCTATTTTGATGTGTCCAGACCTATGGTTCATTACCTCTCCCTGCGTGTCCCGTGCTGGATCTAGGGTTTATCTGAGTGTCTGGTGCGACTTTTCTAGGTTTATTTAGTTTTGGCTTAGAGGTATGCCCCCTGCTGGCCGTGAGGGCATTGCTGTTTAGGTGTTGTTGTTTCGAGATGTGCGGCTAACGCACCATGTTGCATTTTTTGTGGCGGCAAATTTCTGCGGCCATACGCATGTGGACGCTTGCGGAAGGAGGGCGTAAAAAAAACGCATTACAGTCTATGGAAACGCATTGGTACACAAGGACATGCGTACGATTACGTTTGTGTACGCATGCGTTTTTATGAGTAAACAAGTCTAGGAGCTGGTTTTAAGCCACCCCCCAAATAAACCTTCTAAAAGAATGTGTGGGCAGTGGAAGTCTAGTAATCTCTAGACTCTACAAGCATTGCAGCATCTTTTTTGGAAGCATTGGAAGACTCTGACTATCAAAATGTGAGTATGCAAGCTATATGTCTGCCTGTCTGTTTTTCTCCCTGCAGTCTGTAATAATTTCTGTCTCTCTTGCAGCATTCCTTATTATGTTGTCCCATGCAGAGCAGACCTCACAAAGTGGACAGGAGACTGAAGTGAGTACATTTGCTACTGATTGATAAGTATTCACTGTCACTTTAAACGTGTGGCAAAATATTTACTTTTCTTTACAGAACCATTCCAGTGCAGATGAGCAGGAGCAGCAGACTCAGGTCTAAGTTCCGGTGGCAAGACAATGTGTGAGTATACTAGACTGTTTCTATTTATTCTTGACTGTTTTTTGTACTCTTGACTGTTTTTTGTTCTTTTTGACTGTTTTAATTTTAAGTGTTTTATCTTTCCAACATTAATGTCTTTCTTTCATTTCTAGGTTCCACAATGGGAGGAAGAAGCCATTGATAACAACCTCCTCATCACATTGGTGCAGGAGTGAGTTGCATTTTGGGACACCCGGGAGCAGCAGCACTCGGACACTGTGGTGATTCCGCGGCTGTGGAATGAGGTGGCCCAAGCGCTGGTGGATGACTGGGACAATGCCACACCACGAGTCAGAAAGGAATTTTGTAATTATTGCAATGTGATCTGATGCGACAGTGAACTTGAAGGCCGGGATCACACAACCATGTGTGATGTCATAAACTCCTGTGAGTTTCTCGCATTACACACGGTTGTGTGATCCTGGCCTAAAGTGCATTGTTTAACATTTTTTTCCCTATTCACAGTGAACAAAGTCAAAACCTGTTGGCGTTCAATGAAGGATCGCTTGAACAAGGACCTGAGACTGGAGATCCAAGTTTGTAGTGGTGCTGCTGCTGCTGCAAGGATCGGGAAATATAAGTACCACTAGTTGCTGGCTTTCCTGAGACCTGTCCTTGCTCAGAGAATGTAAGTATTTTTGTGTTGTATTCCATTGTGTTGTATTCCCTAATCTGAATTTTTCTACTCCTCAGGAGTTGGCACTTTTACAGTTATTATTTTTTGGCAGTAATGTTTTACTTTTCTTTTCACAGAAACTGGAGCAGCACCCTTGAACTGGAGCGGTCCTTCATCGACTAGCCACGAAACAGTCCCAGCCATCCACCAGCGAAGCAGCAAGTGGGCCGGCGTCACAGCCTGGAGAACAGGCAGCTGGTCCTTCAGGTGTTCCCCTGTCACAGTCCTCTGCCTATTTTTTGGGAGGAGGGCTCTTCCCGCCAGTGGCAAAAGGCCTCGGAAAGGTCACTCGTGCCTGAGTTTCTTCACTTGAGCTCGGTCTTCCAGAATGGCCTGAAGGTGCTGGGAGATAGACTGGAAAGTGGTCTGACCCATATTAACACACTTTTCCAGGATGTCAATCCACACCTTAACCATCTGGAAGCCAACCGCCAGAGACCAGCACACCATTTTTTTAATCAGATAGAGCGGGGAATGTCTGAACACCTTACACCTGAACTCCACCTCAATGTGATGCAGGCCTGCAATGCTGCTTACGTTCAGGCTATGCAGCAGACTCGACAGTTACATCACCCACAGGTGGTATTTCCACCTGTGCCACCAATTGTACACTTTACCTCAATGCTGAGTTCTGCTGCATACTACCACCACCATGCCCAGTCCTGCTGCACACCACTACACCGCCACCACCATGCTGGGTGCTGCTGAAAGCCACTCCACCACCACCATGCCGAGTCCAGCTCCTGCATGGCCGTCCACCTCCAAAACCATGGCAGGTCCAGATTCTACATGGCTGTCCACCGCCACCACCAGGCCGAGTCCAGATCCTGCATGGCTGTCCACCGCCACCACCAGGCCGGGTCCAGATCCTGCATGGCTGTCCACTGCCACCACAAGGCCGGGTCCAGAGCCTGCATGGCTGTCCACTGCCACCACAAGGCCGGGTCCACATTCTGCACGCCTTGCTGACCCCACCACTCCCACCCTCCTAAGGAGACACAAAAAAAGAAGGCAGCCGCTTAAGATGGGACAGAAATCTAAAAAGATTCATGCCACCAAAACTGTCCAACTACCTCCACCCTCACCTCCCAATGTGTCTGTGTTGTCCAGTTTTTCTCTCCCTTCCAATGGGTCTCTCCTGTCCCATGCTTCCACTCCTAATGTGTGTATTTCCATCCTTGACCTCCCAGACCCCACAAGTTTAGTAAGCCCTTCCCCTGGAACCCCTTCATCATCCACACCTAGCCAATCTTCCCAGCTCCACACCCTCCATGTTCATATTATTTCCCCCTCCTTGTCTCAACAAAAATATATTTTTTTTGTCAAAAAAAAATTGTTCTTTTTCCCCTATCACTGCTTGTTCTTTGTCTCTTTCCTAGCCAGCAACACACACCGTGCACCATCAACACACACATCGCCATCTACTTTACTGTGTTTTTGCCACCTCATAGCTCCATGACACACAATCTGCTGCCCCTCTTCTTTATTTGCTTTACACTGCAGCTTTGCTTCAAGTGTCTGTAATGAAGCTATGAGGTGGCAAAAACACAAAGAGGACTGAAAATCCTCAAAAAAAAATATATTAATACAGCACAAAGAGTCAGTGGTCATCAATGCTCACAAGCCCAGGTGTCAGCACTAGTGCACTCAGGATGCTTGGTTTTCTGCATCCTTAGTGCACTAGTTCTGACACACGGGCAGGTTAGTAAAGATATGAGGTGGATTAGCTCCATCATAAATAAATAATAATAATAATTTTTATTTTTATATAGCGCTAACATATTCCGCAGCTCTTTACAGGTTGCACACATTATCATGACTGTCCCCGTTGGAGCTCACAATCTACATTCCCTATAAGTATGTCTTTGGAATGTGGGAGGAAACCGGAGTACCCAGAGGAAACCCAAACAAACACGGAGAGAACATACAAACTCTTTGCAGGTGTTGTCCTTGGTGGGATTTGGACCCAGGACTCGAGCGCTGCAAGGCTGCTGTGCTAACCACTGCGCCACCATGCTGCCCCGTCTCATCTCTTCAGTCTTCATTAATCTATTGGACTATAGAAATGCTGACTGAAGAGACAATGGTGCTAATTCAAGGTCTCCTACCATAGCACTGACCTCAGAGAGAAGAGGTGTAGTGTAAAGCATGGGTGACATAACCCAATTTAATTAAAATCCACTCCCTGTCTCAAGCAATCTGCAGAGTTGATTTTATAAAGACTGTAGTTGTGAACTGCTGATCACCTTATTAAACTGTAAAAAAAGTGGATTGTCATGTAGAGGGCACTTGGATAAGGTGTTTGACTAGAGGTGTTTTATTTTCAGCCAACATTAAAGGTAAATTTAAACATTCCAGGTTCATAACATTACATAACACGACAAGAACATTTCACTAAATCATTTCTTCTTGCCATGACACACGTCCATTCTCAGAAACAATGCCGCAAATGTATCCCTAATTTGGGCAACTACAACTCTTGTACTCAGAGGGTGATGATGGTAATCTGGCAATGGGTTACTAACAGGTTCATCAAGGTCAATGTTGGGTCACTCTTTAGCCATTATATAGTTGTGCAGAACCGCACACGCTTTGACCACCTCATAGACTGTCTCAATTTTCAGATTAATGGCTGTCCCTAAAATGCACCATTTCAAGACAAGTATACCAAACACAAACTCCACAGTTCTTTGTGCCCTGGTCAGTTGGTAATTAAAAATCCTTTCTGTGTTTCCAGTTCCGACTGGAGTATGGTTTAGAGAGGTTTCCACACATCTGAAAGGCCTAATCCCTAACCACAACAAATAGCATTGGCGGGCCTTCGGTGTAGGGAAGAGGTCGTGGTAGGGGGGAATTAAAATGATTCCCATACAACCGCTGGCCCATGTCTGAGTTTTTATATGTCTGGGAGTCATTACCACGGCCAAAAGATCCAATGTCCATGGCGACAAACCTACAGTGAACAGCTGCAATCGCCATAAGCACTATGGAAAAATATTTTTTATAATTAAAGTACTCGGATCCAGTTCCAGATGGTTTGGTAATCTGGGTATGTTTTCCATCCACTTCTCCCAAAAAGTTTGGGAAATTACAAACTTCTAAATATTTTTCTGCAGATTCCTGCTATATTTCCGTGGTGGCAAGGGGGATAAATTCCTCATGGAGAACAACCCACAAAGCGCGGCAGGTGTCTGTGAAAATCCCAGATAGTTTTGATATAAAATTCCTATCCGGAACTGAAAATGGAGCGATGATAGGCTCTCTCCGCTAGCCAGGAATCTGCCAACCAGAGAAAGAAAAAAAAAATTAAAAACAATAATTTTTATGACAGGGGTTTGGCAAGACAGAGAAAGAAAAAAAAATAAAAGAAAAGGACATGGCTTTTAGAAGAATAATATTTAAGACAGTTTATTTGAAAAACAAAAAGTAAAAATATTAAGTACATTGCAGAACAATATTATGACAGGCGTTAATGTTTAAATATTACGTACCTTAGTTTCACCGGCAGACGTTCCTCAGCAGGAATCGCTTTACGGAGCTGGGTGTCCTGCTTACTGATGGCTCCTTGTACATGAACCAGCAAATCCATGAAGCTGTGTTGAGACATCCCCCTGTACTTAAAATATTTCTCCGGGTTTTCATGGAGCTCAATGTGTAAGGAGTGGTAGGCTCCTGTTGTGAATTCCGTTCTGGAGCTCCCTCCTGTGGTTGCTAATGGTATTTTTGTGAGTTCTGCCCTTGGGCTCCCTCTGGTGGTTTCGAGTGGAACTGCTGCTCCTTTAGGTAGCTGTAGCAGCTGCCTTCACTAATCGCCTTGCCTGGGTTTGTTATTTAAACCTGCTCTGGGCTTTAGTCCTTGCCTGCTGTCAATGTTCTTGGTTGGATTTGGTTCTCTCCTTGGAATTTTCATATGGCCAGTCCTTGTCTGCAAAAGATAAGTTTTTGCTAGTTTTTGTTTGTCCATTTGTTTGGACTCTATTGCTTTGCAAATATGTTTCTTGTCCAGCTTGTTATTATGTCTTATTCAGGCTAGCTGGAAGCTCTGGGAAAGCAGATTTGCCCCTCCACACCGTGAGTCGGTGTGGAGTTCATTTTTGTAAACTCTGCGTGGATTTTGTAGTTTTTTATACTGACCGCACAGTATCCTTTTCTCTCTGTCTATCTAGTTTAGTATTGGCCTCCTTTGCTGAATTCTGATTTCATTTCTGTGTGCGTCATTCCCCTCTCCATTCACAGTCAATATTTGTGGGGGGCTATTTTTCCTTTTGGGGGTTTTCTCTGAGGCAAGTTAGCTTTCTATTTCCTTCTTTAGGGGTAGTTATTTCTTAGGCTGTGAAGAGGTGTCTAGGGAGAGTCAGGAACATCCCACGGCTATTTCTAGTGTTGTTGTTAGGATTAGGGACTGCGGTCAGTAGAGATACCACCTTCTCAGAGCTCGCTCCATGTTGCGTTTTAGCCACCAGGTCATATCAGTGTGACCTCTTAACCACCAGGTCATAACAGTACAGCAGGCCCGAAATGAATTAAATGCATCTCAAAAGAAGGAAAAGAAAGTTCTGAACCATTTTTTTTTCTGTGCTCTGTTCTGTCTTTTTTTTCCTCTTGATATCTGGGTGGTGCTGGATATATGCTCTGGTATGGAGGTTCAGAGTTTGTTTTCTCGTGTGGATCAACTTGCTGCAAGAGTCCAGAGTATCCAAGATTATATTGTCCAGACTCCGGCTCTAGAGCCTAGAATTCCTACTCCTGATTTGTTTTTTGGGGGCAGATCCAAGTTTTTGAACTTTAAAAATAGCTGCAAATTGTTTTTTTTGTTGTTCTTCTGGTGATCCCATTCAGCAAGTAAAAATCATCATATCGTTAATGCGTGGTGATCCTCAAGACTGGGCTTTTGCTCTTGAAACAGGGGATCCGGCATTGTTGAGTGTGGATGCATTTTTTCAAGCGCTCGGATTGTTGTATGACATACCTAACTCAGTAGAGCATGCTGTGAAAACACTGTTGGCCCTGTGTCAGGGTCAAGAAGCGGCAGAGTTATACTGCCAGAAATTTAGAAAATGGTCTGTGCTCACTAAGTGGAATGAAGAGGCTCTGGCTGCTATTTTCAGAAAAGGTCTTTCTGAAACCCTTAAAGATGTTATGGTGGGCTTTCCTATGCCTACCGGTTTGAGCGAATCTATGTCTCTAGCCATTCAGATTGATCGGCGCTTGCGTGAGCGAAAGGTGGTGCACCATATGGCAGTGTCCTCTGAGCAAAATCCTGACTCTATGCAATGTGATAGGATTTTGACTAGAGCAGAAAGACAGAAATTCAGACGTCAGAATGGCCTGTGTTTTTACTGTGGTGATTCTGCTCATGCTATTTCTGATTGCCCTAAGCGTACTAGGAGGGTTCCTGGGTCTGTTACCATTAGTACTGTACAGCCTAAATTTCTCTTGTCTGTTACCCTGATTTGCTCATTGTCGTCCTTCTCTGTTATGGCATTTGTGGATTCTGGCGCTGCCCTGAACTTAATGGACTTAGAATTTGCCAAGCGCTGTGGTTTTTCCTTGGAGCCTTTGCAGAGTCCTATTCCCTTAAGGGGGATTGATGGTACGCCATTGGCCAAGAATAAACCTCAGTGTTGGACTCAGTTAACCATGTACATGGCTCCAGCAGATCAGGAAAATATTCGCTTTTTGGTGTTGCATAATTTGTATGATGTTGTTGTGCTGGGTTTTCCATGGTTACAGGTACATAACCCAGTGCTGGATTGGAGATCTATGTCTGTAACTGGTTGGGGTTGTCAGTGAATACATAGTGATATTCCTTTGATGTCCATTTCCTCGTCTCCTTCTTCTGAAGTTCCTGAGTTTTTGTTGGATTTCCAGGATGTATTTGATGAGCCCAAGTCCAGTTCTCTGCCTCCTCATAGGGACTGCGATTGTGCCATTAATTTGATTCCTGGCTGTAAGTTCCCTAAGGGCCGACTTTTCAATCTGTCTGTGCCAGAGCATGCCGCTATGCGGAGTTATGTAAAGGAGTCCTTGGAGAAGGGGCATATTCGCTCGTCTTCGTCACCATTGGGAGCGGGATTTTTTTTTGTTGCCAAGAAGAATGGCTCCTTGAGACCCTGTATAGATTATCGCCTTCTCAATAAGATCACTGTCAAATTCCAGTACTCTTTACCTTTACTTTCTGATTTGTTTGCTCGGATTAAGGGTGCCAGTTGGTTTACTAAAATCGACCTCCGAGGGGCGCATAATCTCGTGCGTATTAAACAAGGTGATGAATGGAAAACAGCATTTAATACGCCCGAAGGCCATTTTGAATATCTTGTGATGCCATTCGGGCTCTCTAATGCTCCATCGGTATTTCAGTCCTTTATGCATGATATCTTCCGGAATTATCTGGATAAATTCATGATTGTGTATTTGGATGATATTTTGGTTTTCTCCGATGATTGGGAGTCTCATGTAAAGCAGGTTAGGATGGTATTTCAGGTCCTTTGTGCTAATGCGTTGTTTGTGAAGGGGTCTAAGTGCCTCTTTGGAGTTCAGAAGGTTTCTTTTTTGGGTTTCATTTTTTCCCCCTCGGCTATTGAAATGGACCCTGTTAAAGTCCAGGCCATTCATGATTGGACTCAACCTACATCTGTAAAGAGCCTTCAGAAATTTTTGGGCTTTGCCAATTTTTATCGCCGCTTTATTGCTAATTTTTCTAGTGTGGTGAAGCCTCTGACCGATTTGACGAGGAAGGGCGCTGATGTGGTGAATTGGTCCTCTGCGGCTGTTGAGGCCTTTCAGGAGCTTAAACGTCGTTTTACTTCTGCCCCTGTGTTGCGTCAGCCAGATGTTTCTCTCCCTTTTCAGGTTGAGGTTGAGGCTTCTGAGATTGGGGCAGGGGCCGTTTTGTCTCAGAGAAATTCTGATGGCTCTTTGATGAAACCGTGTGCTTTCTTCTCCAGAAAGTTTTCGCCTGCTGAGCGTAATTATGATGTCGGCAATCGGGAGTTGTTGGCTATGAAGTGGGCATTTGAGGAGTGGCGACATTGGCTTGAGGGAGCCAAGCATCGCGTGGTGGTCTTGACTGATCACAAGAATCTGATTTACCTCGAGTCTGCTAAGCGGTTGAATCCTAGACAGGCTCGGTGGTCTCTGTTTTTCTCACGTTTTGATTTTGTGGTCTCGTATATTCCGGGTTCTAAGAATGTGAAAGCTGATGCCCTTTCTAGGAGTTTTTTGCCTGATTCTCCGGAAGTTCTTGAGCCGCCTGGGATCCTCAAGGAGGGGGTGATTCTTTCTGCCATCTCCCCTGATTTGCGGCGGGTACTTCAGGAGTTTCAGGCTGATAAACCTGACCGCTGTCCTGTGGAGAAATTGTTTGTTCCTGATAGATGGGTTATTTCTGAGGTTCATTGTTCGGTGTTGGCTGGTCACCCTGGGATTTTCGGTACCAGAGATTTGGTGGCTAGGTCCTTTTGGTGGCCTTCCTTGTCGCAGGATGTGCGTTCGTTTGTGCAGTCCTGTGGGACCTGTGCTCGAGCTAAGCCTTGCTGTTCCCGTGCCAGAGGGTTGCTTTTGCCTTTGCCTATTCCTGAGAGGCCCTGGACGCATATTTCCATGGATTTTATTTCTGATCTTCCTGTCTCTCAGAAAATGTCTGTCATCTGGGTGGTTTGTGACCGGTTTTCTAAGATGGTCCATTTGGTGCCGTTGCCTAAGTTGCCTTCCTCCTCTGATTTGGTTCCATTGTTTTTTCAGCATATGGTTCGTTTGCATGGTATTCCGGAGAATATTGTGTCTGACAGAGGTTCCCAGTTCGTTTCTAGGTTTTGGCGGTCCTTTTGTGCTAGAATAGGCATTGATTTGTCTTTTTCTTCAGCATTCCATCCTCTGACAAATGGCCAAACGGAGCGAACCAATCAGACCTTGGAGACCTATTTGAGATGCTTCGTGTCTGCTGATCAGGATGATAGGGTGACCTTTTTGCCGTTGGCCGAGTTTGCCCTTAATAATTGGGCTAGTTCTGCTACCTTGGTTTCGCCTTTCTTTTGGAACTTTGGTTTTCATCCTCGTTTTTCTTCAGGGCAGCTTGAGCCTTCTGACTGTCCTGGTGTGGATTCCATGGTGGACAGGTTGCAGCAAATTTGGACTCATGTGGTGGACAATTTGACGTTGTATCAGGAAAAGGCTCAGCGTTTTGCTAACCGTCGTCGGTGTGTTCGTCCCCGACTTCGTGTTGGTGAATTGGTCTGGTTGTCTTCTCGTCATGTTCCTATGAAGGTTTCTTCCCCTAAGTTCAAGCCTCGCTTTATTGGGCCTTATAAGATTTCTGAAATTATCAATCCAATGTCTTTTCGTTTGGCCCTTCCAGCTTCCTTTTCCATTCATAATGTGTTCCATAGATCCTTGTTGCTGAGATATGTGGTACCTATGGTTCCCTCCGTTGATCCTCCTGCTCCGGTGTTGGTTGAGGGTGAATTGGAATATGTGGTGGAGAAGATTTTGGATTCTCGTTTTTCGAGGCGGAAGCTTCCGTATCTGGTCAAGTGGAAGGGTTATGGCCAGGAGGATAATTCTTGGGTTGTTGCCTCCGATGTTCATGCTGCCGATTTGGTTCGTGCTTTCCATTTGGCTTATCCTGATCGGCCTGGGAGCTCTGGTGAGGGTTCGGTGACCCCTCCTCAAGGGGGGGGTACTGTTGTGAATTCCGTTCTGGAGCTCCCTCCTGTGGTTGCTAATGTTATTTTTGTGAGTTCTGTCCTTGGGCTCCCTCTGGTGGTTTCGAGTGGAACTGCTGCTCCTTTAGGTAGCTGTAGCAGCTGCCTTCACTAATCGCCTTGCCTGGGTTTGTTATTTAAACCTGCTCTGGGCTTTAGTCCTTGCCTGCTGTCAATGTTCTTGGTTGGATTTGGTTCTCTCCTTGGAATTTTCATATGGCCAGTCCTTGTCTGCAAAAGATAAGTTTTTGCTAGTTCTTATTTGTCCATTTGTTTGGACTCTATTGCTTTGCAAATATGTTTCTTTTTGTCCAGCTTGTTACTATGTCTTATTCAGGCTAGCTGGAAGCTCTGGGAAAGCAGATTTGCCCCTCCACACCGTGAGTCGGTGTGGAGTTCATTTTTGTAAACTCTGCGTGGATTTTGTAGTTTTTTATACTGACCGCACAGTATCCTTTTCTCTCTGTCTATCTAGTTTAGTATTGGCCTCCTTTGCTGAATTCTGATTTCATTTCTGTGTACGTCATTTCCCTATTTCTAGTGTTGTTGTTAGGATTAGGGACTGCGGTCAGTAGAGATACCACCTTCTCAGAGCTCGCTCCATGTTGCGTTTTAGCCACCAGGTCATAACAGGCTCCACGGCTCTGTCAGAGTTCAAGAATCGGGTGTTGCCAAAAGTGCCGACGCCATCTTCTCTGTTTTTCTCTTTTGCATTCTTGCTTACAAGCAAATGCAAAGGGAAGAAACAAGCTGACATCCAAATCCAGATTCTTGATGCAGGATACAGGAGCAAAATGTGAGGATTTCATCTGTACAATGGTTTATATGCAGAAATCCAATGAGAAACACCCATTTGGCGTGGCTTGTGTCAAGGAGATTCTCCTGGAAAAATGTTTTCCTATCAAATGCATGTGCATAAAAAACGCAAGCACACACAAAAACGCATGCAAACGCATTCAAATGTAGTAGTTTTTCTCTGTCATGTGTAAGCTGATGCGGATAAAAAATGCTGCATTATCATGCGTTTGCATGCGTTTTTGCATGCGTTTATGGTTGCGGACGATATGCTGCGGACTCATCCGCAAATGTGTAACTAGCCTAAGTGTGGCAATGGTCAACAACATTTATTTGGTTGATGCTCTTTGAATAAAAATAACTTTTCAGAAACTAAATGTCCTCTTAAAATTCATGAAACATTTGTGCATATGGAAGCTAGAAAAATTCTGGCATAACTTTCTCTATAAGTCAAATTTTCTATTCATCCTTCATTGTCTTCTACATAGTTTTGGAAATATGGAAATACAAATTGAAGAGAAATAAAAACTTAGCATATAAGGTAAACAAATGGGAAAACAGAGTGAATTCTGAAAATTGAGCTAAATCAAAATTTCTAAACGATATAGATAGCTGCACAATAGGTTCCTTCATCCGTTTCAATTGCAAGAAAAATATACAAAAAGATACAGTGATTCTTATGAGTCATTGTCTTTTATATCACATAAACACATTGCATGATTCTCCTAAATGAGAAACAATATTACGATACATAAAGGTAGAAAAACAGGATAAATGGCTCGTCTGGGTTCTTTAGTATTCTTGCTGCATTGTGTTTTCTTTCAAAGCCTTCAATAAAAAAGTGTTTGCTGCCTGTAAATCTTTATGTTGCCATCTTTATAACTATCTCGCACTGCCCAAACAGTGGCAAGACATGCAGATTGGGTTTAGAATTTAACTCTTGATTATGTGACTGTGTGGTTGTATATACTGTTCCTGAATTAACTTTGACTGTTTCCCTTTTTTTCCTTTGTTTACCCTTTCCCCCTTTACTGATTATTCCCTTGAACTTAAACAGTTTATTTAATGTATACTTATGCATATATGTACAGTGGCTTGCGAAAATATTCACCCCCTTGGTATTTTTTGTGTTTTGCTACCTCACAACCTGGAATTTCAGTGGTTTTCTCTGAGGGTTTGCATCAATTCATGCAAAGAACATGCCTATAACTGTGAACATTTGACTTTCTTCTTATTGTGAAGCAAATAACAAATAGGACAAAATAACTAAAAACTTCAGCGTGCATAACTATTCACCCCCAAAAGTCAGTATTTTGTGGAACCTCCTTTTGCAGCAATTACAGCTGCTAGTTACTTTGGATATGTCTTTATGAGTCTTGCCTTGCCTCCACACTGAAGCGGTCACTAACAAGGACACAGGGTGGAAGCCATGTGCGAGCTGCAGCCTTTCCTATGAGCAGTGAATAAGGCTCATTGTGGTCTAACTACCTGTTACAACACCTTATGCGCATTCCATTACTTTTACATCCATCTGTATTCCTAGAGATTGTTAATAAAGGATAGGATACTATGGATGTGAACAGTTTCATTTAATTCTATTCTGCTGGCCAATCAAGACCACTTTTGACAGACTTCCAAGGGGCAATCTGAGAGCCCGGGACCTAAAAACGATAAAACTACCATAAGATTGTCTTCCTGACGAAGGCTCGTAACTGAGCTGAAAAATTGGAATCCATTCTCTTTTGCACAAGATATATTAAAAAAAACTTTAAAAGCAACAGTTCTGTCTTCATGTTTTTGGAGTGTGCCGGGGTTAGATCTTTTGTATTTTCTTACCGTTTTACCTCTGAGCAGCTAATAGTGGTTGAGCCTGATCCTATCCGCTTTTAGTATTGATTTGGTGACAGACATAGCATTTACCTTGGTGGCAAAAAAAGTAAAATTTTGGTCTCATCTGATCACAGCACCCTCCTCCATACATTTGGAGAGTCTCTGTTAGGGCTAGCGGAACGCACCAAATAATAAGATAGATTAAGGTACGTTCGCAGCCCGGGGTCCACCGTGCAGAGATGGAACCTGCTGCCAAGTAATGACGGACTATATGGCGGTACAATGTGAATACACACACGGGTTAACTTCACCCTGTGTGAAGGAAGCGAACCCTGTTAAGTCACAGGGCCACGATACCGCACACAAGAGCGCAAACAAGGAGTCACCAAGCTCAGTCCCAAGACTTGGGATCCGAGTCCGACTAGACTACTTGCGCTTGACACCGCTAATGGGGTGTCAGTGTAACCAAATTAATAATAAAAGATGCACAAGAGTGCATGCGGTGCCGCACTGGCGGACGCCACTAACCACCCAGGCTTGGGTCAGGAAAGCGCTGTAAAAGCGCACGGCGCCACACTGGCAGTCACAGCAATTAGACGCTGTATGGTGTGTAACGTGCTGGTAGCTAAGTCGGGCGCTAGATAGCAATCACCCACCTTCCGCGAACAGTCATCCAATAGGGAGGGGATTTTAATGAACGACTTTCACTCACAACACACACATGTTTACAAATGTACACTAGCGCATGGCCGTGCGGTCATGCGCAGCTTATATAGCTGCAGCACATTCAGGACCTTCAGATAAAGGACCAATGGGAACCGCTGCAGCATCTGAGCATGTGACCCTCGATCTCTAATGGGAGATCTCACCCTGGGCATGCTCAGAAGGGAAAAAGCAGGACTTAGACCCCAAAAGCGTCTGCTCACCGCTGCCCAGCACTGGCTTCAATGGCAGAAGCAGGGAAAGCAGCAGTAATCCTAAGCACAGAGTGAGACTGAGCAAGATGCTGGGAACGACGTCTCTGCTGAGCAGACTCCACTGCAGCTGGAGAAGAATGGGAGACCGCAGCAGAGATGGTTCGAGATTCCCCCCTGTGTAGAGGTGGGAACTTGACACCTAACATTATCCCCCCTCCTAGGGCCCCCCCTGGACCTCGCTACGCTCAAAGGCAGCAATGAGCTGTGGAGTTTGAATGTGTTCAGCAGGCTCCCAGGACCTGTCCTCTGGGCCATAACCCTTCCAATCCACCAAATAGAATTTTTTGCCACGTACCACCTTGCACCCCAAAATAGCGTTCACCTCGTAATCGTCTGTAGACGAACCCGATGTCCCGACAGATGACTCGGAAAACCGGGACATGTATACGGGTTTCAAGAGGGACACATGAAAGGTGTCGGTGATACCCAAGCGTGGAGGAAGGGCCAGACGGTAGACCACAGGGTTAACCTGTTCGAGGACCTTGAAGGGACCCAAGTAGCGAGGTGCAAACTTAGTGGATTCTCTCACATCTCCTTGCTTGTTGCCCTCATTACTGCCAGCACGGGGATTTTCTTTATGATAGCTATAGGCATTCATGACTTTTGCCTCCATTCTTGTAACTGGTCAGCAGACCTGGTTCCCTTTGCTTCTTTACTATCTAGCCACTCTTGCATCAGTGAATATTTTTGATCTCTCTGGGTCATGCCATTCTTCAGTTACTGCCATAGCATGCTTATACCATAGCTGCTGGTTATACTTTTATAGACAATTGCCTTTTAGGTGGCCCCCCTTGCTGGTTTTTGTTCATTATTTTTCTATTTGCCCTGGGTTATCTATATGCGTTATTACAGTCATCTGATCTTATTTACCATTGTTCTATGATAGCTCTGGGGACGCCCTTATGCTATCAGGGTTTGTGGTCTGATCTTTTAACCTACAGCGTATACTCGGCTCACTTGGGTTTACATATATATTTATATAATTGTATTTTGCTGTGGGTTTCTGCTTTACATTATATAAGTGATTGGTGTGTTGTCTTTTTTGATCCTTATTGGATATGTTTTTAATGTTTTTACATTTTATATCTGCTGGTTCTCTAATAAAGTTGTATCTTATTATTCATATATATAGGTGTGCACGCATTTATGCAATGTCTCTCTTCTTTTTCATTTGGAACTTAGTGGACTCAACACGCAGCCTGATGTTACGAGCGGAGAGCCACAATAAGTCGCTAGGAACAAAGGTCGGAGCGGGGCGCCGATGAGCATCGGCGGAGGACCTCATTTTCTCCTTGGAGGCCCGAATGGCATCCTGAGTGTGGTCCCAAATGTTCCGTGCCTCCACAGCCCAGTCTGCCACCCTGGAATCGGCGGAAGACACAGGCATGGGCACAGGGACACGCGGATGCTGGCCGTAATTTAGGAGGAATGGAGTCTGACCGGTGGAGTCGGCTACGGCGTTGTTAAGCGCAAACTCTGCCCACGGTAGCAAGGATGCCCAGTCATCCTGCTTGGCAGAGACAAAATGTCGTAAATATGTGACCAAGGTCTGGTTGGCCCTCTCTACCAACCCATTCGTCTCGGGATGATATGCTGAAGAGAGATTCAACTCAATACTGAGTAGACGACAAAGCTCTCTCCAGAATCCGAGACTTGGGTAAGCCCACTACAAAGTCCATCTCGACCATCTCCCAGGGCCTGTCCGCCACAGGCAGAGGGTAAAGCAAACCAGCTGGCCGTTGCCGAGGGGACTTGTTCTTGGTGCAAGGGACACGCGCCCGAACATATTCTGCGACATCACGAGCCATATGCGGCCACACCAGTATGTCCTCGCCAGTAACTCGGATGTCCTTTTGGAACCAAAATGTCTACACACCCTGGACGAGTGTGCCCAAGAGAGACCTCTGGTCGCAAACTGGATGGTACAAAAGTCTTGCCCAGAGGCACAGTCTCTAGCGAAACCGGGGCCACAGTTCTCAAGCTCTCAGTGGGGACAATAAGCTGAAGCTCCTCTTCCTCCTCCACAGATGACACAATGGAGCGAGAGAGAGCGTCGGCCCGAATGTTCTTCTGCCCATAAAGAAAATGGAGGGTGAAATGAAACCGGGTGAAGAACAAAGACCATCTGGCCTGGCAAGAATTTAACCGCTGGGCTGTCTGCAGGTACACCAAGTTCTTGTGTTCAGTGAACACTTGGAAGGGAAAGTGAGCTCCCTCCAAGAGGTGTCTCCACTCTGAAAAAGCTAACTTCATGTCTAGCAACTCCCTGTCCCTGATGGAATAATTCCTCTCCGCTGGTGTGAAGGTCTTGGAGAAGAAGAAGCAAGGATGCTTCCGACCTTGAGCATCCTTTTGGAAAAGGACTGCACCAGCACCAATGGAAGAGGCATCCACCTCCATGACAAATGGCTTATCTACATCAGGGCGATGTAGGATGGGAGCGCTAGCGAAGTGTGACTAAATCGAGAGAAAGGCCTTGGAGACCTCCTCTGACCACAGCTTGAGATTTGCTCCCTTCTTGGTGAGGGCAACCAAGGGAGCTACCAAAGTTGAGAAGTGTGGGATGAACTGACGATAGTAGTTAATGAACCCCATAAAGCGCTGCACCGCTTTAAGTGAATGGGGTTCCTGCCAGTCCATCACAGCCTGTAGTTTGGCAGGATCCATAGCCGATCCCTGGGCGGAGATGATATAGCCCAGGAAAGGTAAGGACTCCTGCTCGAACATACACTTCTCCAACTTGGCATAGAGGGAGTTTGACCGTAGGAGGTCGCAGACTTTGCAAACATCTCCGGTGGGAGTCAATATCTGCATAGTAGATGAGAATATCATCCAGATAGACTACGACCGAGGTGGAGAGCATATCCCAGAAGATGTCGTTCACAAAGTCTTGGAAGACAGCTGGGGCATTACAGAGCCCGAAGGGCATCACCAGATATTCATAGCGCCCATCCCTTGTGTTAAAAGCCATCTTCCATTCATCCCCCTCACGGATGCGAATCAGGTTGTAAGCACCCCGCAGATCTAATTTAGTAAATACCCTTGCTCCCCGAAGCCTATCGAAGAGCTCAGATATCAAGGGCAAAGGATACTTATTCTTAACGGTGATGGCGATAAGACCCCTGTAGTCTATGCATGGACGCAATTTCCCATTCTTCTTCTGCACGAAGAAGAACCCAGCCCCAGCAGGTGACACTGACTTCCTAATGAATCCTCTTGCCAGATTTTCCTGGATGTACTGTGACATTGCCTCCGTCTCCGGGAGAGATAACGGATAGACTCAACCCCGGGGAGGCTCTGCACCAGGCAAGAGATCAATAAGACAGTCATAGGGGCGATGGGGCGGAAGGGTCTCTGCCGCCTTTTTGGAGAACACATCTGCATAAGACCAGTATTGCTTGGGGAGAGAGGAAAGATCTGCGGGTACCTCTGCAGTAGCAACCTGAACGCACTCCCTCTGACACCTACCCCCACAAGATTCACCCCATCCCAGAATTCTGCCTGAAGACCACTCGAGATGAGGAGAGTGGTATCGTAGCCAAGGTATTCCCAACAGGACCTCATCAATTCCCTCAGGAATGACGAGCAGAGATATAATCTCCTGATGGGATGGCGACATGGACAGAGTAAAAGGGATGGTCTGGTGTGTTATTTGTGAGGGCAGTGTCGACCCATTCACCACTCGTACCATTACTGGTTGAGCTAGCATAGCCAGGGGTATTGCGTGACGTTGGGCGAAGGCAGAAGACATAAAATTGCCCTCCGCCCCAGAATCCACGCAGAGCTCTACCGAGTGGGAGAATGAGCCTATAATAATTGTCCCTTTAAAGGACAATTTGGAGGCAAACGTCACCATGTCTAGTGTACCTCCACCCACTACCACTAGACGCTGACGTTTCCTCGACCGCTGGGGACATCTGGTGGCAAGATGTCCTGACTGCTGGCAAACATGACAGACCTTGAGTGCACAAGTGGTCCGGGACTTAGATCCCGCTTGTGACACTTCCATGGCCTCATGTGACTCAGGAACCAGGACCGGAGATTCCAGAGGTTTGGCGAAGGTAGGAGCCAGCTGAAACCTCTGCCTACACTGGGCTCATTCTAACCTCCGCTTGTTAAAACGGAGGTCAATACGAGTAGAGATAGTTATTAACTCCTCCAGTGTGGCAGGAATCTCCCTAGTGGCCAGAGCGTCCTTCACGTGATCAGCCAGCCCCTTCCAAAATATGGGGATAAGGGCTTTATCCGACCACTCCAGCTCAGAAGCTAAAGTGCGGAAGTGGGCAGCAAAATGGCTGACCAAGGACTCACCCTGAGTTAATGCCAGCAGTTGGAGCACAGTATCATGGGTGACTTGAGGTCCTAAAAAGACCTGTTTCAGAGTGCTCAGAAACAGCGGAGCACTCTGCACCACATGATCGCCACGCTCTCACAGCGGCGTAGCCAATTCCAACACCCTGTCCGACAAGAGAGAGACAATAAATCCCACCTTAGCCCACTCTGTGGGAAAATGTGCAGCCAGGAGCTCGAGGTGAATAGAGCACTGACTCACAAATCCCCTACAAGATTTGCTATCTCCAGAAAATTTTTCTGGCAGTGGGAGGCGAGATAATGTCGGAACAGGGGTGGCAGTGGACAAGGTTGCTGCAGCCACGCTAGCAGCCTGTACAGCAACTGCGGTAACATCCACAGCTGAGGTTGAGCTCTCGAGAGCCGCCAACCTACCCTCCAGCTGCTGGATATACCGCAAGGATTGCTGTATGTCCGTCATTACTAGCCAGACCCTGGCGCTAGTGTAATGTTAGGGGTAGCGGAACGCACCAAATAATAAGATAGATTAAGGTGCGTTCGCAGCCCAGGGTCCACCGTGCAGAGATGGAACCTGCTGCCAAGTAATGACGGACTATATAGCGGTACAATGTGAATATACACATGGGTTAACTTCACCCTGTGTGAAGGAAGCGAACCCTGTTAAGTCACAGGGCCGCGATACCGCACACAAGAGAGCAAGCAAGGAGTCACCAAGCTCAGTCCCAAGACTTGGGATCCGAGTCCGACTAGACTACTTGCGCTCGACACCGCTAATGGGGTGTCAGTGTAACCAAAGTAATAATAAAAGATGCATGAGAGTGAATGCGGTGCCGCACTGGCGGACGCCACTAACCACCCAGGCTTGGGTCAGGAAAGCGCTGTGAAAGCGCACGACGCCACACTGGCGGTCACAGCAATTAGACGCTGTATGGTGTGTAACGTGCTGGTAGCTAAGTCGGGTGCTAGATAGCAATCACCCACCTTCCGCGAACAGTCATCCAATAGGGAGGGGATTTTAATGAACGACTTTCACTCACAACACACACACGTTTACAAATGTACACTAGCGCATGGCCATGTGGTCATGCGCAGCTTATATAGCTGCAGCACGTTCAGGACCTTCAAATAAAGGACCAATGGGAACAGCTGCAGCATCTGAGCATGTGACCCTCGATCTCCAAAGGGAGATCTCACCCTGGGCATGCTCAGAAGGGAAAAAGCAGGACTTAGATCCCAAAAGCGTCTGCTCGCCGCTGCCCAGCACTGGCTTTAATGGCAGAAGCAGGCATAGCAGCAGTAATCCTAAGCACAGAGTGAGACTGAGCAAGATGCTGAGAACGACGTCTCCGCTGAGCAGACTCCACTGTGGCTGGAGAAGAATGGGAGACTGCAGCAGAGATGGTTTGAGATTCCCCCTGGCAGAGGTGGGAACTCAACACCTAACAGTCTCCCACTTGTGTTTTGGCAAACTCAAAACGAGCCTTACAATTTTTGCATGTAAGTAAAGGCGTTTTTCTACCCACCTCTATAAAGGCCACTTCTATGGAGTGTATGGCTTGTTTTGGTTGGATAGACAGATATTCTAGTCCCTGCTTTGAAACTCTGCAGCTCCTTCAGGGTTACCTTTAGTCTATGTGCTGCCTCTCTGATTAATGTGTTATTTGGCTGGGCTAAGAAATTTGGTGGGCTGTTCTCTCTTGCGGCTCTCTCTTGGCGGTTGTTTTGTGTTACCATGTTTTTTCCATTTGATGATAATGAATTTGATTGTGCTTCAGGGGATCATCAGAGATTGGGATATATTTATAACCCAAGCCTGATTTCAACATCTCAGCAAATTTATCCTTGACTTGTTTGGAGATCTCCTTGGTATTCATGGTGTTGTTTGGTTAGTGGTGCCTCTTGCTTAATGGTGCTGCATCCTCTGTGGCCTTTCAGAAAAGATGTGTATATACTGACAGACAATGTGTCACTTAAATTACACACAGGTGGACTTCCTTTCACTAATCATGTTATTTATGAAGGTAATTGCTTGCACAAAAAAATTACACTTGCCAATTTTAAGTAACTTGATCTAATACATTTAATTTATGCCTAGATTTTCTCACTTCACTAATTTAGACTATTTAGTGCTGATGCATCACACACAAATTGGATTGCAAAAATATTTAAGCAAATGTTGTAATGTAACAAAATAGGTAAAAAAAACAAGGGGGGGTGGGTGAATACTTTTGCAAGCCACTGTACTGGTTCAGGTACCACTGGAGTGGTTGCAGGTTCAGGTACCACCAGACCGATTTCAGGTTCAGGGACCACCAGAGCTGTTTCAGGTTCAGGCAATGCTGGAGCGGTTTCAGATTCTGGTATCGCCGGTGCAGTCCCAAGCTCAGGCACCGCTGGAGTGGCTTCAGATTCAAGTACTACAAAAGCAATTTCAGGCTCAAGTACAACCAGAGATGTTTCAGATACAAATACTGCTAGAATGGCTTCAGGCTCAGGTAACGCAAGAGTGGCTTCAGGTTCAGATATTGCTAGAGTGGTTTAAGGCTCAGGTACTACCAAAGCAGTTTCAGGTTCAGACTGTCTGGCTAATGAGAACAGGTTCTGGATTAGACAACACAGGTTTCAGGAACAGGTTCTGATTCAGAAAAAACAGGTTTCAGGATGGGTTCTGGTTGAGACATCTTGAGACTCACGGACAGGTGTGTGGCAACATACTAGTTGCACAAACTAAATAGGGAAGCTACAGAGGTTGCTCAGGCACTTCCCTACCAGGTGGGAACCTTATATACCTGATGCATCCTAACTATTAGCTGGGGGCATTTCCAAATGGTGCCTACTGCCTCTCAGGGAGCGTTTTTGCACTAGGCACACTGCTAGGAGACCTGCGCGGCATGCACAAGTCAGAGAAGCCGGAAGGAGGTAGGGGGACCACACAGGGACGCCAGCTTTGGTGCTACACCTATTGCTCTTATTCATTATCTTATTTATTTTATTTATTACTCTATACATGTGTTCGAACAACAATGAAAAAAGAAAAAAGCAAGGGGGCGGCACCGCTGCCAACATGAAACTGCAGACCACTGATAACAACAGGTGTGGCTTCAAAGCCGGTAAAACAACAAGAGTGAAGCTGCAGCTCCAGGACGGAAGAGAACCAGAAGGGTTTTAGTGATGGTGAGCATTTTGAGGGGAGAAGCAAGGAGCTCGGAGGGGAACTGTGATTGGGCACCCTCTGAGCTGAAGCGCAGGAACCGGGTATCGGGAACCCAAGGCTGTGTCGTACTCCAAGTCTCACAGTAGAACAGGAAGGACAGAGAATTGCAAGTTGTCTGTCCACACCCACAACTGAAGGTGCAGCAGTATACCGAGAGCCCGGGTCATGATAGAGACCATGTAAAAAGGCTTGCATTGCCCACCATACAGGTACTGTCCCAGGACAGGAGAGAGGACTTTGTAAGGGAGCCGCAGGCAGCAAGGACCTCACATAAGAGTGCAAGCAGGATGGCTTACAAACCGCACCTGGGAGAGGGATCCACCATTGCCTCCAGGCCGGCTGGACCACATCACCACCTGTTGCTGGTACCCTGGACTGTGGCTTACTACAACCAGTAAACCAGGTAAAGAGACTGTAATCCTGTGTCCTCTGTTTGTTCTGCACCACAACACTCTGGCCAAACACACCTGGAGCCAAGGGGACCCCGCTACACCTCTGGGAAGTGATACCATCTTTGCTGCAGCACCATCACCCCCAGAGGACCTCTTTAAGCAGTCACCTCTGACCGAGAACCACAGGTGGTGTCATAAACTTTTATTATTTTCACATCCCCTTTAAAGACTGTTCCTCTTTTACTTGGGTGCCCAGGGCCACAGACCGGGTTGCCGCCACTGTGACCTCCCATTTAACAACAACCAGACCCGGTACGAAGTACCCCTCAGCCCTGGTGGGCGACTCTTTATCACATTGTTATTTTTGATTGTTCTTGTTTAACATGTGTTCCACAGTGGTCCCATATTTCACCAAAAGACAGGGATCCTGTTATTGCTCAACATATTAATATTGAACATGATGCAATGTCATACATAGGTCCTCATTTATTTTGCTTTTCTTGCCCTTTTCCCTTTCTCTCCTTACCTGTTTTCCTTCCCTTGCCTGACATACAACAGTGAGTCTCTGATTCCCAGTCACAAGGGATGATACACAGTAGTCTTGAGGCTTCCAGTCATGTAGGATGTTGTGCACCACTTTCTTTGCACATCATCCCAGCGGGATGGAAATGGCCACTCTGTGATAAACCCATTGTAAGAGTTTGCATCTGGTTACTCAAATGACATGCCAGATGGATGTAATCATACATCCGCCACTGTGGTTTAACAATTCCAGTCCGGTGATCTTTGACGTCACAAAGAAGTTGTGTTCTTTAAAGCTGCATGAATCCATAGAGAGAGGTTACTAGATTGAACCTAATTGGCCACCACTATTTGAAAGGAATCTTTCAGTAGATTTTAGCTGTATAATCTGAGGACAGCATGAGATTGGGATTGAAACACTGAATTCAACAATGTGCCACTTATCAAGCTGTGTGCTGTTGTTTACTTTCTATGAAGGTTTTTTATCACTATGACATTATAAATGCTGTGACTAGCTGGCACATGAGCAGTCATCCAACCACACCCACTCTTGTGATAAGCAGCTCACTGTCAATAGACTATATACATTGAGAGCCTGGTGTCGGCGGAGCTAGCTTTCTCAGCTCTGCTTCATGCTGCATCTAAAAACTTTGATTGTTTCAAAACTGCTGCACTCAGTAAAATAAATGATACATCATTGGATTCAGAGTCTCTTTTCCTACATCACATTGTTCTCAAATTGAGGTAGCAAAATCCTGCTGACATATTCTCTTTAGAGGGTAACTGTGCATTCAATTAACTATTCAGGATAATGTGTCTGGTGTGTCATCCAAGTGCCGTCTGATGAGCTCCAGCACACATACACCTGAATGGGCACATGCCATCAGGTTTGCACTGCAAGTCAGAGCATGCAGAGATTTAAAAAAAAACACTGATTAGCACTGCCCCATGTGCTAAAACATTGGGTAGCACTCATTGGATGCAGGCTCGGACTGGCCCTCCGGGGAACCGGAGGATCCTCCGGTTGGCCCTGGCACTGACACCTGCTGGCAGGGCCTCCCCCGCTCCAGGGCCCCTCCCGCCGCCGCCCGCCCGCCCGCCTTGAATACTCACCCTGCTCCAGCGATGGTCTCGGCGTCTGCACTGCAGCTCGTCCTGAACGAGCGGTCACGTGACACCGCTCATTAAGATCATGAATATGCGCATATTCATGATCTTAATGAACGGTGTCACATGACCGCTCAAGCAGGAAGAAGGTGCTGCACCGGCGCCGCCTGGAGTCGGGACAGAGCGCGAGCGATGTCGGCACGGCCGTGCAGTGGGACAGGTGAGTATGAGAGACGGGGGGGATGAAGGAGGACATAAGCCGGCGTGCCGAGCAGGAGCAGGAGCGGGTGCGGAGAGATAAGCCTGCATACAGGGGGGAATATAAGCCATGCAGGGGGGAATATAAGCCATGCAGGGGGGAATATAAGCCATGCATACAGGGGGGGATATGAGCCATGCAGGGGGGAATATAAGCCATGCATACAGGGGGGAATATAAGCCATGCATACAGGGGGGAATATGAGCCATGCATACGGGGGGGGGGGGGAATATGAGCCATGCAGGGGGGAATATAAGCCATGCATACAGGGGGGGGCAATATGAGCCATGCAGGGGGGAATATGAGCCATTCATACGGGGGGTGGGGGAATATGAGCCATGCATACAGGGGGGAATATAAGCCATGCATACAGGGGGGAATATAAGCCATGCATACAGGGGGGAATATAAGCCATGCATACAGGGGGGAATATGAGCCATGCATACGGGGGGTGGGGGAATATGAGCCATGCATACAGGGGGGAATATGAGCCATGCATACAGGGGGGAATATAAGCCATGCATACAGGGGGGAATATGAGCCATGCATACGGGGGGTGGGGGAATATGAGCCATGCATACAGGGGGGAATATGAGCCATGCATACAGGGGGGAATATAAGCCATGCATACAGGGGGGAATATAAGCCATGCATACGGGGGGGGGGGGGGGGAATATAAGCCATGCAGGGGAGAATATAAGCCATGCATACAGGGGGGAATATAAGCCATGCATACAGGGGGGAATATAAGCCATGCATACGGGGGGGGGGGGAATATAAGCCATGCAGGGGAGAATATAAGCCATGCATACAGGGGGGAATATGAGCCATGCATACGGGGGGGGGGGGGGAATATGAGCCATGCATACAGGGGGGAATATGAGCCATGCATACAGGGGGGAATATAAGCCATGCATACAGGGGGGAATATGAGCCATGCATACGGGGGGGGGGGGGGGGGGATATGAGCCATGCAGGGGGGAATATAAGCCATGCAGGGGAGAATATAAGCCATGCATACAGGGGGGAATATAAGCCATGCATACAGTGGGGAATATAAGCCATGCATACGGGGGGGGAATATGAGCCATGCAGGGGGGAATATAAGCCATGCAGGGGGGAATATAAGCCATGCATACAGGGGGGGGGGGATATGAGCCATGCAGGGGGGAATATAAGCCATGCATACAGGGGGGAATATAAGCCATGCATACAGGGGGGAATATAAGCCATGCATACAGAGGGGAATATAAGCCATGCATACAGGGGGAATATAAGCCATGCATACAGGGGGGAATGTAAGCCATGCATACAGGGGGGAATATGAGCCATGCATACAGGGGGAATATAAGCCATGCATACAGGGGGGGGGGAATATGAGCCATGCAGGGGGGAATATAAGCCATGCATACAGGGGGGGGGATATGAGCCATGCAGGGGGGAATATAAGCCATGCATACAGGGGGGAATATAAGCCATGCATACAGGGGGGAATATAAGCCATGCATACAGGGGGAATATAAGCCATGCATACAGGGGGGAATATAAGCCATGCATACAGGGGGGAATGTAAGCCATGCATACAGGGGGGAATGTAAGCCATGCATACAGGGGGGAATATAAGCCATGCATACAGGGGGGAATATAAGCCATGCATACGGGGGGGGAATATAAGCCATGCATACAGTGGGGAATATAAGCCATGCATACGGGGGGGGAATATGAGCCATGCAGGGGGGAATATAAGCCATGCAGGGGGGAATATAAGCCATGCATACAGGGGGGGGGGATATGAGCCATGCAGGGGGGAATATAAGCCATGCATACAGGGGGGAATATAAGCCATGCATACAGGGGGGAATATAAGCCATGCATACAGAGGGGAATATAAGCCATGCATACAGGGGGAATATAAGCCATGCATACAGGGGGGAATGTAAGCCATGCATACAGGGGGGAATATGAGCCATGCATACAGGGGGAATATAAGCCATGCATACAGGGGGGGGGGAATATGAGCCATGCAGGGGGGAATATAAGCCATGCATACAGGGGGGGGCAATATGAGCCATGCAGGGGGGAATATGAGCCATTCATACGGGGGGGGGGGGAATATGAGCCATGCAGGGGGGAATATAAGCCATGCATACAGGGGGGGGGGGAATATGAGCCATGCATACAGGGGCAGACTATGAGCCATGCATACAGGGGGGAATATGAGCCATGCATACAAGGGCGGACTATGAGCCATGCATACAGGGGCGGAATATGAGCCATTCATACAGGGGGGGAATATGAGCCATGCATACATGGGGAGATATGAGTCATGCATACAGGAGGGGGTAATATGAGCTATGTATATGGGATAGGAGGGAGATGAGCCATGCATACAGGAGGGGGGTCATTATACAGTATTGAGCATCATGTGTGGCCGTTATACAGTATGGAGCATCATGTGTGGCCAATGGACATTATACAGTATTGAGCATTATGTGGGATCATTATACAGTATGGAGCAATGTGTGGCCATTATACAGTATGGAGCAATGTGTGGCCATTATACAGTATGGAGCATCATGTGTGGCCATTATACAGTATGGAGCATCATGTGTGGCCATTATACACTATGGAGCATCATGTGTGGCCATTATACAGTATGCAGCATCATGTGTGGCCGTTATACAGTATTGAGCATCATGTGTGGCCATTATACAGTATGGAGCACTGTGTGGCCATATTTTTGTTTGCTTATAATTATTGTTTATGAAACAGTGTGATCAGCAGTGCTAAATGGCTGCGGTTGGGACGTGGATATGGGTGTGACTAGTTGTGAAATGGGTCTGGTCAGAGGCTTAGCCTAAAATTTGCCGCGGCGCACTAAGCGCGCCTCAAACTTTATATCTCCTTCCCTTCTTCAAAAGTTGGGAGGTATGGTACCACATTTGCCAGATCACGGCAAGTGCCGCAAATCCCATAGGGAATGAATGAGGCCGAACGCAGTGTTGCCGTAAGTGATCCGTTACGCGGCAGATGCAGAAACACTGCCCGATCTGCTGCAAAAAGGCGACTTTCACATCAGCAATTCTTGCCAAAGTCACTGGCGATAGTGTCATACTCACCAAAGGGGGAGGCAGCACTAAAAGTGCCTAGGGCAGCAGAAACTCTAAATACGGCCCTGGGGGGCTACATTATATTCTGTGAGGGGGCTACCCCAACCCTTGTTACATTATTAAGATGTGAACTACCTTATATTATACCCTGATATTAGCGCTTTTTACCACATAATTGGTGGTCTTGTATCTATTTCTATGTAGCTACATAGTGGGCCCCAGGAGTGATTTTCTCTGGTGGGCCCAAGGTGCTCCAGTCCGACGCTGATTGGATGTATGTGCTCCTGTAAGCAAGCCCTTAAAATAATAAAAGAAACAGAATCTTAGCTGATGTTATGTCATAATCATAACAAATGTTTTTTCTTATTCAACTATAGTTTCATAGAATTTCCCACCACTCTCCGGTAACTAAAAAGTAATAGCTGAAAGAGCATTTAAGCCGAAAGTTAATTGTGCATGAACATTCCCAGGAACACACGTTTTATGATAACCTTGCAGTATAAACAGGTTGCCGACCACTCGAAGAAAAAAGCAAGACACTCACTCATTGAGTGAAATGATCTTTATATTTCAGAAAAGATCATCATTCTCGGCAGTGCATGGTCCTATGTAAACAGGACTCACTATGGTGAGAACAAATTATTACAGATCTTTCAGTGCGCACTGAGAGTGTAAACAGGCAATTAAACAACACCGATCAACAACTTGAAAGGCATTTAGTGGTGCTACTAGATAGATATACGAGCACTAGTGATGGTTGAGCACTAAAATACTCGGGTGCGAGGTGCTCGGGTCGAACAAATTAGAAAACTCAGGTACTCAACCCGAACAACGAGCCCAATGTAAGTCTATGGGAGACAGGAGTATTTTTACCGCAATCCCCCCCAGGGGTCCTTTTAAGGTCTAAAAACGTCTGAAAATGATGGAAACACTGCTCAAATGACACAGGGACATCATGGGGATCGCCCCTGGAAGCATTCCTGACTCCTAGGTCACAGCTGTAAGCAATGTTGTCAGAGTTTCACAACATTTATATAGGTGCACCAAAAAACATGCAAAACCCGTAAGCAAAATGGATTTTGCTGGGAAATATGTTAAGGTACATTCTTTCCAGGGTAATGACTTGTATATAAGGCAAAATAATGAACCCCAGACAAAAATGTTCCTCCACCACTTGGGCTATGTTCACACATTTTTGATGCGTTTTTCAACTTTAACATTGCTTTTAACCAAAACAAATGCATTCACTGGGGAATGTCATGGTAACATTTATCAACCCTTGCTGGCCATGTGGCGTGTGACACATAAGGAGACACATCTTGTTTCATTTATGAAGGATGGACTTTTAAAGTCACAAAGCCTATTTTTAGAGGGGCATCAGGCAGCATTATTATTCTTAAAGGGCCATTATTAAACAGTGGGTCTCCTATGCTTTTATTGCCTATGCAGTGAGTGGCTGGCCTGCCAAGAATTACGACGCACCCCAATACCCCTTTCACGAGAGGTACAGGAGGGCTTCCTGAAAAAATGTTGCATTGAATGCAAGGCTTGCCCTGCTATCAAGTCATATGCACCCCAATAAGCCTTTGAACCCAGGTACTGGATGGCCACTTCCCATTCTTCAGTTGGTTCTGCCATACTGTTTCCTTATGCATTGAATGCAAGGGCTGCCTTGACCCAAATTTGCATGCACCCCAATGCCCCTTTGGAAGAAACATGGAAGAGGGCCTCATAAAAAATGTCCCTTTACAAAGGAGCGGGTCTCCTAGACTCGTTTTGCCCATACACTAAGTGCATGGGCTGAGAAATATTTCCCCATTTGGGGAACATTTTTTACAAATATTTTATGGGGATCATAGACACCCTTGCCAAAAAATTAACTGGCTGTAGCAGAACGGAACACGTTAACCATGGTGATCTAGTGGCGGAGAATGCTGAGACGTTGAGGAAGGCCTCATTAAAAACTAGGCCCAATTTAAAGTAGTGGGTCTCCTAGACTTGTAATGCCCATACCCTAAGTGCATGGGCTGTCAAACATTTCCCCATGGGGGGCACATTTAAAAACATTTTTTATTAGGATCATAGACACCCTTGCCAAAAAATTGGTTGGCTCTAGCAGCATGGAACACTTTAACCCTGGTGATCTAGTGGCGGAGAATAATGAGACATTGAGGAAGGCCTCATTAAAAACTAGGCCCAATTTAAAGGAGTGTGTCTCCTAGACTTGTAATGCCCGTACACTAAGTGCATGGGCTAACAAACATTTCCCCATGGAGGGTGCATTTTTTAAAAATATTTTATGGGGATCATAGACAAGCTTGCCAAAAAATTTACTGGCTGTAGCAGCATAGAACACATTCACCCTGGTGTTGTACTGGCAGAGAAGGATGCAATGTGGAGGAAGGCCTCATTAAAAACTATGCTCAATTTAAAGGAGCGGGTCTCCTAGACTTTTAATGCCCATACACTAAGCTTATGGGCTGACAAGCATTTCCCCATGGGGGAGTAAAAATTTTTTGGTTCAAATTAGTAACAAGCTTCATGAAAACACCCTTGCACAAAAAATTAATGACTTTTGCATCATGGAATACGTTCACCCTGGTGTTCTAGTGGTTGTGAATGATGAGAATAAGGATCACGAGGAGGATAACATCAGACAGACCAAATCAGGAAGCGTATACCCATGTGTGGTTGTGAAGAGGTGCATGAAAATACACCTCCACAAAAAAGACAATGTATTTGAGGTTATGTTTCACTGTTTTCATTCGGTGGTGTACAGAAGTCTTGCCCAATCCAGCCCTTGTTCAACCTGAGCGAGACGCTGGGACCGACGTCTCCGCTGAGCAGGCTGCACTGCTGCATGAGAAGAATGGGAGACCGCAGCAGAGATGGCCTGAGATTTCCCCTGTGCAGAGGCGGGATCTCGACCCCTAACATCTTCTTTGTCTGGCAGGGCACCGCCGCCGACCTTGAGCAATTCATATCATCCCTGAACAATAACGATCTGAATATACGTCTTACCCCGGTGTGGGATTTGGAGAAAATTGATTTTCTTGATGTCACAATTCGTAAGGATAGATCTGGCCTAATTCAGACTGACATCTTCCGTAAACAAACGGCTACTAACACCTTACTCCTTGCCTCTTCCTGCCATCCAATTTTGAAGCCCGGGTGGAGGAATTGAAACAACGGTTTTTATTGAGGGGGTATAGCGGTCGGAATGTGAAGAAAGCATATCATCATGCAAAATACTCCGACCGTAATAATCTACTATATAATAAAACATCTAGGAAATCTAACGGTAATAATATGGTAAGATTTGGAACCTCCTATAACCCCCAACATGAGAAGTTACGTGCAGCTATAAGGAGTGCTTGACCTATCCTGAATGGGGATCCAATTACGTCATGGCCAAAAGTATTGACACCCCTGCAATTCTGTCAGATAATACTAATTTTCTTCCTGAAAATGATTGCAAACACAAATTCTTTGTTATTATTATCTTCACTTAATTTGTCTTAAATGAAAAAACACAAAAAGAATTGTCCTAAAGCCAAATTGGATATAATTCCACACCAAACATAGAAAAGGGGGCGGACAAAAGTATTGGCACTGTTCAAAAAATCATGTGATGCTTCTCTAATTTGTGTAATTAACAGCACCTGTAACTTACCTGTGGCACCTAACAGGTGTTGGCAATAACTAAATCACACTTGCAGCCAGTTGACATGGATTAAAGTTGATTCAACCTCTGTCCTGTGTCCTTGTGTGTACCACATTGCGCATGGATAAAAGAAAGAAGACCAAAGAACTGTCTGAGGACTTGAGAAACCAAATTGCAAGGAAGCATGAGCAATCCCAAGGCTACAAGTCCATCTCCAAAGACTTGAATGTTCCTGTGTCTACCGTGCGCAGTGTCATCAAGAAGTTTAAAGCCCATGGCACTGTGGCTAACCTCCCTAGATGTGGATGGAAAAGAAAAATTGACAAGAGATTTCAATGCAAGATTGTGCAGATGTTGGATAAAGAACCTCGACTAACATCCAAACAAGTTCAAGCTGCCCTGCAGTCCAAGGGTACAACTGTGTCAACCCCTACTATCCATCGGCATCTGAATGAAAAGGGACTGTATGGTAGGAGACCCAGGAAGACCCCACTTCTTACCCCGAGACATAAAAAAGCCAGGCTGGAGTTTGCCAAAACTTACCTGAAAAAGCCTAAAATGTTTTGGAAGAATGTTCTCTGGTCAGATGAGACAAAAGTGCTTTTAGGGCAAAGGCATCAACATAGAGTTTACAGGAGAAAAAAAGAGGCATTCAAAGAAAAGAACATGGTTCCTACAGTCAAACATGGCAGAGGTTTCCTGATGTTTTGGGGTTGCTTTGCTGCCTCTGGCACTGGACTGCTTGACCGTGTGCATGGCATTATGAAGTCTGAAGACTACCAACAAATTTTGCAGCATAATGTAGGGCCCAGTGTGAGAAAGCTGGGTCTCCTTCAGAGGTCATGGGTATTCCAGCAGGACAATGACCCAAAACACACTTCAAAAAGCTCTAGAAAATGGTTTGAGAGAAAGCACTGGAGACTTCTAAGGTGGCCAGCAATGAGTCCAGACCTGAATCTCATAGAACACCAGTGGAGAGATCTAAAAATGGCAGTTTGGAGAAGGCACCCTTCAAATATCAGGGACCTGGAGCAGTTTGCCAAAGAAGAATGGTCCAAAATTCCAGCAGAGCATTGTAAGAAACTCATTGATGGTTACCGGAAGCGGTTGGTCGCAGTTATTTTGGCTAAAGGTTGTGCAACCAAGTATTAGGCTGAGGGTGCCAATACTTTTGTCTGGCCCATTTTTGGAGTTTTGTGTGAAATGATCAATGTTTTGCTTTTTGCTTCATTCTCTTTTTTGTTTTTTCATTTAAGACAAATTAAATGAAGATAATAATACCAAATAATTTGTGTTTGCAATCATTTTCAGGAAGAAACTGAGTATTATCTGACAGATTTGCAGGGGTGTCAATACTTTTGGCCATGACTGTATGAAAATATTCCTCCCGGACAATCCTCCGATTGCATTCAGACGGGCTAAAAATTTAAGAGACCGACTAACGTGTAGTAATTGTACTGGTCAGTCTGTGCCTACATTTCTGGATGAGATGCAGCCGGGGGTGGTTGTTTTCCGTGCAGTCGGTGCGTCGCCTGCCCCAATATTGAGAAATGTTCCTCTTTCTCCACCTCAGATGGCACCAAACAATTTGTTATCACACAGCGTATATCATGTATCTCCCGATACGTGATATTGTATGCCACTTGTCCGTGTGGTCTTATCTATGTTGGGTTGACCACTCAGCAACTTAAGGTTCGCGTCCGCGAACATATATTGGGGATACAGGCGGCGGCCTCCTGCACGGATATAGCCACCCACAAAACGTTACCGCAACATTTTAGAGAATTCCATCATTGTGATAGTGCACTATTGGGGGTACACGGGATTGATCTTTTGCATATCAATATTAGAGGGGGTAACCTCTCTAAACGTCTGGCGCAATTAGAGACCAGGTGGATCTGGACGTTGCGGACAATCCATCCGAATGGATTGAACGAAAATATTTCATTTGCCCCCTTCCTGTGAATTCATATGCTGGGTATCATGGTGGAAATAACTTGAGGCATGTACATTGTTTTTATACTTTTTATTCATTTTGTTTGTTCTTATTTAGGTATTGGTATGTTCTGTGTTGACCACACTGGAAAATAGAAGACCTGTTTGAATAATGAAGTATTGCTGGGATAAACTTATAAACTGTGTTGTCTACTTTGCCTCTATTTGTTTATTCCTTAATGGGATTATTTCTTTCAGTACCACCCCGTGTTTTAGGAGGTCCACTCTGCTTTGCTGGATTCAGAATGAAGAACGCTGGCTGGAATTGCTTGGCTGCATGGGCACATAAAAAAGATCACTGCTTCTCCACGTATTTCCAGTGTGACAACACTTTACTCATAGGACACAGAATATATCACACAGATACACAGGGCAGGCCAAGAGAAAAGCGACAGGCCAGACATACTTTAAAATAGCCGCAGGTATCCGGAGCCTGCCGATATTTACTGTGGGAATTACAAAGGTGGGGAGCGGACAAAAGGGGAATATCATGTCCCCTCTGCCCTGGGGCGCAGCCTGTGGGCTGATGCAATAGGGACATGCATCGCACATGGAACCTATTATCTATAATATAACGCTGGGAGCGTCACTCTGTCCGAAGCCTTTATAGACTGCGCAGGCGCAATGCTCCTAGCGTTACATTACAGAGTGTCAGGAAAAAAAATGGCGCCGGAGGGCACTGAGTGTCGGGAGCAGGGGGTCGGGAGCAGGGGGACACCGTGCACATATTTGCGCCCTGATTATGCTGTGGCACTTCATGCCACAGCAATTTGTTACTTACGCCATTCCTTTCCGCCGGCATTTTCTTCGTCCTCCTGCTGCCGGAATTTGCGCCTGCGCAGTCCGCGCTTTCCGGTGCCATTTTCTTGAACACACACTGCAGTGTGTCTTCAAGAAAATGGCGCCGGAAAGTGCGGACTGCACAGGCGCCGATCCCGGCAGCAGGAGGACGAAGAAAATGGCAGCAGAAAGGAATCAGGTGGCGCAAGTAACAAATTGCTGTGGCACTTCATACCACAGCTATTTGTTACTTACGCCACCTGATTCCTTTCCGCCGCCATTTTCTTGGTCCTGCTCCCGGAATCGGCGCCATGAATTTCTCCCTGATCCTGCAATCAGCGCATGCGCAGTCCGTGCTTTCCGGCGCCATTTTGTTGGAAACCTCAGTGTGTCTTCAAGAAAATGGCGCCGGAAAGCGCAGACTGCGCAGGTGCCGATTCCTGCAGTGTGTCTTCAAGAAAATGGCGCCGGAAAGTGCAGACTGCGCAGGCGCCGATTCCTGCATTTTGTCTTCAAGAAAATGGTGCCGGAAAGTGTGGACTGCGCAGGCGCCGATCCCAGCAGCAGGAGGACCAAGAAAATGGCGGTGGAAAGGAATCAGGTAGCGTGTGCACAGGATCCGCACATGGCGCCGATCCCGGCAGCAGGAGGACCAAGAAAATGGCGGCGGAAAGGAATCAGGTAGCGTGTGCACAGGATCCGCACATGACAGGATGGGGATGCAGGATGGAGCAGCACATAACAGGATGGGGGCGCAGGATGGAGCAGCACATGACAGGATGGGGGTGCAGGATGGAGCAGCACATGACAGGATGGGGACGCAGGATGGAGCAGCTCATGACAGGATGGGGACGCAGGATGGGGCAGCTCATGGCAAGATGGGGATGCAGGATGGAACAGCACATGACAGGATGGGGCGCAGGATGAAGCAGCTCATGACAAGATGGGGACGCAGGATGGAGCAGCACATACCAGGATGGAGACCATATACAAATATAAATGCTCGCCACCCGGGCCTAGAACGTGTTCAATAGCTAGTACATACATATAACTGCACAACATATTCTGGGTGCTGAGTGGTTCCGTAACACATAACATGGCTCCCCTTTTCAGTGACGCAATCGGCATACACAGTCTGATCCTTAATGGATCGGTTTGGGGATGACCGAAGTCTATGGGGTTGGTACAAGTTTCGTTTGTCGACTTAGTCCATCGGCATTACCGTTTTTTTTGCCGGGTCTGCAGTGGATGGTGGAGTCCAGAGGTTGTAGGGGTAATCTCCACCGCAGCAATCTGGCGTTGTCTCCGGAGACTCGATTAAGCCAGACTAGGGGATTATGGTCCGTTAGGAGGGAAAATTGTCATCCATACAAATATGGTTGCAACTTTTTCTTGCATTAGGGACATGCATCTCACATGGAACCTATTATACATAAAGTAAATATAACTGCACAACATATTCTGGGTGCTGAGTGGTTCCGTAACACGTAACATTGTTGTTTCTTTTATTCTTTTTGGGTAGTTTATTATTGGTGTTGTTAGGATATGTATTATTTGTTATATTGTTTATTTGTTGTTTTTTGCATGTATGTGTATATGTATATATATGTGGATCTGGGCAAGTATTCAATTGTACATGTGTAACCCATGGGTTATGAATCTTTATAGTAATGTTTGGTTTCTTGTAGTTCCTATGGTGTACGCGATAATCATGTACACTGTAGCTCTGAGCTAGGTGGTTATATGTTAATTTCCCCCCTTGGTTTGGGGTATATACACTATATAAACTATTAATATCTATGCGATGTATGTACATGGGTCATGCATTATACGTATGTGTATATATAGTCCATGTGTCCATGTGTATTTCTACATATATATATATATATATATATATATATATATATATATATATACTGTATATATATGAATTGTGTTGTTCGTTTTTATGCTATTTCTGGATATGGGTATTGGTGTTCAGTGATTTATTACTGTTCATTTTCACATGCATGTGTATATATATTCAAATTGGTATTTGGTAATTATTTCCGTATTAATGGTTGTATGTATATCCTGACTTATGGTAGTTTTGCTTTTTGCCATAGAGATTGTTTGTTTCCTCTTGTTGCCCACTTCTTTGCCCATTTTATCTATGGCAGTTTGTTGTTCACCTTACTGCGCATGCGCTCTATCCGTGGTCCTTCTATGTCGGCGTCTCCGCTGCTTCCTGGTGCAGGATCACGTGGGGCCCGCGTTTTTCCTGCTCCGGCGGGCAGCAGTGATGTTGTGGTTGGCATTACCTGCCGGCGGCGCATTGCATAGGCGAATAATACTTCCGGCATGGTTGTATGAATAGACGCTTTACAGCATCTGTTCTCCATGTCCCCTGAGGAAGGAGCTGTTCAGTGCTCTGAAACGCGCGTCGGGGTGGCCTTTGGGCCCTCCACTACTACACACACCAGGTATCGTATTACTTTTCTGGTCTTACTGGCTTGACAAATGATTGACAATGATTGTCAGTGAGTGATATACACTGTTTATATATACATAATTCTCTATATTTATAGCTTGTCAGCCAACATATATTGATCTGTGGTGTGTCTATGTAGTGTGGGTCTCCTATGGCCCTGGCTTGTTTTTTGTACTGCCATATAGTGCTTCACTTCCCCCACTTCAGCCACCGTATCTGGTTCTAGGAATTGTTTTTAACTATATATTCAATAAAGTGATATGTTTTATGGGATTCTTTGACTGCATTTGTGTGGTGATTAGGATATCAGCACTGCTGTGTATAGCAGAAACCAAGATCTCCAAAAACACTAGCCATGGGTCAGCATTCACGGAAAGGTGGTAATAATTGGCACGGATGTCATCAGCGGAACCTCTACTGTCATGGGCACCCCAAGATCACATCTCACGACTGTTAAATGCACATGATGACTAGTGTTGAGCGATACCGTCCGATACTTGAAAGTATCGGTATCGGATAGTATCGGCCGATATCCGAAAAATATCGGATATCGCCGATACCGATATCCGATACCAATACAAATCAATGGGACATCAAGTATCGGAAGGTATTCTCATGGTTCCCAGGGTCTGAAGGAGAGGAAACTCTCCTTCAGGCCCTGGGATCCATAGGGAGGTGTAAAATAAAGAATAAAAATAAAAAATATTGATATATTTACCTCTCCGGCGGCCCCTGAACTCAGCGCGCGTAACCGGCAGGCTTCCTTGTTCAAAATCAGCGCTTTTAGGACCTGAGAATCACGTCCCGGCTTCTGATTGGTCGCGGGCCGCCCATGTGACCGCCACGCGACCAATCACAAGCCGCGACGTCACCGCAAGCTATTAGCGCGCTCATTTTTGAAAAATGAGCGCGTTAATGACTTTCAAAGACGTAGCGGCTTGTGATTGGTCGCGGCCACGCGACCAATCACAAGCCGCGACGTCACCGCAAGCTATTAGTGCGCTCATTTTTGAAAAATGAGCGCGTTAATGACTTTCAAAGACGTAGCGGCTTGTGATTGGTCGCGGCCACGCGACCAATCACAAGCCGCGACGTCACCGCAAGCTATTAGCGCGCTCATTTTTGAAAAATGAGCGCGTTAATGACTTTCAAAGACGTAGCGGCTTGTGATTGGTCGCGGCCACGCGACCAATCACAAGCCGCGACGTCACCGCAAGCTATTAGCGCGCTCATTTTTGAAAACTAAGCGCGTTAATGACTTTCAAAGACGTAGCGGCTTGTGATTGGTCGCGGCCACGCGACCAATCACAAGCCGCGACGTCACCGCAAGCTATTAACGCGCTCATTTTTAAAAATGAGCGCGTTAATGGCTTTGAAAGACATAGCGGCTTGTGATTGGTCGCGTGGCCGCGACCAATCACAAGCCGCGACGTCACCGCAAGCTATTAACGCGCTCATTTTTAAAAATGAGCGCGTTAATGGCTTTGAAAGACGTAGCGGGTTGTGATTGGTCGCGGCCACGCGACCAATCACAAGCCGCGACGTCACCGCAAGCTATTAACGCGCTCATTTTTAAAAATGAGCGCGTTAATGGCTTTGAAAGACATAGCGGCTTGTGATTGGTCGCGTGGCCGCGACCAATCACAAGCCGCGACGTCACCGCAAGCTATTAACGCGCTCATTTTTAAAAATGAGCGCGTTAATGGCTTTGAAAGACGTAGCGGGTTGTGATTGGTTGCGGCCACGCGACCAATCACAAGCCGCTATGTCTTTCAAAGCCATTAACGCGCTCATTTTTAAAAATGAGCGCGTTAATAGCTTGCGGTGACGTCGCGGCTTGTGATTGGTCGCGTGGCGGTCACATGGGCGGCCCGCGACCAATCAGAAGCCGGGACGTGATTCTCAGGTCCTAAAAGCGCTGATTTTGAACAACGAAGCCTGCCGGTTACCCGCGGACTCACCAGGGGCCGCCGGAGAGGTAAATATATCAATATTTTTTATTTTAATTCTTTATTTTACACATCTCTATGTATCCGATACCGATACCCGATACCACAAAAGTATCGGATCTCGGTATCGGAATTCCGATACCGCAAGTATCGGCCGATACCCGATACTTGCGGTATCGGAATGCTCAACACTAATGATGACTGATTAAATCAGCTATAACGTGTCAGAAGAGATGCAGGCTTAATGTTCAAGCCTGCAGCAAAGGCAGGGACATGACATATGACGTAAATGTACGTCATATGTCATGAAGGAGTTGAACAATTCGCACTTATTTGTTTATGCTATTTTGATGGTTACTTTGAACTAATAGTTTTAATCTACATATAACTACTTTTGGTAGGCTACCTAACAGAAAAGACTGTATGTTGTATGTAATGATTTTCAGAAGCTTTAGAAGTGTAGTTAGGTTAATTTATCTTGGACACAACATGAAGATATGACTTGAACATCCCAAGATTTTTTCCCTAGCATATATTTTCAAAAGTTTATTGCTTTATGAAGGCCAAATTTACCATTCCTGGAGTGTAGTGTCAGCTGTTTTCCTTTTAAGTAATGCTGTTTGTACAGCTGCAGCACAATCATTTCTTTTTATTTTACATGAAACTATCTCAGCACTATCAGTAACCGAAGAAATAATAAGAAACAACAAGAACAAAGATGCTTGGAATCTGGAATAATGCTTAAAAGATTTCCTACACTTCTGTTTATTTTTACATTTTATGAGGTCCGAAAAATCTTAATATTGATAATTTGATGTCATGAACAAGTCAGCTATTTACTTTCATGTTGTGTTGATGTTGGAGTAGTTTAGTAAATGATCACTTAAAGGGAATATGTCAGAATCCTGCGAGAGCCACCTGATTCCTGGTATGTTGAGATATTGTCCCCATTATATCCCGTCTTGCATAATCGCCATCAGTTTGACTGATGTCTCTTTGCAAAGAAGCTGAATAGTCAACAATCAAGAACACAGGGTTGGTGCTAGGCTAGGAATACAGTAAAACATTGAAGCACTAGGCGGGAAACGAGCGGCCCTCCTGAGCTCTATCACCTTCATTTGCATAAAGATTTATAGCTAATGTTCTGAGATATTGAATGAACATAGATTTGCATCCAGTAAAGGATATTTGAATTTGCCTTTTTGTACTCTTCTCGGCAATGTAATTATTTTGGTGACCCTAAAACCCCATAGAAGGTTCTCTTTAAAGCCCTCAGGAAAAGGAATCACTATTTTTATTTTCTTAGAGGATATCCTTATTGATGTATGCAAAAAAAGCTAACATAGATAAATGTCATGCATACAGTTTGTGTATTATAGAATGGTTGTCGGCTGAATTCTGCTAATTGCCAGTGGCACGGCAAAAACAGAATGCAAAGGCAATAAGCCTTTTAATTTCCTTTGTTTTCCTATAGAGATTGAAATAATGGTCAATATAGCCCTATGTACTAGTGCCTGTTATGTGTGCATGTGTGCGTGTGCGCATATATAGAGCCAGGAAGGCTATAAGTGAAAAGTTCCATCGTTTTTGGGTAGTTGTTGAAAATTAGAAGCCTGAGAATTTTTTATTCACTCCGGCCATAAACTGAGTCTTAGAAACCTCTAAGCCAGATTTGGAACTACTCTCATAGTTTATATATATTACTCATATTGCTCCCTTCAGGAGTTTTAGAATCATCAAAATAATTACATTGCTAAGTAGAGTACAAAAAGTAAAGTAGGTTGGGTTAACCAATTTCATCCATTAGGAAGTGACAATAAATGTCTGACAGGCATGAAGAAAAAGAGGGGAAAATGTAAGATAATGGGTAATGGCTTTAGGTCTGACAAATGTCATAGGGTGTAGTAATTCTCATGAGAGTATTGAAACAAAGCTTGATGGATTAAGATATATATATCTTAATGCCACACAGAGTTCTAGCAGCAGACACATCTCTGCAACAACTGTTAAGAGGAGACTTTGTGCAGCAGGCCTTCATGGTAAAATAGCTGCTAGGAAACCACTGCTATGGACAGGCAACAAGCAGAAGAGACTTGTTTGGGCTAAAGAACACAAGGAATGGACATTAGACCAGTGGAAATCTGTGCTTTGGTCTGATGAGTCCAAATTTGAGATCCTTGGTTCCAACCACCGTGTCTTTGTGCGACGCAGAAAAGGAGAACGGATGGACTCTACATGCCTGGTTCCCACCGTGAAGCATGGAGGAGGAGGTATGATGGTGTGGGGGTGCTTTGCTGGTGACACTGTTGGGGATTTATTCAAAATTGAAGGCATACTGAACCAGCATGGCTACCACAGCATCTTGCAGCAGCATGCTATTCCATCCGGTTTGCGTTTAGTTGGACCATCATTTATTTTTCAACAGGACAATGACCCCAAACACACCTCCAGGCTGTGTAAGGGCTAGTTGATCAAGAAGGAGAGTGATGGGGTGATACGCCAGATGTACCTGGCCTCCACAGTCACCAGACCTGAACCCAATAGAGATGGTTTGGGGTGAGCTGGACCGCAGAGTAAAGGCAAAAGGACCAACAAGTGCTAAGCATCTCTGGGAACTCCTTCAAGATTGTTGGAAGACCATTCCTGGTGACTACCTCTTGAAGCTCATCAAGAGAATGCCAAGAGTGTGCAAAGCAGTCAAAAACAAACAAAAGATGGCTACTTTAAAGAACCTAGAATATAAGACATATTTTCAGTTGTTTCACACTTTTTTGTTAAGTATATAATTCCTCATGTGTTAATTCATAGTTTTGATGCCTTCAGTGTGAATGTACAATTTTTATAGTCATGAAAATACAGAAAAATCTTTAAATGAGAAGGTGTGTCCAAACTTTTGGTCTGTACTGTATATATATCAAAAACTCCAGCCTCCAGCCAGTCAGAATAAGAAATTTACAAGCCTATAAATTCTGGAGTTTTCATTTATTTATAGCCTTCATGACTATAGGTGTACCGTGCATATATTTACTGTAGGTGTTTATTACTTGATAGCAAATAGCACAATACATAGCAGAATAATAAGTACTAGCATTCCATGTAACCATCTTGCTTAGTGACACTCAAAAAAATTTAGCTTCAATGTTCTTATGAGAATTTCGACATTCAATGAGATTTGCAGACCTAAAGCCATTAACCCCTTCCTCACTTTAACAACCCCCCTCTTTTTCTCCATGCCTGTAAAATATTTCTAGCCACTTTCTAACAGTTGGAATTGGTTAACCCATCCTTGTGTTACACAGTAAAGGAATAGACACTTAACTACATGGGGTAGACCATACAAGGTGAGCATTACCATACATTCCTCTCTCTTCTATCCTACCGAAGTATCCCACAATATTTGCAAAGGTTGCTATTCTAGATACAGATGTGACATCTATTGGTGAAATGTCATTGAGACTCTGCTGCAGTGTTTATCAGCTTATAATGCTGCAAGAGAATTACCTTTGCTTTTTCATTTTATGCTGGAACAGAAAATGCATTATTAGATATCCGGAAGAATCCCCTCCATTCTGTAGCAGTGGATGAGTGGTGTTCTGTGTCATCACTGGGCAAGTTGGCAAGCTAGTGAGGTGTCCAAAAGACAGATCTCCATTGTAGTCTAGTCTTCTGTCTCTTATACTGGCATGTTGAGTAGCATTTAACCCTTTGTTTCCTTATCTTTGCTCATAGACCCAAGCATTCTGTCTAGTACTGTTCCCTTTTGTGTCCCTTCTCTCCCAGCCACATTGTTTTTAATATCGGCCCTGTAAGTATGGATAGACAGGAAGTAAATGTTTGACAGTAAGTGCCAAGGTTGTCTAATGTATTATACTCCTCCCTCTTCTCTTGTACTTATTGTGGTCTTTGTCCTCCCCCTTTGCCATCTATCATTTTCCACCACTGACTCAAAGCCTTTTTTGAACTGCTTCACCCAATGTGAAACTCGGTTAGTAAGACGCCTCTCCATTACTAACCCAAGAGTTAGATTGACACAGCTAGAATAAACACAGTTAGAATAAAATCCTTTATTTAAAGGAAAGATACTGATGCCTTTATTTGAAAAAATAATTAGGGAAAATAGGGAAAAAGTAATTTAAAAAATGGTGTGGAGACCCCTCAATTCTTGAAAATCGGCCATAAATTAAGCTGACAGCTGAGGGTTGCAGCCTGCATCTGCAAGTTTGCACTGGTAGTCAAAAATAGAAGAAACCCCACATCATATTTTTAAAGTTATTTATTTATAGCACATGTGCCGGCTAATGAATATTCCCATCAGCGCGTTTGCTCTCGCTGACGTCAGCGACAGCGGGCATAGGCTGATGGGAATAGAACTCTCTCATCAGCAGATGCCTGTGACCGCTAGCAAACTTTTTACCGCTGGTTACATCGGTTATCTGACAACGTGGGAGCCGCAGCTATCTGACCAGCAGTAAGATTATTGCCACCTGGCAGAGAGCTGCTGTTCCCATGCTGCCATGCAGATGATAGTATGGTAAACAATGGATGTTCAGGCCATACATTCATTTGAATAGGGTTTGGGTTCATGTACCATTTGGTTACCCAAACCAACATTTGTTTTAGATGTTCTGCCGAACCCAAATATCCACGGGTTCACGCATCACCATTCAAGGAGATAATTGAACATGTTTTTTATTTATTAACTCTTAGCAATTAGATAATTTAAAAATGGATTAAACACTGAAGTAAAAAGCGTGTCTTCCATTTTTTATCCTTTTTTTTAACAAATTCACAGAAATGTTAAGGCCAAATCTGATTCACAAAAGCAATGAAAAAAGTATATTTCTGAACCTCACTGACTGATCAGAAGAATCCGTTTTGAACAAAAAAACAGACTTGTGAAGCTTTATTTCTCAACAGACAGACAGGTATGAGACAGATTATTCTTTAAATTCCAGCATGCCACCAAGCAAGGAGTAAACTCTGAAGTGCCTAAAATACAGACAACAGATGTTGGAATTCAGCTCAAGTTGCAATACCAGACATAACCAATAGCCAAAGGTGATACTATTTTTTTGCAAAACAGACCAATGCAATCAGGACCATATATTTTTATTAAGTACATAATCTATAATTACTTTTTGCTAATAATGTTGTATCATTCTACAAAACAGTATTGGGCATTATAAAGTTTATTTATATTTTTATAGTTATATATGTTTTTGAAATCTAAAAGTTCATTTTTCTTTCCAAGAAAACAATGTAAAAATGTTGTCAACACTGTTCAATTTAATATCTTAATTAATAGACAATTGAAGCAACTACTTAATAATTTACATATGCACATTATCAAGGCTAATTTATGCAAAGGTCAAATTATGTTTTCATTCCTTACGAAATCATTTCTATCAGAATAGACAAATTTAGTGGAATTGATAATAAATGCACCAGGGCTGAGCGGACCTTTCCAATCTGTTCCTACGCATCAATGTAGTCATCTAAAAATGAAGAATAAATCTGCATGCATGCCATGTTGCATAAAAGATCTTTCATTTGCCTGCCATATCAACCTGATTACATTATGAGGAACACACATTAAAACAAAGCACAGATTTTGATGTACATAATTTCAAATGCTGGAATTTAATCAAGACTTGTGCATTTATTAATAAAAGGAGATACTCTTCCAATAATAGGATTAGTAAAGACAAAGCCAAAGTAGCAGTCAGGGGAGCAGAAGGGAAGCGAAAATATTAACATTTTAGAAGTGTGCTGTTTAGACAGAATGTAATAGCTGCTCTTCCCTTGAACATGACCTTTGTACTGGTGATTACATTATTTGACTATGGTCTCAGTCCTACTAGCTAAAGAATATTGCGTTACACATTTTAATGACAAAGAATGGATTTCAATAAGACTTTTTAGAATGGATAAGATTAAGATGAGAACACAGCACTTTTCAACTGAAAATCTCACAATCCTCTGTTTTTTAATTAAATATTGGGTGCGGCTTTGTTGATACTGGCTGTATATGCAAGACAAGCGGTCATCTGGAGGGTGAAATACACAGATAATTGTTACTGTGGTTGTAAGAGGTTGGAAACATTTGCAATCTCTTATAAGAAGAGCAGTTTGAGTTTACGCCCATGTATCATTTTCAAAAAATATTATATCCTTTGTTTGGGCCATGTTGGCCATGGCTATGTTCAGAAGAGGGTATAAAAAAATCAACTCAAGTTTAATCCAGAAAACTAGGACCATTTTTTTTTCATTTGTCATTCATATGTAATCCGTGTACAATCCGTTTTTATGCAACAGTATCTATTAATAATTTAAAAGACTAAACACTGCTTTCCATGTAAAAGAGCAATGCGTCCATGAAAATCAAATGTGACCTGGTGGCTCTGTTTTGAATCCGATTTTTGTTTTCGCAAACCTACTGATTTGAATAGTCAACTCTCATTTGTTATGCAGAAGAAATGTGTGCATGCTGCAGTTTTTATCACACACTTATTTGATCAATGAAATAAAAATTGTTTATCTGCTCTGCAGCTTTGAATAACATTGGTCTGAGCGTATATTCGTGTGCTGTCTATTTTTTCCTGGACAACAGTTGTATCAATGTGCCCATGTGTGACTGAAATGCCACCCTGTTCTCACACTTTTCTATGCAAATTGCTTCTTCAGAGAAGAAGAGGACTAGAACTACAGTTCCATGTCACGCTGGGTGAAGCATAAGGAAATGCACAACAATGGGAAGAGGGAAGGGGAGCCAAAATACTAGGGAGGAAGGGAGTGGAGACCCCTAGGAATATCTAAAATCACCCTGTCTGCCCTAAATGTCCCTATATAGGTTTTTGCACCTATCGCCGAGCAGGAACCTAATCCCTGCCTGACCCTAGCAATAGGCCCTACATAGGGAGGGTGCCACTTGTCAGTACCTCCTAAAACTAAAGACAGAGAGGGTAGATGAATTGTGGGGAAACACTTTGCTTGAGAAGACAACTGAGACACCACGCCAGCAATCCTCCAAGGATCCTCAGGGAAGACACTAACCGAGTGCTAGAATGTCCAACAAGACTGAAGCAAATAAGAGCTAACACCTGCACCATGCTGCAGCAATTGAATGTATTTAAACCTTCAGCACAGGTGTGTGATTAGCAGCAGAAGGTGGAGACAACTATTGGGTCCTAGAAGGAGAAGGATATCGCTCCATAACAGAGATGCAAAAATCAAGAAGGTGCTTGATCTAAACGTAAAAACTTTCTACAGCTGGATTCAGGATGACTGTCTGTCACACCTGACACACCCGTGACATGCCACCTGTTGGAAGTAGCAATATTGACCCTTCAATGAGCCTTGACCCATTACTCTGGGTAAAAGCCAAACCAGAATCTCAATTTGCAGACATGGTGTTTTGGGGTGCTTCCCCTCATCAGTGCAAATTGTGAGAACTGGTTTGGCAGGGTGAGAGGCAACGGACAGTGCGCCAAGGGGTAAGTTTTCTCCTTGTGGAGAAATGCAAAGCATTTTTATGCAGTATTTCACTTCCTTTACCCTGTATCCTCCTTTTCAGTATATCACATCTCTGGCCACTGTATACATTTGGTCCTCAGAGTGTTTATATTTAACCTGCGATGCCATATGGAGGGCTGTGTGGGGTTATTACTTTGAATGGAGGACATTGTGGAGTCCATTATACTGTGTGGAGCTCGGTATGAAGATCACAGTTGGGTCATCATACTGTGTTACCATAATTTATCAGGGGAGTTTGGGGGATGGGTTCAGTTGGTCACCATACCAACCTTGTGGAATGTACTGTGGAACAATTGACTGTGGGGGTATCATACTGTGTTTAGCAAGCAGTATCATACTGTGTTTGGCGAGTACTTGTTGGCATCATACTTTATGGGGGCATTGAAAGGACAATCTAAGGGCTTTAATAGGAAGGAAAATTGCTTTGTAATTGCTGCACCGAATATTTTTTTTCCTTTGGAGGAGGGTGACCAATTAGAACTTTTGCTATTAGACCCCATGATTTCTATATATGCCCCAGAAATATCCAAGGCTCTGGTCAAGTGATTTGTCTCTTAAGATTTTTTAGCTAAAATGTAATTTGTTCATGGGACAACTGTTGTGAATTCCGCTCTTGGGCTCCTGTTGTGAATTCTGTTGTCGAGCTCCCTCCTGTGGTCGTGAATGGTACTTCGGTGAGTTCGGTCCGTGGGCTCCCTCTGGTGGCTGTGAGTGGAGCTGCTGCTTCTGAGGTTCCTTACACAGGTGACGTGGTTTATCCTTTGGTTGGCTTCTCTATTTAACTCCACTCAGATCGTTTCTCCATGCCAGCTGTCAATGTTTTAGCATTGGTTTAGTTCGCTCCTTGATCTGTCTGGTGTCCTGTCTTCTCCTGCAGAAGCTAAGTTCCTGATTGTTATTATTGTTCTTGTTTCTTTGTCCAGCAGGTTATCTTGATTTTGTCTTGCTAGCTGGAAGCTCTGGGATGCAGGGTGGCACCCCCGCACCGTGAGTCGGTGCGGAGGACCCTTTTGCACACTCTGTGTGGTCTTTTGTAGGTTTTTGTGCTGACCGCAAAGATTCCTTTCCTATCCTCTGTCTATTTAGTAAGTCGTGCCTCCCTTTGCTGAAACCTATTTCATTTCTGCGTTTGTGACTTTCATCTTTACTCACAGTCATTACATGTGGGGGGCTGCCTATTCCTTTGGGGAATTTCTCTGAGGCAAGGTAGGCTTTATTTTCTTCTCTAGGGCTAGCTAGCTCTTAGGCTGTGACGAGGCGCCTAGGGAGCGTCAGGAGCGCTCCACGGCTATTTCTAGTGTGTGCGATAGGATTAGGGCTTGCGGTCAGCAGAGCTCCCACATCCCAGAGCTCGTCCTATATAAGTTTAACTATCAGGTCGGCTGCTCCTAACCACCAGGTCATAACAGTACAGCTGGCCCAAAGTATTAATGCATCTCAATAGAGGGATAAGAGAAGTTCTGAGACCATTTTTTTTTCTTTGCACTGTGTTTTGTCTTTCTTTTCCCCTAGACCTTTGGGTGGTTCAGGACACAGGTGTAGAGATGGACATTCAAGGTCTGTCCTCTTGTGTGGATCATCTCACTGCAAGGGTACAAAACATTCAAGATTTTGTGGTTCAGAATCCTATGTTAGAGCCTAGAATTCCTATTCCTGATTTATTTTCTGGAAATAGAGCTAAGTTTCTGAATTTCAAAAATAATTGTAAACTGTTTCTAGCTTTGAAACCCTGCTCCTCTGGTGACCCCGCTCAACAAGTAAAAATCATTATTTCTTTATTACGTGGTGACCCTCAAGACTGGGCATTTTCCCTTGCTCCAGGAGATCCTGCATTGCGTGATGTTGATGCATTTTTTCTGGCGCTAGGATTGCTTTATGATGAACCAAATTCCATGGATCAGGCAGAGAAAATCTTGCTGGCTTTGTGTCAGGGTCAGGATGAGGCGGAGGTGTACTGTCAGAAGTTTAGAAAGTGGTCTGTGCTTACTCAGTGAAATGAATGTGCCCTGGCGGCAATTTTCAGAAAGGGTCTTTCTGAAGCCCTTAAGAATGTCATCGTGGGATTTCCCACGCCTGCTGGTCTGAATGAGTCTGTCATTGGCCATTCAGATCGATCGGCGCTTGCGTGAGCGCAAAGCTGTGCACCATTTGGCGGTGTTCTCTGAGAATAGGCCTGAGCCTATGCAGTGTGATAGAACTTTGACCAGAGCTGAACGGCAAGAACACAGACGTCGGAATGGGCTGTGTTTTTACTGTGGTGAATCCACTCATGCTATCTCCGATTGTCCTAAACGCACTAAGCGGTTCGCTAGGTCTGCCACCATTGGTACGGTACAGTCAAAATTTCTTTTGTTCGTTACTCTGATTTGCTCTCTGTCGTCATATTCTGTTATGGCATTTGTGGATTCAGGCGCTGCCCTGAATTTGATGGACTTGGAGTTTGCCAGGCGCTTTGGTTTTTCCTTGGAGCCCTTGCAGCATCCTATTCCATTGAGAGTAATTGATGCTACGCCTTTGGCCAAGAATAAACCTCAGTACTGGATGCAATTGACCATGTGCATGGCTCCTGCACATCAGGAGGATATTCGCTTTTTGGTGTTGCATAATCTGCATGATGTGGTCGTTTTGGGGTTGCCATGGCTACAGGTCCATAATCCAGTGTTGGATTGGAAATCTATGTCGGTGTCCAGCTGGGGTTGTCAAGGGGTACATGGTGATGTTCCATTGTTGTCAATTTCGCCTTCCACTCCTTCTGAAGTCCCTGAGTTTTTATCAGATTACCGGGATGTATTTGAGGAGCCCAAATCCGGTGCCCTACCTCCTCATAGGGACTGCGATTGTGCTATTAATTTGATTCCCGGTAGAAAGTTTCCTAAGGGCCGACTGTTTAATCTATCTGTGCCAGAGCACGCTGCTATGTGGAGTTATATAAAGGAATCCTTTGAGAAGGGTCATATTCGCCCGTCGTCGTCACCATTGGGAGCAGGGTTCTTTTTTGTGGCCAAGAAGGATGGCTCTTTAAGACCTTGTATTGATTACCGCCTTCTTAATAAGATCACAGTCAAATTTCAGTATCCTTTGCCGCTGATGTCTGATTTGTTTGCTCGGATTAAGGGGGCTAGTTGGTTCACCAAGATAGTTCTTCGAGGGACTTATAATCTGGTGCGAATTAAACAGGGCGATGAATGGAAAACAGCATTTAATACGCCCGAGGGCCATTTTGAGTACCTGGTTATGCCATTCGGGCTTTCTAATGCTCCATCTGTGTTTCAGTCATTTATGCATGACATCTTCCGAGAGTACCTGGATAGATTCATGATTGTATATTTGGATGACATTTTGGTCTTTTCGGATGATTGGGAGTCTCATGTGAAGCAGGTCAGAATGGTGTTCCAGGTCCTTCGTGCTAATTCCTTGTTTGTGAAGGGGTCTAAGTGTCTCTTTGGAGTTCAGAAGGTTTCATTTTTGGGTTTCATTTTTTCCCCTTCTACTATCGAGATGGACCCTGTTAAGGTCCAGGCCATTTATGATTGGACTCAGCCGACATCTGTGAAGAGCCTACAGAAGTTCCAGGGCTTTGCTAATTTTTACCGTCACTTCATCGCTAATTTTTCTAGTGTTGCTAAACCGTTGACTGATTTGACCAAGGAAGGTGCTGATGTGGTCAATTGGTCCTCTGCGGCTGTAGAGGCTTTTCAGGAGTTGAAGCGTCGTTTTTCTTCTGCCCCTGTGCTGTGCCAGCCAGATGTTTCGCTTCCGTTTCAGGTCGAGGTTGATGCTTCTAAGATTGGAGCAGGGGCTTTTTTGTCGCAAAGAAGTTCTGATGGCTCGGTGATGAAACCATGTGCCTTCTTTTCTAGAAAATTCTCGCCTGCTGAGCGCAATTATGATGTTGGCAATCGAGAGTTGTTGGCCATGAAATGGGCATTCGAGGAGTGGCGACATTGGCTTGAAGGAGCTAAACATCGCGTGGTGGTCTTGACGGATCACAAGAATTTGACTTATCTCGTGTCTGCCAAACGGTTGAATCCTAGACAGGCTCGATGGTCGCTCTTTTTCTCCCGTTTTGATTTTGTGGTTTCATACCTTCCGGGATCTAAGAATGTGAAGGCTGATGCCCGGTCAAGGAGTTTTGTGCCTGACTCTCCGGGTCTTCCGGAGCCGGCGGGTATTCTTAAAGAGGGGGAAATTTTGTTTGCCATCTCCCCTGATTTGCGGCGGGTGCTGCAGAAGTTCCAGGCTGATAGACCTGACCGTTGTCCTACGGAGAAACTGTTTGTCCCTGATAGATGGACTAGTAGAGTTATCTCTGAGGTTCATTGTTAGGTGTTGGCTGGTCATCCTGGAATCTTTGGTACCAGAGATTTGGTGGCTAGATCCTTTTGGTGGCCTTCTTTGTCACGGGATGTGCGTTCTTTTGTGCAGTCCTGTGGGACTTGTGCTCGGGCTAAGCCCTGCTGTTCTCGTGGCAGTGGGTTGCTTTTGCCCTTGCCGGTCCCGAAGAGGCCCTGGATGCATATTTCCATGGATTTTATTTCTGATCTCCCTGTTTCTCAAAGGATGTCGGTCATTTGGGTGGTTTGTGATCGCTTCTCTAAGATGGTCCATTTGGTACCCTTGTCTAAATTGCCTTCCTCCTCTGATTTGGTGCCATTGTTTTTCCAGCATGTGGTTCGTTTGCATGGCATTCCGGAGAACATCGTCTTGCACAGGGGTTCCCAGTTTGTTTCAAGGTTTTGGTGGTCCTTTTGTGCTAAGATGGGCATTGATTTGTCTTTTTCTTCGGCTTTCCATGCTCAGACTAATGGCCAAACTGAACGAACTAATCAGACTTTGGAGACATATCTGAGATGCTTTGTTTCTGCTGATCAGGATGATTGGGTGTCCTTTTTGCCTTTGGCTGAGTTCGCCCTTAATAATCGGGCCAGCTTGGCTACTTTGGTTTCTCCTTTTTTCTGCAATTCTGGTTTCCATCCTCGTTTCTCTTCAGGGCAGGTTTAGCCTTCGGACTGTCCTGGTGTGGATACTGTGATGGACAGGTTGCAGCAGATTTGGACTCATGTGGTGGACAGTTTGACATTGTCCCAGGAGAAGGCTCAACGTTTCGCTAACCGCCGGCGCTGTGTTGGTCCCCGACTTCGGGTTGGGGATTTGGTTTGGTTGTCATCTCGTAATGTTCCTATGAAGGTTTCCTCTACTAAGTTTAAGCCTCGTTTCATTGGGCCATATAAGATTTCTGAAATTCTTAATCCTGTGTCATTTTGTTTGGACCTTCCAGCTTCTTTTGCCATCCATAATGTGTTCCATAGGTCGTTGTTGCGGAGATACGTGGCGCCTATGGTTCCCTACGTTGATCCTCCTGCCCCGGTGTTGGTCGAGGGGGAGTTGGAGTATGTGGTGGAAAAGATCTTGGATTCTCGTGTTTCGAGACGGAAACTCCAGTACCTGGTCAAGTGGAAGGGTTATGGTCAGGAGAATAATTCCTGGGTTTTTGCCTTTGATGTTCATGCTGCCGATCTAGTTCGTGCTTTTCATTTGGCTCATCCTGATCGGCCTGGGGGCTCTGGTGAGGGTTCGGTGACCCCTCCTCAAGGGGGGGGTACTGTTGTGAATTCTGTTGTCGAGCTCCCTCCTGTGGTCGTGAATGGTACTTCGGTGAGTTCGGTCCGTGGGCTCCCTCTGGTGGCTGTGAGTGGAGCTGCTGCTTCTGAGGTTCCTTACACAGGTGACGTGGTTTATCCTTTGGTTGGCTTCTCTATTTAACTCCACTCAGATCGTTTCTCCATGCCAGCTGTCAATGTTTTAGCATTGGTTCAGTTCGCTCCTGGATCTGTCTGGTGTCCTGTCTTCTCCTGCAGAAGCTAAGTTCCTGATTGTTATTATTGTTCTTGTTTCTTTGTCCAGCAGGTTATCTTGATTTTGTCTTGCTAGCTGGAAGCCCTGGGATGCAGGGTGGCACCCCCGCACCGTGAGTCGGTGCGAAGGACCCTTTTGCACACTCTGCGTGGTCTTTTGTAGGTTTTTGTGCTGACCGCAAAGATTCCTTTCCTATCCTCTGTCTATTTAGTAAGTCGTGCCTCCCTTTGCTGAAACCTATTTCATTTCTGCATTTGTGACTTTCATCTTTACTCACAGTCATTACATGTGGGGGGCTGCCTATTCCTTTGGGGAATTTCTCTGAGGCAAGGTAGGCTTTATTTTCTTCTCTAGGGCTAGCTAGCTCTTAGGCTGTGACGAGGCGCCTAGGGAGCGTCAGGAGCGCTCCACGGCTATTTCTAGTGTGTGCGATAGGATTAGGGCTTGCGGTCAGCAGAGCTCCCACATCCCAGAGCTCGTCCTGTATGAGTTTAACTATCAGGTCGGGTGCTCCTAACCACCAGGTCATAACAGGCTCCCTCCGGTGGTTGTAAGTGGCACTTTTGTGAGTTCTGCTCTTGGGCTCCCTCTTGTGGTTTCTAGTGGTATGGCTGCTCCTTGGAGTTAGCTGTCATCAGCTGCCTCCACTTATCGTCTCTTCTGCTCGGCTATTTAAGTCTGGCTCTATCTTCAGCCAGTGCCACTTGTAAATGGTTCCTGGTTGGATTCACATCTCTTTGGAGTTCCCTGTTATCCTGACCAGTTCAGCTAAGCTAAGTTTTTGCTTGCCCTTTTCTGTCCATAGATTGTGGACTTATCCATTCTGTGCTTTCTATGTTTGTCCAGCTTATCAGTGTGAATTAATTCTGTCTTGCTGGAAGCTCTGGGAGGTAGATTTGCCCTCCACACCTTTAGTCAGGTGTGGAGATTTTTTGTAAACTCTGTGTGGATTTTTGTAGTGTTTTATACTGACCGCACAGTATTCCATCCTGTCCTATCTATTTAGTTAGACTGGCCTCCTGTGCTCATCCTGGTTTCATTCTGTGTATGTCTTTTCCCTCTCCACTCACAGTCATTATTTGTGGGGGGCTAATCTATCCTTTGGGGATTTTCTCTGAGGCAAGATAGCTTTCCTGCTTCTATCTTTAGGGGTAGTTAGCTCTTAGGCTGTGACGAGATGCCTAGGGAGAGTTAGGAGCATTCCACGGCTACTTCTAGTGTTGTGTTGAGCTTAGGGACTGCGGTCAGTACAGTTACCACTTCCTTCAGAGCTAGTTCCATGTTGCTCCTAGATCACCGTATCATAACAGACAACTCATTGAAGTTTGTTTCCACATTAGATAATAAGGAAAAACTTTAGTGATTGTAGACATTTTTATTTTAATAAATATCAAGGTCGGCCCATGAATTTGTCCAAATTTCTAATTTTGGTCATTTGTGTATTTGAGTTTTACATCTCTGTTATAGCTCCAGTGCACACTTCTCTCTCTTGCACCATATCACACCTTTACCTCCTGTAAAAATTGCTCACTTCTACAGTATATCCCACCTTGATATACACTGTTCTATGCTGCAATACAACAGACCTATTGCTCCTGTATATACAGCTTTCTGTTATACCATAACACACTTTTGCTCAAGTCAGTCTGAGGAAAAAAATCAAAGTATGCTGTGAGTGTCTCCACAAATCAGATTATGCGTATCCATGCAAGTCTACGGGTGCATTTAAAACATTGTACTGCACTCGAATGTTATCCAACTGCAGTCCAATTTACACAGACACAGAGAATGGAAACGATGGAGAAATTTAGTTCTTTGTCTTCTCAGCACCTGACCTGCCATTCTCTCATCTGAGAGAATTGGATCCCGGCAACTTTACACTCTGATCAAACTCGGATCAGCGCTTGAACAGAGTGTCAGTACCATAATCAAACTAATTCGGTCGAAAGAGAGAATCATCTCTCATGTGAGAGAGCCCTTATATTGGGTGTAATATCTTCCTTGATTGGCTGCGTGAGACCTTGTAATGTTATACCTGTAGCTCATAATATGGAAACTCACGCGGTTGCAGGTGATGTTAATGCCCAATCTCTTTTATTTAAAGTAGACAAAATGGCACCAAGCATTTTTCTTAATACTCACAAATTGAATCGCGAGTAATAGAATTCACTTGGACATGTAAATTTGAGTAATTTCAATTCAAAGTCACTCTTCCACAGATCAATTTGCTCATCTCTAATATATATCCACAAAACCTTAAAATTACACAATAAATATGTCAAAACACCTCAGCCAAATTAGATTTCAATAAAGGACGCATACTTAATTTTTTATTGTATAAAATCTTTATATCAAATATTCTTGATTTACCTAGCTATGAATATTCCATTACTTAATATGCATGTTTTGTTATCTTCTGTACATCTCACTGAATTTACATACATCACAAACTTCCAAGTCATACAAATAAACCCATATTTCCTTGAAAAAAAATGCCATTTTTCATTAGATATGTGTAAATGACTTCAAGTAACAATGCATTTGTCATTAACAGTCATCATTAACATATTTGTTAATTATTTCAGTTTCTCTTTGTGGTTATCCGCATTGTTCTAGGCACATAGCCTGAGGTAATACGTCACGGTTATCCGATTCAGTGAAAAACAATTCATGCAAAAATGTGTGACAAATTGCAATGACATGGGTTTCTCTTGATTGGCTGTGAACACTGGATTGACAGGCGCCTAACTACCTTGCATCTAGACTAGAAGTTTTCTGCTATTTGATATGGGATCATGGGTAAGAAGATAAATTGTTAAAACAGAAATTCAATACGAAAATTGTTAGAATTAGGGTACTGTAAAAATGGATCCACATCACATCTAACTTAAAGACAACCTTCCATTAGTCGGTCCGCTTGGCTTATACTTGGCTCCTTTAAATTTTATAAGTATTGGCACTTATTATACCCACACACATGACAATCTGAGGAACACAGGATGTCACATATACTAATATTCACAAATATGGATACTGATCAAATCCAACTCTCCTGCTGCTATCACCTCATCGTTAAAATGAATATAGCAGAATTCATGCTTGGTAGCACAGTACTATAAATCAAAATGGAAGAAATTTACGTTTTTGCTAATTCTAGAATGACAGGATTTATCCAAAGATTTATCCATGACAACTCAATGAATTGCTGTCTTCAGACTATCTTCCAAGAACAAATTTTTGGGCAGCTGAAGATTTTTATAAGTTGACTCAGAGATTTATGGCAGCAGCTTACTTTCTACTTGTCTGCTGAATAAGTATGCATTTTTTGAAAGATGTGTACAATATTTTTTGGGCTATAAGACACACTTTTAGAAAGAAAACATCCTGGAAAAATGATACACATGATTGAGGAGCTGAAACAATGTATTTCCCAGTTACTGGGAGAACTATGGAACAGCCCAACTTCCACATCTGAGTCCCAACTTCTATCACTAACCACTTCTCTTGGCCTCTCACAGCTCTCAACCTCTGAGACACACAAGGACAGTAACACCCTTGACTTGGTCTTTGTCTGGCTCTGTTCAATCTCCTACTTAAATAACTCACCACTTCCCCTCTCTGACCACAACATTCTCTCCTTCATGCTCACAAATCCTCGCCCACCCCAGCACACTCCTACCTACCATTCAGTCAGAAATCAACAAGCCATTAACCCTCATACACTTTCAGACTCCCTACACTCATCACTGTCCCCAATCTCCTCTTTTTCCTGACCTGATCTTGCTGTACACCATTATAATGATGCTCTCAGAAGCACTCTGGACCATGTAGCGCCCCTCACCCTCAGAACCTCCAAACACAGAGTGAAACAGACCTGGCTCACATCGCAAACTCAATTTCTCCAGTGATGCTCTAGGAGTGCTGAACGCTTATGGAGGAAAACTTACACACCAGAAGACTTAATCCACTTCAAATTTATGTTAAAAACCTATAACTCTGCTCTTCACCTCACCAAACAGACCTACTTTACCACCCTGATCTCCTCACTATCTAACAACCCCAAGAAACATTTTGACACCTTTCACTCCGTCATCGGCCCAAAAGCACAAGCCCCATCACAGACATTTGTGCTGATGACCTGGCCTCCCTCTTTATAGAGAAAATAGACAATATCTATCAGGAAATCTGCTCCTAGCCACCAACTGCAGTGACTCCCATCCCTCCCTGCATTTCCCCTGGCTCACTCTCCACATTCGATCCCATCACAGAAGAAGAAGTCTCCAGGCTCCTCTCTTCTTCTCGTCCAACTACATGCACTACTGACCCTATTCCCTCTCATCTCCCCGAGTCTCTCTCCAGTCGTCACAACTCACCTAACTACAATCTTTAATCTCTCCCTCTCCTCAGGGATATTCCCATCCTCTTTCAAACACTGTATCATTCTTCCATTACTAAAGAAACCCGCCTTCGACCCATCCTGCACAAATAACTACAGACCAGTCTCCAATCTCCCCTTCATCTCTAAACTCTTGGAGCGCCTGGTCTACTCCCCCCTTACCCGTTGCCTCTCTACTCACTCACTACTATACCCTTCGCAGTCTGGTTTCTGCCCCCTACATTCAACAGAAACTGCACTAATCAAAGTGACCAATGACCTTCTGACAGCAAAATGTAATGGTGACTAGAGTTGAGCGACTTTTACTTTTTTAGGATCGAGTTGGGTTTCGCGAAACCCGACTTACTCAAAAGTCGGGTCGGGAGAAATCGGCCGATTATTGTGAAAAGTCGGGTGCCGACCGAAACACGAAACCCAATGCAAGTCAATGGGGAATCAAAGTCAGCAGTGAGTGAAGGACAGGAAAACACCTACAGTGCCCATTTTAATGCCAAAAACATCAATTCGTATTACTGAAGCTTGTCTATCTTAATTTACTTTATAATAATAGTTAGGCATTAAAAACAAGGGCTCATTTGGCTAAAATTGTGGGGGGGTAGGGCTGGCTCAAGATTTTCGTGGGCCCAGGAAACGTGGAATACGTCACAGCGGTGGAGCAGGGAGAGGGAAGTATTTCAACTTTGCAAGTGCTCTGATCCTGAGCAAGCAGGGGGGCCCACTAGTTGGCACTGGCACAGGACCCCTCATAGTATGGCAGTGTGTTTGACGGCGGGCAGCGCCTCCCACTGCCAGAGACACTTTGCGTACTATGAGGGGCCCTGTGCCAGTGCCAACGAGTATGCCCCCCACCTGATGAAGGAACGTGCACTTTCATCTGCACCTTCCTCTTTGTCCCCGTGTAAGGTGGTATAGTATGCGGGAAGAGGTACCTGACTTTCAGCATGGTCAGATTCTGGCTGTGTAGAGTGCAAGGGGAATGTAGTGGTCTGGGTTAATGTACCAGCAGACTCATCTAGCAGTGGCTGGGCAATGGGCAGGATGAGGAGGAAACACAGATATAGGCCCAAAATGAAAAAGTAGGCTAAAAGCAGTTCAAAATTGGTAACAGGACTAAACAGGCGGCATTGCTTTGTTCAGTGGAGGACAATTGCAACGAGTGGCGCAGACACAGTTGGTAGGCCCAAAATAAAAAAGGAGGCTAAATGCAGTTCAAAATTGGTAACAGGACTAAACAGGCGGCATTGCTTTGTGCAGTGGAGGGCAATTGTAAAGAGTGGCGCAGACACAGTAAGTAGGCCCAAAATAAAAAAGTAGGCTAAATGCAGTTCAAAATTGGTAACAGGACTAAACTGGTGGCATTGCTTTGTTTAGTGGAGGACAATTGTAACGAGTGGCTCAGACAGACTTAGTAGGCCTAAAATAAAAAAGTAGGCTAAATGCAGTTCAAAATTGGTAACAGGAGAACACAGGGGGCATAGCTTTGTTCAGTGGAGGACAACTGTAATAAGTGGCTCACACAGACTTAGTAGGCCTAAAATAAAAAAAGTAGGCTAAATGAAGTTCAAAATTGGTAACAGGAGTACACAGGCGGCATAGCTTTGTTCAGCGGAGGAGGACAACTGTAATGAGAGGCTCACACAGACTTTGAGCATTTCTTACAGATAACTTTGCACTGATCATTCAGATCTTGGTTAAATAATTCCCACACTGCACTCTTCCTACTATGGATTACCTCTTCAGGCATTGCACGCTGTGCTACTTTAACTGGATGGCCACGCTGTCCTAAAACTCTTTTTGGTTTTGACAAACATTTTTGGCCAGATACGGGCCTGCCAGATGAAAGCTGTTGCGATATAGATGTCTGCTGCAGATCATCCTTCTGAGCTAATGGGAATGGCACCCTCTTCCCCAAATGGCTGCCAATCTGGATTAACAACTGGGTCATCTATCACCTCCTCTTCAATTTCATGTGCACCTTCCTCTGTGTCACCGTGTAAGGTGTTATAGCATTTGGGACGGGGCACCATAGTCTCATTAGGGTCAGATTCTGGCTCAGTACACTGCGAGGGCAATGTATTGATCTGAGTCAATGGAACAGCATAATAATCTAGCTATGGCTGTGCATCTGTGCACTACATGTCCGATTCATCTTGTAATGGGCTTCTAACAATTTCCCTCTCTAACCCAGGCACGGTATGTGTAAAGAGCTCCATGGAGTAAACTGTACTGTCGCCTGCCGCATCCTTCACTTTTGGTTTGGGTGAAGGACACAAGGAAGCAACTTGTTCCTGAGCGGGAGCATCCACTCATGACTCGCTGCTTTTATATTTCGAACTTTCGGAAGAGGAGGCAAAAGAGCTAGAGGCTGAGTCAGCAAGGAAAGCCAAAACTATTTCCTGCTGCTGCGGCTTTAAAAGCTGTTTTCCTACTCCCAGATAAGGGAGCCTTCGAGGCCTTGTGTAGCCAGACGATGATGCTAGCTCAACACTTCGAGTCTTTGGTGTTATTTTGCTTTCCCCACTACCACCAGGTGCTCCACCACCTCCATCACCATCAGTACCAACTGGCAACGACCGCCCACGGCCTCTTCCACCAGACTTCCTCATTTTTGGAAAAATCGAACCAAAATAACAACCGTTATATGGTACTGTGAAACAAGGTAGACGGTGTATATAAACTTGCTGAGAATTTAAATCTCCCTTTTTTGGGGGGGAGACTGCACCAAAACTCAGGCCCAGTGTATTACACTACACAATGTAAGAGGCAGAACGTGGCTGGAAGATGTACAACAAACTAACAGAGCTGACGTAGATCCACTTAGTGCCAATTTAAATCTCCCTTTTTTGGGGGGGAGACTGCGACAAAACTCAGGCCCAGTGTATTACACTACGCAATGTAAGTGGCAGAACGTGGCTGGAAGATATATAAAAAAATACAAGGGCTGTATTACAATTTCAATCTCCCTACAATGATCTCAGGACAAGTATGGCAGCAATTAAAAGGACTGCTGCACACAAAAGTGTGGACAAATAAACAAGATAACTGTGCAGAAAGGAGCAACAGGATTTTTGCTTTTAAAAAATCAGTTGGTTTGCACAGCGGAGTACAAACAGCAATGCAGCTATCAGGGAGCCTTATAAGGCAGCCTAATAAGCTACAGCACTGATGCACAAAAATATAAACTCCACTGTCCCTGCAAAGAAAAGGTGGTGTTGGACAGTGGAAATCGCTACAGCACAAGCAGTTTCGGGGCTTAATCTTCCTTCCCTAACTATGTCCCTTCTTTTGATGCAGCTGCAGCAACCTCTCCCTATGCTAAGATTGGCAGAAGTAAGATGGCGGTCGGCGTGCACGCCCCTTTATAGCCCCTGTGACGCCGCAGAAAGCAAGCCAAACACTGTCATGCCCTTCTCTAAGATGGTGGGGACCAAGACCTATGTCATCACGCTGTCCACACTCTGCATCCTCCTTCATTGGATGAAAAGTGGTGCTGAAAATGTCATACGAAACGTGACTTTGGCGCGCTGATCGCCGACCTCATGGCCGATCCCACACTAGGATTGGGTCGGGTTTCACGAAACCCGACTTTGCCGAAAGTCGGCGATTTTTGAATGTGTCCGATCTGTTTCGCTCAACCCTAATGGTGACCACTCTCTGCTCATTCTTCTCGACCTTTCTGCAGCTTTCGACACTGTTGACCACCCTCTCCTACTCTCTAGGCTCCAGTCACTAGGCATTAAGGACACTGCTCTCTCCTGGTTCTCTTCCTACCTTTCTGATCACTCCTTCAGTGTTTTGTTTGCTGGCTCTACTTCATCTCCTCTTTCTCTCGCTGTTGGGGTACCTCAGGGCTCAGGCCTTGGCCCCTTCTCTTCTCTCTCTACATGGCCCCAATTGGACAGACCATTAGCAAATTTGGCTTTCAGTACCATCTTTACGCTGATGACACACAACTATACATGTGTTCCCCTGACCTTATCCCTGCTGTACTACAGAACGCCAGTGTCTGCAGTCTCCAACATCATGTCCGCCCTCTATCTGAAACTCAACCTCTCCAAAACTGAACCTTTTCTGTCCCACCATCTACTAACATCCCTAAACTTGACATTTCCCTCTCTGTGGGAGTCACCATAATACCGCCCCGGCAGCTGACATGCTGTCTGGGTGTTATGCTTGACTCTGATCTCTCCTTCACATCCCATATACAATCTCTTGCCCAATCTTGCCACTTACACTTAAAGAACATCTCTAGAATCTGCCCTTTTCTCATCATGGAAACAACTAAAACCCTCACTGTCACCCTGATCCACTCCCGCCTGGACTACTGCAATTCTCTATTACCGTATATACTCGAGTATAAGCCAACCCGAGTATAAGCCGACCCCCCTGATTTTGACACAAAAAACTGGGAAAACTTATTGACTCAAATATAAGCCTAGGGTGGAAAATGCAGCAGCTACCGGTGAATTTCAAAAATAAAAATAGATGCTCCATACCATTCATTATTGCCCCATAGATGCTCCATATAAAGCTGTGCCATATATAATGCTCCATACCATTGATTATTGCCCCACAGATTATCCATACATAGCTGTGCCATATAGAATGCTCTGCACCATTCATTATGGCCCTATAGATGCTCCTTATAAAGCTGTGCCCTATATGCTCTGCACCGTTCAGTTTCGCCCCATAGATGCTCATTATAAAGCTGTGCCATATATGCTCTGCACCGTTCATTATGGCCCTATAGATGCTCCTTATAAAGCTGTGCCCTATATGCTCTGCATCGTTCAGTTTGGCCCCATAGATGCTCATTATAAAGCTTTGCCATATATGCTCTGCACCGTTCAGTTTGGCCCCATAGATGCTCATTATAAAGCTGTGCCCTATATGCTCTGCACTGTTCAGTTTGGCCACATAGATGCTCCACATAAATCTGTGCCATATATAACGCTGCTGCTGCAATAAAAAAAAAAACACATACTCACCTTTCTTGCTTGCAGCTCTTCAGCGTCCGGTCCCGGCGTCTCTCCGCACTGACTGATCAGGCAGAGGGCGCTGCACACACTATATGCGTCATCGCGCCCTCTGACCTGCACAGTCAGAGCGGAGAGACGCCAGGAAGATGGAGCGGCGCCCGGCGTGCGGATCGAGGACAGGAAAATATGACATACTTACCTGCTCCCGGCGCGGTCCCTGGCTCCTTCTCCTGGACAGCTGGTCTCTGGGTGCCGCAGCCTCTTCCTCTATCAGCGGTCACCGTTACTGCTGATTAGAGAAATGAATATGCGGCTCCACCCCTATGGGAGTGGAGTCCATATTCATAAGTTTAATGAGCGGTCCCACGTGACCGCTGTACAGGGGAAGAGCTGCGGCACCTGAAGAGAGTGTGACGGGCAGGGGGAGCGTTAGGATCGCCGGGACTAGGTAAGTGTGATGCCCAGGAGACCGGGGTACCCAGCACCGGACCAATGGGGTCTGTCTCTTGAGGGGGATGTCACGGGTGGCTTGACCCGGTGCTGTGGTCTCAGGCAATGCACAGTGTAAGGGGTATCGTGAGGGAACAGGCACTTACTTGATCAGCAGCAGGTTCTCCCAGCGGTGATGATCCTGGATAGATGGCTATTGTCCAAATGAAAGACTGAGGCACTGAAACGTTTAACCAGTTTACTTCAACATAAAGGGATTTACAACCAGTCCTGTCACCGGAGTCTGTATGGGAACTCTGAATTACTTTGACCCTGCCGGGGTCTTCGCCTCTTATTGTGCGCAGTTTCTGTGTGGCCCTGCTGCTGTATGTGAACTGGCTGCCGGCCCAATCTGTCCCCTCCGGGTCCTGGTTCGACGGGCAACCCGAGTCCTTTTATCGGCTTACCCCCTCCAGGAGTACCGCTGAACTCTGTGTCTGTTGCTGCGTCCGGCCCTAGTGAAGCTGATATCACCTCACGTTTTTCCGGTTGCTGTATTATATATAATGAATACAGCCACGGATCCGGTATCCGTCTTTGCGCCTGTTCTGGGTAGTGATTAATGCTACCCAGTTCTCACAATGTCCTTTTTCTCTGTCCCTCTTCTCCTCAGGCCGGTGATTTGGGCCTGGAAACCGTCATAGGACTGTTAGAAATTCAGTTGTATGACCTCTCACTTTCAGCTCCTTAGCCCAACTGCCATTTCTTCTCTCAGACCAGAATGGATCAAGGGGAGTCTCTGGAGCTCCCCCTTCTGGCCGGAGGTGGTAGTGCAGTCTTGCTATTTTAGTATTTGTACTTACTGTCAGTAACTATTTTTGTGGCAAATACCCCTAGGGGTGCCACATTCCCCCTTAGTTAAGAACATTACTCCGGGACTGTGGGACAATAACATTTTGAAATAACAATTAATATGTACAGAGTCTTAAAAATGAAAAGTTACAAAAACCACTCAAGGAAACAAAAATAGAGTTCTGTAAAAAGTCACTTCAAATAGCGTCCATTAATACAGTTCTATCCTTGAAGGTATTAGGAAAGGCACTGTACTTAGTGTCCAGGAATTTAGTTCCATTTTTCCAACGGAGTTATCAATATAAAGTCTAAAGAAAGTTCAAAAAGAGCAAAAAGCAAAGTTCAAAAAGCAGTCTTTCCGGAGCTTTGATTTAGTGCCTCCGGGCTGATAAAAAGTTCAAGAATATGCAATAAGTTCATACAGACAAGTCTCTGTAGGCACTGGGCTTAAACGTTGCAGACTGATAACAATGACTATACTACATTTTCTGTTTAACTATATACGGCATAACATATATACAATTCACATTATGAGCTTTATAGTTGGTAATCTGCATACCTGGCCGGTAATTAACCCTGGGTACTACGCTGTGATCTACGTAATAGCGGTGTCTCTTCATGTGGTGTACTACTGTCTACTGCGGATGTAGTATCTGCCCGCTCTGCTAAAGATAATTCCACGACTATGGAGTTGGCAAGTCCACCGTGAATGGGATTACTCTGATCAGGAATCTGTTCTTCCTGGCCTGGAACCTCCTGTAGTACGGGGTCAGCCTCTTCCTGTCTTGGGACTTCTGGTATTGGGTTCGGTGTTGGGTAAAAGGCCACCATGGGAACCACTACTGCACCATGGTATGTTAGTAGGGTTTTGGGAAAGTCTCCTATACAGGTGTGATACATTTCCTCTTCTTTTTCCTTTACTGGTTGAACCAGTATGGGTTGAATAACTTCTGGTTCTGGCTGGACAACTTCTGGCTCTTTCAGTGCTTCCGGACATAATTTAAGATTGTCTCTTGACACTAGTACAGATGTTAAGCCTCCGTTTTTGCTAATGAGACACATTTTAGGATTATCCATTCTTGTTGGTAAAACTGTGTAGGGTACGGCTTCCCACTGATTGTCTAGTTTATTGGTTCGACGATTTCTCTTGAGCACTTGGTCACCCGGTCTTAATGGGGTCGCTAGAGCATTCTGGTTGAAAGTTCGCTCTTGTCTTTCTCTAGTTTGCTGAAGGCTTCTTTCCACACTCTCTTGCACTTGGCGATACTGCTTTTGCCGTATGATATCCCAATTGGAGTCTTGAACTTCTGCGTCTGGTTTCAGAATTCCCATTTCTAGATCGATTGGTAATTGGCCGGGTCTTGCACGCATAAGGTAAGCTGGGGTGCAGTTGGTGGAGCTCACCGGGACATGATTATACAGATCCACCAAGTCAGGCAATTTCTCTGGCCATTGATTCCTTTCTGTCTCAGGTAAAGTCTTTAGTAGGTCTATTACAATATGGTTCATCTTCTCGCATAAGCCGTTTGTTTGTGGATGATAGGCCGTCGTCCGGATCCTTTTGCAACCATACATATTACAGAATTCTCTGAAGATCTCTGATTCAAAGGCTGTACCTTGGTCGGTGAGAACCTGTTCCGGATATCCATGGGGTCTACAAAAGTACGTTTGGAACGCTTTGGCTGCTGTTTTTGCTGTCAGATCTTTTACGGGTACTACTACCAAGAAACGTGAATAATGGTCCACGATGGTCAAGGCATAGACATAGCCGGACCGGCTTGGTGTCAACTTCACGTGGTCCATGGCTACAAGTTCAAGTGGTTGTTTGGTGATTATGGGCTGCAGTGGTGCTCTTTGGTTCTTTTGATCGTTTCTTCTGAGGTTGCACGGGCCACAATTTCTGCACCACTGTTCGATTGATTTTCTCATCCCGACCCAATAAAATCTTTCTCTTAGAAGTACTTCTAACTTTTTCCAACCGAAGTGACCAGCACCATTATGGTAAGCTTCGAGGACCATCTTCACATCTTGTTTAGGCACAATAATCTGCCAAACCAATTCAGGTGTTTTCGGATTGGTGTATCTTCTACAGAGCTTCCCTTGATACAGGAACATTTTTGCCTCTCTCTTTCCAGAGTTGATGCGTCTCTTCTGGGGCATCCTCATCGGGATATGCACTTTGCTCAGTCAACAGTTCCTTCACCAACTTCGCAGCCGGATTGCTGTCTTGGGTGTCAGCCCATCTATGGTGTGCTAACGGATTAAAATTCACCTCTTGTTGTTTCTGATAGGTACTTGACTGATGACGTTTTGCCTTGGGACGATGGAAGGCTGGTAGTTCAATTTCTTCAAGCTCCCCCATTTCCTCTTCTACATCTCTCAAGTGTGGCATCCGGGATAGGGCATCGGCATTTCCATTCTTGCGACCTGCTCGATACTTGATTATGAAGTTGTAATTAGATAACCGGGCTATCCATCGCTGTTCTAACGCACCTAATTTGGCTGTGTCCAGGTGGGTCAACAGATTGTTGTCAGTATAGACAATAAATTCTGCAGCGGCCAGATAGTGTTTGAAACGTTCAGTCACAGCCCAAACTACTGCCAGTAGTTCCAATTTGAAGGAGCTGTAATTTTCTGAATTTCTTTCAGTAGGCCGGAGCTTTCTACTTGCAAAGGCGATGACTTTCTCCCGACCTTCTTGCTTTTGTGACAGCACCGCTCCTAGTCCCACATTACTGGCATCGGTGTAGAGGATGAAAGGTTGATGGTAATCTGGGTATGCCAGAACCTCTTCTCCGGTTAGCGCCTTCTTTAGTTGTTCAAAGGAGTCTTCCCTTTCGTCGTTCCACTGAAAAGGAAGGTTTCGGTTTGAAGGTTTCTTCGTCTGCCCTACCAAGGTGTCTTGCAAGGGTGCTGCCAACTTGGTAAATCCTTTTATAAATCTGCGATAGTAACCCACCAATCCCAGGAATTGTCTCACTTCTTTTGCGCTGGTAGGTCTTGGCCAATCCCTTATGGCGCTTATTTTCTCGGGATCTGGTGCTACTCCCTCCGAACTCACGATGTGTCCCAGGTACTGTACCTTTGGCTTGAGAAGGTGACATTTGGATGGCTTGACTTTCATGCCATACCTGGATAAGGCTTCGAACACTTCTGCCAGGTCTATTAAGTGTTGTTCGTAAGTCTTTGAGTAGACGATCACATCATCTAGGTACAGGAGGACGGTCTCGAAGTTCTTGTGTCCGAGGCAGCATTCCATCAGCCGCTGGAAGGTACCGGATGCGTTGCAGAGTCCGAACGGCATGCGATTAAATTCACATAGACCCATTGGTGTGGTGAATGCCGTCTTTTCCTTATCTCTCTCAGCCACAGGGACTTGCCAATACCCGCTTGTTAAGTCTAAGGTGGAAAAATAATTAGCAGATTTCAAAGCAGTTAAGGACTCTTCTATCCTAGGCAAGGGGTAGGCGTCTTTATGGGTGATGTTATTAATCTTCCGGTAGTCTACGCACATTCTCATGACAATCAATAGAGGGGCCGCCCAGGGGCTACAGCTGTCTCTTATTACCCCGGCCTGTTTCATCTCCCTCAGCATATCTTTTGCACACTGATAGTGAGCGGGCGGTATGGGTCTATATCTTTCTTTTATTGGGGGATGGTCACCGGTGGGGATTGTGTGTTCTACCCCTTCTATCTGTCCGAAGTCCAATGGGTGTTTACTGAAGACTTGTTCATATTCCGTCACTAGCCTATACACCCCTTGTTTTTGATGGGTAGGTGTTGAATTTATGCCCACGTGTAGCTGTTGGCACCAATCCTCCAATTCTCCGTCTGAGCCGTTGCCTTCCACCTGACAGGTTGGTTCTAAGGGCTCAATGGTTGTGATGGCATTGTTGTCAACAGTATATAGTTTTGCCACTGTAGCATACCTTGGCAAAGTGACCTCTTCCTCTCCACAGTTCAAAAGTCGTACCGGCACTCGTCCCCGGTGTACCTCGACTACCCCTCGTGCTGTGAGTATAGTGGGCCTGCTTTCGGTGTACACTGGTTCTATTAAGGCTTGATAATCTCGTCCCTTAGTACCAATGGCTGCTCTACACCATACCAGCATTTCTGTTTTTGGTGGGATTACAATAGATGTCGGATCACTTACCCTCACACTGCCGATTTCTCCACCTGCAACTTCTACCTGTTGCCTTAACATCAATACTTTTATTTCCCTTCGGAGAACTCTCTGCTGGCAGGATTGGGCAGTTTCAGCAATTTGCTGTAAGACAGAAATAACTTCGGAAAAGCAGTTCTCTAACACATTCATTCCTATCAATACAGTGGGTTCACAGTTCCGCCGGTCAACATCAACAACAATTATACCCTGTTTCTTCAATTCTACTTTACCAATCTTTATGGTCATCTCCCTGAATCCTAGTTTCGGTACCAATTACCATTACTGACCCATATATCTAGTTCAACATCAGAGGGCCCTTTATCAATATCTGCATCAGCCCAGTACCTCTTATAAAGGATATACGGTATAGATGAAATCTGGGAACCTGTGTCCAGCAAAGCGTTGAGGGGAATTCCGTCCAGCACGATAGGGATAATGTGTCGTCCTCCGATGTACCTGTCGTGCCAGGGTGTTGGGCCTTGAAAGTACATTCCTGCGAAGCGGCCCGCATTCCCAGGGGATTCCCATTTAAATCACAACCTCGTGCAAAGTGGCCTGGCTGCTGGCAACGGCGGCAAATGGGCTGTCCATCCGGTTGGTAGCGGTCGCGGGGTCGTCCTCTCCATGTCGGGTTTCTCCGGGGTCTCATCCATGGAACATCCTCTCTACAGTTTGCCAACTCCATCTTGTGTCCTCTCAGCTCCTGCATGGTTTTAGCCATTGAAGCAACAACATCAGCTAAAGAGTCAAGCTTTTGTTGAAGAGCCTCAATAGTACTGGGCCCCAGGGGCTTAGCAATGGCCCCAGACATAGCTGATGTCACTGGCACTCCCTGTTGTTGAGGTGCCTCTGCCATGGGTTGCGCAGGATCCTGATCCCGAGGTGCCTCTGCCAGCTGGAGACGTATAGCGCTCTCCTTTAATTGGGCAAATGTCAATTCAGGGTTCTTAAAAACAAGCATGCTCACATGCCCCCGGTGAGAAGGGGTGTAGAGTCCCTCAATAAATTGATCTCTTAGCAGTTTATCCGCTCCGGTTTTAAAAATGGGTTCAGCCAGTGTAAGTGATTTAAGGGCTTCCTGCAGGTTTAAGGCAAAGTCTCTCACGCCCTCATTAGCTTTTTGTTTGCAATTAAAGAATCGTACTTTAGCTTTGCTGCCGGCAGTGGTTTCAAATGTAGCTTTTAATCCAGCAAATATGCGTTCAACAGTGCCTTTTAGATCAGCTGCCCATGCTGTGACTTCTCGCTTAGCATGGCCACTTAACTGCATCATCAGGAGACTAACACGCTGAACTTCACCCACGGGGAACATGTCAAAATGGGCCAGCATCTTTTCTCTGAAATCGTCAAGGGTATTAGGCTCACCTTCATACATTGGAAGCCACGGGCCACCCGGGGTATATGGCATCAGCACCGGCATGATGGGCGCCGCTCCTTGCACCGCTGCACTACCGGACTCTCTATCGACACTCTGTCTTTCAGCTGCATTAGCGTTGCCGGGTGCCGCGGCGTCTCTGTGCTGCGACATACTGTGCCCCCTTAGTTAATCCGGACCCTTCCGGTCCTCCGCTTCCGTCGGGATAGTGTAGATTTGTTCCGCTGTGCAGCAGGATTGGTTTTCCCCTTGCTCTGACGTCAGAGCGCTCAGCTTGGTGCCGCCCACAATGACACGCCCCCTGCTGCTCCTGCCCGCCACGCGCTCTGTAATGGCGGATTCTGAAGTTTTTCAGTCAGACTTGGGCTCAGGTAATGGCGTAGCTCAATTAACAGTCTCATGCCTAACGGTTATGAGGTGATGGCGGCCATCTTTACTCCATTATAACCAATGGGGAAAAGTCACTTTCAATAGTTTTTAATGGGAAATGGAATTTTCTTTAATAAAGTCAATTTTCAAGATTTTTCATCCAAGTTTTCACAGTTTTGGGCTCCAATCACGGCACACAATTCCCGGTACACGGGCTGGCTGAATCCTGTTCGTGACGCCAATTGTTATGCCCAGGAGACCGGGGTACCCAGCACCGGACCAATGGGGTCTGTCTCTTGAGGGGGATGTCACGGGTGGCTTGACCCGGTGCTGTGGTCTCAGGCAATGCACAGTGTAAGGGGTATCGTGAGGGAACAGGCACTTACTTGATCAGCAGCAGGTTCTCCCAGCGGTGATGATCCTGGATAGATGGCTATTGTCCAAATGAAAGACTGAGGCACTGAAACGTTTAACCAGTTTACTTCAACATAAAGGGATTTACAACCAGTCCTGTCACCGGAGTCTGTATGGGATCTCTGAATTACTTTGACCCTGCCGGGGTCTTCGCCTCTTATTGTGCGCAGTTTCTGTGTGGCCCTGCTGCTGTATGTGAACTGGCTGCCAGCCCAATCTGTCCCCTCCGGGTCCTGGTTCGACGGGCAACCCGAGTCCTTTTATCGGCTTACCCCCTCCAGGAGTACCGCTGAACTCTGTGTCTGTTGCTGCGTCCGGCCCTAGTGAAGCTGATATCACCTCACGTTTTTCCGGTTGCTGTATTATATATAATGAATACAGCCACGGATCCGGTATCCGTCTTTGCGCCTGTTCTGGGTAGTGATTAATGCTACCCAGTTCTCACAATGTCCTTTTTCTCTGTCCCTCTTCTCCTCAGGCCGGTGATTTGGGCCTGGAAACCGTCATAGGACTGTTAGAAATTCAGTTGTATGACCTCTCACTTTCAGCTCCTTAGCCCAACTGCCATTTCTTCTCTCAGACCAGAATGGATCAAGGGGAGTCTCTGGAGCTCCCCCTTCTGGCCGGAGGTGGTAGTGCAGTCTTGCTATTTTAGTATTTGTACTTACTGTCAGTAACTATTTTTGTGGCAAATACCCCTAGGGGTGCCACATAACTATGCCTCAGACCTCTCCCCCCTCACCCGCCGACCCTGCCACAGACCGTGACTCGAGTATAAGCCGAGAGGGGCACTTTCAGCCCAAAAATTTGGGCTGAAAATCTCGGCTTATACTCGAGTATATACGGTAATTGGCCTCCTCTCACTCGACTTTCCCCTCTACAGTCTATCCTTAATGCAGCAGCCAGAGTTGTCCATCTAGCTAATCGGTATTCAGACGTGTCCGCTCTTCGCCAGTCGTTACACTGGCTGCCCCTTTATTATAGAATCCAATTCAAAGTACTTGTTCTCACCCACAAAGCTCTCCACAGTGCGGCACCCCCTTACATCCCCTGCCTCATTTCTGTCCATCGGTCTAACTGACCACTGCGCTCTGCAAATGACTTTCGACTTACCTCTGCACTAATCCATACCTCCCACTCCCAACTCTAAGACCTCTCCCATGCTGCACCAATCACCTGGAATTCTCTATCCCAAGATATTAGGACCATCCACAATTTGCATAGTTTTAGGAGCTCCCTCAAAACATATTTGTTCAGGGCGGTCTATCACATTCCCTAATCAAAGTCATTTTATGTTTGTGTGTGTAGCCCATTCACTACTTCCATCTATCCCCCACCCCCTGAAGGTGGCTTGACCATCATTGTAAATACATCATTGTAAATACACCCCTGTACTTTGTATCTCGACCACCTCATTGTAGATTGTAAGCTCTCACGAGCAGGGTCATCTTATTTTGCTTTAATTATTGTATTGTTAACATTGTTACTTATGACTGTTGTGTTTGAAACTGTTAAACTGTAAAGGGCTGCGGAATATGTTGGCGCTATATAAATAAAGATTATTATTAATATTATTATTAACAGCACAATCCCAAGAAGAGAAAATTGCAAGGACCTGCACATCACTTCTAGAGATGAGCGAACCTTTCAATGTTATGTTGGTTTGATTAGTCAAACGTTTAGACTTTCGCTGAACATGTTTGCCTAACGTTTGGACAAATGTAAATGAACCTCATTAAATTCAATGGGAGGCCAAACCAAACATATACACAACACATTAAGGGTATGTGCACACTTTAAGGTTTTTCGCGTTTTTTCGCGTTTTTTCACGATAAAAATGCATTACAAACTGCAGACATATGCATCCTATCATTTAGAATGCATTCTGCAATTTTTGTACACATGATGCGTTTTTTTCTGCAAAAAAACGCATTGCGGTAAAAAAGCAGCATGTTCATTAATTTTGCGGATTTTCTGCATTTTTCCCGCTATTCTATGTATTTGGGAAAAAACGCACAAAAAACGCACAAAAAACGCGAAAAAAACGCATGCGGATTTCTGGCAGAAATGTCAGGTTTTTGTCAGGAAATTTCTGCTAGAAAATCCTGACGTGTGCACATACCCTAAGGGATGACAAAAAGCTTACCAAGCTGCTAAAAGTAGGGGCAAACACCATTAAAAGTGGCACCAATTGACCCACAGTAGAAATTTGCAAATGGCACAGCAGCAGTCAGCCATGAGCCATTTGTGAGGAATCAGGGTCTGGCCCAGGATTTATTGGTAGAAAAATGTAAGGAAAGTAACACAGCTAGTTAACTGAAAGTAAGTGCTGGCCTGTCGGTATGGGAGCCCTGATTTAGCAACACACATGATGGAAACCCAACTTGGAGTCTCCACATTTCAAAAATTCATTGCCACACACCACTAAAGTGGTATCAATTTCGCCAGAGGAGAAATAGTATAATGGGGCTCTGACACACCTTCCACTACAGGCAACCCACCAAATGGGGACCCGACTTGGAGTCTGCATATTTCCAAAAATTATTGTCACACACCACTAAAGTGGCATCAATTTCCACAGAGTAAAAATATTATAATAGGCCTCTGACACAGCTTCCACCACAGGCAACCCACCAGATGGAGACCCATCTTGGAGTCTCCACATTTCAACAAATTGTTTGTACAATCAGCAGCAGTAGCAATAGCAAGCACAGAAGCCACCACAAGGGTGGCACAGATTACAGTAATGCGAGATCAATGCATGATAGTAAAAACTACACCTTCGCCTAGTCTGCCCAGTCTGTGAGTGGAGTGCAAAAGTCATTTGAGATCTATGATTTGTTCATTTTTATTAAGGTTAGGCAGTCTACATTTTCAGGGGAAAGGATGCAGTGATTGTTGTGCATCACTTCATGTATGTATGGGAAGCTGCAACGTAACCTCCTTGTCTTCATCCTCCACCTATTCTGCTGAGCTACTCAGCTGAATACCTCTGGGTTCACACCAAGTGGGATCTACCAGCTCATCATCCACTTTGTTTTCACATTCTGCACCCTGAGAGTCACCCTCCAACAATACAGTCCGCGTGCACCTCTGGTATCTGACTCTTATCAGGATCACCTCCACAAATCGCCAACAAGCAACAATACCACATATTTGGGGGGGATAGTAGAATATTTGGTATATAAATAATAATTAATCGCACCACCCCATGTGGAAACTTTATCCTAAGGACACATCCATTTACATAGAGCCTAACTCCCATAGGGAAAAACGATGTACTAGTCCATTAATAAAATGTACAAAATCTTTATTGAAGACATTAAAATGCATAAAGAAACATAACCAGGTATATGTAAGTTACAACCTGAAACCATATTATACCAAGGGCCCCACCCCCACCAGTTACCCAACTATTTGTAAGAAACAGAGCTATTACATGCCCCAACAGAGAATCAGCCTAAATAGTGGTGCACATGCACCTATTACCTGTCACATGTGTGACTAGCTGCAATATATCTCACTACAAAACCTTGTTCAAAAAGCCCAATTACTAATCTGCCTACTATACCGATGCAAAATATACAGCCACATTGGGATACCATGGGAATATCTACCTGTTTCAATACTGTCACATATGTGACTAGTTACCAGTGCAAAACATATGGCCACATTGGGATACCAGGGGAATATCCACCTATTTAACTCCTGTCACATGTGTGACTAATTATAGTTCTCTCCTTCTAGCAGGCATCATAGCAGGAACAATTGCCTATGTACTTACTCAAAGTGTAAAGTGCGCAGCAGATGCGGGGAACCAGGGGAGTGAGTGCCCGCCCCAACGCGCGTTTCGGTCCGTCCTTCGTCAGGGGGCACCTCCACCCCTGGTGGTTAAGATCTGGTGACATGGGTCTGGATTCTCCTCAGGCCATATTTTGTCCATCCCCGAATACAAAATGAAAAATTTTGGGCATCGAAGCAGATTCTTTCTTCCCTGGATTCTGTGAATCTTTGGAGCGGAAATTTGATGTCCATGGAATTGAATGTGTGAACAGCTCTACAGAATGGCCCATTTATGGTTCTGGAATGCCCACCAGGGCTGTGGGGTTCTCTGTACCAGGTCCAGTACTTAAAGGGAGGTGTCATGGCGTCAGTGACCCGGTCCGTGGCCTTGGGTGCCCAAGTAAAAGGGACAGTCTTTAAAGAGCTTTGTGAAATAATAAAAGTTTGTGACGTCACCTGTGGTACTCGGTCAGGGGTGACCAACACTGCTTAAAGGGGTCATCTGAGTTGACATTATGGCAACAGGAATGGCATGGCTTCCCACAGGTGAAGCTGGGTCCCCAGGGCTCCCGGTGTGTTCGGCAAGGATGGTGTGGTGCCAGATAATGAACAGAGGACACAGGGTTGTAGTCTCTTTACCTGGTTTACTGATGGTAGACAGCCACAGTCCAGAGTACCAGCAACAGGTGTTGGTGAGGTCCGGTCGGCCTGGAAGCACTTACAGATCCCTTTCCCATGTGAGGTTCGTAAGCCTTCTGTCTCTCACTTTTAAGCGAGTTCCTTGCTGCCTGTGGCTTCTGTCAAGGTCATCTCTCTCCTGTTCTGGGACAGTACCTGCATGGTAGGCGTATTGAGCTTTTTTACAGAGTCTCTATCACGACTTGGGCTCTGTGTGTTGCTGTACCTTCAGGTTGGGGTGCAGACAGTCAACTTAAAATCTACTGTCCTCCGGTTCTGCTGTGGGACATAAAGTAATACACAGCCTCAGGCTCCCAGTGCCTGGTTCCTGTGCTTCGACTTGGAAGGAGCGCAACCGCAGCTCCCTTCCAGCTCCTTTGTTCTCCTATGCTTTTCCCCTCAGGCACTTGCTATCAATGCATTGTTCCTGCTTTCCCTCTCTGGCCTGGAGCTGCAGCACGTATATGTCAAACATCTAGCCTATTCCTCCTTCCACTATGACCTCGCTTTTTCCCACTCATGTTGTATGTAGTCTTCCCCTCTTATAACCTGTCACTAAATGAACAATCACTATTTATTTTCTTAGATAGTGTGCCTGAACAACACTGTTATAACTAACAATTTTTAAGTCCTTCTGATATGTCACTGAAACATAGTTTTAGCACAAGCGTTTTAGATAAGCTAATTGGGCCTCCTGGATGCACCCAATATTAGGCCTAACGATTTTTAAGTGGAAATCTGGCCTTCTGATTTGTCACTGAAACACAGTTTTATCACATACAATTTGGACTAGGTAATTGGGCCTGCTGGCTGCACCCCAGTATTTTGTCTAATGATTTTTAAGTGGAAATCTGGCCTTCTGATTTGTCACTGAAACACAGTTTTATCACAAACTATTTGGATTAGCAAATCGGGCCTCCTAAGACTGCAACACAGTTTTTGCACAATCTCATTAGATGCTGGAAGATTGATTTCACACAGGACAGGACTTATCTATCTAACTGACAAGTTAATTTGCAGTACTAGCAGGATTGGCTTCTCTGCATTGTGACTCTGAGAAAATGGCACCAGCAAAACAAGATGTCCACTTTTTATATGGTCAGGGACATGTGATTTAGGCAGCCAATCATAGAAGACCTTGTGTCTTGATGTTGTAGATGGTTTCTGCTCCAATTTGCTGCTTAATCAACACCAATAAAGTTAAGTTGAAAAAAAGAGCGCACTACTCACCTAACCTCTCCACACCCCTTTCCCTAATCAAACATGTCACCCCCATTCATCATACAGCAAAACTATCCTAGCCAAAGTAATAAGAGCATTAGTGGAAATATGATGATTTACAGAACTATGACCAAATTTTGCCGACTTTGAGTAAAAACGCTTGTGAAACTGAACACAAATTCGAATTTGCTACATTTGTGCCGAATTTGAGATTGGTGAACGTTTTCCAAAAAAGTTTGCTCATCTCTAATTACTACTAACTGCATGGATGCTGCAGGTCCTGACTAGCTGACGGACTTTGTGGATCATGTGATCAGTCACATGCCTGAAAAGAACTTTAAAGTGTGTAAGCGTATACACACAGTTTAACTAAAAATAAACATGCAGTAGTAAAAATACATAAAATGCCAGAGGCTGCCAAATATTGCTGCATTGATCCTTCAAGTAAACAAAGTGAAATACACAAAGCTTAGTGGTTCAAATGAGTAAATAGAGATATACCGTATGTGTGATGAAGGAGTACTTTAGTTAAACTTGTCCTAATGTAACCAAATGAAGGACACATACAATTAAAAGTAGATTATCTTACAACTAAAGCAATGTTGTAATGATGATCCCTGCCGCCCCAACACACGTTTCATATGAACTTCTTTAGGAGGTGTGTTATGCCTCTGAAATTTTATGTATTTTTACTACTTCATGTTTATTTTTAGTGTTGAAATAAAATTTATATTTTCAGGCTTATATACTCTTTGGGTCTATTTACCCACCCTCCTGTTGATTTAACAGTGTCACTCTATGTGGTAATAACTCTATAAGGCTTCAACGTATCCAACTGATTCTGATAATGTTTTTTCATGACATGGAAAACTGGCAACATTTTTCAATTTTTATTTTTTTTAATTAGCTTTTAAAGGGAACCTGTCACCTGAATTTGGCGGGACCAGTTTTGGGTCATATGGGCGGAGATTTCAGGTGTTTGATTCACCCTTTCCTTACCCGCTGGCTGCATGCTGGCCGCAATATTGGATTGAAGTTCATTCTCTGTCCTCCGTAGTACATGCCTGCACAAGGTAATCTTGCTTTGCGCAGGCGTGTACTATGGAGGACAGAGTATGAACTTCAATCCAATATTTCAGCCAGCATGAAGCCAGCGGGTAAGGAAAGGGTGAATCAAACACCTGAAGTCTCCGCCCATATGACCCAAAACTGGTCCCGCCAAATTCAGGTGACAGGTTCCCTTTAATTAACTTTTAATTTTTGTGCCCTTAAATCATAAATTAGTTAATACATAACATTTCCCATATGTATACTTTATATCAGCACAATTTTGGAAACATTTTATTATGTTAGGTAGTTGGAAGGATTACATTTAACGAGCAATTTCTCATTTTTTCAACAAAATTTACAAAACCATTTTTTTAAGGACCATGTCCTTGTTTAGCCAATGTGGCTAAACACAGAAGTAAGACAGGCAATTAACAGTAAAAAGAAAGCATTTGCACTACTAAAGCAGGATGGCACCATTGAAGCTCTAAAAAACTATAGGGAGAAAAATACTTTATCTAAAAAACTAATTAAAGCTGCCAAAAAGGAAACAGAGAAGCACATTGCTAAGGAGAGTAAAACTAATCCCAAACTGTTCTTCAACTATATCAATAGTAAAAGAATAAAAACTGAAAATGTAGGCCCCTTAAAAAATAGTGAGGAAAGAATGGTTGTAGATGACGAGGAAAAAGCTAACATATTAAACACCTTCTTCTCCACGGTATTCATGGTGGAAAATGAAATGCTAGGTGAAATCCCAAGAAACAATGAAAACCCTATATTAAGGGTCACCAATCTAACCCAAGAAGAGGTGCGAAATCGGCTAAATAAGATTAAAATAGATAAATCTCTGGGTCCGGATGGCATACACCCACGAGTACTAAGAGAACTAAGTAATGTAATAGATAAACCATTATTTCTTATTTTTAGGGACTCTATAGCGATGGGGTCTGTTCCGCAGGGCTGGCGCATAGCAAATGTGGTGCCAATATTCAAAAAGGGCTCTAAAAGTGAACCTGGAAATTATAGGCCAGTAAGTATAACCTCTATTGTTGGTAAAATATTTGAAGGGTTTCTGAGGGATGTTATTCTGGATTATCTCAATGAGAATAACTGTTTAACTCCATATCAGCATGGGTTTATGAGAAATCGCTCTTGTCAAACCAATCTAATCAGTTTTTATGAAGAGGTAAGCTATAGGCTGGACCATGGTGAGTCAGTGGATGTGGTATATCTCGATTTTTCCAAAGCGTTTGATACCGTGCTGCACAAGAGGTTGGTACACAAAATGAGAATGCTTGGTCTGGGGGAAAATGTGTGTAAATGGGTTAGTAACTGGCTTAGTGATAGAAAGCAGAGGGTGGTTATAAATGGTATAGTCTCTAACTGGGTCGCTGTGACCAGTGGGGTACCGCAGGGGTCGGTATTGGGACCTGTTCTCTTCAACATATTCATTAATGATCTGGTAGAAAATTTACACAGTAAAATATCGATATTTGCAGATGATACAAAACTATGTAAAGCAGTTAATACAAGAGAAGATAGTATTCTGCTAGAGATGGATCTGAATAAGTTGGAAACTTGGGCTGAAAGTTGGCAGATGAGGTTTAACAATGATAAATATAAGATTATACACATGGGAAGAAGGAATCAATATCACCATTACACACTGAAGGGGAAACCACTGGGTAAATCTGACAGGGAGAAGGACTTGGGGATCCTAGTTAATAATAAACTTACCTGGAGCAGCCAGTGCCAGGCAGCAGCTGCCAAGGCAAACAGGATCATGGGGTGCATTAAAAGAGGTCTGGATACACATGATGAGAGCATTATACTGCCTCTGTACAATTCCCTAGTTAGACCGCACATGGAGTACTGTGTCCAGTTTTGGGCACCGGTGCTCAGGAAAGATATAATGGAACTAGAGAGAGTACAAAGGAGGGCAACAAAATTAATAAAGGGGATGGGAGAACTACAATACCCAGATAGATTCGCGAAATTAGGATTATTGAGTCTAGAAAAAAGACGACTGAGGGGCGATCTAATAACCATGTATAAGTATAAAAGGGGACAATACAAATATGTCGCTGAGGATCTGTTTATACCAAGGAAGGTGACGGGCACAAGGGGGCATTCTTTGCGTCTGGAGGAGAGAAGGTTTTTCCACCAACATAGAAGAGGATTCTTTACTGTTAGGGCGGTGAGAATCTGAAATTGCTTGCCTGAGGAGGTGGTGATGGCGAACTCAGTCGAGGGGTTCAAGAGAGGCCAGGATGTCTTCCTGGAGCAGAACAATATTGTATCATACAATTATTAGGTTCTGTAGAAGAACGTAGATCTGGGGATTTATTATGATGGAATATAGGCTGAACTGGATGGGCAAATGTCTTTTTTCGGCCTTACTAACTATGTTACTATGTTACTATGTTACCTTGAGGGGTCTGTATGACAGAACATATGCATAAGTGACATCATTCTAAAAACTGCACTCCTCACGGTGTTTAAAGCAACATTCAATAAGTTTACTAACTAGGGTTGAGCGAAACGGGTCGAACATTTTCAAAAGTCGCCGACTTTTGGCGAAGTCGAGTTTCATGAAACCCGATCCGACCCCTGTGCGTGGTCGGCCATGCGGTACGCGACTTTCGCGCCAAAGTCGCGTTTCAATGACGCGAAAAGCGCCATTTCTCAGCCAATGAAGGTAAACGCAGAGTGTGGGCAGCGTGATGACATAGGTCCTGGTCCCCACCATCTTAGAGAAGGGCATTGCAGTGATTGGCTTGCTGTCTGCGGCGTCACAGGTGCTATAAAGGGGAGTTCCCGCCGACCGCCATGTTACTGCTGCTGATCTGAGCTTAGGGAGAGGTTGCTGCCGCTTCGTCAGAAGCAGGGATAGCGTTAGGCAGGGTCCATTAACCACAAAACCGCTTGTGCTGTAGCGATTTCCACTGCCCAACACCACCTTCGGTGTGCAGGGACAGTGGAAGCTCCTTTTTTTTTTTTTTTTTCCTCAGCGCTGTAGCTCATTGGGCTGCCCTAGAAGGCTCCCTGATAGCTGCATTGCTGTGTGTACGCCGCTGTGCAAACCAACTGCTTTTTTCAAAGCACAAATCCTCTTGTTCCTTCCTTTCTGCACAGCTATCTTGTTTGTTTGTCCACACTTTTTATTTAATTTGTGCATCAGTCCACTCCTTATTGCTGCCTGCCATACCTGGCTGAGATTACTGCAGGGAGATAGTAATTGAAGGACAGTTCCTTTTTTTTTTTTTTTTTTTTTTTTGGTGGGAGATTAAGATTGACATTTCTGCTAGAGTGCCATCTCTGTCTGTGTCATCTCTCACTCAGTGGGCCATAGAAAGCCTATTTATTTTTTTGCTTGATTTGGGTTCCAAAATCTACCAGAAAAAATCACAACATCAATCAGTGGGAGAAAAATATTGGCCTCAGGGCTTGTGTGCCACTCCTTACTCCTGTGTGTGCCATCTCTCACTCAGTGGGCCATAGAAAGCCTATTAATTTTTTTGCTTGATTTGGGTTCTAAATTCTACCTGAAAAAATCAATAAATCAATCAGTGGGAGATTAATATTGGCCTTTGGGCTTGTGTGCCAGTCCTAAGCGTGCCATCTCTCTCTCTCTCAGATAGTGGGCCATAGAAAGCCTATTTTTTTATTATTTTATTGGGTTTATAAATTTTCCCTGGAAAAAAAAAAAAGTGGGAGATTAATATTGGCCTCTGGGCTTGTGTGCCAGTCCTGAGCGTGCCATCTCTCTCACAAATAGTGGGCCATAGAAAGCCTATTTATTTTTTTGGTTGATTTGGGTTCATAATTCTACCTGAAAAAATCAATCAATCAATCAGTGGGAGATTAATATTGGCCTTTGGGCTTGTGTGCCAGTCCTAAGCGTGCCATCTCTCTCTCTCAGATAGTGGGCCATAGAAAGCCTATTTATTATTATTTTTTTTATTGGGTTTATAAATTTTCCCTGGAAAAATAAAAAATGGGAGATTAATATTGGCCTCTGGGCTTGTGTGCCAGTCCTGAGCGTGCCATCTCTCTCACAAATAGTGGGCCATAGAAAGCCTATTAATTTTTTTGCTTGATTTGGGTTCCAAAATCTACCAAAAAAAATCACTAAATCAATCAGTGGGAGATTAATATTGGCCTCTGGGCTTGTGTGCCACTCCTGACTCCTGTGAGCGTCATCTGTCACTCAGTGGGCCCTAGAAAGCCTATTTTTTGTTTTATTTGTTTTCTAAATTCTCCCTGAAAAAATCATTTTATTTTCTTTGGTTTCTAAATTATTCCTGAAAAAAATCATTTTTTTTGTATTTTTTTTTCTCTAAAGTCTCCCTGAAAAAAAAAAAAAAATCTGTGGGAGATTCATATTGCCCCTTCTGCTTGTGTGCCAGTCTTGACTCCTGGGTGTGCCATCTCTCTCTCTCTCCCCAATTGTGGGCCATAGAAAGCCTATTAATTTTTTTGCTTGATTTGGGTTCCAAAATCTACCTGAAAAAATCACTAAATCAATCAGTGGGAGATTAATATTGGCCTCTGGGCTTGTGTGCCACTCCTGACTCCTGTGTGCATCATCTGTCACTCAGTGGGCCCTAGAAAGCCTATTTTTTGTTTTATTTGTTTTCTAAATTCTCCCTGAAACAATCATTTTATTTTCTTTGGTTTCTAAATTATTCCTGAAAAAAATCATTTTTTTGGTATTTTTTTTTCTCTCAAGTCTCCCTGAAAAAAAAAAAAAAAAAAAAAATCTGTGGGAGATTCATATTGCCCCTTCTGCTTGTGTGCCAGTCTTGACTCCTGGGTGTGCCATCTCTCTCTCTCTCCCCAATTGTGGGCCATAGAAAGCCTATTAATTTTTTTGCTTGATTTGTGTTCCAAAATCTACCGAAAAAAATCACTAAATCAATCAGTGGGAGATTAATATTGGCCTCTGGGCTTGTGTGCCACTCCTGACTCCTGTGTGCGTCATCTGTCACTCAGTGGGCCCTAGAAAGCCTATTTTTTGTTTTATTTGTTTTCTAAATTCTCCCTGAAACAATCGTTTTATTTTCTTTGGTTTCTAAATTATTCCTGAAAAAAATCATTTTTTTTGTATTTTTTTTTCTCTCAAGTCTCCCTGAAAAAAAAAAAAAAAAATCTGTGGGAGATTCATATTGCCCCTTCTGCTTGTGTGCCAGTCTTGACTCCTGGGTGTGCCATCTCTCTCTCTCTCCCCAATTGTGGGCCATAGAAAGCCTATTAATTTTTTTGCTTGATTTGGGTTCCAAAATCTACCTGAAAAAAATCACTAAATCAATCAGTGGGAGATTAATATTGGCCTCTGGGCTTGTGTGCCACTCCTGACTCCTGTGTGCGTCATCTGTCACTCAGTGGGCCCTAGAAAGCCTATTTTTTGTTTTATTTGTTTTCTAAATTCTCCCTGAAACAATCATTTTATTTTCTTTGGTTTCTAAATTATTCCTGAAAAAAATCATTTTTTTGGTATTTTTTTTTCTCTCAAGTCTCCCTGAAAAAAAAAAAAAAAAAAAAAATCTGTGGGAGATTCATATTGCCCCTTCTGCTTGTGTGCCAGTCTTGACTCCTGGGTGTGCCATCTCTCTCTCTCTCCCCAATTGTGGGCCATAGAAAGCCTATTAATTTTTTTGCTTGATTTGGGTTCCAAAATCTACCTGAAAAAAATCACTAAATCAATCAGTGGGAGATTAATATTGGCCTCTGGGCTTGTGTGCCACTCCTGACTCCTGTGTGCGTCATCTGTCACTCAGTGGGCCCTAGAAAGCCTATTTTTTGTTTTATTTGTTTTCTAAATTCTCCCTGAAACAATCATTTTATTTTCTTTGGTTTCTAAATTATTCCTGAAAAAAATCATTTTTTTGGTATTTTTTTTTCTCTCAAGTCTCCCTGAAAAAAAAAAAAAAAAAAAAAAATCTGTGGGAGATTCATATTGCCCCTTCTGCTTGTGTGCCAGTCTTGACTCCTGGGTGTGCCATCTCTCTCTCTCTCCCCAATTGTGGGCCATAGAAAGCCTATTAATTTTTTTGCTTGATTTGGGTTCCAAAATCTACCTGAAAAAAATCACTAAATCAATCAGTGGGAGATTAATATTGGCCTCTGGGCTTGTGTGCCACTCCTGACTCCTGTGTGCGTCATCTGTCACTCAGTGGGCCCTAGAAAGCCTATTTTTTGTTTTATTTGTTTTCTAAATTCTCCCTGAAACAATCATTTTATTTTCTTTGGTTTCTAAATTATTCCTGAAAAAAATCATTTTTTTGGTATTTTTTTTTCTCTCAAGTCTCCCTGAAAAAAAAAAAAAAAATCTGTGGGAGATTCATATTGCCCCTTCTGCTTGTGTGCCAGTCTTGACTCCTGGGTGTGCCATCTCTCTCTCTCTCTCCCCAATTGTGGGCCATAGAAAGCCTATTAATTTTTTTGCTTGATTTGGGTTCCAAAATCTACCAAAAAAAATAACTAAATCAATCGGTGGGAGATTAATATTGGCCTCTGGGCTTGTGTGCCACTCCTGACTCCTGTGTGCGTCCTCTCTCACTCAGTGGGCCCTACAAAGCCTTTTTTTTTTTTTTTTCCTAAATTCTCCCTGAAACAATCATTTCATTTTATTTGTTTTATAAATTCTTCTGTAAAAAATAATTTTTTTTTAATTTTTTTTTTTCTGAAGTCTCCCTTTTAAAAAAAACAAACACAAATCAGTGGGAGATAAATATTTACATTTGCGCTTCAGTGACAGTCCTGCGTGTGTGCCATCTCATTTGTTGCCAACAACAACAGAGTGTGTAACATTGTGGCTGATTTTCGTTGTGGTCTCACCCACCTGTAAATGGGTAGCTAAATCATACTGAAGTTATAGCTCACCGTGTAAGTTGTGTGACAGCAACAAATACCGTTCGTTTGTTAACGTTTTTAAAACAATGAGGAAGTCTGGTGGAAGAGGTCGTGGCCGGGGGCGTTCATTGTCAGCTGGTAATGAGGGTAGTGGTAGTGGTGGAGCATCAGCTGGTCGTGGGAAAAAAAATATTGCACCTAAGTCTGGAGCTGTGGAGCCAGGTTCGTCGTCTGGCTACACAAGGCCTCGAACGCTCCCTTTTCTGGGAGTAGGAAAACCGCTTTTAAAGCCGGAGCAGCAAGAGCAAGTTTTGGCTTATCTTGCTGACTCAGCCTCTAGCTCTTTTGCCTCCTCTCGTGAAACTGGTAAATGTCAAAGCAGCGCGTCGTTAGTGGATGTTCACGGTCAGGGACAAGTCGCTTCCTTGTCCTCTTCAGCAAAAACAACAACAGAGAAGAATGCAGCAGGCGACACAACGGGTTACTCCATGGAGCTCTTTACACATACCGTCCCTGGCTTAGAAAGTGAAGCAGTTAACAGTCCATGCCCATTACAAGTTGAATCTGACATGGAGTGCACTGATGCACAGCCACAGCCAGACTACTATCCTGGTCCTTTGACTCAGACCACAACATTGCCATCGCAGGGTGCTGATCAAGAATCAGACCCTGATGAGACTATGTTGCCACATCACGAACGCTATACCACCGACCGCCACGGTGACACAGACGAAGTTGCACACGAGCTACAAGAAGAGGTAATAGATGACCCAGTTCTTGACCCCGATTGGCAGCCATTGGGGGAACAGGGTGCAGGCGGCAGCAGTTCTGAAGCGGAGGAGGAGGGGCCGCAGCAGGCATCAACATCGCAACAGGTTCCATCTGCCGGGCCCGTATCTTGCCCAAAACGCGTGGCAAAGCTAAAACCTGTTGGAGGACAGCGTGGCCATCCGGTTAAAGCTCAGTCTGCAATGCCTGAAAAGGTATCCGATGCTAGAAAGAGTGCAGTCTGGCATTTTTTTAAACAACATCCAATTGATCAGCGCAAAGTCATCTGTAAAAAATGTTCAACTACCTTAAGCAGAGGATAGAATCTGAAAAGTCTCAATACAAGTTGCATGCATAGACATTTAACCACCATGCATTTGCAAGCCTGGACTAACTACCAAACGTCCCTTAAGGTTGTAGCACCCTCGGCCAATGAAGCTAGTCAGCAACGCAACATCCCTTCCGGCAGTGTAGGGCCACCATTTTCCGCACCACCTGCAGTATCTGTGCAGGTTTCTTTGCCAGGCCAAAGCCGTCAGGGTCAGGGAATCACCAGTTTCGTAGTAGGAAACACTGCATCTAGGGCACCGGTGGCAACAATACCATCTCCCACCGTCTCTCAATCTGCCATGTCCACCGGCACCCCCGCTAGTTCCACGATCTCCAGCTCTCCAGTCCAGCTCACCCTACATGAGACTATGGTTAGAAAAAGGAAGTACTTAGCCTCGCATCCGCGTACACAGGGTTTGAACGCACACATAGCTAGACTAATCTCGTTAGAGATGATGCCCTACCGGTTAGTTGAAAGCGAAGCTTTCAAAGCCCTGATGGACTACGCTGTACCACGCTACGAGCTACTCAGTCGACACTTTTTTTCCAGAAAAGCCATCCCAGCCCTCCACCAGCATGTTAAAGAGCGCATCGTCCATGCACTCAGGCAATCTGTGAGCACAAAGGTGCACCTGACAACAGATGCATGGACCAGTAGGCATGGCCAGGGACGTTACGTGTCCATCACGGCACACTGGTTAAATGTGGTGGATGCAGGGTCCACAGGGGACAGCAAGATTGGGACAGTTCTGCCTAGCCCACGGTCTAGGAAACAATCGGCTGTAGCCGTTCGCACCCCCTCCTCCTCCTCTTCGTCCTCCTGCAGAAGCGAGAGCTCGTCCACAGACCGCAGTCGCACAACCACTCCATCCGCAGCTGCCACTGTTGCACACCAGGTCTCCCATTATGGGGCAGCTACTGGCAAACGTCAGCAGGCTGTATTGGCTATGAAGTGTTTGGGCGACAACAGACACACCGCGGAAGTTCTGTCCGAGTTCTTGCAGAAAGAAACGCAGTCGTGGCTGGGCACTGTAGATCTTGAGGCAGGCAAGGTAGTGAGTGATAACGGAAGGAATTTCATGGCTGCCATCTCCCTTTCCCAACTGAAACACATTCCTTGCCTGGCTCACACCTTAAACCTGGTGGTGCAGTGCTTCCTGAAAAGTTATCCGGGGTTATCCGACCTGCTCCTCAAAGTGCGTGGACTTTGCTCACATATCCGCCGTTCGCCCGTACACTCCAGCCGTATGCAGACCTATCAGCGTTCTTTGAACCTTCCCCAGCATCGCCTAATCATAGACGTTGCAACAAGGTGGAACTCAACACTGCACATGCTTCAGAGACTGTGTGAACAGAGGCGGGCTGTTATGTTTTTGTGGGAGGATACACATACACGGGCAGGCAGTAGGATGGCAGACATGGAGTTGTCAGGTGTGCAGTGGTCGAAGATTCAAGACATGTGTCAAGTCCTTCAGTGTTTTGAGGAATGCACACGGCTGGTTAGTGCAGACAACGCCATAATAAGCATGAGCATCCCCCTAATGCGTCTGCTGATGCAAAGTTTGACGCACATAAAGGATCAGGCGTCTGCAGCTGAGGAAGAGGAAAGCCTTGATGACAGTCAGCCATTGTCTGGCCAGGGCAGTGTACAGGACGAGGTAGCGGGCGAAGAGGAGGACGAGGAGGATGATGGGGATGATTATATTTTTAATGAGGAAGCTTTTCCGGGGCCACTGGAAATTGGTGGCGCGGCAAGGCCGGGTTCTGGTTTTTTGAGGGACACAAGTGACGTGGATTTGCCTGAAACTGCCCCTCAACCAAGCACAACCGCAGATTTGAGAACTGGAACTTTGGCCCACATGGCGGATTATGCCTTACGTATCCTCAAAAGGGACACACGCATAACTAAAATGATGAATGATGACGATTACTGGTTGGCCTGCCTCCTTGATCCTCGCTATAAAGGCAAATTGCAAAATATAATGCCACATGAGAACTTGGAACTAATATTAGCAACCAAACAATCAACTCTTGTTGACCGTTTGCTTCTGGCATTCCCTGCACACAGCGCCCGTGATCGTTCTCACACGAGCTGCAGGGGCCAGCAGACCAGAGGAGTTAGAGGGGCAGAAATCAGAAGTGGCGTTGGCCAGAGGGGTTTTCTGACCAGGTTGTGGAGTGATTTTGCTATGACCGCAGACAGGACAGGTACTGCAGCATCAATTCAAAGTGACAGGAGACAACATTTGTCCAGTATGGATACAAACTATTTTTCATCCCTTATCGATGTTCTCCCTCAACCGTCATTCCCATTTGATTACTGGGCATCAAAATTAGACACCTGGCCAGAATTGGCAGAATATGCATTGCAGGAGCTTGCTTGCCCGGCAGCTAGTGTCCTATCAGAAAGAGTATTCAGTGCTGCAGGTTCAATACTAACAGAAAAAAGGACTCGTCTGGCTACCCAAAATGTAGATGATCTAACCTTCATTAAAATGAACCACAACTGGATTTCGAAATCTTTTGCCCCACCTTGCCCGGCTGACACCTAGCTTTCCTATGAAAAGGTCTTGCCTGTGGACTATTCTGAATGCCTTTTCCAATCTCGTAATTTTCTGCACCTGATTGTCCAGCATACGACATGTTTACACCTCACTAAATGGCCAAACTCCCCACACGGGGCCGTGGTATCGACACTTGGCGACAGCACCCGTGAGAGTGCAGTTTGTCTGAAGAGGTGGGTGAGCCCGCTTTTGGTCGACGGCACTGCCACTGGGTCCCTCCTAGTACAATAAAGTGTCTCTGGCGGTGGTGGTGCGCACCCAACGTCAGACACACCGTTGTAATATGAGGGGCCCTGGGCCTGTACCGCCGGCCACAAGACAGTTTCCCCCCACCCCAGCTCAAACAGTGCTCTACCACTTGCAAAATTATCTCACAGCTCCACCAATGTTTAGTCTATGCGCTGACATCCTTCAATGCCTGCCACTGACAATACCATTGTATTGACATTTTTGTTATGTTAGGCCTTCGATGCCTGTCTGTGGTCACTCCTTCCACTAGGCCTCCACTGACCACACCACTGCTGCCTGTGTACCCCTGGAACCAATTTAAAATTGCCTACAGCCATGTGTTATTATTTTAGGCCTTCGATGCCTGTCTGCGGTCACTCCTTCCACTAGGCCTCCACTGACCACACCACTGCTGCCCGTGTACCCCTGTAACCAATTTAAAATTGCCTACAGCCATGTGTTATTATTTTAGGCCTTCGATGCCTGTCTGCGGTGACTCCTTCCACTAGGCCTCCACTGACCACACCACTGCTGCCCGTGTACCCCTGGAACCAATTTAAAATTGCCTACAGCCATGTGTTATTATTTTAGGCCTTCGATGCCTGTCTGCGGTCACTCCTTCCACTAGGCCTCCACTGACCACACCACTGCTGCCCGTGTACCCCTGTAACCAATTTAAAATTGCCTACAGCCATGTGTTATTATTTTAGGCCTTCGATGCCTGTCTGCGGTGACTCCTTCCACTAGGCCTCCACTGACCACACCACTGCTGCCCGTGTACCCCTGGAACCAATTTAAAATTGCCTACAGCCATGTGTTATTATTTTAGGCCTTCGATGCCTGTCTGCGGTCACTCCTTCCACTAGGCCTCCACTGACCACACCACTGCTGCCCGTGTACCCCTGGAACCAATTTAAAATTGCCTACAGCCATGTGTTATTATTTTAGGCCTTCGATGCCTGTCTGCGGTCACTCCTTCCACTAGGCCTCCACTGACCACACCACTGCTGCCCGTGTACCCCTGTAACCAATTTAAAATTGCCTACAGCCATGTGTTATTATTTTAGGCCTTCGATGCCTGTCTGCGGTGACTCCTTCCACCAGGCCTCCACTGACCACACCACTGCTGCCAGTGTACCCCTGGAACCAATTTAAAATTGCCTACAGCCATGTGTTATTATTTTAGGCCTTCAATGCCTGTCTGCGGTCACTTCTTCCACTAGGCCTCCACTGACCACTCCACTGCTGCCCGTGTACCCCTGGAACCAATTTAAAATTGCCTACAGCCAGCCCAATTTTTTTATTTTAGGCCTTCGATGCCTGTCTGCGGTCCATTCTTTCAACTACTACTACACTGACCAGGGCACTGCTGCCCGTGTACCCCTGGAACCAACATCAGAAAATATAAAAATAAGTATTTTGCTTACAAAAAAGAAAATACTGGAGAGATATCAAATGCAGACATTTTAACATTAAAAACAAACACACAACTAAAATCTGGTACAGTACTAAAAATGGCCACCAGCTACAATTACTTTCTCCTGCAAGTAGTTAACTGAAAGGTTTTTTCAATTGAAAACACACATATGGCATCCACCGAGTGTTGTCCTGTCGCGTCTTCTTTATATTATTGCCGAGAAGATGCAAAACAATGAAAATAATAAAATCATTAATTACCAAAATAATAGAGAAAGTCAACACCACATTGCAAATAAACATTCATTCCAAATAAAGAAGCAGGGCGCGTCCGAGGGTGAGTATATACCTAATAAGAATATAATCACCCTCGGACGCGCAATGCTTATTTCCAACAGCCTTCTTTCCTAAGAATCAGCCCTTCCGTGGTGTAGAGAGACGTTGTGTTACACTCCAAGGTGTTCCCCAGGTTGCCTTTCCTGAGCTTCGATCTTCCGGCTCTCGTTTAGTAGTTGTTGGAAACTACGCTGCATTAGGCCTTCAAATTGGGTATGGGGTGTAGAGAGAGGGTGTGTTACACTCCAAGGTGTTCCCCAGGTTGCCTTTCCTGAGCTTCGATCTTCCGGCTCTCGTTTAGTAGTTCTTGGAAACTACACTGCATTAGGCCTACAAATTGGGTATGGGGTGGAGAGAGATGGTGTGTTACACTCCAAGGTGTTCCCCAGGTTTCCTTGCCATTGCTTCGGTCTTCCGACTCTCGTTTAGTAGTTGTAGAAAAGTACACTGCATTAGGCCTACAAATTGGGTATGGGGTGGAGAGAGATGGTGTGCTACACTCCAAGGTGTTCCCCAGGTTGCCTTTCCTGAGCTTCTATCTTCAGGCTCTCATTAAATTGTGGTTAAATGGAACAACTGCATTTGGCGTACTAGTTGGTTTGGGGCCTACTATCGGTGTCTGCCACTCCTTGCTGTTCTCCTGGTTTCCTGTCCTGAAATTCCATTTTCAGGCTCTCGTTAAGTAGTTGTTAATGTTAGACTGCATTTGGCCTACTAGTTGGGTTGGGGCCTACTATCGGTGTCTGCCACTCCTTGCTGTTCTCCTCCACTGAACAAAGCTGTGCCGCCTGTTTACTACGGTTGCCAATTTTGAACTGCATTTCGACTACTTACTGATTTGGCCCTACTCTCTGTGTCAGCCTCTCATTCCAGTTGTCCTCCACTGCAATGCCCCCTGGTTATTCCTGTGTTACCAATTTTGAACTGCATTTAGCCCACTTTATTCTTTGGGCCTATATCTGTGTTTCCACTTCATCGTGCCCATTGCCCAGCCAGTGATAGATGAGTCTGCTGGTACATTGACCCATAACGCAACATTCCCCGTGCATGCTACACAACAACATTGTGACCCTGCTGAAAGTCAGGTTGCTCTTCCCGCATACCATACCACCTTACACGGGGACAAAGAGGAAGGTGCAGATGAAAGTGCAGGTTCCTTCATCAGGTGGGGGGAGGAATACTAGTTGGCGACGTCACTGGCACAGGGCCTCTCATAGTACGCAAAAGTGTTGCTGCCGGTGGGAGGCGCCCCCGCCGTGCAAACACACCGCTGTACTTTGAGGGGCCCTGTGCCAGTGCCAATGCCAACAAGTGGGCCCCCCCTGCTTGCTCAGGATCACAGCACTTGCAAAGTTGAAATACTTACCTCTCCCTGCTCCACTGCCGTGACGTGGTCCAGATTTCCTGGGCCCACTAATTACTTGAACCAGCCCTACCCCACACAACTTTAGCCAAATGACCCCCAATTTCAAATGCCTTCCAATTATTATAAGGTAAATTACGCTTGACAAGCTTCATTAAGAAGAATGGATGGTTTTTACATTAAAATGGGCACTCTAGGTGTATTCCTGGCCCCCACTCACTGCCGACTATGCTGCCCCATTGACTTGCATTGGGTTTCGTGTTTCGGTCGATCCCAACTTTACGTCATAATCGGCCGATTTCACTCGACCCGACTTTTGAGATAGTCGGGTTTCGCGAAACCCGGCTCGACTCTAAAAAGGTCAAGGTCGCTCAACTCTATTACTAACTCTTCAGTTGCTTAACGAGAACTGAAGCAATGTGGAAGGAATAATATTAACATTTAACTTTTTTCACAAAAAATTTACTTTAGACACAAAAGTTTTTATTTTCACAAGGGTAAGAGGAGAAAATGGACGACAAAAATTTGTTGTGCAATTTTTCCTAAATATGCCGATGTGTATGGAAAGTCCACCGTTTGGGCACACTGCAGGGAAGACAAAAAGCACTGTTTGACTTTTTCAATGCAAAGTTGTCAGGATTCAAGAGCCCTTGATGTACCTAAACAATGGAAACCCCCACAAATGACCCCATTTTGGAAACCACACCCCTCAAGGATTTTATCCAGAGGTATAGTGAGGATTTTTAGCCCAAAGATACTACACAAAATTTTATAACAGTAGGTTGTGAAATTGAATATGTCGTCATAAGTGTTCAGCGCAAGTGCTCGCTATTCCAGTTTATACCAGGTGCTTGGGTATGTATCAAATATCGGGAGTGCATGAGTGACATGCTCGAGTCTCTGCCTCATATGTTTTGTGACTGTTAAACACCCAAAAAACATGTGGGGATCTGCAATCTGCATATCCGAGCACCAGATGCAAACTCGAGTAGCGACCAGTTGCGCTCAATATTAGCCATCATATCGTCATCATTTTTTACTTTTGAAAAAACTTTAATTCTAACTTCAACCCTTACCCCATCCCAATCTCTAACATTACTCTAACCTTAACAAAATCCTAACCCTACCCAAACTTTAACCACAACTCTAACCCTAAGACAATCTTAACTCTAATCCCAACCCTAACCAATTTTTTTACTCTATAATTTTCATCTTACTAGGGGCCAATGGGCATTTGATTTACTATTTTTTATTTGTATTACTTTGATAACGTCTATCTAAGTGATCCAAAGGTACCAATAGGAAAAATTCACTATTGTTGTTGGGTATTGGTTGGCAGATCTAGGAGGGCCCACTGAGTATGCGCCCACCATTTTTTTCCAGGAAGATGACACAAAGGGTCAGGGGATGGAGCAAGACTGATAGGGGATGGCGGAGGTATCGGGGGCTCCTGGAGCCCCATTTCTCTCTTCTCTGATATGTTAGATAGTATCAGAGGAGAGAGAAATTAATTTTAAATTAGTCTAGCTGAGACCTTGGAGATTTTATGACACTGGGGGACTCGGAACCTTTTTATTTCAGTACCATTAAATAGCTGCATTGAGGAATAAGTGCTGCCATTCAAAGGCATATTGGTGGTCGTTAATGGGTCAAGCTTCAGCAGAGCTGTATGTAGCAGACTGTGTGTAAGTAGCAAAGTTGTATGTGTAGCTGAGTTATGTCTGTATTGCAGTGCTGTGTGTCTGTGTGTGTCACAGAGCTGTGTAGTTATGTAGCTGAGTTTTGTGTACATACAGCAGAGCTGGGTGTGCGTGCACTATGCATGCCTTAATGTTGTGTATATGTGTGTGCTGCTGAGAGTGTGCATAATATGTGTGCTGTAAAGTGTACATAATATTTGCAGATAAAAACTAGCAATAAATATATTACATCCATATTCTATCTTGGTGCAATAAATGTGTGATATTGTCTCCTTCACTACTTTACACCACCAGATAAGTTTTAATTAGTAGGAAATAGGTTTTCCTTTTTTCTACTGTATAAAATATAGAAAATTAAGGGTTCGAGTGAGGGGCAAAAACGGGACATTTCTGTTTCAAAATTGATGCTTTATAGAGAGAAAACAGCTTTTCTCTCCATAACAGAGGGCACATTACCTGTAGTAAGTGAAGGCTTTGCACAATGCAAATATGAATAGTGCAAACACTAGAGGTTGTGTCTCAGACTAATTGGTGGCATCATCTGGTTATTAGTGTTGAGCGATACCGTCCGATCCTTGAAAGTATCGGTATCGGATAGTATCGGCCGATACCCGAAAAATATCGGATATCGCCGATACCGATATCCGATACCAATACAAGTCAATTGGACACCAAGTATCGGAAGGTATGCTGATGGTTCCCAGGGTCTGAAGGAGAGGAAACTCTCCTTCAGGCCCTGGGATCCATATTAATGTGTAAAATAAAGAATTCAAAGAAAAAATATTGATATATTCACCTGTCCGGCGGCCCCTGGACATCACGCTGCTAACCGGCAGGCTTCTTTGTTTCAAATGTGCGCGTTTAGGACCTGCGAATGACGTCCCGGCTTCTGATTGGTCGCGTGCCGCCCATGTGACCGCCACGCGACCAATCAGAAGCCGTGACGTCATTCGCAGGTCCTCAATTCCTAGAATTAGGAGTTTAGTGAATGAGAATGACGTCGCGGCTTCTGATTGGTCGCGTGGTGGTCACATGAGCGGCACGCGACCAATCAGAAGCCGCAACGTCATTCTCATTCACTAAACTCCTAATTCTAGGAATTGAGGACTTGCGAATGACGTCACGGCTTCTGATTGGTCGCGTGGCGGTCACATGGGCGGCACGTGACCAATCAGAAGCCGGGACGTCATTCGCAGGTCCTAAAAGCGCGCATTTTAAACAAAGAAGCCTGCCGGTTAGCAGCGTGATGTCCAGGGGCCGCCGGACAGGTGAATATATCAATATTTTTTATTTTAATTCTTTATTTTACACATCCCTATGGATCCGATACCGATACCCGATACCACAAAAGTATCGGATCTCGGTATCGGAATTCCGATACCGCAAGTATCGGCCGATACCCGATACTTGCGGTATCGGAATGCTCAACACTACTGGTTATGTTTTATCCTTATGTTTCATCCTCATGACCAACCTTTGGCAATCTTCTCCAGATTTATCATATGGGGTCTCCCTATTACTACAGTTTAGATCCAGTTAGTGTCTGGCTTTACCTTCTGTATTCCTCCAATAGTCAAATTACCCTGAAAGAGGTTGTCCGGGAATTTATTTATGGGGTTAAGAACTGACAAAATTAAATGGCTCAATATGTATCTCCCTTATTGTTAAAATTGATGCTTTATTAGAATAAAATTAAAATATAAAACAAACACCATGAACAGCTAAATAAAAAATAAAGAAATATTCTGGGATTGTAGAAACAGTAGTTTGAGTTGAGATGTTAAAATAACCCTTATGCACTCTTTTACAGATACTGTACCTACCTAACCATGGAGATTGGCAGACGTAATACTGGCAGCCCTGCTAAGACGTTGTCTCTCCCTATGCTGATATCCTATAAATCCCTTATGGGAAGTTACACAAGAGCTATCACATAGATTGTGCCCTCAGCACAAATGAAACAAATACAGTCCTCAGATATTATAGATATTGGACAATGACAAACCAAAAAAGGTGCAATATAAATGAGAAAAATATGGCTACAATCATGGCGTCCGGATCAAATTAGATCTTACTGAAATATGTTCAATGGCTCATCTCCTGATGAACCTCAATTCAAAAGGGAAATGCATCAAGGCATCACTTGTGGACTGGTGACAATGAATGGACACATGATTGTATAGATACTTTTGGTTTAAGTATTCTGTTGCTGATATTATATTTCACATATAGGGCAACTCCTCCCAGACCAATATATCCAGGGCAGTGAGATGAGTGACAAAAAGGTACTACAGTACCCAAAGCCAAGGAGAACCACACGTTTAACATAGTATAGGTATTTAAGCACTGCATGAACATAAATGACAGTATAATACAATATCTTATCCAACAAAACTTACAGTCAGTAACACAGCCTCCCAAGTCCAGTGAAGGAGAGAGCATGCAGACTTTAACTTACCATGACAAGCCATGCATACATCTTTATGGAAAGGTTAGGGGTAGTAGTTAAATGAGTCTTATGTCTATAGACAATTTCTGGATGCCTTCTACTCAGTACATTTAAAGGGAATTTTCATTCAAAAGAATACAAGTATGCATAGCTTGCTGATGTACTTCTTTTACTGAAAGTTTCATCATTGTTTCCATTACACAAATGGTCTAGAATCCAAGCATTTCCACTTTAAGCCTTGTAGTATTACAAAGTTTTAATCAAGCGATGTCACTGTGGCTAATTGACTAGCAGCAGGAACATGACATGCATATACAGTACAGACCAAAAATTTGGACACACCTCATTTAAAGATTTTTCTCTATTTTCATGACTATGAAAATTGTAAATTCACACTGAAGGCATCAAAACTATGAACTAACACATGTGGAATTATATACTTAACAAAAAAGTTTGAAACAACTGAAAATATGTCTTATATTCTAGGTTCTTCAAAGTAGCCACCTTTTGCTTTGATGACTGCTTTGCACACTCTTGGCATTCTCTTGATGAGCTTCAAGAGGTAGTCACCAGAAATGGTCTTCCAACAATCTTGTGACGCTGGCATGCACATCATGGACGGCTCTTGTTATGAACGTCATGCACGCCCCATAGACAACACCGCAAAGTCAGCTATTGACCTATGTTGACGGTGCACATCATGGAAGTCAAGGAAGTTAAGAAGAATCATTTATTTTTAAATGTGTTGGAAAAGAACATCAGGACAGAGGAGATTATTACTGGATGGTGCTCAACATGGGGACATTATTACAGGAAGAAGCCCAGCATAGGGGACATTATTACGGGACAGAGCTCAGAATGGGTGACATTATCACAGGAAGGGGATCAGGATGGGGGACATTATACTAGAAAGGAGCACAGAATGGGGAACTTTATTACTAGAAGGAGCACAGGATGGGGGACATTACTTCTAAAAGGGGCCCAGGTAGGGGGACATTATACGAGGAAGGGGCCCAGGATGTGAAACATTCTAAGAGTATGAGTGGACATCATACCAGGAAAAAAATCAAGGATGGGAGGCTTTATTACAGAATGGGGTACATTATACCAGTAAGGAGCCCAGGATCAGGGACATTATACCAAGAATAGATGGGATTGGTCAGATTATTGCTGAAAGAAAGGCTTAGGATGAGTGACAGTAGTCCAGAATGGAGGACATTATACCAGATTTGAGCCCAGGATGAGGGACATTAAACCAGGAAGGGGCCCAGGATCGGGGGACATTATACTAGGAAGGGCACAGAATAGAGTACTTTATTACTGGAAGGAGCACAGGATGGGGGACATTACTCCTGAAAGTTGCCCAGGATGGGGGACATTATATCAAGAAGGGGCCCAGGATAAGAAACATTATTACAGGATGAGGGGACATTATGCCAGGTAAAAATCCAGGATGGGAGACATTATTACAGAATGGGGTACATTATACCAGTAAGGGGCCCAGGATCAGGGGCATTATACCAAGAATAGAAGGGACAGGGACATTATTGCTGAAAAAAAGGTTCAGGATGGGAAGAGTGATCCAGAATGGAGAATATTATACCAGATTGGGGCCCGGGATGGGGGACATTATACCATGAAGAGGCCCAGGATGGGAGACATTATGTCTGGAAGGTGCCCAGTATGGGGTCATTATGGCAATATGGGGGACATGAAACCAGAAAGGGGCCCAGGATGTGGAACATTACATCAGGAAGAAAACATTTTTTTTATTATGCAAAACTACTAAAATGTACAAAAGCTATACATACTTACTACTACCACATTTCCAACAACAACAAAAATCCACAAAATCTTCGGCTGCTGTTTCTCTTTCCACTTACAGCAAAAAGAGTTAAAATTTACCTTGATCTATAATTATCCCCAAATGATATAACTGAAAAATACATCTTAATCTGCAACAAACAGGTTCTCATACACCTACATCAATGGAGCGATAAGAAAGTTATGGATTTTGAAAGATAAGAATTTTAAAAAAAATTATATGCCCCAAAGGCCCAAATTAGGCTGGTCTTCAAGAACTCATCTTGGTTTTATGGGAATTAGTAAAAAATATTAGGAAACATAGTGTTAGATTCATTACTGAAAGGACCAATCACATGTAAGAAGATGAGACTTTGTACTGACACATGAGTTAGGAAACCATAAAGGCTCTCTCTGTGATCATGATATCGATGATGTATCATGCTACAAGTTGAATGGTGCTATGTAGTGCTGCCCTATGCATTCCATACATCCATCAACCAACATAGCTGCCAGCCGCTGATTGGTGGTATGTCTGACTCCCACCGATCTGATACTGATGAATATACCTGAAGAACTCCTTTAAGGAATTTAAATATATTTATTCAACAATATGTTATCTAGCTATATCAAATCTAAATATTAATTTATAATGCAGTAGGTTCTATGTCTGAAACGCTAGAAAAGTCATTTATATTCCGTAGACCTATTTTTACCGACAAGTCATGATTTCTGAATTGCAACACATATATTAAGTTGGAATAGTTGATACACAACAGAATGAGCCATTATATGTAGCCCCCATTTATTGTTGAAATGTGGCAGCATTCTTGACACTATTATACAGTACTTTATGCCAAATTTAGCAACTGCCAAGTCTAAATTGCAATTTGTAAATATCCATAGGTGTCCTAAGTTGTTAAAACCAGCAGTACGTCTTACTGCATTTATACAAAACGTCCTCTGCGACGGAAATCATTCTTCATATTTCCTTCTTTACAATTCGTTCAGTTCAGCAGGGAGCAATTCTTTAAATCTTATTGCACTTGAGACATAAAGTATATGTATGCCATAAATAATCACGTGACCGGAGAGATACAGATATCGCGACCATATCAGTAAAGTTTTTCACATTTGCTTTTTAAGTAGAACAAGTAAGGAAAAAAAATTTGGACGAAAGAGGGAAATAGTTTGGATGATCCCAGCTGTGATTAAATAATATGCTTTGTATTGTAACCCTAGATTTCCGTCTTTGATTTCTCCCTACAGTGTAGGACGCTATACGTATTTAATCAGAGCAAAGAGAGTGACAGGCCTAGTAACATCAAGAGGGCGAAGGTCAAAGCCATTTTCACACCCGTGATGCTGTTTTATCCTTTTGTGGAACAAAGATTAACGGGTCTTTCTTATATTTTTTTCCTTTTTGCTCAGAAAAGATAGTAACACTGTCCTATTTTTTATTGTTTTATTCTATTATTTTTTACAGAGATATAGCATAACATTCTGTTGTTGTAAGAAGGAAAAGAAAATGATTAGACGATATTTTGGCAAGTACATCAAATAGAAGAAAACAGTTAATGACATATCTGGGATTACATGAGCAGTGTCATTAAATACTTTCCACATGTACGCAGCAGCCCATCCATGTCACGTTAGGCCGTACTGGTACGAAGCGAAATAGCTGTGCATGCTGCCAATGTGTATCCTCCTTGTGTCCCCCGTCTTCATAGAATCTTATCCTACATAGTTTCGCATGTTAAATATTTGTCTGACCTTTTAAATAAAGCTGCAGATTTATGGTGAAAGGATGAAAGACCAGATAATAATAGGCCTTGTTTGAACATATTTCGAGATTAAAAGCACATTTGTTTTGTATGTTTTTTTTCTAGCGACATGGAGAATGCAATGGGTTTATAATATGATGGAATGGTACTTTCATTACTTCATATAGCAGGGAATATATCAGTAAATATATCTGCATTGTATCAAATGAAGTAATTGTCTTAAATTATTCAGTTATTGTATATATAACGTATTTAATATTTTGGATGGCTGATGATTGGAGTTGTGGAAATCAATTTTAAAGTAATTGATTTCACTATAAATTTCCCCAAAATATTTGGACTCTGCAGAATCTGCTGTATCTAAATTTTTAGGGAACTTGATTTACATGAACAGTAAAATAGCACATATCTGGCAAGTTGCAGAATTCTGAAGGTTGTAGAGGGGTGGAAAAAAACAATAATTAACAATATGCACCTCTGCTTGGACCTTTCCATACCAGTCCATCTGGATCCCCAATCGCAAATCTTCAGTCACTTTCTTTTTCTGAATCTTTTGGCAGTGCTGCCACATGCATTTTTGTGGGACATTGATCACATCACTCATGTATGGTCATGTTGGACCTGGAGTGAGAACAAGGCCAAACTGGAGCAATTGGAGAATTGGTGGTTAGCAGAACAGATAGTGGAAGAGCCAAGGAGAGGTAAAAATAATAGTTTGCTCCTTTTTATATCCCGTCTTTCCTGGCATATTTAATTAGAATCTAATTTATATAATGCAAATGGAATCTTACCCTCACACATGAATTGAACAAATCTGTACAAATAAAATGTTGAGATATTTGCTCAGCTCACTAATGATATTTAATGAATGAATAATGTTGACTTATTATTGTGTTTGATAACTGGATATTGGGGCAATTGTTTAGGGCCCAACGGGACCGCAGATGAATCTTGCTATTCAGTAAGTCTAGCTTTCTATACCTCAGTTGTACCAGACACAACTGATAACAAATATGTGTACTTTGTGTACGATTCTGGTATCCACAGCCAGACCCCAAAAATCCTGGCTGAAACGTTTCTAATCCAGTTTTATGACTAATCTGATATATCAACAGATGTGCTGAATGTCTATCATATAAATCTTCACTATTCATTCTAGAATCAGTTTTCCTCCAGGACTATCTGTAGTTTTTCTATAGAAAAAAATACTGGGTAAATTAATAAATAGAAATATATTATAGTCAGCCCTGAAGAGAACAGAAATTAATAGTTAAAGATTATTAATTTTTTTACTTTTTAGTTATATCCGTGATACCCAAAAGAAAGACTGCTGTTGTTATTAGAGATGGGCAAACCCGAACAGTAAAGGTCAGCATCTGTACTAAACGCCTACTGTTTGGGCATGGACAACAAACATGGACTTCACCAGGAAGTCCATTTTACTGCTCGAGTTCGACCCCCAAACATTGGGTGTTTCTCGCGCTGCCATGTGCTTGACAGTGTGGCAAACATTGCTACTGATCGGAGGTAAAATTATTACTGCCATTCAGACAGCCACGGTTACCACTCTGTGAAATGACAGCATGAGCCCGCACCTGTGAATGTGAGGTAAAAGTTTACCTACCATCACTGGCATTGGCTGATAGGGCTACTGTTCCTATCAGTCTATGCCTGCTGCCGCTAATAACAGCGAGAGCAGATGGTGGCTGATGAGGGCATTCATTATCCGCCACCGGTGCTATAAATAAATAATTAAAAATAATTGTGATGAGTGAGTACCCCTGTCTTTTTGATAACAAGCCAGGCAAAACTGAAAGCTGGGGGCTTTAACCCTCAGCTGTCAGCTTTAACGAAGTTGGTTATCAAGAATAGAGGGGTCACGGTGCTCTATTTTCAATTATTTAAATAATTTAAAACAATGCATGGGGTCCCCCCATTTTTGACAACCAGCCTAGCTAAAGCAGTCAGCTGGGGGCTAATATTCCCATGCTGGTAATGGGCCATGGATATTGCCCTCCTAGCCTAAAATTAGCAACCTGTATCTGCCTAGAAAAGGTGTATCTATTAGATGTGTAAATTCTGAAGCTTTGCTTGACTCTTCCCACTTGCCCTGAAGTGGTGGCAAGTGGGGTTCATATTTGTGGGGTTGATGTCACCTTTGTATTGTCCAGTGACATCAATCCCACAGCTTAGTAATGGAGAGGTGTTCCTATAATTATAGTATCCTATAGTTATATGGTAAATAAACACAATAAAAATAAATTAAATAAAAACAAAACACACTTTTCCATTTTTTGAAATAGTTATACTCACCTAATGTTCATTCCATTGAAGCCATTGTATTCTGTAAAAATACGAAAGTTAAAAAAAACAACAATAAACCTCACTTTTCTGACGTTCTGTCCCAAGCTGTATTCCATGTCTGGGGATAAATAGTTTTCAACCTGGAGGTTGCCAAGATGCAACTGTCTAGGCTGAGAACCTCTGGCAGAATGAGCTTCTGCGAGCTCAGCCTCAGTGACCAGCGGTGACGTTATCGACGTTACTGCCGGTCACTGATGCTGCGTGGAATGAGGGATGGCTGGATGGATCAGGGATGGATGGGGAGTTGGCTGGATGAGGGATGGATGGCTGGGTGGATGAGGGATGGATTGATAGATGGAGGGATGGCTGGATGAGGGATGGATGGATGAATGGATGAGGGATGGATGAATGGGGATGGATGGAGGGATAGCTAAAGGGATTGATGGATGAGGGATGGATGGATGGATGATGGATGGATGTAGGGGTGGCTAAATGAAGGGATGGAGGACATCCATAGTGTCCTATGCCGTAATCCATCTGTGCAACATGTGCTCTTCAGCATAAATGATGGCACCCTGCAACTGTTCATGCTGAGAAGCAAGGAAGAATGAGATGCAGTGAGTGGGCCCCTGAACTAGGGTGATCACCGCTAGCATAATGAGAAAAAGTCTCAAGGTGCTGCAGTGAGTTCACCGCAGTTCACCGAGAGAAATTTCTCCCGGTGAACTCACCTCTGTACTGTGATATCTTTTCTCACTGTACAAGCAGTGATTTCTCCGAGGTCACCGGAGTTCATTGGCCAGGATGGGAACACAGACTTAGTGACCTGTGGTAACCTCAATGACATCACCTCTGGTCACTGACGCTGAGATAACAGCAGATCATTCTCCTAGTGGTTCTGAGCCTGGACAGTGGCATCTTGGCACCATCCAGGTTGAAAAAATATTTACCCCCAGACACAGATTACGGCGTGGGACAGAATGACGGACACGTGAGGGATATGGTTGTTTTTTATTTTGCTTTAATTACAGGAGACGTCGATTTCAATGGAACAGGTGTTAGATGAGTATAACTGTGTTTATTATTTTTAAATAAAAATAGAAAAGTGTGTTTTGTATTTATTCTGGCTGATTATTTATCATACTATAGGATTAGTAATGGAGAGGTGTCTTATAGACGCCTCTCCATTACTAAGCCGAGGGCTTGATGTCACCGGACAATTCAAATGTGACATCAACCCCACAACTATGAACCCCACTTGCCACCACTACAAGGCAAGTGAGAAGAACTGGGCAAAGCACCAGAATTGGTGCATCAGGTCTTGGAAAATGATGATACAAGCAATTATTTTTTTCACCACTTAAGTAAACAATATATATATATTTATATATATATATATATATATATATATATATATATATATATATATATATATATATATATATATTTGGAATTTGCATAATTGCACTGACCTGGAGACTCATATTGCCAGGACAGTTTGACTTGTATAGTGAACATGGTAAATGAAAAATCAAAAAATCTATTGTGAAATTACATTTTTTTTCAACCCACTTAGAATTTTTTTACAGCTTTCTAGTGCATCACATACTAAAATGAATGGTGTAATTCAAAGTATACTTCATCCTGCAAGAAAACAAGCCCTCATAAAACTATATGGACAGAAAATTTAAAATGTTATGCCTTTTGAAATAAAGGGAAAAAATGAAAAAAACAAAAAAACTGAAAATTGCCCGCTCCATGGGTTAAAGCATTTTTATTGCGCAAAATCAGCCTAAATATTTTGCACAGCACTGTATGTCTTTCATATCCCAGATAAAGGGCAAAGAGTTTATAGAGTGCTGGTCAACAATGAAATAGCTAACAGAGCTGCATTATATCCACAATTAGAACTGACATTGTGTAAATCTAAAGCAGACAGGAAACAGCTAAAAAAGAACAATATCTTGATAAAGAATGCTTTACAAGCAGAGACAAAGGACATTGATTTTCGGATACCTGTGTATTGTACTGAGCACTAGGGAATGGTCAGAGAATCCTCATGTATACTATCAGCAAGGATTAATTTCCTTTTCACTTGGCACCATAGTAAAAGCTGAGGGAGATACTGGCTGTGAGATTAACAAAGCGACCGGGGAATTCTGTCATAAGGGAAACGCGTAAATGGCAGCTCATGAAGAAACTCTCTCCGCCCCTTTGAAAATACTTTCTAATATGTAGGGATAGCACCACAATTTACAATTGAATGATTGATCAACCCAACGATAATTGCTTTGGAAAAACCTTAACGTTATCAGAGAATAATGGTGAGAAATATTCTAGTCAAACACTATGCCATTTCTTTGCTGAAGAGACATATTTGGGGCTACTTTCCCTGCAGGAATCAATGGAAACATCAAAGTCCTCTCTTCCTGAGGCATTATATTTTGAGGGCGCCACAGATAGCTAAGGAAGAGCATCTTGACATGAAAGATGTCCCAAAAAAGGAAAGCAACTTCAAATGGCTGGCCTGAAGGAGAAAGAATCAGATCTGTTGTTTTTTTGTTAAATTTGATATAGACTGTCCGGCGCTGAAACGCATTGTATCTTCATCATTCATCTTTGCATCAAGTGATTCTTTCTCCGTTAGTGCAGCCTTTTAATGTTTTTTTTTCCTTTTTTGGGCCAATTTTACCAGGGAACTGTCACAAGCTAGCAGCAGGTAGAATTTTAAATAACAGGGGCACCACACCATCCTCTTGGTGTGCACATTCCTCACAGCTAGTACTTCTTATTGACCTGCAAGATCAAATGCTACATCAAACAAAGAGGAAGAGTTTTGGTCAGCGATGTCTTTCTGTTGGCTTTCTACATTGTTACCTATGTCCACCTGTATGAATGGAGTGGTCATGCATGTAACAATAAGGAAAATAGCCACAAACATAATGAGACTTACTCTACAACTAACATATTACTTATCCCATTTGGTGAGCACCATAAACAAAGAGGATGGTACTTTTTTATCAAACCTAGCTCCCCCACCTCAAGAAAAAATAGAATGCAAGTTAATGCTAAAATCCAATGTGCCAATGAAAACTACATGTCTTCTCCAAAAAGGAAATCCTCATTTAGCTCCATAGACACATAGACAGAGATATGGCTCTCAGAATAGGATGATACAAAAGCAAATGATATTGTTTTTATTGTGCAAACAAATCTGTAGAACAAAGAAAAGATTATCAATTTTGTAGCACCATACTTTTACTGGAAGGGGAACGGAAAAAACTGACTGACTTGGGTATTCTGGTTTCTAGAAAGCTGGTCAGCAGCTCCCTGTCAGGCAGCAGCTTCCCCAATGTATTATTACTGCTCTATATATTCCTTGTAAGGCCACATCTTAAATATGAGATCTAGTTTTGGACTCCATAATATAAAAAGATATTGGAAAGCTAAAATGAAATTAAGGCAACTAAACGGAAGACAAGGTCTTTTTTCCAGAAAATGCAGGTTTTTTAGATAATAAAAAAGCCACCTCAGAGGTTAGCTTATTTCCATGTTAAGATACAAGTGTGATCAATATACAGAACTTGCACATGATTTATTCCTTCCACAGAACGTTCACAGCACTGGAGAACATTCATCACCCATGGAGGAAAGAATACTCCAGGATATTATTAGGAAAGAGTTCTTTACAGTTAGAGTAGTCAGACAAAGGCAGGATTTTTTTTTATGAGCTAACGGCATTGCCGATTATAAATAATCTAGGTATAAATAATTCTTAAATGGATGAGAAGAATTGATTTTGATGGACCTGTGTCATTTTTATCCTATGTAACTAACTATGGAAAAATGCCAATTCAAGTAAAAGAGATGCCCTTATTTTGTATGGATGTGTTAATATTCTGTAGCTAGACCTTCTCTGCCCCAAGTAGTTGAAATCTTAAATGGAGAACCCCCTTTATTACACAGAATGACTAAATAAGGCTTTGTAAAGCGGGCTTTCTAAAATAGACAGCCCCCGTTTTTTGGGGAAAACGTTAATAGATATCAGATTGATGAAAATAATTTCATTTCAGGGTTTTCGTTTAGAAGTTGGGAAATATTAAATAGAATATATTTGACTTTGCGAATCAATTCTATAAAGCAGCTGAAACACAATAGAGTCTGGATCAAAACCATTTTACTATTCAATGTAATGAAATGCACATGTAAGGGAAAGCTTGTGGCTACAGGTCAAGCTGCGAAACTTGTTCTCTTTTCACTAACAAACTGCAACAACCATTTTCCATATGCACATCATATATTGTCTTGAATAAAGGAAAATCTGACATCTACGCTAACTCCTTCAGAAATTAACTCAATTTTATCGGAAAATCAAAGCTGCTAGAAGAAAAATATTGGAAAGTAAATTAAAATCAATGTAAAAGTAATCAAGTGACAAATTACACATAATTCTGTAATAAGATTTTCTGGTAAACTAACTGTGAAAATGAAGTTTTTGTCTTGTTTAGCTATTACATGTTGAGCAACTTTGTGGTGTGATGTCATAAAAATCTGTTTATCTATGTAAATAATTATTCTCTGGGCTACATAATATGATTGGGCCCTGATGCATTTATGCAAATAGACTGGGTGGGTTATTATGTCACTCCTATAAGACACTGATAAATATACAAGTACCAGCAGAATTGGAAGGCAAAAATTCCACAGCATTTTTAGTTCTTTACAATGACAGTATTTAACTTCTAAGGAAGAAAAGTAGGAGACTTCCAATAGTTTTGAAAAGTGACCAAGAAATTTTTATCAAGCACATTTTTCTGTGTTGGTAAAGGGAATCCCTCAGTGACCTGCCCCCAGCAGTGGCGCCAGCCTACCACACCTGGGGGCACCTTGATACCTATATTCTGAGGTAAATTCGCATTGCTTTATTTGAATTTGTCATCTATCACTTGTGTTCCGACAGCATCTATAGGACCTTTGGTCTGAATCATGTGATATTGTGTTTCACTTGTATCTCTGCTATGTAAAGGGATATTTTGGGGTATCTTGTTTAAATTTTCTGTTTTATTATATTTAAGGCACATGTACCTTATTTATAACCATATTGACATATGATATATATAGACACATTATATCCATTTTGAAGCAGATTACTTATATCAGTACTGTGGGGCTGGTTACATACTGCTTTGCTATTTTCAGGTGTCCCACTTTTATTCCTGCTCCTGTTTTTATGGATACCCTTCTGTATGATATCTATTGGATTATTTATATGATTATCATTTTTATGTATTTTGGAAATTGTTTAATAAAAATGTACTTTTAACCCATTTTGGGAATGGTTGTTCCTCTTTTGGTGTTTATTGTAGATGTTGTTTCCTTCCCTGGGTTTTTTTGACATTTGGATAGAAGGTTTCTATTAGTGTTATATGATTAAAGGGAACCTGTAACCCCGAAAATCGCGGGTGAGGTAAGCCCACCGGCATCAGGGGCTTATCTACAGCATTCTGTAATTCTGTTGAGGGCAGAGCAAAGTACTGCAGTGTGCAGGCGCCGGGCCTCTCTGACTTTTCCGGCGCTTGCGCACTGCAGTACTTTGCTCTGCCCTCAACAGGGGAGACAAAGTACACCTGCGCCGGAGCCGTGGCTGAAGATCAGAAGAGGACATCTTGGAATGAAGATGGGAGGCGCCGCAGCGGACCAGAGACGCCCATCCAACCGGACCAGCAGCGGGACCGCCCCTGGGTGAGTATAATCTAACGTGTTTTTCTCCTCTTTCAGGTAACATTGGCAGCTTATCTACAGCATTAGGGCTTACCTCACCTGCGATTTTTGGGGTGACAGGTTCCCTTTAAGGATCTAAAAAAACTTGTCGAGCTTAATTTATAGTAAGAAATTCATGTCTTATATCTGATTGCTAGTTGGGAGTTGTGTTATACTGCATTCTGATGTTTCTCTAAAAGTAGCTCCTATCACTAGATTTCTATGCTCTCATAAAATAGAAAACTGTGGTCTCATGTGTTCCAATGGCTAAACACAAGATAACAGATAATAATAAACAATAAGGTAGAAATCAGATCAGTCATTAGCTATTGAAAGAAATGGAATGATGCTTTAATCTTCATGGTTTGAAGTATTGTTTGGCTCCTGGTAGGTCCACAATTTATTATCTCTCCAATCTGTACACCTGATTTTCATTAAAGCTCAGAATGAATCTGACTCATCTTACATCAGCAATACAGCACAATACTCTTGCTCTACATTCATGTGGATTTAATTAGAGAATTACTGGTGCATTCCACTGCTTAAATACATTTGACACATTACATAGAAAGTGTAACCATGTGGAAAGTGTATTGTCCTCAATATTGAACAGAAGTGTAATTTTTTTCACTTAGAGGTACTTATTTTAACACTACAATACTATTTAGTGCCATAGTATCAGCAATATGGGATTCAATGTATTCTTGGTGTTGAATAATGTGGTATATCAATATTTAAAATAAAATATATTCGCAGTTTTTTTTCAAAGATGTTTACCACTGAGAAACAACTGAATTTAACTCAATGGCTAAGAAAATTAAATTAAGTGTCTCCTATTTTATACCACTACTGTAAACATATGTTGTCCAAGTATTATCTGAAAAATTTGAAAAATTAGGTCAGTTTACAAAATGAGTTTGGTATTCCACACATTTCAGCCATATTTACTAATATCTTGAGATACCATTGTTTCTAGTTTCCCATGCATCTCAGTCCACCTGTACCAGGCATTCAAAACATGCAGGACTGTGTTCACTTAGAAACAGTAGGTTTCCAAACATAATCAACTTTTATTAGGTTTACAAGAAATTATGTAAAAAGGAGTCATTTTGAGTTGGCAGCAGTTTTGAACCAATTTCTAATAGGCTAGAATCCAATTTAATTGCACTTACACCTGTTTCACATACACCCGTATTTCGCACTTCGTGTTTGGACCATGAAGGACAGACATGTGTCCCCTGACTGAAAGCAAAAGCCTCATATATGCTGCTAAGGCTACTGAGTTTGTTTTCAGGAGAAGAGAGTCTAGTCCACACATTGCAGTTTACCCGCGAAACACGGATGTGAAAAATTGGCTTTAGGGGCTTTATCTCCAATTGGAAAAATAAGACATGAATTTTTAAAGAGAGTCAAGGCCAACAAAATACACACCCTGACAGAAGTTATGTCGCTTATCCATGTTATGTAAATAAAAGCTTATAACCTGACATTAAATTCATCCATTGGTTGTATAAATTATTCTTTTGAAAGCTGAAACCCTCCGAAATGTGGTTTAGGTTAAGAAAATAAATTGGCATCAATGCAGAAATATTGATCAGTTAATGGACATAGAATGGTCAGATTTTGGCAAGACAAAAGTTTTGTCGCCTGGTCATATTCACCCAATCCTAGTTTACATTCTCACCTGTGCTCAGTAAATGATTGGTTAATTAGTGTGTGTATAAAAAGAAACCCAGCACCCCAGACCTTCACTTGAACTGCAACTTTAGCTCTGTCAACATGCCAAAAATCTACCCTGCGACCAAAGCCTGGATAATCAAGAGGCTGAAGACCAGATCCACTGCAGAGGTGACTGGCACCTTTAATGTGTCTCAGCATCAAGTAAGACTTAAAAAAAGATTTGAAGAGACTGGAGATGAGTTTGACAAGCCCAGGTCTGGCAGACCCCACAAGACAAGTGCTCAGGAGGAACGTTCGTTTGGTTAGAAAATCCAAAGCAAGCCCCTCTTCCATTGCAGCAGTGCTCCAACAGGCCTGGTCACCTCAAGTCCCTGTGTCAACTAAAACAGTTTGTAGGATTCTGTCTCAAAATGGCCTCCATGGTTGAATCAGTGCTCAGAAGCCAGCACTAAACAAAAGGCAAATAAAAAACTGTGTGGCATTTGCAAAGTCCCACAGACTGCTAAACAGATGGACACTGGAAAAGTGGCAGAACGTGGATTTCTCTGATGAATCTTCAGTAGAATTACACCACAGCCGCCACAAATACTGCAGGAGACCTACCGGAGCCTGTATGAATCCAAAATACACCCAGAAAACAGTTAAATTTGGTGGTGGAAAGATCATGGTCTGGGGTTACATTCAGTATGGGGGTATGCAAAACATTTGCAAGGTGGAAGGCAATATCAATAGCCTAAAATGTCAAGAAGTATTAGCTATTTCTTATATTCTAAAACATAAAAGGGGCCAAATTCTGCAGCAGGATGATGCTCTATCTCATATATCCATCTCTACAACAAAGCTCCCCCAGGCAAAAAAGATCAAGGTGCTCAAGGACTGGCCAGCCCAGTAACCAGACATGAACATCATTGAGCATGTTTGGGGTAGGATGAAAGAGGAAGCTTGGAAAACAAAACCAAAGAATCTAGATGAACTCTGGGAGGCATGTAAGGGTACTGTCACACTAGACAATATTGCTAGCGATCCGTGACGTTGCAGCGTCCTCGCTAGCGATATCGTCCAGTGTGACAGGCAGCAGCGATCAGGCCCCTGCTGGGAGATCGCTGGTCGGGGAAGAAAGTCCAGAACTTTATTTCGTTGCTGGACTCCCCGTAGACATCGCTGAATCGGCGTGTGTGACACCGATTCAGCGATGTCTTCGCTGGTAACCAGGGTAAACATCGGGTAACTAAGCGCAGGGCCGCGCTTAGTAACCCGATGTTTACCCTGGTTACCATCCTAAAAGTAAAAAAACAAACAGTACATACTTACCTACAGCCGTCTGTCCTCCAGCGCTGTGCTCTGCTCTCCTCCTGCTCTGGCTGTGAGCGTCGGTCAGCCGGAAAGCAGAGCGGTGACGTCACCGCTCTGCTTTCTGGCTGCCCGGCGCTCACAGCCAGACCAGAGAAGCAGAGCGCTGAGGACAGACGGCTGTAGGTAAGTATGTAGCGTTTGTTTTTTTACTTTTTAGGATGGTAACCAGGGTAAACATCGGGTTACTAAGCGCGGCCCTGCGCTTAGTTACCCGATGTTTACCCTGGTTACTGGGGACCTCGGGATCGTTGGTCGCTGGAGAGCTGTCTGTGTGACAGCTCTCCAGCGACCAAACAGCGACGCTGCAGCGATCCGGATCGTTGTCGGTATCGCTGCAGCGTCGCTATGTGTGACGGTACCTTTAGACTGCATTCTTTGCATGTACCATATACCTATCCTTTGTTCAGCTTGTTATAGGTTCTGTTCTTTGCACCCCATTGTTAGGCGATACTCCCTAACACAGCTATCATACCTTCACATCTATTTTGCTTATGGTAAGTGGTTACCCTGCGATTAATCATTTGTTATTTGATATACCTGTTCTGGTAATATTATTTAAGCAGTCCAATTACATTATTGGGTCTAGTTCCCTTATGAGATGCATTCATGGATTTTGCTGGGTTTTTGATACATCTGTTTAACCTTGAATATACTGATTGCATACACTAACTGCATATAATATACAGCTCTGGCAAAAATTAAGAGACCACTCCACAATTTTATAAAAATCAGCTTCTCTGCATGTCTGACAGCCATTCCTTTCCAGTGTCAGTTGAATTCCAATCAGAGTACATCTCATTCTACTTAGTGTGTTTCTGATTAGGTGATCACCTGAAACAAATCTTATTTAATGAAGGAAAGTATAAACACACTGCTGTGGTGTTCACAATCCTCTTGCAATAGGACATGCTGGATGGCAAACAATTTGCTAGTAATATCCCAACAGTAATAGAAATGAAAAAATAATTTTTAACCATGCCAATGGAGTTGAAAAGAAAAGTCTTCGTGAGGAAAAGAAGGGCTCAATTCTGACTTTACTAGCAGAGGGACACAATGAGCGACATGTTGCCTCCATCCTTAAAATTTCTAAGACAGCAGTCCATTACAACAGGGTCAGGCAGCAGACATTGGGAACAACAAAGATACAGACTGGCAGAGGGCAAAAACAACTCTCAACTGTGCGAGATGACCGTCATCTTATTCGAATGTCACTCAGCACCTGCAGAATAACATCAAGTGACCTACAAAAGGAATGGCAAATGGCAGCTGGGGTGAAGTGCATGGCAAGAACAGTTCGTAACAGGCTCCTAGAGGCAGGGGTGATCAAGTCATGTAAAGCTAGAAAAAAACCTTTTGTCAATGAGAAGCAAAGGAGAGCCAGGTTGAAGTTTGCCAACGACCATAAGGATTGGACTATAGAGGACTGGAGTAAGGTAATCTCTGATTCGTCTAATTTTCAGTTTTGCCCAACACCTGGTCATCTAATGGTTAGACGGAGACCTGGAGAGGCCTACAAGCCAGAGTTTCTTGCACCTACTGTGAAATTTGGTGGTGGATCGGTGATGATCTGGGGATGCTTCAGCAAGGCTGAAATTGGGCAGGTTAATCTTTGTGAAGGATGTATGAATCAAGCCACATACAAGGTTATCCTGGAAAAAGAGTTGATTCCTTCTGCTCAGGTAATGTTCCCCAACCCTGAGGACTGGATTTTCCAGCAGGCCAATGCGCCATGCCACACAGCTACGTCAATCAAGGTGTGGATGAAGGACCTCCACATGGAATCCCTGTCATGGCCAGCCCAATCCCCAGACCTGAACCCCATTGAAAACCTCTAGAATGTAATCAAGAGGAATATGGATAGTCAAGTCACAAGCCATCAAAGAGGAACTGCTTACATTTTTTTACCAAGAGTGGCATATGGTCACCCAAAAGCAGTGTGGAAGACTGGTGGAAAGCATGCCAAGACACATGAAAGTTGTGATTAAAAATCATGGTTATTCCACAAAATATTTATTTCTGAACTCTTCATGAGTTAAAATATTGGTATTGCTGTTTCAAAATTATTATGAACTTTTTTTATTATTTGGGGTCTGCAAGCAATGCAATTTTTTGTTATTTTGACCATTTCAGAAAATAAATACAACATTTATTGCTTGGAACTTCGGAAACATGTTGTCAGTAGTTTATAAATTAAAAGAACAATTTACATATTAGTCAAAAATATACCTATAAAGAGAAAAATCAGACATTCTGAAAATTTTGCAGTAGTCTCTTAATTTTTGCCAAAGCTGTATGTGTACTACTATCTTAGCTGTAACATCGCACTTTGATGGCTTTTTTGGTATGGTACTTTGCAATACTGGGACTAGTTGTGCAGTCATGGGACCCTTCTGATTGGTCCGATGTTTAATCAATGGAGCAAATTATTTGGTTGAATTGAACTATATTGAGCAATGTTGGGTTGGGGTATGTTGTACAGTTATAAATGTTTTTAGACGTATGTCAACTTTTTGCCAATAAAGACTGACTAGATGAAATCACCATTTAAAATGTTAAGCTGGTTAAGTTCAAGTGCACCAGGCTAGACTGTGCACTGGAGCTTCTGCTGCCTGTCTGTATGTTCTCCATCCTCTCTGCTTCCGGTCTTTGAATTATAGGTCACAACTCTTTTTGGGACCTGCCTTTCTTGTTGGGAAGTTGAGCTGGCACCATCATTGCCATGATGGATTGAGTTGGATACTCAATGACTTCTTTTAGATATGACAGCTCTTGCACTGCCCATAACAATGACTGCCTTGGACGCGATATGTGATAGCACCATCCACGGCAATGACGGCACAGGCAAGAGTTTAAAAACAGAGGGGGCAGGTCACTGAAAAAGTAGACACCTGTCATTCAAAGACCAGAGGCAGACAGAGAGGACAGGGAATACACAGTCCGGCATCAAAGGACCCAGTGCAAAGTCCAGCCCCAATGCACTTTAACCAAATTTGCTCAACAATTCTATTAGTAATTTCAAAAGAATGACAAAGCAGATTCCTTCAATAAAGACATCAATTTAATATTTATTACAGCACCATTACAGCCATGTCTTTACTTTAGATTCCAAATTCGAGTTGACAGGTTCTTCTCTTTAACATCTTTACTATGTATTTATATTTTATGATTTAATATTACTAATTTTGTTCTTATAGGTGGAAGCAAGCGATAGTATGGGAGGAGTTGAAAACTCTATCGGTTTAGGAATGCTTCACATGACAACATTAGATTTAAAAGGATATTCTTTAGCTTACCACTGGGTCTGCTGCATTGGACACTAGCTCTGCTTTTTTAAAGAAGATCTTAAATTGAAAAAAAAATAAACAATTCATGTTTAATAAACTACAGTGTTACTTAATGCATGTTTAGATGCTACCTTCAAAAAAAGGAATCATTCAACATTTGCTCTGTAGGTCAAAGTACCATCCATTTTGAAGTAATTACGCATTTTCTGCTAATACATCAGCTGCTATTAACCTTCCTGATTAAAATATGTATACTGCAAGGCCAATACACTTCTTTGTGACTGCCTTTTATGTGAACACTTTTCTAAGGTGCTTTAGAAGCACTTAATTATTAACTCTCAAAAATCCAGTAAATCACATTATCCCCAGTGGTCTAAATCTTTAGGGCATTCCAAATTAGCTACCTAACCCCTCAGGCCATTATGTCATTCACAAGTAATACAAAGAAGGGGAACCAGCATTGAATGAGACTGAGCTGTTTAACAAATGCGGAAACCATGATGAAGCAGAATTAGTTTCCTTAACATAACACTTGTTTTTCCTACATGAGAACTGGGATTTGAATCCAAGCTCAATTTCTTTCACATTCCTTATTAGTGCACTACAATATAGCTTGTGATATAAAGCGAAAGGACAAAATTTTCTGTTTAAATAAATAAACGTTATCCAAAATAATACTGTACAATAATTTTCATTGCAATATTTGTATGATATTAGAATGTAGACTGTAGAATGTAAGCCGTAAGCCCTCAAGGGCAGGGTCCTCTTCCCTCTGTCCTCTGTATCAGTCTGTCATTGTTAGTTTTGTTTACTGTAAGTGATATTTGTATTTTGATGTAACCCCATCTAATATACAGCACTATGGAATTAGTGGTGCTATATAAATAAATAATAATAATGCTAATAATAACATTATTACAGCTAGATTAAATTTATACACAACATGAGCAGTTAGAATTGGGAGAAACAAAAAATGTGAAAACTAGGTACGTTTCTGCAAATGCTTTATTCTCATAATAATACTTCCATTACTTGTAGCACTAATATGGCTACTAGAATGTGTTAGATTTCTGCCAAAAAAGATGAATAAATATAATTTCTCTTATTACACATGTCCTTCTTCAGCAGCTAACTTTCTTTGCTTCCATGCCTGTTGGATTCCCATAGTGGTAACTGCTGGACACTGTTCCATTTCTCAAAAAAAAAACCATGCCTACAATACTGCAACTCGGCTCTGCTGTTACAAGGTACTGATAATACCAGCATATGTAATTCTTCTGTTCCATGTGATATCCAACATTGCCAACACTTTTGTACCTTGCTTCACCAACGTTTCTGTTCTATGCCGCTCATCAATTGAGCCATAACACATGTAAACAAGTGTGGAAAGTTATTAAAGTTGAAAATTATTGAAAAATGGCAAGATCAACTTGCTCATCACACAGAAGCAGCTGTTATCAGACCTATGGACTAACAGGAGGCTGATTAATTAAAGGTTTCAAGCCTATTTATAATGGCTGTGTAATGGGGGCCAGTGTGGTAGTCATGCCAAAGGGATCCTGCATTTCCACACCCTGGCACTCTGCTACATAAACATCATGTCCAGTCTGAATAATGTGTGTGCATTGAGAGTTACTCACTTGGGAAATCAAGTTTTCCTCAGGTTGCTGCATTCCAGAGTTCTTCAGCACCACACAATGAAGGTCCGAGTCCAAGTACATTTTTAATAAAACAACTTTACTGAGCTTGTCCAGTTTTATTTCAGACATGGCACCATGATCTTCATACTTCAAGTACATTCTTTTCCCTGAACTGTCCCTGGTCCTTCCTGCCATTTCTCGTTCCTGTACCATATCCTCCAGTACCACAGCTCCCTGAGAAGCCATGCTACATTCTTCCTGATGCTTCCCATCCACTTTCCCCAACCTGGGCAAACCTAAAGGATGCCTCTGCCAATCCTTGTCAGACCGTAGGATTGGACATTCCGAGATTTATCATTAAGTCTAGTCACTGTCTCTCTCATGCTGCTCTGATCCTCTCCACCTCGTGTCTCATACTGCCCATAGGGCCTGGACTTTTGAGCTTCTCCTCACAGACTCGTTCCTCTCACAACCTGATGGCTTTATTCTAAAATAGCTTAAAAATGGACAATCCTGGTACTACAAAATTGTAAGGAAATAATCCTATGCATTTCAGACTGAAACTAAGTCCTTACTCTGCATATTAACAGGGAAATGGCTGGATTTCTCTTTTGTATATACACTCCCTGACAGAAGTTATGTCACTTATCCATGTTATGCAAATTAAAGCTTATAACCTGACGTTAAATTCATCCATTGGTTGTATAAATTATTCTTTTGAAAGCTGAAACGCTCAGAAATGTGGTTTAGGTTAAGAAAATAATTTGGCATCAATGCAGAAATATTGATCAGTTAATGGAAACAGAATGGTCAGCTTTGGCAAGACAAAAGTTTTGTCGCCCACAGAAAGTAATTTGATATTCAAACAAATAATGAACTTAAAATACAAATATATTTTGCATAACATTGGTGAATTAAGTTTTGGTGCTATTAGAGTCATATTTAATATGTTGTGTGACTTCCATGAGCTTGAAAGACTACATCCATGCGGTTCAACAATGATTCGTACAATTTATTAATGAAGTCATCAGGAATACTGCCACCTAGAGCATGGGAATCCTGCAGGCTGAAAAGAGCAACATAAAGCAACAAAGCATAAAAGGGTGTAGAAAAGACCCACATGTATCACCATTAGTGTTGAGCATTCCGATACTGCAAATATCGGGTATCGGCCGATATTCGCTGTATCGGAATTCCGATACCGAGTTCTGATACTTTTGCGATATAGGATACCAGAATCGGAAGTTCCCATAGTGCAATGATGCACTATAATGGAGTGTGGGCGGTGGGTGTTCAGGGTCTGTGCGGGCCTGCCGGGGGTCTGTGTGTGCCTGCCGGGGGTCTGCGCGGGCTGCTGGGGGTCTATGTGGGCTGCTGGGGCTCTGTGCGGGCTGCCGAGGGTCTGTGCAGGCCTGCCGGGGCTCTGTATGGGCTGCCAGGGCTCTGTGTGGGCTGCCAGGGGTCTGTGTGGGCCTGCCGGGGCTCTGTGCGGGCTGCAGGGGGTCTGTGCAGGCTACCGGGGCTCTGTGCATGCCTGCCGGGGCTCTGTGTGGGCTGTGGGGGGTCTGTGCGGGCTGCCAGGGGTCTATACGGGCCTGGCGGGGCTCTGTGCGGGCTGCAGGGGGCCTGTGCGGGCCTTCCGGGGCTGTGTGCGGGCTGCCGGGGCTCTGTGCGGGCTCCCGGGGCTCTAAGCGGGCTGCCGGGGGTCTGTGCATGTGTGCAGGCATCGTCCGATGGGACTACAAGTCCCATCAGACGATGCCTGCTACAGTGACAGTGATTGACACTGATAATAAAGGATAATAGTAGTCCCATCATCCGGCTAATGTGTTGAATGTAAAAAAAATTACTACATACATACTACACACATACTACATACATACTACATACTACATACATACTACATACATACTTCATACATACTGCCTACAAACATACTACATACATACTACATACTTACATACTACATACATACTACATACTGCATACATACTACATACATACTACATACATAGTACATACTACATGCATACTAGATGGTACATACATACTACATACAACATACATACTACATACATGCATATTACATACATACTACATACATACTACATACATACTACATACATACTGCATACTACATACATACTACCATACTACATACATACATACTACATACATACTACATACATACTACATACTACATGCATACATAGTACAAAAATACTACATACATACTACATACATAGTACATACTACATGCATACTACATACATACTACATACTACATATATACTACAAACATACATACTAAATACATACTACATACTACATACACACTACATACATACTACTCACAATACATTCATACATTACATACAATACATACATACAGACATAGTGTACATATACCATAGAGTAGATACTCACCATCACTTGTCACTTTGTTATTTTAATATTTTTACAGATGACACTGGCTTCGGGGAACAAACAACCAATATACTCCCAGTCCGCAGAAATCCACGAGTGTCCCACGATGATCTCCCTTGGAGAACGGCAGCATCAGCTGATGCGACCGCTCTCCAGGGGCTCCTGGAATCCAATGAAGGGAGGAAGGTATCCTTCCACACTGTATTCCTCTGCTGTTGTAAAAAAAATAGTCCCTAGTCTCACTTATGGCATTGCTGTGTGAGAAATTTTCCCACGCAGCAATTGCCATAAAGTGAGACTTTTAACTATAGTAAACTCAGTGATGCACTGCAGTAGCCATTGTCTCCTTTCAGTGTGTCACTGAGGGTCCTATAGAGCAGTAACATCACCCAATGTCACTGTTATATAGAGGAGATCGTCGTGGGACACTCGTTATTAAACGGATTTGTTTTTTCCGCCGGATCCATTTTTTTCCGCAGGATCCGTTTTTTTTCCGCCGGATCCGTTTTTTTCTGCCTGATCCGTTTTTTCCACCGGATCCGTTTTTTCCGCCGGATCCATTTTTTTCAAAACTTGCCAGATTGTGCCTGATGGCAAAAACCTGATGTTTGAAAGCAGCCAGATATATAGATAGATACATATATGTATCTATAGATATATCTATCTATAAATATATCTATAGATAGATATACCCATAGATATATAATAGAAAGGCCAATGTTTCTAAGGCTACTTTCACACTTGCATTTTTAGCAATCCATCGCAATCCGTCGTTTTGGGAAAAATACGGATCCTGCAAATGTGCTCGCAGACACAAAAGAGCACAGTGAGGTCAAAAATACTCTGTTGTAAAAAAATCACAGTAATAAGCAAGTGCTAGTCAAAAGATGGAAAAAACAGGGTATTTAGTCGATACTTTTTTTGCTAAAAAAAATGTATACTAACCTGCTCCACCAATCGTCAAGGTATACCCATATAGAGCAGTCCTACCTAATGTATATACCGTATATACTCGAGTATAAGCCGAGATTTTCAGCCCAAAATTTTGGGCTGAAAGTGCCCCTCTCAGCTTATACTCGAGTCACGGTGGGCGGCAGGGTCGGCGGGTGAGGGGAAGAGGGCGCTGAGGCATACTTACCTAGTCCCGGCGATCCTGATGCTCCCTCTGCCTGTCACACGGTCTTCGGTGCTGCAGCTCTTCCCCTGTTCAGCGGTCACGTGGGACCGCTGATTAGAGAAATGAATATGCGGCTCCACCTCCCATAGGGGTGGAGCCGCATATTCATTTCACTAATCAGCGGTGCCGGTGACCGCTGATAGAGGATGAGGCTGCGGCACCGAAGACCGTGTGACAGGCAGAGGGAGCGGGACGCTGGGAGCAGGTAAGTATGTAATATTCAACTGTCCCCGTTCCACACGCCGGGTGCCGCTCTGTCTTCGCGTCCTCTTGCTCTGACTGTTCAGGTCAGAGGGCGCGATGACGCATATAGTGTGTGCGGCGCCCTCTGCCTGATCAGTCAGTGCAGAGAGACGCCGGGACCGGACGCTGGGAGCTGCAAGCAGCGAGGTCAGTATGGCATTTTTTTTTTATTGCAGCAGCAATGGCACAGCTTTATATGGCACAGCTATGGGGCAGGAATGAACGGTGCAGAGCACTATATGGCACAGCTATGGGGCAGGAATGAACGGTGCAGAGCACTATATGGCACAGCTATGGGCAATAATGAACGGTGCAGAGCACTATATGGCACAGTTATGGGGCAATAATGAACGGTGCAGAGCACTATATGGCACAGCTATGGGGCAATAATGAATGGCGCAGAGCACTATATGGCAGCTATGGGGCAATAATGAACGGCGCAGAGCACTATATGGCACAGCTATGGGGCAATAATGAACGGCGCAGAGTACTATATGGCAGCTATGGGGCAATAATGAACGGCGCAGAGCACTATATGGCACAGCTATGGGGCAATAATGAACGGTGCAGAGCACTATATGGCACAGCTATGGGGCAATAATGAACGGCGCAGAGCACTATATGGCACACCTATGGGGCAATAATGAACGGCGCAGAGCACTATATGGCATAGCTATGGGGCAATAATGAATGGTGCAGAGCACTATATGGCACAGCTATGGGGCAATAATGAACTATGCAGAGCACTATATGGCACAGCTTTCTATGGTACATCCATGGGGAAATAATGAACGGTGCAGAGCACTATATGGCACAGCTATGGGGCCATAATGAACAGTATGGAGCATCTATTTTTATTTTTGAAATTCACCGGTCGCTGCTGCATTTTCCACCCTAGGCTTATACTCGAGTCAATAAGTTTTCCCAGTTTTTTGTGGCAAAATTAGGGGGGTCGGCTTATACTCGGGTCGGCTTATACTCGAGTATATACGGTAATCTTTATCTGATGTATTTAAAAACCTGATCATCTGTATAGTACCTGTATAAGCAGGGTTCAGAGGGAATTTTCATGTGGACATGCTGGATGGAACAGCTTTGATGCAAATTACCCATAAGGAGTGGTGGATTCCCTAGTCTTGCAGAAACAAGAGAACAATTACAAAACCAGAAACACATGGGCTACTTGCACAATTTACAAGCTTCCATAGAACGTAAGTCCGCAAGGACAGGGTCCTCTCCCCTCTGTACCAGTCTGTCACTGTAAACCTGTTTACTGTAAACGATATCTATAACCCTGTATGTAATTCCTTTCTCATGTACAGCACCATGGAATTAATGGTGCTATATAAATAAATAAATAATAATAATAATAATAATTAAGCCGGGTTAATAACGGAGAGGCGTCAATAAGATGCCTATCCATTATTAATCCAATAGTAATAAAGGGTTAATAAAATACACACATTAGGAAAAAAGTATTTTAATATTCTTCATTTAACTATACTTACCATACTTCAGCGCCTTCAAAAAACGTAAAATAATAAACAATATCCTACCTGTCCGCTGTAGTCCAATTAATAACGCGTGTCCCACGACGATCTCTCTTAGGCTACGTTCACACTAGCGTTGTGCGCCGCTGCGTTTTTCGACGCGTGCGTCGTTTTTTGACGAAAATCGGATGCAAGAAAAATGCAACTTGTTGCGTTTTCTTGGTCCGACGCTAGCGTCAAAAAAGACGCACGTGTCGGAAAACTGTTATGGCTGGCAATCAGGCAACACAGCGTGCAGTAATCAGCGCACATACAGAGATCTGGCAATAACCAAAAACAATAGGACGAGCTCTGAGACGTGGAATCTCTGTAGACTGCAGTACCTGATCTATCCTCACACAACTATAAGCAGCAGTGGATTGCGCCTAACAACTACCTATGCAACTCGGCACTGCCTGAGGAGCTGACTAGCCTGAAGATAGAAATACAAGCCTGACTTACCTCAGAGAAAAACCCCAAAGGAATAGGCAGCCCCCCACATATAATGACTGTTAGCAAGATGAAAAGACAAACGTAGGAATGAAATAGATTCAGCAAAGTGAGGCCCGATATTCTAGACAGAGCGAGGAAAGCAAAGAGAACTATGCAGTCTACAAAAAACCCTAAAACGAAAACCACGCAAAGGGGCAAAAAGACCCACCGTGCCGAACTAACAGCACGGCGGTGCACCCCTCTGCTTCTCAGAGCTTCCAGCAAAAGACAATAGCAAGCTGGACAGAAAAAAACAGAAAACAAACTAGAAGCACTTATCTAGCAGAGCAGCAGGCCCAAGGAAAGATGCAGTAGCTCAGATCCAACACTGGAACATTGACAAGGAGCAAGGAAGACAGACTCAGGTGGAGCTAAATAGCAAGGCAGCCAACGAGCTCACCAAAACACCTGAGGGAGGAAGCCCAGAGACTGCAATACCACTTGTGACCACAGAAGTGAACTCAGCCACAGAATTCACAACAGTACCCCCCCCTTGAGGAGGGGTCACCGAACCCTCACCAGAACCCCCAGGCCGACCAGGATGAGCCACATGAAAGGCACGAACAAGATCTGGGGCATGGACATCAGAGGCAAAAACCCAGGAATTATCTTCCTGAGCATAACCCTTCCATTTGACCAGATACTGGAGTTTCCGTCTAGAGACACGAGAATCCAAAATCTTCTCCACAATATACTCCAATTCCCCCTCCACCAAAACAGGGGCAGGAGGCTCCACAGATGGAACCATAGGTGCCACGTATCTCCTCAACAACGACCTATGGAATACATTATGTATGGAAAAGGAGTCTGGGAGGGTCAGACGAAAAGACACCGGATTGAGAATCTCAGAAATCCTATACGGACCAATAAAACGAGGTTTAAATTTAGGAGAGGAAACCTTCATAGGAATATGACGAGAAGATAACCAAACCAAATCCCCAACACGAAGTCGGGGTCCCACACGGCGTCTGCGCTTAGCGAAAAGCTGAGCCTTCTCCTGGGACAAGGTCAAATTGTCCACTACCTGAGTCCAGATCTGCTGCAACCTGTCCACCACAGAATCCACACCAGGACAGTCCGAAGACTCAACCTGTCCTGAAGAGAAACGAGGATGGAACCCAGAATTGCAGAAAAATGGAGAGACCAAGGTAGCCGAGCTGGCCCGATTATTAAGGGCGAACTCAGCCAACGGCAAAAATGACACCCAATCATCCTGGTCAGCGGAAACAAAACATCTCAGATATGTTTCCAAGGTCTGATTGGTTCGTTCGGTCTGGCCATTAGTCTGAGGATGGAAGGCCGAGGAGAAAGATAGGTCAATGCCCATCCTACCACAAAAGGCTCGCCAGAACCTCGAGACAAACTGGGAACCTCTGTCAGAAACAATATTCTCAGGAATGCCATGTAAACGAACCACATGCTGGAAGAACAAAGGCACCAAATCAGAGGAGGAAGGCAATTTAACCAAGGGCACCAGATGGACCATTTTAGAAAAGCGATCACAGACCACCCAAATGACCGACATTTTTTGAGAAACGGGAAGGTCAGAAATGAAATCCATCGAAATATGTGTCCAAGGCCTCTTCGGGACCGGCAAGGGCAAAAGCAACCCACTGGCACGTGAACAGCAGGGCTTAGCCCTAGCACAAATTCCACAGGACTGCACAAAAGCACGCACATCCCGTGACAGAGATGGCCACCAGAAGGATCTAGCAACCAACTCCCTGGTACCAAAGATTCCTGGATGACCGGCCAGCACCGAACAATGAAGTTCAGAGATAACTTTACTAGTCCACCTATCAGGGACGAACAGTTTCTCGGCCGGACAACGATCAGGTTTATTAGCCTGAAATTTCTGCAACACTCTCCGCAAATCAGGGGAGATGGCAGACACAATGACTCCTTCCTTGAGGATACTCGCCGGCTCAGATAACCCCGGAGAGTCGGGCACAAAACTCCTAGACAGAGCATCCGCCTTCACATTTTTAGAGCCCGGAAGGTATGAAATCACAAAATCAAAACGAGCAAAAAATAACGACCAACGGGCCTGTCTAGGATTCAAGCGCTTGGCAGACTCGAGATAAGTCAAGTTCTTATGATCAGTCAATACCACCACGCGATGCTTAGCACCCTCAAGCCAATGACGCCACTCCTCGAATGCCCACTTCATGGCCAGCAACTCTCGGTTGCCCACATCATAATTACGCTCAGCAGCAGAAAATTTCCTGGAAAAGAAAGCACATGGTTTGAACACTGAGCAACCAGAACCTCTCTGTGACAAAACCGCCCCTGCACCAATCTCAGAAGCATCAACCTCGACCTGGAACGGAAGAGAAACATCAGGTTGACACAACACAGGGGCACAGCAAAAACGACGCTTCAACTCCTGAAAAGCTTCCACGGCAGCAGAAGACCAATTAACCAAATCAGCACCCTTCTTGGTCAAATCAGTCAATGGTCTGGCAATGCTAGAAAAATTACAGATGAAGCGACGATAAAAATTAGCAAAGCCCAGGAATTTCTGCAGACTTTTTAGAGATGTCGGCTGAGTCCAATCCTGGATGGCCTGAACCTTAACCGGATCCATCTCGATAGTAGAAGGGGAAAAGATGAACCCCAAAAATGAAACTTTCTGCACACCGAAGAGACACTTTGATCCCTTCACGAACAAGGAATTAGCACGCAGTACCTGGAAAACCATTCTGACTTGCTTCACATGAGACTCCCAATCATCTGAGAAGATCAAAATGTCATCCAAGTAAACAATCAAGAATTTATCCAGATACTCACGGAAAATGTCATGCATAAAAGACTGAAAAACAGATGGAGCATTGGCAAGTCCGAACGGCATCACCAGATACTCAAAATGACCCTCGGGCGTATTAAATGCCGTTTTCCATTCATCTCCCTGTCTGATTCTCACCAGATTATACGCACCACGAAGATCAATCTTAGTAAACCAACTAGCCCCCTTAATCCGAGCAAACAAGTCAGAAATCAATGGCAAGGGATACTGAAACTTAACAGTGATCTTATTAAGAAGGCGGTAATCAATACACGGTCTTAGCGAACCATCCTTCTTGGCTACAAAAAAGAACCCTGCTCCCAATGGTGACGACGATGGGCGAATATGTCCCTTCTCCAGGGACTCCTTCACATAACTGCGCATAGCGGTGTGTTCAGGTACGGACAAATTAAATAAACGACCCTTAGGGAATTTACTACCAGGAATCAAATCGATAGCACAATCACAATTCCTATGCGGAGGTAGGGCATCAGACTTGGACTCTTCAAATACATCCTGAAAGTCCGACAAGAACTCTGGGATGTCAGAAGGAATGGATGACGAAATAGACAAAAATGGAACATCACCATGTACTCCCTGACAACCCCAGCTGGTTACCGACATAGAGTTCCAATCCAATACTGGATTATGGGTTTGTAGCCATGGCAACCCCAACACGACCACATCATGCAAATTATGCAGTACCAGAAAGCGAATAACTTCCTGATGTGCAGGAGCCATGCACATGGTCAGCTGGGCCCAGTACTGAGGCTTATTCTTGGCCAAAGGTGTAGCATCAATTCCTCTCAACGGAATAGGACACCGCAAAGGCTCCAAGAAAAATCCACATCGTTTAGCATAATCCAAATCCATCAGATTCAGGGCAGCGCCTGAATCCACAAACGCCATGACAGAATACGATGACAAAGAGCACATTAAGGTAATGGACAAAAGGAATTTGGACTGTACAGTACCAATAATGGCAGAGCTATCGAACCGCCTAGTGCGTTTAGGACAATTAGAAATAGCATGAGTAGAATCACCACAATAGAAACACAGTCTGTTCAGACGTCTGTGTTCTTGCCGTTCTACTTTAGTCATAGTCCTGTCTCACTGCATAGGCTCAGGTTTACTCTCAGGCAGTACCGCCAGATGGTGCACAGATTTACGCTCGCGCAAGCGACGACCGATCTGAATGGCCAAGGACATAGACTCATTCAAACCAGCAGGCATAGGAAATCCCACCATTACATCCTTAAGAGCTTCAGAGAGACCCTTTCTGAACAAAGCCGCTAGTGCAGATTCATTCCACAGAGTGAGTACTGACCATTTCCTAAATTTCTGACAATATACTTCTACATCATCCTGACCCTGGCATAAAGCCAGCAGATTTTTCTCAGCCTGATCCACTGAATTAGGCTCATCGTAAAGCAATCCGAGCGCCAGGAAAAATGCATCAACATTACTCAATGCAGAATCTCCTGGTGCAAGAGAAAACGCCCAGTCCTGTGGGTCGCCGCGCAAAAAAGAAATAATAATCAAAACCTGTTGAATAGGATTACCAGAAGAATGAGGTTTCAAGGCCAAAAATAGCTTACAATTATTTCTGAAGCTCAGGAACTTAGTTCTGTCACCAAAAAACAAATCAGGAATCGGAATTCTTGGTTCTAGCATCGATTTCTGATCAATAGTATCTTGAATCTTTTGTACATTTACAACGAGATTATCCATTGAGGAGCACAGAGCCTGAATATCCATGTCCACAGCTGTGTCCTGAAGCACTCTAATGTCTAGGGGAAAAAAAAGACTGAAGACAGAGCTAAGAAAAAAAAATGATGTCAGGATTTCTTTTTTCCCTCTATTGGGAATCATTGGTGTGGCTCCTTGTACTGTTATGGCTGGCAATCAGGCAACACAGCGTGCAGTAATCAGCGCACATACAGAGATCTGGCAATAACCAAAAACAATAGGACGAGCTCTGAGACGTGGAATCTCTGTAGACTGCAGTACCTGATCTATCCTCACACAACTATAAGCAGCAGTGGATTGCGCCTAACAACTACCTATGCAACTCGGCACTGCCTGAGGAGCTGACTAGCCTGAAGATAGAAATACAAGCCTGACTTACCTCAGAGAAAAACCCCAAAGGAATAGGCAGCCCCCCACATATAATGACTGTTAGCAAGATGAAAAGACAAACGTAGGAATGAAATAGATTCAGCAAAGTGAGGCCCGATATTCTAGACAGAGCGAGGAAAGCAAAGAGAACTATGCAGTCTACAAAAAACCCTAAAACGAAAACCACGCAAAGGGGCAAAAAGACCCACCGTGCCGAACTAACAGCACGGCGGTGCACCCCTCTGCTTCTCAGAGCTTCCAGCAAAAGACAATAGCAAGCTGGACAGAAAAAAACAGAAAACAAACTAGAAGCACTTATCTAGCAGAGCAGCAGGCCCAAGGAAAGATGCAGTAGCTCAGATCCAACACTGGAACATTGACAAGGAGCAAGGAAGACAGACTCAGGTGGAGCTAAATAGCAAGGCAGCCAACGAGCTCACCAAAACACCTGAGGGAGGAAGCCCAGAGACTGCAATACCACTTGTGACCACAGAAGTGAACTCAGCCACAGAATTCACAACAGAAAACGCAACAAGCAAAAACGCATGCGTCCCCCATGTTAAACATAGGGGTGCATGACGCGTGCGTCGCCGCTGCTAGTGTGAACGTAGCCTTATAGAACAGTGACATTGGGTGATGTCATTGCTCTATAGGACCCTCAGTGACACACTGACAGGAGACAATGGCTCCTGCAGTGCATCACTGAGAGGTTACCTTAGGACAAAGTCTCACTTTATGGCAATTGCTGCGTGGGAAAATTTCTCACACAGCAATGCCATAAGTGAGACTAGGGATTATTTTTTTACAGAGGCGGAGGAATACAGTGCGGAAGGATACCTTCCTCCCATCATTGTGTTCCTGGAGCCCCTGGAGAGCGGCCGCATCAGCTGATGCTGCCGTTCTCCACTGGAGATTGTCGTGGGACACTTGTAGATTTCTGCGGATAGGGAGAATATTGCTTGTTTGTTATTTTTTTACAGGTGACACTGGCTTCAGGGATGAAAATGACAAGTAATGGTGAGTATGTACTCTATGTTATATGTACTGTATGTTGGTATGTATGTATTGTATGTAATGTATGAATGTACTGTATGTAGAATGTATGTAGTATGTATGTAGTATGTATGTTTTGTTTTGTTTGTTTTTTCATTCAACACATTAGCCAGATGGTGGGAATACTACTGTCCCATCATTGGCTAATGTGTCAATCACTGTCACTGTAGCAGTCATCGTCTGATGGGACTTGTAGTCCCATTGGATGATACCTGCATACACGCACAGATCCCTGGCAGACCGCACAGAGCCCCGGCAGCCCACACAGAGCAACAGCAGCCCGCACAGAGCCTGGGCAGGCCTGTACAGACCCCTGGCAGCCTGCACAGAGCCCCGACAGGCCGCACAGAGCCCCGGAAGGCCCGTATAGACCCCTGGCAGCCAGCACAGAGCCCAGATAGCCCGCACAGAGCCCCAGCAGCCCTCTCAGAGCCCCGGCAGCCCACACAGAGCCCTGGCAGGCCCGTACAGACTTCCAGCAGCCTGCACAGAGCCCCAAGAGGCCTGTACAGATACCCAGCAGGCCCACACAGACCCCGCCCGCACACACAGACACACAGAGTGTCCGCCCTTGCACCGCCCACACTCTTCCCCCCTCCAGAACAGGATGTAGAAGGACAGAAAGGGCTTATTTACATTCCGATATGCATTTACTTTCCATCCAAAGTCCAAGTGGCCATCATATACAGTGGGAAAAAAGTATTTAGTCAGCCACCAATTGTGCAAGTTCTCGAACTTAAAAAGATTAAAGGCCTGTAATTGACATCATAGGTAGACCACAACTATGAGTCAAAGTGAGAAAACAAATCTTGTCTGATCTGGCAAGATTTATTTTACAAACTATGGTGGAAAATAAGTATTTGGCCATTAACAAAAGTTCATCACAATATTTTGCTTTTTCAGAGAAAAAGAGGACTTGAACTCTATAGCACCACCTGTTGGAAGTAGTGTGATAGAATTATATATATCATGTAGATCCCACTTGCATGTATACTCCTCTATAATCATATATACTCATATATCCACAGCTAATATCTACTCAGCTAGTTTATAATCAATTGCTCGATTTGACCACATGAGCTAGGCCAGGGGGTTCCTCGGTGTTTTCCAGACACCTGAAAAGCGGAACAACACCAGATGTATTAAGTGCTGATCAGATGTCTCAACTTTGTCCTAGATGCAGAGAGCTACCTTTTAGTTGCTTAATCAGCATTCATATGTGCACTAATCACAATATTTCATATACCGTATATACTCGAGTATAAGCCGACCCGAGTATAAGCCGACCCCCCTAATTTTGCCACAAAACTCTGGGAAAACTTATTGACTCGAGTATAAGCCTAGGGTGGAAATGCAGCATTTACCGGTGAATTTCAAAAATAAAAATAGATCATTATTTTCCCATAGTTGTGCCCCATATAGTGCTCTGCACCGTTCATATTTCCCCATAGCTGTGCCCCATACAGTGCTCTGCACCGTTCATTTTGTCCCATAGCTGTGCCCCATATAGTGCTCTGCACCGTTCATTTTGTCCCATAGCTGTGCCCCATATAGTGCTCGGCACCGTTCATTTTGTCCCATAGCTCTGCCCCATACTGTGCTCGGCACTGTTCATTTTGTCCCATAGTTCTGCCCCATACAGTGCTCTGCACCGTTCATTTTGTCCCATAGCTGTGCCCCATATATGCTCTGCACCGTTCATTTTGTCCCATAGCTGTGCCCCATATATGCCCTGCACCGTTCATTTTGTCCCATAGCTCTGCCCCATACAGTGCTCTGCACCGTTCATTTTGTCCCATAGCTCTGCCCCATACAGTGCTCGGCACCGTTCATTTTGTCCCATAGCTGTGCCCCATATAGTGCTCGGCACCGTTCATTATTGTCCCAAATCTGTGCCCCATATACAATGCTCTGCACCGTTCATTTTGTCCCATAGCTGTGCCCCATATAGTGCTCTGCACCGTTCATTTTGTCCCATAGCTCTGCCCCATACTGTGCTCTGCACCGTTCATTTTGTCCCATAGCTGTGCCCCATACTGTGCTCTGCACCGTTCATTATTGTCCCATATCTGTGCCCCATATATGCTCTGCACCGTTCATTTTGTCCCATAGCTCTGCCCCATACTGTGCTCGGCACTGTTCATTTTGTCCCATATCTGTGCCCCATACTGTGCTCGGCACTGTTCATTTTGTCCCATAGCTCTGCCCCATACTGTGCTCTGCACCGTTCATTTTGTCCCATAGCTCTGCCCCATACTGTGCTCGGCACTGTTCATTTTGTCCCATATCTGTGCCCCATACTGTGCTCGGCACTGTTCATTTTGTCCCATAGCTCTGCCCCATACTGTGCTCTGCACCGTTCATTTTGTCCCATAGCTGTGCCCCATATGTTAGGACTGGCGGAACGCACCAAGAAAGATGTAATAGATGCGTTCGCAGTCCGGGGTCCACCGTGCAGGTGAAAACCTGCTGCTAGTAAATGGCAGCGTAATATGGCGGTGGAAGCGAACCCGGTAAAGCCACAGGTCCGCAATACCGCACTAAAGAGTGCAAGCAAGGAGTCAGCGAGCACAACCCCAAGACTCAGGATTGAAGTCCGATTAGACCACTTGCTGACACAACACCGCAACTGGGTGTGTTAGGTAACTATTATAATTAGAGCACCGAAGTGCGAACTGTGCCGTGCTGGCAGACACCACTAAGCACCCAGACGTGGGTCAGGAAGCGCACTACTGGCGCGTGGCGCCGCACTGGCGGACACAGCAATAGACGCTGATACGTGTGTGACACGTTGAGTGGTTAGTCGGGCGCTAGATAGCAGCCATACTCCATACGCGAACAGTCATACAATAGGGTAGGGGTATTTAATGAACGACTTGCACTCACAACAAACACACGTATACAATTGTACACTAGCGCATGGCCGTGCAGTCATGCGAAGCTTATATAGCTGTAGTACTTTCAGGACCTTCCAATAAAGGACCAATGGGCAGCTGCCACAGAAGTTAGCCCTTTCAGGACCTGCCAGGAGGACCAATGGGAACCACTGCAGCATCTGAGCATGTGACCCTTGATCTCCAACGGGAGATCTCACCCTGGGCATGCTCAGAAGGGAAAAAGGAGGACTTAGTCCCAAAAGCGTCCGCTCGCTGCTGCCCAGCACTGGCTTTAATGGCAAAAGTTGGAGAAGCAACAGCAAACCTAAGCACAGAGTGAGACTGAGCCAGACGCAAGGACCGACGTCTCCGCTGAGCAGGTTTACCTGCGGCAGGAGAAGAATGGGAGACCGCAGCAGAAGCGGCCCGAGATTCCCCCTGTGCAGAAGAGGGAACTCGACCCCTAACACCATATATGCTCTGCACCGTTCATTTTGTCCCATAGCTCTGCCCCATACTGTGCTCGGCACTGTTCATTTTGTCCCATAGCTCTGCCCCATATAGTGCTCTGCACCGTTCATATTGTCCCATAGCTGTGCCCCATATATGCTCTGCACCGTTCATTTTGTCCCATAGCTGTGCCCCATATATGCTCTGCACCGTTCATTTTGTCCCATAGCTCTGCCCCATACAGTGCTCTGCACCGTTCATTTTGTCCCATAGCTCTGCCCCATACTGTGCTCGGCACCGTTCATTTTGTCCCATAGTTGTGCCCCATATAGTGCTCGGCACCGTTCATTATTGCCCCATATCTGTGCCCCATATACATTGCTCTGCACCGTTCATTTTGTCCCATAGCTGTGCCCCATACTGTGCTCTGCACCGTTCATTATTGTCCCATATCTGTGCCCCATATATGCTCTGCACCATTCATTTTGTCCCATAGCTCTGCCCCATACTGTGCTCGGCACTGTTCATTTTGTCCCATAGCTCTGCCCCATACTGTGCTCTGCACCGTTCATTTTGTCCCATAGCTGTGCCCCATATATGCTCTGCACTGTTCATTTTGTCCCATAGCTGTGCCCCATATAGTGCTCTGCACCGTTCATTTTGTCCCATAGATGCTCCACATAAATCTGTGCCGCCGCTGCTGCTGCAAAAAAAAGCCATACTCACCTTTCTTGCTTGCAGCTCCCAGCGTCCGGTCCCGTCGTGTCTCTGCTCTGACTGATCAGGCAGAGGGCGCTGCGCACACTATATGCGTCATCGCGCCCTCTGACCTGAACAGTCAGAGCGCAGACGCCGGGAAGATGAAGGCGCCGGGAACATGGAGTGGCGCCCGGCGGCTGGAACGTGGACAGGTGAATATTACATACTTACCTAGTCCCAGCGATCCTGACGCTCACTCTGCCTGTCACAGCTGTCTTCGGTGCCGCAGCCTCTTTCTCTATCAGCGGTCACCGTTACCGCTGATTAGAGAAATGAATAGCCAGCTCCACTCCTATGGGAGGTGGAGCCGCCTATTCATTTTTCTAATGAGCGGTCCCATGTGACCGCTGAAGAGGGGAAGAACTGCAGCACCGAAGACCGTGGGACGGCAGGGACAGCGCCAGGATCGCTGGGACTAGGTAAGTATGCCTCAGCGCCCTCACCCCCTCACCCGCCGACCCTGCTACCCACCTTGACTCGAGTATAAGCCGAGAGGGTCACTTTCAGCCCAAAAATTTGGGCTGAAAATCTCGGCTTATACTCGAGTATATACGGTATATTTAGATAACCAATAACAGAGGAGCTAGACAATATAGTAATTAACTAACCACCCCTAACCACTCCTTTCTATAGGCAATTATAAAACTACTAGATTGTGGCCCGATTCTAACGCAATCAGCGACGGGCACAGCATGGCGACGATGATGTCATAAAGGTTGCCTCGACCAATCAGCGACGGGCATAGTCTGCCGCGAATTCGCCTCGACCAATCAGCGACGGGCACAGTATCAACGTAGATGTGATAATGGTTGCCATGGCGACGATGATGTCATAAAGGTTGCCTCGACCAATCAGCGACGGGCACAGTCTGCCGCGAATTCTGGAATCATCATTGTCCATATACTACGGGGACATGCATATTCTAGAATACCAGATGCGTTAGAATCGGGCCACAATCTAGTTCTAGAATATGCATGTCCCCGTAGTATATGGACAATGATGATTCCAGAATTCGTGGCAGACTGTGCCCGTCGCTGATTGGTCGAGGCAACCTTTATGACATCATCGTCGCCATGGCAACCATTATCACATCTACGTCGATACTGTGCCGGTCGCTGATTGGTCGAGGCGAATTCGTGGCAGACTGTGCCTGTCGCTGATTGGTCGAGGCAACCTTTATGACATCATCGTCGCCATGCTGTGCCCGTCGCTGATTGGTCGAGGCCTGGCGGCCTGGACCAATCAGAGACGCGGGATTTCCAGGACAGACAGACAGACAGACAGACAGACAGAAAAACCCTTAGACAATTATATATATAGATGTATGTACAATAAATCATCAGTAGGGTTGAGCGACCTTCACTTTTATAGGATCGGGTCGGGTTTCACGAAACCCGACTTTTGGAAAAGTCGGGTCGAGTGAAATCGGCCGATCCTATAAAAAAGTCGGGGTCGGGGTCGGCCGAAACTCGAAACTCAATGCAGTGCATTGGGTTTCCATGGTTCCCAGGGTCTGAAGGAGCGGAAACTCTCCTTCAGGCCCTGGGATCCATATTTAAGTGTAAAATATAGAATTAAAATAAAAAATATCCTTATTCTTACCCTCTGACGCGCCCTGGTACTAACCGGGAACCTTCCTTCCTTAGAATCAGCCTTCCAGGACCTTCGGTGACGTCGCGGGTGACGTCGCGGCTTGTGATTGGCCGCGCGGCCGCCCATGTGACCGCTCGCGCGGCCAATCACAAGCCGCGACGTCACCCGTGACGTCACCGAAGGTCCTGGAAGGGCTGATTCTTAGGAAGGAAGGCTGTCGGAAGGAAGCAGGGCGCTTCCGAGGGTGAGTATATTCCTATTAGGTATACAGTGGGGCAAAAAAGTATTTAGTCAGTCAGCAATAGTGCAAGTTCCACCACTTAAAAAGATGAGAGGCGTCTGTAATTTACATCATAGGTAGACCTCAACTATGGGAGACAAACTGAGAAAAAAAAATCCAGAAAATCACATTGTCTGTTTTTTTTAACAATTTATTTGCATATTATGGTGGAAAATAAGTATTTGGTCAGAAACAAACAATCAAGATTTCTGGCTCTCACAGACCTGTAACTTCTTCTTTAAGAGTCTCCTCTTTCCTCCACTCATTACCTGTAGTAATGGCACCTGTTTAAATTTGTTATCAGTATAAAAAGACACCTGTGCACACCCTCAAACAGTCTGACTCCAAACTCCACTATGGTGAAGACCAAAGAGCTGTCAAAGGACACCAGAAACAAAATTGTAGCCCTGCACCAGCCTGGGAAGACTGAATCTGCAATAGCCAACCAGCTTGGAGTGAAGAAATCAACAGTGGGAGGAATAATTAGAAAATGGAAGACATACAAGACCACTGATAATCTCCCTCGATCTGGGGCTCCACACAAAATCCCACCCCGTGGGGTCAGAATGATCACAAGAACGGTGAGCAAAAATCCCAGAACCATGCGGGGGGACCTAGTGAATGAACTGCAGAGAGCTGGGACCAATGTAACAAGGCCTACCATAAGTAACACACTACGCCAGCATGGACTCAGATCCTGCAGTGCCAGACGTGTCCCACTGCTTAAGCCAGTACATGTCCGGGCCCGTCTGAAGTTTGCTAGAGAGCATTTGGATGATCCAGAGGAGTTTTGGGAGAATGTCCTATGGTCTGATGAAACCAAACTGGAAAGGTTTGGTAGAAACACAACTTGTCGTGTTTGGAGGAAAAAGAATACTGAGTTGCATCCATCAAACACCATACCTACTGTAAAGCATGGTGGTGGAAACATCATGCTTTGGGGCTGTTTCTCTGCAAAGGGGCCAGGACGACTGATCCGGGTACATGAAAGAATGAATGGGGCCATGTATCGTGAGATTTTGAGTGCAAATCTCCTTCCATCAGCAAGGGCATTGAAGATGAAACGTGGCTGGGTCTTTCAACATGACAATGATCCAAAGCACACCGCCAGGGCAACGAAGGAGTGGCTTCGTAAGAAGCATTTCAAGGTCCTGGAGTAGCCTAGCCAGTCTCCAGATCTTAACCCTATAGAAAACCTTTGGAGGGAGTTGAAAGTCTGTGTTGCCAAGTGAAAAGCCAAAAACATCACTGCTCTAGAGGAGATCTGCATGGAGGAATGGGCCAACATACCAACAACAGTGTGTGGCAACCTTGTGAAGACTTACAGAAAACGTTTGACCTCTGTCATTGCCAACAAAGGATATATTACAAAGTATTGGGATGAAATTTTGTTTCTGACCAAATACTTATTTTCCACCATAATATGCAAATAAATTGTTAAAAAAATAGACAATGTGATTTTCTGGATTTTTTTTTCTCAGTTTGTCTCCCATAGTTGAGGTCTACATATGATGTAAATTACAGACGCCTCTCATCTTTTTAAGTGGTGGAACTTGCACTATTGCTGACTGACTAAATACTTTTTTGCCCCACTGTATACTCACCCTCGGAAGCGCCCTGCTTCCTTCCGACAGCCTTCCTTCCTAAGAATCAGCCCTTCCAGGACCTTCGGTGACGTCGCGGATGACGTCGCGGCTTGTGATTGGCCGCGCGAGCGGTCACATGGGCGGCCGCGCGGCCAATCACAAGCCGCGACGTCACCGCGACGTCACGGCAAGGTCCTAGAAGCGCGGATTCGAAGGAGGAAGGCTGCCGGTTAGTACCAGGGCGCGTCAGAGGGTAAGTATTGCAATATTTTTTATTTTAATTCTATATTTTACACTTTAATCTGAATTCCGATACCAATTCCCGATATCTTAAACATATCGGGAATCGGGATCGGAATTCCGATTCCAGATTCAAAAGATCGCCGACTTCATGGCCGACCCCCCACTGGGGTCGGGTCGGGTTTCATGAAACCCGACCTTGCCAAAAGTCGGCGACTTTTGAACAATTTCGACCCGTTTCGCTCAACCCTAATCATCAGTATTCATGGAATCCTTTTCTGTCACAATGGTGTACAGTCCATTCTTGAGGAGCGCTCAAAATACTCAGTCTTATTGGGAACGGCCGAAGCACACACAGGGATAGATTTATCCAAACCAAATTTCCATAACATCTGGCATCTGCTCGCGGGGTGTGGACAAATCACACAGGGACCCTGCTTACTGGAGAGACGGAGTTGTTTGCCACGGCCTTGGTTCACGGGACGGAGACTGCGCAGCTCCATAAGTAAGGTAAGAAAATGTTATCATCTTACCTGAAAGTCCCCTGTGCCCAGTCCGGGTCTATACCTCTTGCCGGTCAGGTGTGGTCACCACCACATTCCCAGGTATGTAAAAAGTCCAAGCCCGTATCCAAACCCTGGGATACAAGTCAAGGTGTCTGCTGTGTGCCGTGTATGTGCTCCATGTTTGTGTAAGGTTCGGGAGACAGTAGGAACGGTGACTCTTTTGCTTGTGGTTGCTGAGTAACAGACCGCAGAAGGTCAAATCGCTCGATAAGTTATTGTAGGATTCCCATTCATAGGAGGGACAGGTAGTCTCGGGACAGGTAGTCCCATGTTCCAGGCTCGGGTAGTGATAACTTAGAGGGCTGCTGCAGATTCCCGTAGTGCCGGCAAGCCAGTTAGGATGACCGGACCCGGGTGGTAGATTTCCCGCTTGTGTTTCTCACTCAGGCAGCCCGAGCACAGATGTTCCCAGTGCGATTGGTAGTAGTCTGTTCCCAGAGCAAATTGCACGTGTCACAGAATAATAAAAAGGGGCATCGAGGTCTCCCGGACGTTTGTATCTGTTTGGTTCGCATCACGTATTGCTGCTTTAAGAGCATACAATTGTATAGAGAAGGTTTTTTTCTCTGTTTTCCTTCCCCTTCTGCTGTAGCAAAGATATATCCATTGTAAATCAAACTGTCACATCTGTTTTTGCAGTTTTTTGTTCCTGCATTCTGAGTAGTGCTACAGTGTAGCCATTTTTTTTTTGGAGAAGTGAAACTAAATGGTATCTATCGTTTTATTTTTGCTGTGACATACTTGTTTTCAGATACTTGATTTTAGTGACATTGGATACAGCAGCATAAGAAAAGGGGAAGTGTGTGTGTCTGGCTGCAATTGAGCATTGAGGAGAAAAAAAAAGAAGCCGTTTTAACTTTTTTATTCTTTGAAGTTTTTCGTTTTGTCTTTTTACTTTTTAAAGTTTTTCTTTCTGTATCAAAATGTTAAGTTTTTGGTTGTGTACCAAGTTTTTGATGGTTTTCTTTTCTTTCGGTTTCAACTTCTTGTACCAACATTTTGAAAGTTTTCTTTTCTTTTTGTTTTTTGTATTTTTTTATATACCAATTTTTTGAAGTTTGTTGCTGTTTTCTTTTTCCTTTTTGTTTGTTTTTCATTTTTGATTTTGCTATGGGGAATGCCTTATTCCAAGCAACAGGAGGGTCTTTTAATTTCTGATGAGAGAACAGCCCCCCAGATAGTGGCAGAACACGAAAGTGTTAAGTATGTGATGAATTTTAGAAGGTATAAAGTATGTAAAATCCATAAGAATGGCAAACTTCAAGCTGTGGAGTGCCATGACGTAGAAAGGAAAATAAGGGAAGTTAGCGGATGTTAAATTGCTGAATACTAATACATGGTATAAAGTAGCAGCAGAGCTTACATCGTTTAGGTGGTACAGAAAGATATGTGAGCAAACCAGGAAGTGATTTTTATGTGCATAAGATAGGAGATATTAGATCAGTGCAGTCTGCTCTCAGCAGAATCCATGGTATAGGGAGTTTTTGCTGGTATCCATGGTATGGGGAATTCTCTTCTCTATCCTCCTTTTTCTCTGTCACTCTTTCTCTCCTCCTCCTTCTCTCCCACTCTCCTTTCCTCTCCTCTTTCTCCACATTTTTCTTTTCTTTCTCTCTCTCTCCCTATGCCTATCTCTCTCCTCCACACATCTCTATCTCTCTCCTCTACTTCTCCTTCTTCTCCACACCTCTTTCCTCCTTCACTCGCCCTTTTTCTCTCCTCCTTCTTCTTCTTCACTCCCCCCACACCTATCTCCTCCTGGTTTCCCTTCTCCACACCCATCTCCACGCCTCTCTTCTCCTCCTCTTCTCTCTCCTCCACACCTCCCATCTTCTCCTTCCTTTGTTCCTTTTTCCTCACTCCTTTCCTCACCTTCTCCTCCTATACACCTTTCATCAACCCCTCCTTCTTCTTCTTCTTCATCTTCATCTCCTCAATCTCCTCCAGCTGGATCTCTTCTTCTCTGCCCCATATATTTCCTCCTGTTTCAGATTCTTCTTCTTCTGTGTTACCCGCTGGATCAACGTCCAATTCAAACAATGTGGTGCACAAGGCACCCCTTCTCTGTCCCTGGCACAGTCCAGCCATTGCCAGTTATGATATCGGGGAAAGAAGGTGAAAATCCCCCTACACACAATGCAGTAGGCAACCCCCAGACACATCAGGCAGCAGACAGCTCAGCCCTGGGTGCAGAGGGGGAGGACTGACATCATCATCATCTACTGATAATGTACAACTTCAGCACCGGTCAGAGCTGCCTACATTCACATCAACATAGAACTATAAGCCTAATCCACCACAGCTTCAGCAAGGGGGGAGACATCCTCACATATAAAGGCAACTTCTAAGTCCAAAAATCAGCCAGTGTATGACCCCAGCACATGCTATCACAACTATTCCTCTGATGAAGATGAGAAGGGAACAACATACATGCTGCCTAGTACTAGGAAAAGAAACCCACATGCACCAAGAATGCAGGGGCAGATAGAGGCACCACCATTACACTATGTGCACTTCACCCCGTCAGGTGACCAGCATTCTCAAAATCTTCCAGACCCAGGGATGCATCCCATGCCATTTTACCGAAGAATGTAGCAGAACCAACGAACATATATAGCCACCTGGAATGATCTCTGGGCCATAACTGGAAATAAAAGCAGGTGATGCACTCTGGCCAATCATGAAGGAACAATTCAAACTTCCAGCAGAATTAGATGTACACACTTGGGAGTCAGGGCCACAGCTAATTGAACAGCTCAGAGAGTGGGCCAAAGGCAGATTGGCAGGACAAGCCCCCAGCTTACATGACATGAGCCAAGACAAGACAGAGTCTGTAAAGAAGTTTCATGGCAGAATAATGTATGTTTTCCAAGACCTGGGCTTCACCATTCATGACCAGATACACAGACAAATGTTGGCACAGGCCTTTGTGCATGGACTGAAACAGCCAATCAGGAAACCACTGAAAGTGGCTAGGCCCGGGAACAGCTCAATAGCAGTGGACTGACCCAGCAAAACGGGTTATGTGCACCTAGGAGACTCTTTATTGCCAATTGTCACCAAAACTGCCACCATTATAGTGCCACAAGGAGCAAGAAGAGGGAAACGGATGCTGCTGAGAAAGCCGGAAGGGGAGCCAGAAGTGAAGACGCTGCAAAGTGCCGAGCGGCACACCGGAAGAACCGCTGCAGACTCCGGAGAGGAGACACTGACCTCAACAAGGTTAGCAAAGGGGAGAAGCTATGTCAAACCAGGGGAAGAAGTGGTGACAGATGCAGCTGCAGCCCCTGTAATGCCCCAAGACCTCAGGTTGGATGCAGCCGCCGGTCTCATGGCACCCCCGGGCCTCGCCATGGACGCACCTGCAGTCCCCAACTTACCACCAGGCCCCGCAGCTTTAATCAGCAGGCCGGACCCTGCTGCGGCTACAGTGCCCATCATGCCGTTGTCCACAGTAGCCAAAGGGATTGAGTCCCAAACAGGGGTGAAGAAGACTGCCCCTCTCATGGTGACCACTGACCTGGAAGTGCAAGCACCATACAAAGACAGAGTGTCAAGTGTTACAGTTGTGGCAAGTTTGGCTATTTCCGGAACCAGTGCAGAGCACCCATGCAACCCAAGAGTTGGTCCAGAGAAACAGGTCAAGGAAGAAGCATAGAAAGCAGTGAAGTACCCCATCCATAGGACAGGGGCAAGCAAGCCAGGTCTGCAAGACACTACGCTCCTAACATGTAAAACCCCATATGCAGGACCAATACCTCAAAGGAACTCCCCGATCCAACCTGTCTATCAGAATTCTCTGTGTCTCGCATGGGCATTGGTGGTCAAGTCAGATATTCCCAGCCTACAAGGCCTCTGAGTGTGTGCACTTAGCCAGGACACTCTATCCTGTCCCAGTTTGTGTTGTCAAGAACCTGCCCAATTAACCTACTTGGGCAGACCTACTGCCGAAGCTAAAGGCGACCACAGTGTTCCAGGAAGATGGGACTGTGACACTTTCTTCATCCCTGACCCAAGAAGAATCATGCTGGCAGCCCTACAGGAACCTCAAACAACCGACGGAGGCCTATCCAAGGAGGTACTGGACATAGTACCAGAAAGTCTATGGTCTAAGGGACCCCAAGACGTGGAAAAAACTTACGCCGCTTTTCCCTGTCAAGAAAAAGACTGTAAAAGGAGAGCCAGCCAAGTTCAGAATGGTACATGACTTGAGACCTGTGAATGACGTCACGGTGTATGAAACTCCAATTGTGCTGAATCTGCACACTCTGCTCTCAAATGTGCCTTCTACAGCAAAGGTTTTCACAGTGACCGACCTGGCTAATGCTTTCTCCAGTGTTCCCCTTCACCCGGATGACCAGTACCTGTTTGCCTTAACGTTCCATGGGGGACAGCACACATGGACAGTGATGCCACAGCGGGCCCAGAACAGCCCTTCACAGTTCAGTAAAGCAATGTCCAAAGTCGTTACCAACTGGGTCACAGAACATGCAGCAGCAACACTGCTACAATACATGGACGATCTACTCCTTTGTGCAATTGACTTTGACATGTGTAAAGCCCATTCTTTGTCTCTCCTACTCTACCTGGCGGAGCAGGAATGCAAGGTCTCAAAGAACAAAGTCCAGTGGTGTCTGAAGTGAGTTGTGTTCCAGAGACACTCTATTGCTCACCAGACGAAACACCTGACAGATGACTGGAAGACCACAGTGGAGAATATGGTTCCTCCAACAACTCCAAAGGTGCTACAGGCCTTCCTTGGTCTAGTTTCGTATTGCAGAGCCTGGATCCTTGATGCCTCAGTCCTAATGCAGCCTCTGTATGATTGTGTAAATGTGACCCCGTTCCTCCTGACAGATGCAGCCTTCAGCTCGTTCAAGAAGTTAAAAGGCTCTGTAGTCTCAGCACCATCAGTAGGTCTACCTGACTACGAGAAACCATTCCATCTCTACCTGATGGAAAAAGAAGGCCTTGCTACTGGAGTCCTGAAGCAGCTTCAGGGGGGAAAGCAGAGCCCTTTAGGCTACTTTTCAGCTCATCTGGATCCAGTTGCAAGGGGAGCCCCCTCCTGCATGAGAGCAGCATCATTCTTGGATATCCATTGGAAATCTTGGCTCCGCATGACATCTCAGCAATCCTCAACAAACCCAGCCAAAACATCTCTCCACTGCCAGGCATCTTCGCCTCCAGTGCTCTCTACTCCTGCCCGACAATGTCACCATCTGCAGATACACAGTCCTCAATCCATCCACTCTACTCCCATTCCCAAGGGGGGAAACAGATATGGACCCTCGGATCAAAATTCTGATCAAAATCTGCATGATACCTTCTGCAGGGATCTGGATTTGCTCCGGACGGATGACCATGATTGCTTCAGCATCATGCAACAGGAAACAGCAGGACTACCCAAGGTGGCTGAAAAGCCAATGACCAATGCAGAGTTGATCCTCTATGTGGATGGCTCCAGATTTGCAGATGATGAAGGAAGATTCCACACAGGATGTGCAGTGACCAGCAATTAAGAGATCCTGTGGTCCAGAAGTCTGCCGCCTAGTCTGTCAGCCCAGGAAGCGGAACTGATTGCGCTGACGAAGGCCTGCCAGATTGCAGAAGGCAAAACTGCAAACATATTTTCACCAATTCAAGGTACTTGCATGGAATAGCACACAACTTTGGACCCGTCTGGACTGCAATAGACTTCATCACAGCAAGCGGAACAACCGTGAAGCATCATGGAGCCATCAAGGACCTGCTGGACGCACTCCAACTCCCAAAAATGGTGGCAGTACTAAAAGTCAAAGCACATGGAAAATTGAACACAGTAAAGGCATGGGGTAATAACATGACTGATATGGCAGCCAAAGAAGTGGCCAAAGGAAGACAATATGGAGAAGTGGGAGAGGTCGTAGAGCCGGACGGCTACTACATGATGACTGAAGACAAGAAACCTGATCAGATGGCGTCCTGGGATCTGCTTAAAAAAGATGCAAGAGCAAGCCCCAAAAGGACAAGAAGGAATGCTGGATGCGGAAGGGAGCAACACATGAAGAAGGAAGGGTATACTTAATGGACAACAAACTCTGTTTACCCCGAAGCATGTACGCTATGGTGGTCCAGTGGGCACATGGGCCCACACACAGATCAAAGACACAGATGAATGATCTGATTGGTGCTTACTGGCTCGCTCCAGGGATCTCCACCCTAACAGCCAAGTTCACTAGCAGCTGTTTGACCTGCGGCAAATGCAACCCTGGAAAGATGGAGAAAGTTCCCACACATCATCTTGCCTCACCACTATACCCCTTCCAGAGGATCCAGATAGACCACATCCAGACGTCGCCAAGTGGAGGATTCAAATATGCCCTTGTGATCGTGGATGTGTTCTCAGGATGGCCAGAAGCTTTCCCAGTGAGGAACCAGTCAGCAAAGACTACTGCAAAGAAGCTACTCTCAGACATGAGATATGCAGATATGGGGTCCCAGAAGTGATAGAGAGTGACCAGGGACCCGCATTCACAGCAAATCTCACACGGGAAATCTGGTTAGCAGTAGGGTCAGACTTCGGCCTATGCAATTCCTACAGTCCCTAGAGTAGCGAGAAAGTAGAAAGACTGAATGGGACACTTAAGAACAGGATGTTGAAAGTTGCCCAAGAGACAGACAAACCATGGCATGAGACACTCCCAATCACACTACTTAGTGTTAGGCACACTTCCAGAGGCCCAGAAAAGCTGTCACCATATGAAATTTTGTTTGGGTCAAGCCCCAGGTTAGGGGTATTCTTTCCCTCAGCAGCTGACTATGCAATATGATACTTTGTCTGCTTATGTAATTGAACTCACCAAGAAACTTGCTAATATCCATTCTCGATTTTTTTCTCTTTATTGCCAGATCCAGATTCAGTGTCCGGTATGCACTTCTTGAAGTCAGGAGACTGGGTGTTGGTGGAAAAATTTGTAAGGAGAACACCACTTAATCCCACATTTGATGGTCCTGTCCAATGGCCGCTGATGACACCAACCTCTGTGAAGCTGGAGGGAAGACCCACTTGGATCCACACATCGCATTGCAAGATAGCTCCCCTACCAGAGAATGACACCCAAGCCAGAATGATGTTGTGGATGCCCTGCCTGACAGAATAGATGACCTACCTGATAAATAATACACTACACATGCTATTGACTAAGAGACTGATTGCAATGAACCCCTGTTAGAGATAGATCTCCTGACCGCCCATTTGCGAAAAGTCTGTACGGAGTAGGCGTAGGCGCTAGGTTTGCATCAGTTCACTGGCAGCACAAAAGAGTTGCAGCGCTTTGGGACAGGAGGCTAGGATTAGGGCAAGTGATATCTAAGGGGGGGCTTGTGATAGAAATATATATATCATGTAGATCTCACTTGCATGTATACTCCTCTATAATCATATATACTCATATATCCACAGCTAATATATACTCAGCTAGTATATAATCAATTGCTTGATTTGACCACATGAGCTAGGCCAGATGGTTCCTTGGTGTTTTCCAGACACCCGAAAAGCGGAGCAACGCCAGATGTATTAAGTGCTGGATTAGATGTCTCACCTTTGTCCTAGATGCAGAGAGCTACATTTTAGTTGCTTAATCAGCATTCATATGTGCATTAATCACAACATTTCATATATATTTAGATAACCAATAACAGAGGAGCTAGACAATATGGTAATTAGCTAACCACCCCTAACCACTCCTTTCTATATGCAATTATAAACTATGTACCGTATTTTCCAGCGTATAAGATGACTTTTTAGCCCCTAAAAATTGTCCCAAAAGTCAGGGGTCGTCTTATACGCCGTGTACAGGTGCACGGATCGATCCTGGATTTTTCCCAGGGTCTGAAGGAGAGGAGACTCTCCTTCAGGCCCTGGGATCCATATTCATGTAAAATATAAAGAATACAAATAAAAAAATATGGATATACTCACCCCTCCGACGGACCCTGTCTCTCAGCGGTGCAAGTGTCTACCTCCGTTCCTAAGAATGCAGTGAGTGAAGGACCTTCGATGACGTCGCGGTCACGTGACCGCTCACATGACTGTGACATCATCGAAAGTCCTTCACTCACTGCATTCTTAGGAACAGAGTCAGACGCTTGCCCTGCTGAGAGCCAGGGTCCGTCGGAGGGGTGGGTATATCCATATTTTTTTTTAATTCTTTATTTTTTACATGAATATGGATCCCAGGGCCTGAAGGAGAGTCTCCTCTCCTCCAGACCCTGGGTACCACATGCCGTATAAGATGACTGGGCGTATAAGATAACCCCCGTCTGATACGGTGGGTATATCCCAAATTCCATATTTTATATGGAAAAGTTGGGGGTCGTCTTATATGCCCTGTCATCTTATACACCAGAAAATACGGTATGTACAATAAATCATCAGTATTGATGGAATGCTTTTCTGTCACAATGGTGTACAGTCCATTCTTGATGAGCGCTCAAAATACTCAGTCTTATTGGGAACGGCCGCAGCACACAGGGATACATTTATCCAAACCAAATTTCCATAACAGTAGCAATCTTTGAATTCACAATCAACCCTTTAACGAGTCTTGCAATATGACTTAGGATAAGAGCCAAATCAGTATCTCAATTCGCAGACTGTTGGCCTTTGTTAGCGACTCGTTAAAGGGTTGATATTACTTGTAGGATTGCTACTTCCAACTGGTGGTGCTATAGAGTTCAAGTCCTCTTTTTCTCTGAAGAGGCAATTTGCATATTAAACTTCCCAGAGGAGCATTGCAAGGCGAATAAGCCTCCTTGTTTTGACAAGCCAGAGCTTGTATGTCACTCTCTACAAGGAGAAAAGTTACCCCTTAGATCTCAATATTTTGTTATGCATCCTTTTTTGGCAATAACAGAGGTCAAATGTTTTCTGTAAGTCTTCACAAAGTTGGCACACACTGTTAGTGGTATGTTGGCCCACTCCTCCATGCAGATCTCCTCTAGAGTACTGATGTTTTGGGCCTGTAACTAGGCAACATGGACTTTCAACTCCCTTCAAAGGTTTTCTGTGGGGTTGAGATATGGAAACTGGCTAGGCCACTCCAGGACCTTCAGATGCTTCTTACAAAGCCACTCCTTCATTGCCCTGGCTTGGGATCATTATCATGCTGAAAGACCCATCCACGTTTCATCTTCAATGCCCCTGCTGATGGAAGGAGGTTTGGACTCAAAATTTCACGCTACATGACCCCATTCATTCTTTCATGTAGACGGATCAGTCGTCCTGGTCCCTTACAGAGAAACAGCCCCAAAGCATGATGCTGCCACCCCCATGCTTAATTGTAGGTATGATGTTCTTTGGATGCAAACCTCCTCCAAACATGATGAGTTTTGTTTCTACCAAACAGTTCTACTTTGGTTTCATCAGACCACATGACATTCTCCCAATACTCTTCTGGATAATCCAAATGCTCTCTAGCAAACTTCAAATGGGCCTGGACATGTACTGGATTAAGCAGAGGGACATATCTGGCACTGCAGGATCAAAGTCCCTGGAGTCGTAGTGTCTTACTGATGGTAGCCTTTGTTACGGTGGTCCCAGCTCTATGCAGGTCATTCACTAGGTCCCCCCATGTGGTTCTTGAATTTCTGCTCACCTATCTTGTGATCATTTTGACCCCATGATGTGAGATTTTGCATGGAGCCCCAGATCGATGGAGATTATCAGTGATCTTGTATGTCTTCCATTTTCTTATTATTGTTCCCACAGTTGATTTCATCACATCAAGCTGCTTGCCTATTGTAGATTATGTCTTCACAAAATGGTGCAGGGCTACAATTATTTTTTGTTGTCCTTTGACAGCTCTTTGATCTTCACCATAGTGGAATTTGGAGTGTAACTGTTTGAGACTCTGGACAGGTGTCTTTTATACTGAAAACAAGTTCAAACAGGTGCCATTACTACAGGTAATGAGTGGAGTACAGAGGAGCCTCTTAACAAAGAAGTTACAGGTCTGTGAGAGTCAGAAATCTTGCATGTTTTTAGGTGACCAAATACTTATTTTACACCATAATTTGCAAACTAAATCTTGCCAAATCAGACAAGGGGATTTTCTGGATTTGTTTTCTCATTTTGACTCTCATAGTTGCGGTCTACCTATGATGTCAATAACAGGTCTCTCTCATCTTTTTAAGTGGGAAAACTTGCACAATTGGTGGCTGACTAAATACTTTTTTCCCCACTGTACCAACCTCCAAGCCTGGCCACTGCATTTATTGATCAATTCTCCACCTGACTTCTTCACTTCCTCTCTGCTGACATACCGGTCATCATCATGGGTAACTTCAACATCCCCATTGACACCAGTCAGTCAGCAGCCTCCAAACTTCTGTCGCTAACTTCATCCTTTGAACTAACTCCGTATTCCTCCTCAGCCACTCACACAGTTGGACATACATTAGATCATTTCTTCACCTGCCTCTGCTCCCTATCTAACCTCACAGCCTCCCTTTTTCCCCTATCTGACCACCATCTACTCACATTCTCATCCCTGTCCTCCTCACCTGCCATCCATGTCCAGCAACTAGCGCACCCCCACAGAAACTTTGCACATCTAGACACTCACACACTCTCTGACTCTATTCTACCACCGGCATCCATATCTTCACTCCACAACACAGACAGTGCCACTGCTTTCTAAAATGCCACTCTCACATCAGCTATTAAATCGGTCACCCCTGTCATGCATGGTAGAGTGCGATGAACCAATATACAACCCTGGCACAATAACTTCACTAAATGCTTCTGTAAGTGTCTGGGATTGTGGAGCGGCCTTGGAAGAAAACACAAGATGACTTCACTGCATTCCAAATAACAACACTTGCATTCAAATCAACCCTCACCTCTACTAAACAGGCCTACTTTATATCCCTCATATTTTCCTTATCCTACAATCCCAAACAGTTATTCAACACTTTTAACTCCCTCCTTCACCTGCCACAGCCCCCTCCTAATCTCTGCTGAAGACTTTGCCATACACTTAAAAAATAAAATCGACCAAACAAGGCAAGTGTTTATAGCTTGACCACTACAACCATTTAGTATACCTTACCCCATAACCTCCCTCTTCAAAATTACTGAAGTAGAGCTTGCTCGTCTCCCCTCCAAATCACACCTCACCACTTGTGCACTTGACCCCATCCCACCTAATCTCACCACCACACTTATTTCATCCCTATCCCATCCCTTCAACCTATCACTAACTTCTAGTACATTGCCTTCTGCTTTCAAACATGCCACAATCACACCTATTCTCAAAAAGCCATCTCTCAACCTGACCTCTTTGTCTGGCTATCGCTCCACATCACTGCTTCCATTTGCTTCAAAACGCCTTGAGAAGAATGATCATGCTGAACTTTCATCCCCATTCTCATCTAACATGCTTTTCGGCAACCTATAATCTGGCTCCCGCCCCACCATCCACTAAAACTGAACTGATCATAATTACTAATGTCTTGATCAAAGCTAATGAGAGGTCAACGTGTGCACAACTTTAGAATGGTGCATGGGTAGGTTCCCAAACCATAGGATAACTAGTAACAAAACCCAGCACTCAACTTGTTGTGAAAAGAAGATTGGATACTTTATTATATCCCAACGCACAATTCAAACGTTTCGGTCACACATGTGACCTTCGTCAGTGACTGTAAAAAATATGTCAAAATAATACATCACAATAGTGTACAAAATTAATCATAAACAACAAATTAACAATAAATAAGGTATATACAACATAGACATGGACAACCGTACATGTTTATGGCCAAGAAAAGAGATTTTATATCTGTGGAACATATGTGGTAACTGAGAGCTATAGGACTATACTGGCACAGTGAGTGAGGAGGAAGATATAGAGAGATACATACCAAAGATTGGGATGATAGATAAGAACTGATGGCTATATGCGTTGCCTAGAGAGGTAGAGACATGGAAAAAACCGGTAAGCCCCGGTGAAGTAAGGAGTAAAAAAAGGGGTAGGAGGATGTAAGAAAATACATACCGAAGATGGGGATAATCTATGGATGCTATTGGCTAAAAGCGCTGTCTAGAATAGAAGTAGAGACATGGCGGAAAAACCGGTTAGCCACGGTATGAATAGAGAATAAAATATGGGAAGCATATATGTCAGGCCTACCAATAATGTTCAGAGTGCAGCGTCAATCTAAATAAGAGTCTCTTGATGCAGTCTATAGAGAGTGGAAGGAGGAGGGGTGGGGGGAGAAAGGTCAGGATATAGATGCCATGGTCGGTGCTAAGTAATTGCGATGTTCTCAATACAGTACCTTGTGCAAAGCTGGTTCCGCGGTGTCCACCGCTGTAAGGGTAAGGAGAACTTTGAGAACTGGGCATTAAACCCAGAGGGCGGGATAACCACCGGAAGTGTGGGGGCTAGAAGGCGTCAGAGCCCCAGATAGGGCGGATGTGACGCGCTATAGGAGATGGGGCAAACCGCACCGAGAAAGAACGTAGGGCGGGCAGACAGGAGCCGGATATGACGAACCGGAAGTGGGGCACCGGACGTCATATGGATAGACAGCATCGCCATATTGAATGAGGCTGTGTCAAGTATGGACCGGAAGTAGCGAGCCGGAAGTGGGGCACCGGCTGATACAATAAAGTGTACCGTCGCCATCTTGAATGGGGCAAAGCTGCATCTTGTGTGATCGCTAGTATACTGGATAGGCAGGCTATGATAGATGGGGAGTGGGGCACAGGACACGCCATAATGGATGAGGCAGGACTGCCCAATGTATGATGGTGACCTTGTGTATAGGAAAACCCTATGTGGGAGCGCTATGACTTAGCTAAAGAGCAATGAAAGGAGGGAAGGGAAAAAATAGAAGCAGAAACTGCAAGTACAAGACAGTTGGTTACCCATAAATAGAAATATACTGATGTTCCAAAAAGGTAGAGGAACGTGGCTATGAGTGACCAAAGAAGAAAAAAGAGGAGAGAAAAAAAAAAAAAAAAAGAATGATGAGGGTGGGCGTGACTTATTCGGAGCACAGTGATAGCCAGTAGATGGGACGGTGCTCGTGATCCGTGGTGCCAATAAGACAGTATAGGCGACTCTAAAAAGATAGAAAAGAGCAAATTAGTGATCATATACAGCAATAACCATTAAACAAACGCCATAAGCTCATAATCACGGTTAAGACCCTTAGGAGCTAATGTCTCCAAAGTATGAATCCAGAATGCCTCTTTCTTGTGTAGTGAAGTGACTCTATCGCCACCCCTCCTAGGGGGTGGAACACTATCGATGACCTGAAATCGTAGCTGAGAAATGGAATGGCCCATTGTGTGAAAATGGTGTGGGATCGGCAGGAGTAGGTTCTTGCACCGAATTGTTGATTTGTGCTTTGAAATCCTGTCTCTTACTGACTGTGTTGTCTCCCCCACATATAATAGCCCACATGGGCACTTGATGAGGTATACCACGTAAGATGACTCGCACGTGGAGAAGTGATTAATTTTAAAGGTTTTACCTGATCTGGGGTGTTGAAACGTATTACCTTTTAGTACGTTGTGGCACTGTGCACAATGAAAGCATGGAGAAGTGCCAGTTCTGGGACGTGATAGAAATGTCTGCTTCCTGTGATCCCCCGTCCCGATGTCGGCTCTAACTAAACTGTCCCTCAGATTAGGCGGCCGTCTAAAACATGGTAAGAACGGTGTCCTGAATTCTGGAATATCCGGATGTGCTGTGGACAGAAGGTGCCAGTGTCATCTTATGGCCTTATGGAGGATGGAGGAGAAGGGATGATATGAATGTACAAAGGGAATACGTTTGCCCTGATCTCTGGCTGGAGACCTAGGCGGAGGGTCCCGGGATTGTGCGAGGACCGTGGGTGGATACCCTCTTTCTAAGAATTTAGTGGTCATCTTCTGGAGTCGATCATCACATAAATTTTTATCTGGGACTATGCGTTTTACTCGTTGGAACTGTGAGATTGGTATCGAACGTTTGGTTGCTGGTGGATGGAAGCTGCGATAATGTAGCAAGCTGTTTCTATCAGTGGGTTTAGAGAAGAGGTCTGTAGTCAGAACGCCTGTTGGATCCTTAATCACCATAGTGTCCAAAAAGTTGATGCAATGTAAATCATGGCTAATCGTAAACTTAATACCTGGCCAAGCTCCATTAAGGAATTGAAAAAATTCCTGCAAGGACTCCAATGTGCCACCCCAAATGCAGAAAATGTCATCTATGAAGCGTTTCCACAGGGAGACGTTTTGAATGAACAGTGGATGTTCATAAATGATTGAAGTTTCGAATTCCGCCATATACGTGTTAGCATACGGGGGTGCCACATTGGAGCCCATTGCGGTGCCCCGCTTCTGGAGGTAGAAGGTGTCCTGAAAAAGGAAGAAATTATTATACAGGACGATAGTCAATAATTCGACACATACATCAATCTGATCTTTGGTGAGGCCCGCTTTAGTCAAGGAGTGGTGTACTGCATTGATGCCATTGAGGTGAGGAATGGACGTGTAGAGGTCCTTGACGTCTAACGTGACTAAAAGGGTGTCCGTTGGTACCCTATGTAATTCCCTAATGCACTGCAGGAACTCCCCTGTATCCAAAATAAAGGAGGGGGATGTCTGTGTGATAGGGGTTAGGAGTTTCTCGAGATATATTGAGAGCGGAGACAAGATTGAATCCGTGGAGGCCACGATTGGTCTACCCGGTGGGTTAGATAAGTCCTTATGTATTTTAGGTAAGGTGTAAAACACCGGTGTGATAGGATTGTTTTTCCTGAGGAAATCACAAGTTTTGGTATCGATTATACTTAAATTAGAATACTTAGTTATTACAGCTTCTATTTTGCTCCTAATCTCCGAGGTGGGGTCCCTTGAGAGTTGGGTATAGACTGATGTGTCACTGAGTTGACGGTGTATTTCTGTAATATACTGAACCTTGTCCATTACAACCAGTGCTCCCCCCTTATCGGCTGGTTTGATAACTAGGGTGGGGTCCCGTTGAAGTGTGGTCAGTGCCTGGTGTTCTGCAGGAGTGAGGTTAGAAGGGTAGTGTAACCTACCTTTTTCTATATCCCCACGTAAGGTCTGAAAAGAACCTTGGACAAAATTAATGAAAGTCTCCACTGCATGGGACCCTTGTGGAGGACGAAAGGGACTCTTATTGCGTAATCCTAACGTCGTGATAGACATGGGGTTAGTGCATGCAACTGGTGGAACCATAGGGGAGGTAGAGAAGTGGGCTTTGAGTCTTAGTAATCTAAAAAAACGTAATAGATCCATTTCTAGATCAAAAGTCTTACACTGGTAAGCCGGGCAGAATGACAAGCCCTTTTGTAGCACCCCAAGTTCCGCCACTCCCAATGATCTGGAGGAGATATTAGCTACCAGCGATTCAGTACCTGGGATCTGGTGATCCGTTGTTCCGTGGCGTCTCTTTTTTGATTGGCTCCGTCGGGTCTTCTTTTTGGAAAGCGCCTGCGTGGTCCTAAAAAAGGAGCCGAGGTGGAGGGGTTGGAGCTTCTCTCTTGTTCCGAACCAGAAGTGGAATACTCTGTGGAAGATCTGTTAACGCGAGGAGGCTGGCGTCTGACAGAAGACTTATCCTGCCACCTGTATACTTGACTGGTTTTGTAATCGATCGTGTCACGGGAGAATTTGTTCCGTTTACGATTCTCTGTGTCTCTCCTATGTAGATCGATACGTTCCTGGATCTGGGCTCTCAAAGAGCTCAGTTCCTCAGTGGTGCCAGTAGTAGCGAGTTGAGTCTCGATGCTTCTGATCTTGGCTGCGTTGGTATCGATGGCTTTGTGGAGATGCTCTAGGGTAAGTGTTATCAAATCAAACGAACACTTGTTAAGAATTTGTTCGAATTTCAGACAAAAATCAGGACAATCAGAGAATAATGTGGGACGTAATGGTACACGAAGACCCCGTGGTATCCTTTTGACACGAAAGTACTCAGAGAGGGTGGCGCAGTGTAGTTCTATGTTTACTTGGTGCCTAAAGGTACCGTCACACTAAGCGACGCTGCAGCGATACCGACAACGATCCGGATCGCTGCAGCGTCGCTGTTTGGTCGCTGGAGAGCTGTCACACAGACAGCTCTCCAGCGACCAACGATCCCGAGGTCCCCGGTAACCAGGGTAAACATCGGGTAACTAAGCGCAGGGCCGCGCTTAGTAACCCGATGTTTACCCTGGTTACCAGCGTAAAAAAACAAACAGTACATACTTACATTCAGCTGTCTGTCCCTTGCCGTCTGGTTCCTGCACTGACTGCTGGCCGTAAAGTGAAAGTGAAAGCACAGCACAGCAGTGAGTCACACAGCGGTGACTCACCGCTGTGGCTGTGCTCTGCTTTCACTTTACGGCCAGCAGTCAGTGCAGGAACCAGACGGCAAGGGACAGACAGCTGAATGTAAGTATGTACTGTTTGTTTTTTTACGCTGGTAACCAGGGTAAACATCGGGTTACTAAGCGCGGCCCTGCGCTTAGTTACCCGATGTTTACCCTGGTTACCAGTGAAGACATCGCTGAATCGGTGTCACACACGCCGATTCAGCGATGTCTGCGGGGAGTCCAGCGACCAAATAAAGTTCTGGACTTTCTTCCCCGACCAGCGACAGCACAGCAGGGGCCTGATCGTTGCTGCCTGTCACACTGGACGATATCGCTACCGAGGACGCTGCAACGTCACGGATCGCTAGCGATATCGTCTAGTGTGACGGTACCTTTAGTGCCCGTTCAAGGTCACGCCCTCGGGTTTCCCTTGGAGGAATTTTTAGAAAGTCACTAGATAGGGTGGACTGTGCCAATATAGAAGTACTCTCATCGTTATTGTAAGAAAATGTAATGGAGGTCATAGCCAAAAAAGTGTGCCACACGTATGGGAAATTGCTAGTGAGAGGTCAACGTGTGCACAACTTTAGAATGGTGCATGGGTAGGTTCCCAAACCATAGGATAACTAGTAACAATTGATCAAAGCTAATGTCATGATCCAGGTCAGGATTTGCAATGTTCTTTCCTTCCTCCGACCTCGTCATGGTGATTAACCTTCTCTGCCTCTCTCATGTATGAGACTATGTATTTCTTGGCACTACCGCCGATAGTTCCAGTCTTTGACTAAAGCAGCTGACCCAGTGCACTCAGTGTGTGTCTACTGCTTCCTGACTACCCGTGTTAGTGTTTGCCCCGTTCCCGATATCCTATCTACCATGTGTCTGTGTGCCTGTTCCCCACAGTGTATGTTCTGGTTTGTACACTGACCTGCCCTACTGTTTCAGTGTCTGTCTTTTCTGGTTCTGTCCAGTTCTGACCATTTGTCTTGTTTTTGACTTTGCTCCTGTCTCACCCATTTGACACCGCGCTCCCGGCCAGCTTCTTGACCTTTCGGCTTGCCTCTGACTCCACTCTTGTCCTCCCCTCTTGTACTGCAATTTTGGCTGTTAATGACTCAGTGTGTTTGACCTCCCTATAGCCACCTAACGGTGTTAGCTCTGCTACTGCAGATCATCGTCTATGGTGAACTTCTGTTGTCCTTACTTCCTTGCCATCTGGTGGTTGTACCTGGAGTAACATTCCAGGTACTCATGACAGCTAATAGACAATTCTCTATGTTCCTCCTTCTTGACCTGTCCTCTGCCTTTGACACAGTTGACCACTGCCTCCTACTACAGATCCTCTCTTCCTTTGTTCCTTTGGATCTCCTTATACCTTACCAACAGCTCATTTAGTGTCCCTACTCCCATACTACCTCATCCTGCCCTCTCTCTGTTGGAGTCCCTCAGTGCTTTGTCCTAGGACATCTATTCTTCTCAATCTATACACTTGGCCTGGGATAACTTATAAAGTACTATGGCTTCTAGTACCATCTGTACACTAATGATGCTCAGATCTAAATCTGTGGCCAAGACTTCACCTGTCTTCTGTCCAGGGTCCCGAAGTGTTTATCAGCCATATCCTCTTTCTTCTCTTGCTTCCTCAAGCTCAATGTGGACAAATCTGAACTCATTATTTTTCCTCAATCTAGCGCATCTTCCCTACCTGATCTATCTATTACAATAAGTGGCATCACAATTTCACTGTGCTGGAAATCTGCTGCTTTTGAGTAACCCTTAACCCTGTCCTTCAAACTGCACCTCCACGCTTTCACTACCTCCTGTCGCCAACAGCTCAAAAATATTTCCATAATACTAGTATTTTGTATATAACTCCTCATGTTCAGCACAATGAAATCATTGGTGCTTTATAAATAAATAAATAATAATAATAATAATATACCTCGTTCTTGCATTAACAGAGCAAATAGTTTTTGCTAAATATGTGGAGAAGTCACTTTTGTGTCACAAAGACGAAACTTGACAACCATGATAAACTTAATGTGCGTACATTCCGGCAGCCAATCAAGGCACATGAACCATCCACAACGGCATGGCACAAGGTCATCTGTGATTGACTGCCAAAGTCCCATGTCCCTGTCCATGTAAAAAGCGGATACCTTGTTTTGCTGGCATCATTTTCTCATTGTAGCATCACAGAGAGTACGCTACTGTTGCTTCTGAAAGTGTACTTGTCAGTTAGATAGATAGGATTCTGTACTGTGTGAAATTGATCTTCCAGCATCTAACTAGATTGTGATAAAACTATGTTGCAGTCAGAAGGCCCCATTTCAATTGTTTGTGCAAAAACTGTGTTGCAGTGAAGAATCAGAAGGCCCCATATGCTCAACAAAATCATTAGGCCTAATATAAAGCTTCAGCCAGGAGGCCCGATTTGTTTATCCAAATCATCAGGGAAAAAACTGTGTTGCAGTGAGGAATCAGGGGGCCCCATTTGCTTTTCAAAATTGTTAGGCCTAATATAGGGGTTCAGACAGGAGGCACTATTTGCTAATCCAAATCGTTTGGGATAAAACTGTGTTGCAGTGAGGAATCAAGAGGACCCATTTGGTCATGAAAATGATTATTCATTAAGTGACAGGTGACTGACAGGTGTGGGCCTAAAGTTTTGAAACAGCAGGTAAAAAAGAGGGGAAGGGTACATGCAACATGAGTGTGAAAAAGTGAGGTAGTGGTGGAAGGGGGAATAGGCTTGGTCTTCAACGTGTACATGGGTTAGGTGACAATGTGAATGAAATCTCAACTGAACAAACACCATCTTGTCCTATCCAAAGACCACTGACAACATCTATTACATGACGGGCTAAGGAATTCCCTTTGGCAGACGCACAGCGGTACGCCTTGCAGATGAGGTTCAGAAAGAGCATGTGCTCCAGTGGGTGCCTCTTCGCTTCTTTCTTCATCTTAACATTGCACACCATATTATCTTCCCAGGTGGCCATTCTGCAGGGTTGTTTACATAATCTATTTAATGGGCAACAGAGTTCTGCTCCAAAGATTCACAGAATCCAGAAGAAGAAAGCATCTGTACCAATGCCCAAAATTTTTTCATGTTCAATCCGGGGCTGGACAAAGTAGGGTCCGAACAGAATCCAGACCCTCATCACCAGACATTAACCACCAAGGGTGGAGGTGATCCTGAGGAGACTCTGAAACCAGAGGTGCACATGGACTGTACTGTGGTGTCAGGGCCGAAAGAGGAGGAGGGTGACTCCTAGGGTTAGGAGTGGGAAAACAGAGAGGATGATGATGAGGTTGTAGATCCCAATTGGTGTGAAACCAGAGGAACACAGATGAGTAGCTCAGCAGAGGAAGTGGAGGAGGAGGAAGACGAGGAGGTTATGTTATGACTTCCCACACAGAAACTGAGTTATACAAACTCGACAAGCACAGCATCGTCAACCACAACTCTGGCTCTGCCCAGCATCAATATTGAGTCTGCATTTCACAGGGTGAGCATGCATTGCCTAGCGAGGGCCTTTTTTGAGACCACAAAGGATGATCTTACTCATAACTCATATAAGGATAATCTAACTCATTATCTGACAAATTTGCCCCAAAAACTCAATAGAGGCAAAAAGTGCAGCAATTTAACTATTATATGCATGAACCTGCACATGCACAATAAAGATGCCTTAGTCTGAAAATCTCACAACACCAAAATGCCGACTAGCGGGCCTCACCAACCTTCCGGCAGTCCCTTCAATTACATCTGCTGCTGATTCTTTCTCCGTCACGTGCCAAGAGTTCTCGCACAGGTCTCTAGGTGCAGAAACTCCACTTGTTTACCCCCTACAGTGAGGGTGAGTGAGAATTCACCAGCTGTTATGGAATTGGAGATGACTGCTAAATTTGTTTCACTGAGCACACATCTTTCTCAATCCATTATAACCTCTCCACTTGCATCTCACTCAGTGCAGCAGTTTCTCGTGTTCACCCTATGCCATCCTCTCTTAGCACAACAGCCAGCCCTCAGTCCTGCAGTTGAGGTCAAATAAAAAAAGTTTCCTCCTACACATGCCAAAGCTAAGAGCTTGAACTTCACCATCTCTAATTTGTTGGATATGGAAATTCTGCCTTTCCACCTGGCAGATACAGATGGTTTCAGAAAGTTGATGGCCATCGCAGTCTCCCAGTACCAGTTGTTCAGTCTCCATTTCTTCTCAAAGAAAGCTGAACTTGCGCAATACCAGCATGTTGCAGAGAACATCACCAGTTCCATGAAAAAATCTATGTATGTCTGTCAGGGTTCATTTTACCACTGACATCTGGAAGAGCAAACATGGGCAGTGACGTTACATCTCACTGACTGGGCACTGTGTGACTCTGTTGGCTGTGGGGGCAAGTGGTCAAGGGGCAGCTCCACAAGTCTTAGAATCCCCAAGGCTGGTGGGGCACTAACTTCTGTATCTAACACTTCCTCCATTGTTTCTGACTCCTCCACCTCCTCTATGTCCTCCACCTGTGCCTTCAACCTCTCCCTTAATGAGACAAGCATTCCAACAGTGCAGAGAGAATTCCCCCCACCTTCGTACTGTGCACTGCAACCCGGCAGTATTAAAATTAATATGCCTTGGAGAGCACAGCCAAACAGCTCAAGAGTTGTAGACAGCTAAATAGGCCAAGTCAGAGCAATGGCTGTCTCACAGATTCTGGAGCCAGTGAAGGCTGTGTGTGATAACTGTGCAAACCTGGTGGTGGCCCTATGCCAGGGCAGCCTCACACACGTGCCTTGAATGTCTCACATCCTCAACCCGGTTGTACAGCAATTTCTCCACCACTATCCCGCCCTTTATGTGCTGCGGCAGAAAGCACAGTCGCTATGTGTTCAGTTCCGATGATCACACCCCACAGGTCATTTACTTGCATCGCTACAGAGGTCTTTTGGCCTACCGGTTAACCATTTGATTAGCGATGTTCTGACACAGTGGAATTCCACTCTGCACATGTTGAAGCAACTGTGGCAGAAGCAATGAGCCCTGATACAGTATGTAAGTTTGCATAACCTGGGCCAGCTCAGTACGAATGTGGTGAAAATCACACTTGCAAAGTGGGCACAGATGAAATACATCTGAACTCATCTGCATAGGTTCAAAATGGCTACTAAGATGGTTAGCACTGATGATGCCATCATCAGCATCACTATTCAAGTCATCTACATGTTGGAATTCACTTTGAATAGCCTGCGGTAGTAGGTGGTGGTACAAGAGGAAGAGGTGGAAGCAAAGGAGGATGCCGAAGGGATAACAATATCTCTAAGATCTGGACTGTCATCGCACATGCAGTTGCCATGGGAGGGTGGATTACAGTGATTCAGTGGGGGTTTATGGTACCAGACAAACTGTAACTGAAGGTACAGGAGCCTAGGAACAAATGGAGGAGGATGAGGAAGAATAGGTGATGAACATGCAACAGTTAGGAGATGAAGGTAATGATCCCCTCTTTATTGTCCATTGTTGGTGAAGGGGATGGAGGAAGCAAGCTAGTGTTTTACCCCACCACCAACACATCATGGACTTGGACCCCATGGAAGCACCCGACACATGAGTGCTTTCTTGCCAGATTATTCCCCTCTGGGAATGGACGCATGCATCCTGGAGTATCGTTACACTCTTGTAGACAATCTTTAGATTTGTTTTCCAAATACAGCAGTGTGGTACACAATGTGCATCGTAGTTCTAGACTTCCAACTCCAGGAATGTCACGGCTTCACCGTAAAAACATTAGCAGCAGCAGTGTAAGTGGCATAAGCAATTTCTGTGAGTCATTGTATACATTTTTTACAGAACAGCCCATGCACCAGCAGAAAAGTGTCCAAGTCTGACATGTTGCAAGCAACTTGAGAGCATGATGCAGGAGTATCTTAAGCTCAATATTAATGCCATTAGGGGGAATTTAGACCCTTTTGCATTTTGGTCTGCAAAAAGGGAATATGCCCTGATTTCGCCTATCACGCCATGGAGGTTTTGTCGTACTTGGCAGTCAGCGTTCTCTCAGAATGTGTCTTCAGTGCTGCTTGTGATGTACAGATGGATAAACATATCCGGCTGTCTCCTGAAAGTGTAGATGGCCTAACTTTCATCAAAATGCATCTCAGTCACAGACTAAGCAGACTAGGCGATGGTGTGGTTTTTAGTGTCATGCATTGATCTTGCATTATTTCTGTCTGTGACACCTTTGTCATGGCTTCTGTGCCTGCTGTTGCTACTGCTGCTGATGTTAAAAACTATTTTTTGAAATGTGTAGATTCCAAGTCGGGTCTCCATCTGATGGATTGACAGGAATGAAAGGTGTGTCAGAGGGCTATAATACTGTTTCTACTCTGTGGAAATTGATGCCACCTTAGTGATGTGTGACAATACATTTTTGAATTGTGGAAACTGCAAGTTAGGTTTACATTAGATGGGTTGCCTGTAGTGGAAGGTGTGTCAGAGACATATTAAACTGTTTCTACTCTGTGGAAATTGATGCCACTTTAGTGGTGTGTGACAGTAAATTTTTGCTATGTGGAAACCAAGTTTATTCTCCATCTGGTAGGTTGCCTGTAGTGGAAGGTGTGTCAGAGGCTTATTATACTGTTTCTACTCTGTGGAAATTGATGCCAATTTAGTGGTGTGTAACAATAAATTTTTAGAATGTGGAGACTCCAAGTTGTGTCTCCATCTGGTGAGTGGGTTGCCTGCAGTGAAAGGTGTGTCAGAGGCTTATTATATTGTTTGTACTCTGTGAAAATTGATGCCACTTTAGTGTTGTGTGACAATCATTTTTTTGAAATGTGGACACTCCAAGTTGGATGTCCAACTCGTGAATGGGTTGCCTGCAGTATAAAGTGTGTCAAAGGCCTATTATACTGTTTCTACTCTGGGGAAATTGATGCCACTTTAGTGGTCTGTGGCAATACATTTTTGGAATGTGGAGACTCCAAGTTGGGTCTCCATCTGGTGGGTTACCTGCAGTTTAAGGTGTGTCAAAGGCCTATTATACTGTTTCTACTCTGTTGCAATTGATGTCATTTTGGTGGTCTGTGACAATAATATTTTTTGGACTGTGGAGAATCCAAGGTGAGTCTCCATCTGGTGGTTTGCCTGTAATGAAAGGGATGTCATGTTGGGTCTTCTTCAGGTGTGTTGCCTGCAGCAGTAGGGCTCCCAGACCGACAGGCCTGCACGTACTTTCACTCAACTACCTGTGTTACTATCCTTCCATTTTTCTACCAATAGTACTCTATGAAACTGATGTTTGTGCCACCTGAGTGTGGATGGGAAAAATGTTTTAATAAATTGAGCGGTTACATGAGGTATCAGGGCTCCCAGCAAAAATGTTTAAACCGCTCTCTTAACCACCAGGTCTTAATTGAAACTTCAATTCAAAGCTCTAAATGCTGGCCATGAACTTGATACCTTATACATGGCCCATGGCTGAGTGCTGCTGTGCCATTAGCAAATTTATACTGCGGCAATTGATGCCACTTTTCATGGTGTCTTCTCCTAATTTTAACTGTTTGCAAAGCTTTTTGTCATCCTTGAAAGTGTTGTGTAAATGTTTGGTTTTGCCTCTCAGTGAATTTAATGAGATTTGGGTACGTTTGTCGAACTGCTTGGTGAACATGTGCAGCTAACATCGGGATTTTCAGCGAATCGAACCGTACCGAACCATGGATGGTTTGCTCAACTCTATGAACGGAACTGACAACTTTTTAAAATATGTAAAACAGTTTAATTTGCCTTTTAACATATTATTTCTCACATGTTTTTAAAAGTTTGCTGTAACTCTGCCACATGAGACTTTAGTGATTTTAACCCCTTCATGACTGATGACGAATAGGTGCGTAATCAGTTGTGTCCCTGCCTTTGATGTGGGTTCCAGCGTTGAGCTCACATCTTGCCCTGCAGCTGTTATGTGTCTATAAGAGCCACAGATGGATCCACGATCCACCGTGGCATATAACAAGTTAAGTGCCTTTGTCAATCTCTGACAGCATCATTTAACACACGCTGGCAGGAAACCAGTCACAAGAGCTGCCCATTGGTGGACCTGTCACGTGATCTTGGGGTGCTGAAGGGTTGTTGAGTGGATTGCAAACACGGAGAGAACATATAAACTCCTTACAGATGTTGTCCTTGGTGGGGTTTGAATCCAGAACCCCAGTGCTGCAAGGGTTTGTCTTCCAGATATACCATTGGGGTTCAATATTATGTCAGACCTTGGGTAGCACTAAAGTAGTTTATGGTACTCATATAGGAGGATCAGGTAAGCCATTATTAATATTAACTAATTTCTTTCAAAATTCCATGGTGATCTCTAATGCACATTTCTTTGTTTCACACATTCATTTTTTGTTTCATTCTGTGTCCATCAGTTCCTGTAGTCAAACTTAATCACTTGATACTATGAAAGAGTACTTAGTACATCTTAGCTAAGAAAAAACCCAAAGTAACTAAGGTTTTGATTTAAAATGCCAAATGTTCCTGCAACAGCTTCATTTTTTAATCTTTTAAAATGCACATATCTAAAGAAATGTCTTTTTGGAGTCCACATCAAAAGGCTTTTAGAAGTCATCAAAGCATGTGAATTCTGTAGAATAGCATATGCTCTACTAACGACGTTTTCATTTCTTAAAACATTGAACGCAATAACACTACAAAAACCACATATTTCTTTATATGAATCATAAATGCAAAAATATATGACAGCAACTCTGCAGGACAGAGCCCACATGTTTATTATAATAAGCTTTGTACTGAGATAAATGGATAGCCAGGACGGTCATAATATTTGATTGAATTTCTGTCAGAACAGATAACATGGCTTTGCGGGATTTTACTTTTATTAAAGGGGAGTACAAGGTACTGAAAGCAAATCTCTGTATTTTTAGTGTTCGGATACAAATTTGAAGGACATATTCTTTTATACAAATTTCCAAGTAGCAACCAATTACTTGTAATACTTTGGTTCTTGTTTTTTACTTTACTGGATTTCTCAAATCCTTAACTGCCTTGACTAATTAAAAAAATTTAAGGTATATTTTTCATTACCTTTATTATCTAGAGATGAGTGAATCTTTTGAAAAATTGAATTAGCTGATCTTGCCAAATTTTTTCCCCAAAATTTGATTCCCTGTGAACAAATTTGTGCAAATGTAATTGCTAAAAAGCTTGTAATTGCTCATAATACTCCCAAGACCTCCTTCTCTCCTCCACACTTATTCGCTCCTCATCCAATCGCCTCCAAGACTTCTCCCGAATATCCCCCATCCTCTGGAACTCTCTGCCCCAACACGTCCGACTATCAACCACAGTCGGATCCTTCAGATGGAACCTGAAAACTCATCTCTTCAGGAAAGCCTACAGCCTGCACTGACACCGCTGCTGCCTCATCACCAACGAAGCTACCGCCTCACCAACACCGGAGCTACCGCCTCACCAACACCGGAGCTACCGCCTCACCAACACCGGAGCTCCTGCAACCCTCAACCTACTGTCTCCTTCCCCATAATCCTGTAGAATGTAAGCCCGCAAGGGCAGGGTCCTCGCCCCTCTGTATCAGTCCATCATTGTTAGTTTGTTTACTCTATGTGATATTTGTAACTTGTATGTAACCCCTTCTCATGTACAGCACCATGGAATCAATGGTGCTATATAAATAAATAATAATAATAATAATACACATGCGAGGTAGAGGAGAGTGAGGAGAGAGAGAGAAACTTTCTGACCAAAAGAGCTTACAATTTACTGGCAAGGTAAAGAAAACCATGCTGATCATTAGAGCTTAAACTTTATGTGCGAAAGAGAGAGAAAACCATGTTAGCTATAAGAGTTTACACTCTACCGGAGACAGAGAACCCACAGACCATAAGACCCTTATGCTCTACAGAAGAGGCAGACTTACCCACTGACACTGGAGATGGGAAATGACTCTGCCATACAAACTGTGCTCCACTGGTAATCATTGATTTCTGATGGCCCAGGAACTAACCACCACTGCACTAGGTATGGTAATCTGAGAACAATCCTTTGTGAATCTACTGTATCTGCTCATCTCTATTTATTTCAGCCAATAAATTATAATTATAAACACTTCCAGAAATTTCAACATTGATTCCTTAAGGTTTATTAGATCTCTGCTTGTAGCCATACAATAGGAACCTTTATAGTTCAAATATAAAAAACGTGTACAGGTCAAAAAATGGACAAAAAGATGCAAATAACCTCCATTTATTAAACCACAGTATAAAACATTTTTAAAATATACTATAGGTCATATAATGTTAACATTTTGATTTATTTTGCATCCATGAATTTGTCCTCAGGTTAGCTAACAAGTTCTTTTGAGGTGAAAGAATGATGTGAAATAGGGTTCTCAAGTGATTTACATATTAGTACTTTATCTTCTTCTTCAGGGAGAATTATCTTGCTTTGTTAGATCAATGAATTGTGAAACTGTTTATTGGGCAAATTAAAGCGTAATAGATTTACTTTTTGAAGACATCTAAAATATTCTCCAAGATTCAGTTATCTGCTAAAAATAGTTATTATGATGGTAGCAAAACATAAAACAATAGACAGAAATTGCAGGTTCCTTATGAAGAAAAGTTGGTCACTAAGTGTTAGGAAGCTGAAACCATTGCGATTAGCTGATAACTGGACAAATTTCATTAAAAGAGGGATTGCAGAATGAAATTATCCTTTAACCCCTTCCCTCAAAATAGCATAACTGTACGTCAAGATTGCAGGTGATTTCACAGGCCACATTGACACGTTGAGTATTTGGTGAGTTTTTTACCTCAGTATTTGTAAGCCAAAACCAGGTATGGAACAATCAGAAGAAAAGTAGAAACAAGTGCATTTGTTACCCACCCCTGGTTTTGGCTTACAAATGCTGATATATAAAAAAAACTCACTGAATACTCAACATGTGCATTTGGCCACACGATCCAGCATACAGTTACATCGAAAGAATTACACGGGCTCAGAAGTTGTGGCTTTACCATCCACACCAGGAATCAGCTGTTATACAAAGCCAGGCTCCTGCAGCATATGCTGACGCTGGACATAGCGCCAAGGGCAGACATACCACTGGTGCAATCTGTGCAGCTACACAGAGGCCAAAGAGGTAAGATGACCCAGTTCGACTTCACAGTTGTCATTGTGCATCATTATGAGCAATTAAACAGAAAATGGCCCATATACTATTCTTGCACAGATGCCGCCTTCTTTCTGTGTCCACTAGTGCATAGTTCCAATCCCAGCATTTTAACCCCTCATATGCTGTTGTCAGTAGCTGAGACCACTCCCTTTATCATTCCACCAAGCAGGGCCTGATAAGCTGTCATTTAAACACTGACAGGATAAATACTACAATTTAGTACGTTAGTGCTACAGTGTAATCTCAATGAGCTCAAAGAATCGAAAGGATTGCCAATTCAAGTCCCCTTGTGAGACCAGTAATCATTATAAAAAATAGACATATATTTTATGGAATAAAAATCCCAATTTTAGTAATAAAAATAGTTTAATTCTACAAAGAAAACACAAAAGAAAACATATTTGATATTGCAACGTTCCCAGCAACTCATACCATAAACTTGTTGTATATGTATTGTTTACAGTAAATGTCTTAAAGGGACACTGTCACCTGAATTTGGAGGGAACAATCTTCAGCCATGGAGGTGGGGTTTGGGTTTTTTTGATTCACCCTTTCCTTACCCGCTGGCTGCATGCTGGCTGCAATATTGGATTGAAGTTCATTCTCTGTCCTCCATAGTGCACGCCTGCGCAAGGCAAGATTACCTTGTGCAGGCATGTACTACGGAGGACAGAGAATGAACTTCAATCCAATATTGCAGCCAGCATGCAGCTAGCGGGTAAGGAAAGGGTGAATAAAAAACCCCAAAACCCCGCCTCCATGGCTGAAGATTGTTCCCTCCAAATTCAGGTGACAGTGTCCCTTTAACAATATGAAAAGTGTCATAAATGCTGTTTCTGTTCATCTTGCTTACTTATAAATTATATAGATAGTGATCAAAAAATGTATACCGTATATACTCGAGTATAAGCCGACCCGAGTATAATCTGACCCCCCTAATTTTGCCACAAAAAACTGGGAAAACTTATTGACTCGAGTATAAGCCTAGGGTGGAAATGCAGCATTTACCGGTGAATTTCAAAAATAAAAATAGATCATTCTTGCCCCATAGCTGTGCCATATAGTGCTCTGCATGTTCATTATTGCCCCATAGCTGTGCCATATAGTGCTCTGCACCGTTCATTATTGCCCCATAGATGTGCCATATAGTGCTTGGCACCGTTCATTATTGTCCTATAACTGTATCATATAGTGCTCTGCACCGTTCATATTTCCCCATAGCTGTGTCATATAGTGCTCTGCACCGTTCATATTTCCCCATAGCTCTGCCATATAGTGCTCTGCACCATTCATATTTCCCCATAGCTCTGCCATATAGTGCTCTGCACCGTTCATATTTCCCCATAGCTCTGCCATATAGTGCTCTGCACCGTTCATATTTCCCCATAGCTCTGCCATATAGTGCTCTGCACCGTTCATATTTCCCCATAGCTCTGCCATATAGTGCTCTGCATCGTTCATATTTCCCCATAGCTCTACCATATAGTGCTCTGCACTGTTCATATTTCCCCATAGCTCTGCCATATAGTGCTCTGCACCGCTCATATTTCCCCATAGCTGTGCCATATAGTGTTCTGCACCGTTCATATTGCCCCATAGCTCTGCCATATAGTGCTCTGCACCGTTCATATTGCCCCATAGCTCTGCCATATAGTGCTCTGCACCGTTCATATTGCCCCATAGCTCTGCCATATAGTGCTCTGCACCGTTCATATTGCCCCATAGCTCTGCCATATAGTGCTCTGCACCGTTCATATTGTCCCATAGCTGTGCCCCATATAGTGCTCTACACCGTTCATTATTTCCCCATAGATGCTCCACATAAATCTGTGCCATTGCTGCTGCTGCTGCAATGAAAAAAAACCCACCATACTCACCCCTCTTGCTTGCAGCTCCCAGCGTCCGGTCCCGGCGTCTCTCTGCTCTGACTGATCAGGCAGAGGGCGCCGCGCACACTATATGCGTCATCGCGCCCTCTGACCTGCACAGTCAGTGCAGATAGACGCCGGGAAGATGGAGCGGCGCCCGGCGGCTGGAACGGGGACAGGTAAATATGCGATACTTACCTGCTCCCGGCGTCCCGCTCCTTCTCCCGAACAGCTGATCTTCGGTGCTGCAGCCTCTTCTTCTATCAGCGGTCACTGGCACCGCTGATTAGAGAAATGAATAGGCGGCTCCACCCCTATAGGAGGTGGAGCCGCTTATTCATTTCTCTAATGAGCGGTCCCACGTGACCGCTGTACAGGGGAAGAACTGCAGCACCGAAGACCGTGGGACAGGCGGGAGCAGGTAAGTATGCCTCAGCGCCCTCACCCCCTCACCCGCCGACCCTGCCACCCACCTTGACTCGAGTATAAGCCGAGAGGGGCACTTTCAGCCCAAAAATTTGGGCTGAAAATCTCGGCTTATACTCGAGTATATACGGTTTATCCTAAAAGTGGTACCAATACACACTATAGCTTATTACGAACAAAAAATTAGAAAAAAAGCCCTCACTCAGCTCTGTATTCAGAAAAATGAAAAGTGAGCGTCTCTAAAAAAGTAAACTAAAAAATATTTTTTATTTAAAGTCTTTTTTTAAGCAAAAGTGGGAAGACATTAAAAAATATAAATTTGAATAGAGATAAAATGATAATTATACTGTATGGGGATTAGTGTTTTCAAAAAATGAAATTGAGAATACATTTTTTTGTTCATTACTCCAAAAGAAAATAATAAAAAGTGAAAAAAAGTTGCCTGGACCACAAAATGGTACCAATAAAAAATATAGTCTTGCATGTAAAAATAAGCTCTCAACAGCTCCACTAATGAAAAATTGTAAAATTCACAGCTCTCAAAATATATCGACCTAAAAGCAAGTGGTCTTTGACATATGCATTTATTGTATATATATATATATATATATATATATATATATATATATATATTGTATATATATATATGTTCATATTTGTACAGTAAGGTGAAAAGCATAATATATCAAACCCAAAGAAAAGAGTCAGAATTGTTGTGTTTATATTCCTTCCAATAAGGAGTTAATAAAAGTTTATTAATAAGTTACATCTCGGGGCAGGATGGCTTCACAACTCATTATTACAAAACCAATGCTGAAATCTTACTCCCCTACCTTCTTAACATGTGCAACTCTCTACAAGGAGGTGAAAAGGCGCCATGTCAGCTTATGGAAGCCAGAATCTCACTAATTTATAAAGAAGGGAAAGACCCAGAACAATGTGGCAGTTATAGGTCTACATCATTGTTGAATGTTGATCTAAAATTTTATGCGAGAATGATGGCGAACAGAATTGCGGTCGTGCCTCCTCAGTTAATCTCCTTAAATCAATCTGGTTTTGTGAAAGGTAGAGAGGGGAAAGATAATACTTATAAAATTCTTCACCTGATGCAACATGCAAAGCTGAAGAAAATACCGATTGCGCTAATGAGTATAGATGCAGAAAAAGCTTTTGTGACGCCCAGGAGACCGGGATACCCAGCACCGGACCAATGGAGTCTGTCTCTTGAGGGGGATGTCACGGGTGGCTTGACCCGGTGCTGTGGCCTCAGGCAATGCACAGTGTAAGGGGTATCATGAGGGGACACGCACTTACTTGATCAGCAGCAGGTTCTCCCAGCGGTGACGATCCCGATCCTGGATAGATGGCTATTGTCCAAATGAAAGACTGAGGCACTGAAACGTTTAACCAGTTTACTTTAACATAAAAGGATTTACAACCAGTCCTGTCACCGGAGTCTGTATGGGAACTCTGAGTTACTTTGACCCTTCCGGGGTCTTCGCCTCTTATTGTGCGCAATTTCTGTGTGGCCCTGCTGCTGTATGTGAACTGGCTGCCGGCCCAATCTGTCCCCTCCGGGTCCTGGTTCGACGGGCAACCCGAGTCCTTTTATCGGTTTACCCCCTCTGGGAGTACCGCTGAACTCTGTGTCTGTTGCTGCGTCCGGCCCTAGTGAAGCTGATATCACCTCACGTTTTTCTGGTTGCTGTATTATATATAATGAATACAGCCACGGATCCGGTATCCGTCTTTGCACCTGTTCTGGGTAGTGATTAATGCTACCCGGTTCTCACAATGTCCTTTTTCTCTATCCCTCTTCTCCTCAGGCCGGTGATTTAGGCCTGGTAACAGTCACAGGGCTGTTAGAGATTCAATTGTATGACCTCTCACTTTCAGCTCCTTAGCCCAACTGCCATTTCTTCTCTCAGACCAGAATGGATCAAGGGGAGTCTCTGGAGCTCCCCCTTCTGGCCGGAGGTGGTAGTGCAGTCTTGCTATTTTAGTATTTGTACTTACTGTCAGTAACTATTTTTGTGGCAAATACCCCTAGGGGTGCCACATTCCCCCTTAGTTAAGAACAGTACTCCGGGACTGTGGGACAATAACATTTTGAAATAACAATTAATATGTACAGAGTCTTAAAAATGAAAAGTTACAAAAACCACTCAAGGAAACAAAAATAGAGTTCTGTAAAAAGTCACTTCAAATAGCGTCCATTAATACAGTTCTATCCTTGAAGGTATTAGGAAAGGCACTGTACTTAGTGTCCAGGAATTTAGTTCCATTTTTCTAACGGAGTTATCAATATAAAGTCTAAAGAAAGTTCAAAAAGAGCAAAAAGCAAAGTTCAAAAAGCAGTCTTTCCGGAGCTTTGATTTAGTGCCTCCGGGCTGATAAAAAGTTCAAGAATATGCAATAAGTTCATACAGAAAAGTCTCTGTAGGCACTGGGCTTAAACGTTGCAGACTGATAGCAATGACTATACTACATTTTCTGTTTAACTATATACGGCATAACATATATACAATTCACATTATGAGCTTTATAGTTGGTAATCTGCATACCTGGCCGGTAATTGACCCTGGGTACTACGCTGTGATCTACGTAATAGCGGTGTCTCTTCATGTGGTGTACTACTGTCTACTGCGGATGTAGTATCTGCCCGCTCTGCTAAAGATAATTCCATGACTATGGAGTTGGCAAGTCCACCGTGAATGGGATTACTCTGACCAGGAATCTGTTCTTCCTGGCCTGGAACCTCCTGTAGTACGGGGTCAGCCTCTTCCTGTCTTGGGACTTCTGGTATTGGGTTCGGTGTTGGGTAAAAGGCCACCATGGGAACCACTACTGCACCATGGTATGTTAGTTGGGTTTTGGGAAAGTCTCCTATACAGGTGTGATACACTTCCTCTTCTTTTTCCTTTACTGGTTGAACCTGTATGGGTTGAATAACTTCTGCTTCTGGCTGGACAACGTCTGGCTCTTTCAATGCTTCCGGACATAATTTAAGATTGTCTCTTGACACTAGTACAGATGATAAGCCTCCGTTTTTGCTAATGAGACACATTTTAGGATTATCCACTCTTGTTGGTAAAACTGTGTAGGGTACGACTTCCCACTGATTGTCCAGTTTATTGGTTCGACGATTTCTCTTGAGCACTTGGTCACCCGGTCTTAATGGGGTCGCTAGAGCATTCTGGTTGAAAGTTTGCTCTTGTCTTTCTCTAGTTTGCTGAAGGCTTCTTTCCACACTCTCTTGCACTTGGCGATACTGCTTTTGCAGTATGATATCCCAATTGGAGTCTTGAACTTCTGCATCTGGTTTCAGAATTCCCATTTCTAGATCGATTGGTAATTGGCCGGGTCTTGCACGCATAAGGTAAGCTGGGGTGCAGTTGGTGGAGCTCACCGGGACATGATTATACAGATCCACCAAGTCAGGCAATTTCTCTGGCCATTGATTCCTTTCTGTCTCAGGTAAAGTCTTTAGTAGGTCTATTACAATATGGTTCATCTTCTCGCATAAGCCGTTTGTTTGTGGATGATAGGCCGTCGTCCGGATCTTTTTGCAACCATACATATTACAGAATTCTCTGAAGATCTCTGATTCAAAGGCTGTACCTTGGTCGGTGAGAACCTGTTCCGGATATCCATGGGGTCTACAAAAGTACGTTTGGAACGCTTTGGCTGCTGTTTTTGCTGTCAGATCTTTTACGGGTACTACTACCAAGAAGCGTGAATAATGGTCCACGATGGTCAAGGCATAGACATAGCCGGACCGGCTTGGTGTCAACTTCACATGGTCCATGGCTACAAGTTCAAGTGGTTGTTTGGTGATTATGGGCTGCAGTGGTGCTCTTTGGTTCTTTTGATCGTTTCTTCTGAGGTTGCACGGGCCACAATTTCTGCACCACTGTTCGATTGATTTTCTCATCCCGACCCAATAAAATCTTTCTCTTAGAAGTACTTCTAACTTTTTCCAACCGAAGTGACCAGCACCATTATGGTAAGCTTCGAGGACCATCTTCACATCTTGTTTAGGCACAATAATCTGCCAAACCAATTCATGTGTTTTCGGATTGGTGTATCTTCTACAGAGCTTCCTTTGATACAGGAACATTTTGCCTCTCTCTTTCCAGAGTTGATGCGTCTCTTCTGGGGCATCCTCATCGGGATATGCACTTTGCTCAGTCAACAGTTCTTTCACCAACTTCACAGCCGGATTGCTGTCTTGGGTGTCAGCCCATCTATGGTGTGCTAACGGATTAAAATTCACCTCTTGTTGTTTCTGATAGGTACTTGACTGATGATGTTTTGCCTTGGGACGATGGAAGGCTGGTAGTTCAATTTCTTCAAGCTCCCCCATTTCCTCTTCTACATCTCTCAAGTGTGGCATCCGGGATAGGGCATCGGCATTTCCATTCTTGCGACCTGCTCGATACTTGATTATGAAGTTGTAATTAGATAACCGGGCTATCCATCGCTGTTCTAACGCACCTAATTTGGCTGTGTCCAGGTGGGTCAACGGATTGTTGTCAGTATAGACAATAAATTCTGCAGCGGCCAGATAGTGTTTGAAACGCTCCGTCACAGCCCAAACTACTGCCAGTAGTTCCAATTTGAAGGAGCTGTAATTTTCTGAATTTCTTTCAGTAGGCCGGAGCTTTCTACTTGCAAAGGCGATGACTTTCTCCCGACCTTCTTGCTTTTGTGACAGCACCGCTCCTAGTCCCACATTACTGGCATCGGTGTAGAGGATGAAAGGTTTATGGTAATCTGGGTATGCCAGAACCTCTTCTCCGGTTAGTGCCTTCTTTAGTTGTTCAAAGGAGTCTTCCCTTTCGTCGTTCCACTGAAAAGGAGGGTTTCGGTTTGAAGGTTTCTTCGTCTGCCCTACCAAGGTGTCTTGCAAGGGTGCTGCCAACTTGGTAAATCCTTTTATAAATCTGCGATAGTAACCCACCAATCCCAGGAATTGTCTCACTTCTTTTGCGCTGGTAGGTCTTGGCCAATCCCTTATGGCGCTTATTTTCTCGGGATCTGGTGCTACTCCCTCCGAACTCACGATGTGTCCCAGGTACTGTACCTTTGGCTTGAGAAGGTGACATTTGGATGGCTTGACTTTCATGCCATACCTGGATAAGGCTTCGAACACTTCTGCCAGGTCTATTAAGTGTTGTTCGTAAGTCTTTGAGTAGACGATCACATCATCTAGGTACAGGAGGACGGTCTCGAAGTTCTTGTGTCCGAGGCAGCATTCCATCAGCCGCTGGAAGGTACCGGATGCGTTGCAGAGTCCGAACGGCATGCCATTAAATTCACATAGACCCATTGGTGTGGTGAATGCCGTCTTTTCCTTATCTCTCTCAGCCACAGGGACTTGCCAATACCCGCTTGTTAAGTCTAAGGTGGAAAAATAATTAGCAGATTTCAAAGCAGTTAAGGACTCTTCTATCCTAGGCAAGGGGTAGGCGTCTTTATGGGTGATGTTATTAATCTTCCGGTAGTCTACGCACATTCTCATGGTTCCGTCCTTTTTTTTGACAATCACTAGAGGGGCCGCCCAGGGGCTACAGCTGTCTCTTATTACCCCGGCCTGTTTCATTTCCCTCAGCATATCTTTTGCACATTGATAGTGAGCGGGCGGTATGGGTCTATATCTTTCTTTTATTGGGGGATGGTCACCTGTGGGGATTGTGTGTTCTACCCCTTCTATCCGTCCGAAGTCCAATGGGTGTTTACTGAAGACTTGTTCATATTCCGTCACTAGCCTATACATCCCTTGTTTTTGATGGGTAGGTGTTGAATTTATGCCCACGTGTAGCTGTTGGCACCAATCCTCCATTTCTCCATCTGAGCCATTGCCTTCCACCTGACAGGTTGCTTCTAAGGGCTCAATGGTTGTGATGGCATTGTTGTCAACAGTATATAGCTTTGCCATTGTAGCATACCTTGGCAAAGTGACCTCTTCCTCTCCACAGTTCAAAAGTCGTACCGGCACTCGTCCCCGGTGTACCTCGACTATCCCTCGTGCTGTGAGTATAGTGGGCCTGCTGTCGGTGTACACTGGTTCTATTAAGGCTTGATAATCTCGTCCCTTAGTACCAATGGCTGCTCTACACCATACCAGCATTTCTGTTTTTGGTGGGATTACAATAGACGTTGGATCACTTACCCTCACACTGCCGATTTCTCCACCTGCAACTTCTACCTGTTGCCTTAACATCAATACTTTTATTTCCCTCCGGAGAACTCTCTGCTGGCAGGATTGGGCAGTTTCAGCAATTTGCTGTAAGACAGAAATGACTTCGGAAAAGCAGTTCTCTAACACGTTCATTCCTATCAATACAGTTGGTTCACAGTTCCGCCGGTCAACATCAACAACAATTATACCCTGTTTCTTCAGTTCTACTTTACCAATCTTTATGGTCATCTCCCTGAATCCTAGTTTCGGTACCAACTTACCATTACTGGCCCATATATCTAGTTCAACATCAGAGGGCCCTTTATCAATATCTGCATCAGCCCAGTACCTCTTATAAAGGATATACGGTATAGATGAAATCTGGGAACCTGTGTCCAGCAAAGCGTTGAGGGGAATTCCGTCCAGCACGATCGGGATAATGGGTCGTCCTCCGATGTACCTGTCGTGCCAGGGTGTTGGGCCTTGAAAGTTCATTCCTGTGAAGCGGCCCGCATTCCCAGGGGATTCCCGTTTAAATCACAATCTCGTGCAAAGTGGCCTGGCTGCTGGCAACGGCGGCAAATGGGCTGTCCATCCGGTTGGTAGCGGTCGCGGGGTCGTCCTCTCCATGTCGGGTATCTCCGGGGTCTCATCCATGGAACATCCTCTCTACAGTTTGCCAACTCCATCTTGTGTCCTCTCATCTCCTGCATGGTTTTAGCCATTGAAGCAACAACATCAGCTAAAGAGTCAAGCTTTTGTTGAAGAGCCTCATTAGTACTGGGCCCCAGGGGCTTAGCAATGGCCCCAGACATAGCTGATGTCACTGGCACTCCCTGTTGTTGAGGTGCCTCTGCCATGGGTTGCGCAGGATCCTGATCCCGAGGTGCCTCTGCCAGCTGGAGACGTATAGCGCTCTCCATTAATTGGGCAAATGTCAATTCAGGGTTCTTAAAAACAAGCATGCTCACATGCCCCCGGTGAGAAGGGGTGTAGAGTCCCTCAATAAATTGATCTCTTAGCAGTTTATCCGCTCCGGTGTTAAAAATGGGTTCAGCCAGTGTAAGTGATTTAAGGGCTTCCTGCAGGTTTAAGGCAAAGTCTCTCACGCCCTCATTAGCTTTTTGTTTGCAATTAAAGAATCGTATTTTAGCTTTGCTGCTGGCCGTGGTTTCAAATGTAGTTTTTAATCCAGCAAATATGCGTTCAACAGTGCCTTTTAGATCAGCTGCCCATGCTGTGACTTCTCGCTTAGCATGGCCACTTAACTGCATCATCAGGAGACTAACACGCTGAACTTCACCCACAGGGAACATGTCAAAATGGGCCAGCATCTTTTCTCTGAAATCGTCAAGGCTCACCTTCATACATTGGAAGCCATGGGCCACCCGGGGTATATGGCATCAGCACCGGCATGATGGGCGCCACTCCTTGCACCGCTGCGCTGCCGGACTCTCTATTGACACTCTGTCTTTCAGCTGCTTTAGCGTTGCCGGGTGCTGCGGCGTCTCCGTGCTGCGACATACTGTGCCCCCTTAGTTAATCCGGACCCTTCCGGTCCTCCGCTTCCGTCGGGATAGTGTAGATTCGTTCCGCTGTGCAGCAGGATCGATTTTCCCCTTGCTCTGATGTCAGAGCGCTCAGCTTGGTGCCGCCCACAATGACACGCCCCCTGCTGCTCCCACCCACCGCGCTCTGTAATGGCGGATTCTGAAGTTTTTCAGTTAGACTGGGGCTCAGGTGATGGCGTAGCTCAATTAACAGTCTCGTGCCTAACGGTTATGAAGTGATTACCTCAGGGGATGGCGGCCATCTTTACTCCATTATAACCAATGGGGAAAAGTCACTTTCAATAGTTTTCAATGGGGAATGGATTTTTCTTTAATAAAGTCAATTTTCAAGATTTTTCATCCCAGTTTTCACAGTTTTGGGCTCCAATCACGGCACACAATACCCGGTATACGGGCTGGCTAGATCCTGTTCGTGACGCCAATTGTGACGCCCAGGAGACCGGGATACCCAGCACCGGACCAATGGAGTCTGTCTCTTGAGGGGGATGTCACGGGTGGCTTGACCCGGTGCTGTGGCCTCAGGCAATGCACAGTGTAAGGGGTATTATGAGGGGACAGGCACTTACTTGATCAGCAGCAGGTTCTCCCAGCGGTGACGATCCCGATCCTGGATAGATGGCTATTGTCCAAATGAAAGACTGAGGCACTGAAACGTTTAACCAGTTTACTTTAACATAAAAGGATTTACAACCAGTCCTGTCACCGGAGTCTGTATGGGAACTCTGAGTTACTTTGACCCTGCCGGGGTCTTCGCCTCTTATTGTGCGCAATTTCTGTGTGGCCCTGCTGCTGTATGTGAACTGGCTGCCGGCCCAATCTGTCCCCTCCGGGTCCTGGTTCGACGGGCAACCCGAGTCCTTTTATCGGTTTACCCCCTCTGGGAGTACCGCTGAACTCTGTGTCTGTTGCTGCGTCCGGCCCTAGTGAAGCTGATATCACCTCACGTTTTTCCGGTTGCTGTATTATATATAATGAATACAGCCACGGATCCGGTATCCGTCTTTGCGCCTGTTCTGGGTAGTGATTAATGCTACCCGGTTCTCACAATGTCCTTTTTCTCTATCCCTCTTCTCCTCAGGCCGGTGATTTAGGCCTGGTAACAGTCATAGGACTGTTAGAAATTCAGCTGTATGACCTCTCACTTTCAGCTCCTTAGCCCAACTGCCATTTCTTCTCTCAGACCAGAATGGATCAAGGGGAGTCTCTGGAGCTCCCCCTTCTGGCCGGAGGTGGTAGTGCAGTCTTGCTATTTTAGTATTTGTACTTACTGTCAGTAACTATTTTTGTGGCAAATACCCCTAGGGGTGCCACATTTTCGACAGGGTTGACTGGATATTCCTACAGGAAACGTTATTAAAATTTGGGTTCCCCCTTTCAACAATAACCGTGATAATGAGTATGTACTCGATGCGCACAGCTAGAATATGATTAAATGGATTCCTCACGGACTCATTCCAGATCCACAATTGTACAAGACAGGGCTGCCCATTGTCTCCGTTACTTTTTGTCTTATCACTGGAACCACTTTTACAGGTCATCCAACAATGTGAAGTAGTGGAAGGTTTGACAATTCAGAAAACACATTACAAAACAGCGGCATTTGCAGATGATCTTTTACTAGTATTCTCAAAACCCTTGAAGAGCATTCCAGCCATATTGGACATTCTAGCGTGTTATAGCAAATTCTCTAATTTAAAAAAAAACAAAACAAAATCTTAACTATTAAATCTAGGCTTACCAAACTATGTGGTAAACCACCTTAAAACTGCTTTTCCCTTCCCTTGGCAACAGAAAAGTATAACATATTTAGGCATTCAGTTATGTGCATCTGACAAAGATTTGGTTACCCTTAACTATAATCACCTGCTAGGAAACACGTCTTCATGCCTCCAATCTTGGAAAGACACTTTTCTGTCTTGGGTAGGAAGGAAAAAACATTTTAAAAAGCTTAATCCTACCAAAATTTATCTACCTGTTTAATATGCTTCCAATCCAAATCCCCTGCACCTTTTTAGCTAAAGTACATTCCCTATTCTTTAATTATATCTGGCAAAAAAGTAAACTGCAAATTAATTCTAAATCCCTTATGCTTCCAAAAGACATGGAAGGAATGGGGGTCCCAGATATTGCAAAATATTATCAAGCAACACATGTTTCAAGGACAATCCACTGGATCAGAAACTCAGAAGATAAACAATGGTTAAAGATAGAAGAAGCAATGTCCCCCCTCCCTCTGGGCTCCATCTTGTTGGGACAAAACAATGATCCGTCCTTAAGCAAATTAACAAATATTCATACCTTAGCCACAACTAGAATTTGGAAAAAACTACAGCACAGTCTAACTCCCCCTTTATCCCCATTAACTAGAGTCACAGATCTCCTAGATTCCCTCCCTATCCGAGCTGCTCATATCCCATTAGAGCAGTTATTCGAAGACGGAGCACTCTTACCTTTACAAGAACTATGCAAAGTACCTGGTTTATTAGGACTAACATTTTTACAGCATAGAAAACTCGCACATCTCTTTAGCCAGAGATACAGTTCGATTGACTTCAATAGGCCTCTGACCCCTTATGAAACACTTGGTGCCAGAAAGCATCCTCCTACCCGAATTCTCTCAATAATATACCAATCTATACTTAAAATAGACATACCACTGAAACGAGCTTATATAACCTGATGGGAAAAAGATTTGAGCATTTCCTTCTCTGAACCACAGATAAAACATATATATAGACACTCACATGGTCCCTCTAATTGTGTACATATTCAAGAGAATTCTTTTAAAATTATAACCAGATGGTACATAACGCCTAAATGCATTCAGAGATGGAACCATACCTCATCCACAAAATGTTGGAGATGTGAGGCAGATGAGGGGAGTTATACTCATATATGGTGGTCCTGTCCGCTGCTCTCACCACTTTGGAACGAGTTAACCTCTATTATACGCAAAGTAATAGGGAAAAGGATTATCTTGAAACCAGAAAATGTTTTTCTCAATTTTCCAATCTGGCCAAACGACAGGAAGGCCTCTATGTTGGCCCAATTCATTTTGGGGGAAGGAAAAGCGTTAATTCCAACATTTTGGAACTCTAAAACAATACCCACAGCCCATCATATATATTCCAAAATTGACCAACTATACCACATCGAGGAATTGGCTGCGAGAATTAACCACTCCTCGTCTACATTTCATATTAATTGGAATTCTTGGACCCAATTTAGAACACAGCCCACATTCTATGCTACATCTTCATCATAAATAAGCTATGTCCCAAAGTGAAACAGAACCGGTATCCCCCCTCTCCATCCCTCACCCCCCCATCTTTCTGCTTTTCATTTTCCCCATATCTTTACCTTTCTTACTATAAGTTAAAGTTAATCTATTAAACCAAATTAAGAGAGCCGAACACAAGTAATAACAAATTATTAAGTTGCTCTCTATTAGTACTTATTTGAAGCTTATTAAGCTAAAGTGATATTTGAATATGTGCATTTGTTATATCTGTATTCTTCTAAAGATGTTTATTTTCTTAAAATTTCAATAAAAAGAAAATTGAAAGAAAGAAAGAACAAGTTACATCTCATAAAATAATTCCACTGACAAATGCAACTCATTGCTTAGAAAAACAAACAAACACATAGGTTGCTAAAAATATAAAAAGTTATGGCTCCTGAAACACAATAGAAAAGGTAAAAAAAAAATCAGGCATGAAGGCCAAAACTAGCTGTGAGATCAAAGATTTATTAAAGAATGCAATTAAAAGGAAAAACAGGAATCATGTATCTTTTGTCAATTTATCACTTCATTTTATTCAAGATGCAAGATGAATGCACTAAAACCTTATATATTATGTTTTATTAGCTGCAAACCCCTATAGTTGTGGTCAAACATGTTTAAACAGTAGCAAGAATGATTGAAAATCTTATAAACCTGGATTAGTGTTTAACTATCCTATAGCTTTGGTGGTTATGACAGTGTCCTGGCTTATAATTGCCACCTTGTTAAACCTGACAAGTAAGATTTAATTACTAATTTAAATTAGATTCCCAATTGGCCCCTTTAAACACATCTCCAATGTTCATCAGCTTATTGTATAATTTAAGCTTACATAAAAAATCAAATTTTCCCCCAAAATTTGAGTTGTGTCAAATAAATTTGCCACAGTTCACAATACTCTGATTGCATGGAGATTATGTGTAAAGCACTTTAAATTCTTAGGAGTTTTAAGCTCTTTCATAAAATAAACATAATATGTTCAAGTTACATCAACCCATCTGGCAAGGGGAAAAAATGATGGTAACTGGTGGTAGCCCTCAGTCTATTTAAAAAAAAAACCAGTGCTGTATCAGAGTATTTAGGCTTCTTAAAGGGTAAATAGTCCAAAAAATATTCTGTTTTGCTGATGTTTATGCACAGTCCAAATGGAAGATGATGTGGGACTTTTCACAAGAAGGGGATGAGGGCGGTGCAAAAAATAATCCATATTTGTGGAATACTAAAATATTTTTTTTTTGTAAATGAAAAAGTAATAACTTTTTTTACAAACCATCCAAAAATGATTCCTTTATTAAGTGACCAAAAAGGTATACTGTTTTGAATGTGAAGAAGTACCGTATATACTCGAGTATAAGCCGACCCGAGTATAAGCCGACCCCCCTAATTTTGCAACAAAAAACTGGGAAAACTTAATGACTCGAGTAAAGCCTAGGGTGGAAAATGCAGCAGCTACCGGTAAATTTGAAAAGTAAAAATAGATACCAATAAAAGTAAAATTAATTGAGACATCAGTAAGTTTTTTTGAATATCCATATTGAATCAGGAGCTCCATATAATGCTCCGTAAAGTTTGATGGGCCCCATTAGATGCTCCATATTAAAATATGCCCAACATAATCCTGCATAAAGGGTAATAAAAGCCCCATAAGATGCTCCATAGAGATATTTGCCCTATATGGTGCTGCACAAGTGTTATGGCCCCATACAGATGCTCCATATAGCCACTTGCCCCATATAGTGCTGCACAAGCGTTATGGCCCCATAAGATGCTCCGTACAGTCACTTGCCCCATATAGGGCTGCACAAGTGTTATGGCCCCATACAGATGCTCCATACAGTCACTTGCCCCTTATAGGGCTGCACAAGCGTTATGGCCCCATAAGATGCTCCTCACAGTCACTTGCCCCTTATAGTGCTGCACAAGTGTTATGACCCCATTAGATGCTCCACACAGCCACTTGCCCCTTATAGTGCTGCACAAGTGTTATGGCCCCATACAGATGCTCCGCAAAGTCATTTGCCCCATATAGTGCTGCACAAGTGTTATGGCCCCATACAGATGCTCCGCACAGTCATTTGCCCCATATAGTGCTGCACAAGTGTTATGGCCCCATACAGATGCTCCGCACAGTCATTTGCCCCATATAGTGCTGCACAAGTGTTATGGCCCCATACAGATGCTCCGCACAGCCACTTGCTCCATATAGTACTGCACAAGTGTTATGGCCCCATACAGATGCTCCATACAGTCACTTGACCCATATAGTGCTGCACAAGTGTTATGGTCCCATAAGATGCTCCATTCAGTGACTTGCCCCTAATAGTGCTGCACAAGTGTTATGGCCCCATACAGATGCTCTGCACAGTCACTCGCCCCATATAATGCTGCACAAGTGTTATGGCCCCATACAGATGCTCCGCACAGCCACTTGCCCCATATAGTGCTGCACAAGTGTTATGGCCCCATAAGATGCTTGCCCCATTTGCTTTTGCTGCCATAAAAAAAAATCACATACTCACCTCTCCGTTGCTCAGGACCCCGGCACTTTTACCTGCTCCTCGTGCGGCTCCATCTTCGGCACTGACGTTCAGCAGAGGGCGCACACTGACTACGTCACCGCGCCCTCTGACCTGAGCGTCACTGCCAGAGGACGCTGAAGACAGAGCCGCACTGGAATGAGGAGAGGTAAATATCACGCAGCGCTGCGCTCCCCCTCCCCGTATACATACCTGCTCCTGGCGCTGAGTCCCTGCTTCTTCCACCGCTGCATCTTCTTCTTGTATTGAGCGGTCACCGTTACCACTCATACAGTATTGAATATGCAGCTCCACCTCTATGGGAGGTGGAGCCGCATATTCATTTCTGTAATGAGCGGTACCATGTGACCGCTCAATACAGGAAGAAGCTGCAGCGCTGGAAAAAGCAGGGACGTCCAGGGACTGCGCCGGGAGCAGGTAAGTATAATTACACAGCCCCCGCTCCCACTCCCCTGCCGACCCCCGAGTATGACTCGAGTATAAGCCGAGAGGGTGTCTTTCAGCCCAAAAACATGGGCTGAAAATCTTGGCTTATACTCGAGTATATACGGTAATAGCTTTTCAACAGTGAGTGAAAAAATATCTCTCTTTTGGGATCCCTAACTTGTTTACAATTCTCAAAACGATTAAGCAGATACAAAGGCTTTTTAGCAAATCATCTATCATATCACATGTTGTATGTTTGTGTACCTTTAAGAAATTTTATTTCATAGAATAAGTTCAGTACAGCACTATAAAACTATAAAAGTGGACATCCATATCACTGGTGTGGCTGTATCGTGCCAGTGGCAGATACAGAGGCTGCACGGTAGAGAAACATTGTGAGGCAGGCAAGGAGATATCTGACAGTATACGGCCATCAGAAGTGCTACACTATAGGTGACATGATGGAGTAAATACCTGGTTGAGCATGAACCATTGGCATGGTAGCAGCAGAGCTGTGTAGAAGACAAACAAAAGACAGACAGGTAGGCCGATGATACATCCAAAGTAATCATTGTCATTCTGATGTGACCACTCTCCAAACCATCCAGATCGTCATGAGACATGCCCATTAACCCATTTACCCCCAAGGGTGGTTTGCATGTTTATGACCAGGCCATTTTTTACAATTCTGACCACTGTCCCTTTATGAGGTAATAACTCTGGAACGCTACAACGGATCCCAGTGATTCTGACATATTTTTCTCATGACATATTGTACTTCATGATAGTGGTAAAATTTATTTGATATGACTTGCATTTATTTGTGAAATTTGGCAAAAAATTTTAACATTTCGCAATTTTCCAACTTTGAATTTTCATGCCCTTAAATCACAGAGATATGTCACAGAAAATAGTTAATACATAACATGCTCCACGTCTACTTTACAACAGCACAATTTTGGAACCAATTTTTTTATTTGGAAGTTATAAGGGTTAAAAAATGACCGGCGATTTCTTATTTTTACAACAATATTTTTTAGGTACCACATCACATTTGAAGTCACTTTGAGGTGCCTATATGATAGAAAAATCACAAAAAGTGACACCTTTCTAAAAATTGCACCCCTCAATGCGCTCAAAATCACATTCAAGAAGTTTATTAACTCTTCAGGTACTTCACAGGAATTATGGGAATGTTTAAAAAAAATGAACTTTAAACGTTTTTTTACAAAAAATTTACTTCAGATTCTAGTTGCTTGATTTTACCAAAAGTAAAAGGAGAAATTAGACCCCAAAATTCGTTATATAATTCGTCCTGAGTACGCTGATACCCCATATATGCAGGTAAACCACTGTTTGGGCACATGGCAGAGCTCGGAAGGGCAGAGCTCGGAAGGGAAGGAGCACTGTTTTACTTTTCAATGCAAAATTGGCTAAAATTAAGATCGGATGCCATGTTGCATTTGGAGAGCCCTTGATGTGCCTAAACAGTGAAAACCCCCACAAAAGACACCATTTTGAAAACTAGACTCTGTAAGGAACTTCGGTGTGGTTAGCACTTTGAACCCCCAAATGCTTCAAAGAAGTTTTTCCACAAAAATTACCTTTTCGCCCAAATATATATTTTCCCAAGTGTAACAGGAGAAATTGGATCACAAAAGTTGTTGTGCAATCTGTCCTGAGTACGCTGATACCCCATATGTGGGGGTAAACCACTGTTTGGGCGCATGGCAGAGCTTGGAAGGGAAGGAGCACCGTTTGACTTTTTGAATGCAGAATTGTCTGGAATTGAGATCAGACACCATGTTGAGACACATGGAGAGCCCCTGATGTGCCTAAACAGTGGAACCCCCAATTCTAACTCCAACTCTAGCCCCAACACTAGTGTTGAGCGATACCTTCTGATATTCAAAGGTATCGGTATCGGATGGTATCGGCCGATATCCCAAAAATGTCGGATATCGCCGATACCGATACCCGATACCAATGCAAGTCAATGGGACACAAATATCGGAAGGCATCCTGGATGGTTCCCAGGGTGTGAAAGAGAGGAAATTCTACTTCAGGCCCTGGGATCCATATTCATGTAAAAAATAAAGAATAAAAATAAAAAATATGGATATACTCACCCCTCCGAAGGACCCTGGCTGTCACCGCTGCGAGCGTCTGCCTCCGTCCCTAAGATTGCAGTGAGTAAAGGACCTTCGATGACGTCGCGATCAGGTGACCAGGCAAAGTGACAGAATTGGAGCATCTAATAGATGCACATTTTCTGTAGCTGCTGCAGGCTCCTATTTTTAGGCTGGAGAGGGCTAATATCCATAGCCCCTTCCCTGTCTGAGAATACCAGCCCCTTTCTGTCCGCTTTAGCTTGGCGGTTATCAAAAATGAGGAGGACCCATTTATTTAAATAATTATAAAAATGGTTTGAGTTGCTCTCCTTTTTTGATAATCATTCAAGATAAAGCTCACAGCAGAGGGCTGCAGCCCACTGCTGTTGGCATTGCCTGCCCTAGTTATCAAAAATAGTGGTGACTAGGGTTGAGCGAAACGGGTCGTTCATTTTCAAAAGTCGACGACTTTTGGCAAAGTCGGGTTTCATGAAACCCGATCCGACCCCTGTGCGGGGTCGGCCATGCGGTACGCGACTTTCGCGCCAAAGTCGCGTTTCAATGACGCGAAAAGCTCCATTTCTCAGCCAATGAAGGTAAACGCAGAGTGTGGGCAGCGTGATGACATAGGTCCTGGTCCCCACCATCTTAGAGAAGGGCATTGCAGTGATTGGCTTGCTGTCTGCGGCGTCACAGGGGCTATAAAGGGGCGTTCCCGCCGACCGCCATGTTACTGCTGCTGATCTGAGCTTAGGGAGAGGTTGCTGCCGCTTCGTCAGAAGCAGGGATAGCGTTAGGCAGGGTCCATTAACCACCAAACCGCTTGTGCTGTAGCGATTTCCACTGCCCAACACCACCTTCGGTGTGCAGGGACAGTGGAAGCTACATCTTTTTTTTTTTCCCCTCAGCGCTGTAGCTCATTGGGCTGCCCTAGAAGGCTCCCTGATAGCTGCATTGCTGTGTGTACGCCGCTGTGCAAACCAACTGCTTTTTTCAAAGCACAAATCCTCTTGTTCCTTCCTTTCTGCACAGCTATCTTTTTTGTTTGTACACACTTTTTATTTAATTTGTGCATCAGTCCACTCCTTATTGCTGCCTGCCATACCTGTTGTGAATTCTGTGGCTGAGTTCACTTCTGTGGTCACAAGTGGTATTGCAGTCTCTGGGCTTCCTCCCTCAGGTGTTTTGGTGAGCTCGTTGGCTGCCTTGCTATTTAGCTCCACCTGAGTCTGTCTTCCTTGCTCCTTGTCAATGTTCCAGTGTTGGATCTGAGCTACTGCATCTTTCCTTGGGCCTGCTGCTCTGCTAGATAAGTGCTTCTAGTTTGTTTTCTGTTTTTTCTGTCCAGCTTGCTATTAACTTTTGCTGGAAGCTCTGAGAAGCAAAGGGGTGCAACGCCGTGCTGTTAGTTCGGCACGGTGGGTCTTTTTGCCCCTTTGCGTGGTTTTCGTTTTAGGGTTTTTTGTAGACTGCATAGTTCTCTTTGCTATCCTCGCTCTGTCTAGAATATCGGGCCTCACTTTGCTGAATCTATTTCATTCCTACGTTTGTCTTTTCATCTTGCTAACAGTCATTATGTGTGGGGGGCTGCCTATTCCTTTGGGGTATTTCTCTGAGGTAAGTCAGGCTTGTATTTCTATCTTCAGGCTAGTCAGCTCCTCAGGCAGTGCCGAGTTGCATAGGTAGTGATAGGCGCAATCCACTGCTGCTTATAGTTGTGTGAGGATAGATCAGGTACTGCAGCCTACAGAGATTCCACGTCTCAGAGCTCGTCCTATTGTTTTTGGTTATTGCCAGATCTCTGTATGTGCGCTGATTACTGCACGCTGTGTTGCCTGATTGCCAGCCATAACAGTACAAGGAGCCTCACCAATGATTCCCAATAGAGGGAAAAAAGAAATCCTGACATCATTTTTTTTTCTTAGCTCTGTCTTCAGTCTTTTTTTTCCCCTAGACATTAGAGTGCTTCAGGACACAGCTGTGGACATGGATATTCAGGCTCTGTGCTCCTCAATGGATAATCTCGTTGTAAATGTACAAAAGATTCAAGATACTATTGATCAGAAATCGATGCTAGAACCAAGAATTCCGATTCCTGATTTGTTTTTTGGTGACAGAACTAAGTTCCTGAGCTTCAGAAATAATTGTAAGCTATTTTTGGCCTTGAAACCTCATTCTTCTGGTAATCCTATTCAACAGGTTTTGATTATTATTTCTTTTTTGCGCGGCGACCCACAGGACTGGGCGTTTTCTCTTGCACCAGGAGATTCTGCATTGAGTAATGTTGATGCATTTTTCCAGGCGCTGGGATTGCTTTACGATGAGCCTAATTCAGTGGATCAGGCTGAGAAAAATCTGCTGGCTTTATGCCAGGGTCAGGATGATGTAGAAGTATATTGTCAGAAATTTAGGAAGTGGTCAGTACTCACTCTGTGGAATGAATCTGCACTAGCGGCTTTGTTCAGAAAGGGTCTCTCTGAAGCTCTTAAGGATGTAATGGTGGGATTTCCTATGCCTGCTGGTTTGAATGAGTCTATGTCCTTGGCCATTCAGATCGGTCGTCGCTTGCGCGAGCGTAAATCTGTGCACCATCTGGCGGTATTGTCTGAGAGTAAACCTGAGCCTATGCAGTGCGACAGGACTATGACTAAAGTAGAACGGCAAGAACACAGACGTCTGAACAGACTGTGTTTCTATTGTGGTGATTCTACTCATGCTATTTCTAATTGTCCTAAACGCACTAGGCGGTTCGATAGCTCTGCCGTTATTGGTACTGTACAGTCCAAATTCCTTTTGTCCATTACCTTAATGTGCTCTTTGTCATCGTATTCTGTTATGGCGTTTGTGGATTCAGGCGCTGCCCTGAATCTGATGGATTTGGATTATGCTAAACGTTGTGGATTTTTCTTGGAGCCTTTGCGGTGTCCTATTCCGTTGAGAGGAATTGATGCTACACCTTTGGCCAAGAATAAGCCTCAGTACTGGGCCCAGCTGACCATGTGCATGGCTCCTGCACATCAGGAAGTTGTTCGCTTTCTGGTACTGCATAATTTGCATGATGTGGTCGTGTTGGGGTTGCCATGGCTACAAACCCATAATCCAGTATTGGATTGGAACTCTATGTCGGTAACCAGCTGGGGTTGTCAGGGAGTACATGGTGATGTTCCATTTTTGTCTATTTCGTCATCCATTCCTTCTGACATCCCAGAGTTCTTGTCGGACTTTCAGGATGTATTTGAAGAGTCCAAGTCTGATGCCCTACCTCCGCATAGGAATTGTGATTGTGCTATCGATTTGATTCCTGGTAGTAAATTCCCTAAGGGTCTTTTATTTAATTTGTCCGTACCTGAACACACCGCTATGCGCAGTTATGTGAAGGAGTCCCTGGAGAAGGGACATATTCGCCCATCGTCGTCACCATTGGGAGCAGGGTTCTTTTTTGTAGCCAAGAAGGATGGTTCGCTAAGACCGTGTATTGATTACCGCCTTCTTAATAAGATCACTGTTAAGTTTCAGTATCCCTTGCCATTGATTTCTGACTTGTTTGCTCGGATTAAGGGGGCTAGTTGGTTTACTAAGATTGATCTTCGTGGTGCGTATAATCTGGTGAGAATCAGGCAGGGAGATGAATGGAAAACGGCATTTAATACGCCCGAGGGTCATTTTGAGTATCTGGTGATGCCGTTCGGACTTGCCAATGCTCCATCTGTTTTTCAGTCTTTTATGCATGACATTTTCCGTGAGTATCTGGATAAATTCTTGATTGTTTACTTGGATGACATTTTGATCTTCTCAGATGATTGGGAGTCTCATGTGAAGCAAGTCAGAATGGTTTTCCAGGTACTGCGTGCTAATTCCTTGTTCGTGAAGGGATCAAAGTGTCTCTTCGGTGTGCAGAAAGTTTCATTTTTGGGGTTCATCTTTTCCCCTTCTACTATCGAGATGGATCCGGTTAAGGTTCAGGCCATCCAGGATTGGACTCAGCCGACATCTCTAAAAAGTCTGCAGAAATTCCTGGGCTTTGCTAATTTTTATCGTCGCTTCATCTGTAATTTTTCTAGCATTGCCAGACCATTGACCGATTTGACCAAGAAGGGTGCTGATTTGGTTAATTGGTCTTCTGCTGCCGTGGAAGCTTTTCAGGAGTTGAAGAGTCGTTTTTGCTGTGCCCCTGTGTTGTGTCAACCTGATGTTTCTCTTCCGTTCCAGGTCGAGGTTGATGCTTCTGAGATTGGTGCAGGGGCGGTTTTGTCACAGAGAGGTTCTGGTTGTTCAGTGTTCAAACCATGTGCTTTCTTTTCCAGGAAATTTTCTGCTGCTGAGCGTAATTATGATGTGGGCAACCGAGAGTTGCTGGCCATGAAGTGGGCATTCGAGGAGTGGCGTCATTGGCTTGAGGGTGCTAAGCATCGCGTGGTGGTTTTGACTGATCATAAGAACCTTACTTATCTTGAGTCTGCCAAGCGCTTGAATCCTAGACAGGCCCGTTGGTCGTTATTTTTTGCTCGTTTTGATTTTGTGATTTCATACCTTCCGGGCTCTAAAAATGTGAAGGCGGATGCTCTGTCTAGGAGTTTTGTGCCCGACTCTCCGGGGTTATCTGAGCCGGCGAGTATCCTCAAGGAAGGAGTCATTGTGTCTGCCATCTCCCCTGATTTGCGGAGAGTGTTGCAGAAATTTCAGGCTAATAAACCTGATCGTTGTCCGGCCGAGAAACTGTTCGTCCCTGATAGGTGGACTAGTAAAGTTATCTCTGAACTTCATTGTTCGGTGCTGGCCGGTCATCCAGGAATCTTTGGTACCAGGGAGTTGGTTGCTAGATCCTTCTGGTGGCCATCTCTGTCACGGGATGTGCGTGCTTTTGTGCAGTCCTGTGGAATTTGTGCTAGGGCTAAGCCCTGCTGTTCACGTGCCAGTGGGTTGCTTTTGCCCTTGCCGGTCCCGAAGAGGCCTTGGACACATATTTCGATGGATTTCATTTCTGACCTTCCCGTTTCTCAAAAAATGTCGGTCATTTGGGTGGTCTGTGATCGCTTTTCTAAAATGGTCCATCTGGTGCCCTTGGTTAAATTGCCTTCCTCCTCTGATTTGGTGCCTTTGTTCTTCCAGCATGTGGTTCGTTTACATGGCATTCCTGAGAATATTGTTTCTGACAGAGGTTCCCAGTTTGTCTCGAGGTTCTGGCGAGCCTTTTGTGGTAGGATGGGCATTGACCTATCTTTCTCCTCCGCCTTCCATCCTCAGACTAATGGCCAGACCGAACGAACCAATCAGACCTTGGAAACATATCTGAGATGTTTTGTTTCCGCTGACCAGGATGATTGGGTGTCATTTTTGCTGTTGGCTGAGTTCGCCCTTAATAATCGGGCCAGCTCGGCTACCTTGGTCTCTCCATTTTTCTGCAATTCTGGGTTCCATCCTCGTTTCTCTTCAGGACAGGTTGAGTCTTCGGACTGTCCTGGTGTGGATTCTGTGGTGGACAGGTTGCAGCAGATCTGGACTCAGGTAGTGGACAATTTGACCTTGTCCCAGGAGAAGGCTCAGCTTTTCGCTAATCGCAGACGCCGTGTGGGACCCCGACTTCGTGTTGGGGATCTGGTTTGGTTATCTTCTAGTCATATTCCTATGAAGGTTTCCTCTCCTAAATTTAAACCTCGTTTTATTGGTCCGTATAGGATTTCTGAGATTCTCAATCTGGTGTCTTTTCGTCTGACCCTCCCAGACTCCTTTTCCATACATAATGTATTCCATAGGTCGTTGTTGAGGAGATACGTGGCACCTATGGTTCCATCTGTGGAGCCTCCTGCCCCTGTTTTGGTGGAGGGGGAATTGGAGTATATTGTGGAGAAGATTTTGGATTCTCGTGTCTCTAGACGGAAACTCCAGTATCTGGTCAAATGGAAGGGTTATGCTCAGGAAGATAATTCCTGGGTTTTTGCCTCTGATGTCCATGCCCCAGATCTTGTTCGTGCCTTTCATGTGGCTCATCCTGGTCGGCCTGGGGGTTCTGGTGAGGGTTCGGTGACCCCTCCTCAAGGGGGGGGTACTGTTGTGAATTCTGTGGCTGAGTTCACTTCTGTGGTCACAAGTGGTATTGCAGTCTCTGGGCTTCCTCCCTCAGGTGTTTTGGTGAGCTCGTTGGCTGCCTTGCTATTTAGCTCCACCTGAGTCTGTCTTCCTTGCTCCTTGTCAATGTTCCAGTGTTGGATCTGAGCTACTGCATCTTTCCTTGGGCCTGCTGCTCTGCTAGATAAGTGCTTCTAGTTTGTTTTCTGTTTTTTCTGTCCAGCTTGCTATTAACTTTTGCTGGAAGCTCTGAGAAGCAAAGGGGTGCACCGCCGTGCTGTTAGTTCGGCACGGTGGGTCTTTTTGCCCCTTTGCGTGGTTTTCGTTTTAGGGTTTTTTGTAGACTGCATAGTTCTCTTTGCTATCCTCGCTCTGTCTAGAATATCGGGCCTCACTTTGCTGAATCTATTTCATTCCTACGTTTGTCTTTTCATCTTGCTAACAGTCATTATATGTGGGGGGCTGCCTATTCCTTTGGGGTATTTCTCTGAGGTAAGTCAGGCTTGTATTTCTATCTTCAGGCTAGTCAGCTCCTCAGGCAGTGCCGAGTTGCATAGGTAGTGATAGGCGCAATCCACTGCTGCTTATAGTTGTGTGAGGATAGATCAGGTACTGCAGTCTACAGAGATTCCACGTCTCAGAGCTCGTCCTATTGTTTTTGGTTATTGCCAGATCTCTGTATGTGCGCTGATTACTGCACGCTGTGTTGCCTGATTGCCAGCCATAACACATACCTGGCTGAGATTACTGCAGGGAGATAGTAATTGAAGGACACTCCCTGTTTTTTTTTTTTTTTGTGGGAGATTAAGATTGACATTTCTGCTAAAGTGCCATCCCTGTGTGTGCCATCTCTCACTCAGTGGGCCATAGAAAGCCTATTTATTTTTTTGCTTGATTTGGGTTATAAAATCTACCTGAAAAAATCACTACATCAATCAGTGGGAGAAAAATATTGGCCTTTGGGCTTGTGTGCCAGTCCTAAGCGTGCCATCTCTCTCTCTCAGATAGTGGGCCATAGAAAGCCTATTTATTATTTTTTTTATTGGGTTTATAAATTTTCCCTGGAACAAAAAAAAAAAGTGGGAGATTAATATTGGCCTCTGGGCTTGTGTGCCAGTCCTGAGCGTGCCATCTCTCTCACAAATAGTGGGCCATAGAAAGCCTATTAATTTTTTTGCTTGATTTGGGTTCTAAAATGTACCTGAAAAAATCACTACATCAATCAGTGGGAGAAAAATATTGGCCTCAGGGCTTGTGTGCCACTCCTGACTCCTGTGTGCATCATCACTCACTCAGTGGGCCATAGAAAGCCCATTTTTTTTTTTTGCTTTATTTGGGTTCTAAATTCTACCTGAAAAAATCAATAAATCAATCAGTGGGAGATTAATATTGGCCTTTGGGCTTGTGTGCCAGTCCTAAGCGTGCCATCTCTCTCTCTCAGATAGTGGGCCATAGAAAGCCTATTTATTTTTTTTATTGGGTTTATAAATTTTCCCTGGAACAAAAAAAAAAAAGTGGGAGATAAATATTGGCCTCTGGGCTTGTGTGCCCCTCCTGACTCCTGTGTGCGGCATCTCTCACTCAGTGGGCCATAGAAAGCCTTTTTTTGTTTTATTTGTTTTCTAAATTCTCCCTGAAAAAATCATTTTATTTTATTTGGTTTCTAAATTCTTCCTGAAAAAATTATTTTATTCTATTATTTTTTTTTCCTAAAGTCTCCCTGAAAAAAAAAAAAAAAAAAAAACAGTGGGAGATTAATATTGCCCTTTCTGCTTGTGTGCTAGTCTTGACTCCTGGGTGTGCCATCTCTCTCTCTCTCTCCAATTGTGGGCCATAGAAAGCCTATTATTTTTTTAGCTTGATTTGGGTTCCAAAATCTACCTGAAAAAATCACTACATCAATCAGTGGGAGATAAATATTGGCCTCTGGGCTTGTGTGCCACTCCTGACTCCTGTGTGCGTCATCTCTCACTCAGTGGGCCATAGAAAGCCTTTTTTTGTTTTATTTATTTTCTAAATTCTCCCTGAAAAAATCATTTTATTTTATTTGGTTTCTAAATTCTTCCTGAAAAAATCATTTTATTCTATTATTTTTTTTCCTAAAGTCTCCCTGAAAAAAAAAAAAAAAAAAAATCAGTGGGAGATTAATATTGCCCTTTCTGCTTGTGTGCCAGTCTTGACTCCTGGGTGTGCCATCTCTCTCTCTCTCTCCAATTGTGGGCCATAGAAAGCCTATTATTTTTTTTAGCTTGATTTGGGTTCCAAAATCTACCTGAAAAAATCACTACATCAATCAGTGGGAGATAAATATTGGCCTCTGGGCTTGTGTGCCACTCCTGACTCCTGTGTGCGTCATCTCTTACTCAGTGGGCCATAGAAAGCCTTTTTTTGTTTTATTTGTTTTCTAAATTCTCCCTGAAAAAATCATTTTATTTTATTTGGTTTCTAAATTCTTCCAGAAAAAATCATTTTATTCTATTATTTTTTTTCCTAAAGTCTCCCTGAAAAAAAAAACAAAAAAACAAATCAGTGGGAGATTAATATTGCCCTTTCTGCTTGTGTGCCAGTCTTGACTCCTGGGTGTGCCATCTCTCTCTCTCTCTCCAATTGTGGGCCATAGAAAGCCTATTATTTTTTTAGCTTGATTTGGGTTCCAAAATCTACCTGAAAAAATCACTACATCAATCAGTGGGAGATAAATATTGGCCTCTGGGCTTGTGTGCCACTCCTGACTCCTGTGTGCGTCATCTCTCACTCAGTGGGCCATAGAAAGCCTTTTTTTGTTTTATTTGTTTTCTAAATTCTCCCTGAAAAAATCATTTTATTTTATTTGGTTTCTAAATTCTTCCTGAAAAAATCATTTTATTCTATTATTTTTTTTCCCTAAAGTCTCCCTGAAAAAAAAAAAAAAAATCAGTGGGAGATTAATATTGCCCTTTCTGCTTGTGTGCCAGTCTTGACTCCTGGGTGTGCCATCTCTCTCTCTCTCTCCAATTGTGGGCCATAGAAAGCCTATTTATTATTTTTTTAGCTTGATTTGGGTTCCAAAATCTACCTGAAAAAATCACTACATCAAACAGTGGGAGATAAATATTGGCCTCTGGGCTTGTGTGCCACTCCTGACTCCTGTGTGCGTCATCTCTTACTCAGTGGGCCATAGAAAGCCTTTTTTTGTTTTATTTGTTTTCTAAATTCTCCCTGAAAAAATCATTTTATTTTATTTGGTTTCTAAATTCTTCCAGAAAAAAATCATTTTATTCTATTATTTGTTTTCCTAAAGTCTCCCTGAAAAAAAAAAAAAAAACAAATCAGTGGGAGATTAATATTGCCCTTTCTGCTTGTGTGCCAGAATTGACTCCTGGGTGTGCCATCTCTCTCTCTCTCTCCAATTGTGGGCCATAGAAAGCCTATTATTTTTTTAGCTTGATTTGGGTTCCAAAATCTACCTGAAAAAATCACTACATCAATCAGTGGGAGATAAATATTGGCCTCTGGGCTTGTGTGCCACTCCTGACTCCTGTGTGCGTCATCTCTCACTCAGTGGGCCATAGAAAGCCTTTTTTTGTTTTATTTGTTTTCTAAATTCTCCCTGAAAAAATCATTTTATTTTATTTGGTTTCTAAATTCTTCCTGAAAAAATCATTTTATTCTATTATTTTTTTTCCTAAAGTCTCCCTGAAAAAAAAAAAAAAAAAAATCAGTGGGAGATTAATATTGCCCTTTCTGCTTGTGTGCCAGTCTTGACTCCTGGGTGTGCCATCTCTCTCTCTCTCTCCAATTGTGGGCCATAGAAAGCCCATTATTTTTTTTAGCTTGATTTGGGTTCCAAAATCTACCTGAAAAAATCACTACATCAATCAGTGGGAGATAAATATTGGCCTCTGGGCTTGTGTGCCACTCCTGACTCCTGTGTGCGTCATCTCTTACTCAGTGGGCCATAGAAAGCCTTTTTTTGTTTTATTTGTTTTCTAAATTCTCCCTGAAAAAATCATTTTATTTTATTTGGTTTCTAAATTCTTCCTGAAAAAAATCATTTTATTCTATTATTTTTTTTCCTAAAGTCTCCCTGAAAAAAAAAACAAAAAAACAAATCAGTGGGAGATTAATATTGCCCTTTCTGCTTGTGTGCCAGTCTTGACTCCTGGGTGTGCCATCTCTCTCTCTCTCTCCAATTGTGGGCCATAGAAAGCCTATTATTTTTTTAGCTTGATTTGGGTTCCAAAATCTACCTGAAAAAATCACTACATCAATCAGTGGGAGATAAATATTGGCCTCTGGGCTTGTGTGCCACTCCTGACTCCTGTGTGCGTCATCTCTCACTCAGTGGGCCATAGAAAGCCTTTTTTTGTTTTATTTGTTTTCTAAATTCTCCCTGAAAAAATCATTTTATTTTATTTGGTTTCTAAATTCTTCCTGAAAAAATCATTTTATTCTATTATTTTTTTTCCCTAAAGTCTCCCTGAAAAAAAAAAAAAAAAATCAGTGGGAGATTAATATTGCCCTTTCTGCTTGTGTGCCAGTCTTGACTCCTGGGTGTGCCATCTCTCTCTCTCTCTCCAATTGTGGGCCATAGAAAGCCTATTTATTATTTTTTTAGCTTGATTTGGGTTCCAAAATCTACCTGAAAAAATCACTACATCAATCAGTGGGAGATAAATATTGGCCTCTGGGCTTGTGTGCCACTCCTGACTCCTGTGTGCGTCATCTCTTACTCAGTGGGCCATAGAAAGCCTTTTTTTGTTTTATTTGTTTTCTAAATTCTCCCTGAAAAAATCATTTTATTTTATTTGGTTTCTAAATTCTTCCAGAAAAAATCATTTTATTCTATTATTTTTTTTCCTAAAGTCTCCCTGAAAAAAAAAAAAAAAACAAATCAGTGGGAGATTAATATTGCCCTTTCTGCATGTGTGCCAGTCTTGACTCCTGGGTGTGCCATCTCTCTCTCTCTCTCTCCAATTGTGGGCCATAGAAAGCCTATTATTTTTTTTAGCTTGATTTGGGTTCCAAAATCTACCTGAAAAAATCACTACATCAATCAGTGGGAGATAAATATTGGCCTCTGGGCTTGTGTGCCACTCCTGACTCCTGTGTGCGTCATCTCTCACTCAGTGGGCCATAGAAAGCCTTTTTTTGTTTTATTTGTTTTCTAAATTCTCCCTGAAAAAATCATTTTATTTTATTTGGTTTCTAAATTCTTCCTGAAAAAATCATTTTATTCTATTATTTGTTTTCCTAAAGTCTCCCTGAAAAAAAAAAAAAAAAACCAAATCAGTGGGAGATTAATATTGCCCTTTCTGCTTGTGTGCCAGTCTTGACTCCTGGGTGTGCCATCGCTCTCTCTCTCTCCAATTGTGGGCCATAGAAAGTCTATTATTTTTTTAGCTTGATTTGGGTTCCAAAATCTACCTGAAAAAATCACTACATCAATCAGTGGGAGATAAATATTGGCCTCTGGGCTTGTGTGCCACTCCTGACTCCTGTGTGCGTCATCTCTCACTCAGTGGGCCATAGAAAGCCTTTTTTTGTTTTATTTGTTTTCTAAATTCTCCCTGAAAAAATCATTTTATTTTATTTGGTTTCTAAATTCTTCCTGAAAAAATCATTTTATTCTATTATTTTTTTTCCTAAAGTCTCCCTGAAAAAAAAAAAACAAATCAGTGGGAGATTAATATTGCCCTTTCTGCTTGTGTGCCAGTCTTGACTCCTGGGTGTGCCATCTCTCTCTCTCTCTCCAATTGTGGGCCATAGAAAGCCTATTATTTTTTTTAGCTTGATTTGGGTTCCAAAATCTACCTGAAAAAATCACTACATCAATCAGTGGGAGATAAATATTGGCCTCTGGGCTTGTGTGCCACTCCTGACTCCTGTGTGCGTCATCTCTCACTCAGTGGGCCATAGAAAGCCTTTTTTTGTTTTATTTGTTTTCTAAATTCTCCCTGAAAAAAATCATTTTATTTTATTTGGTTTCTAAATTCTTCCTGAAAAAATCATTTTATTCTATTATTTTTTTTCCTAAAGTCTCCCTGAAAAAAAAAAAAAAAAACAAATCAGTGGGAGATTAATATTGCCCTTTCTGCTTGTGTGCCAGTCTTGACTCCTGGGTGTGCCATCTCTCTCTCTCTCCAATTGTGGGCTATAGAAAGCCTATTATTTTTTTAGCTTGATTTGGGTTCCAAAATCTACCTGAAAAAATCATTACATCAATCAGTGGGAGATAAATATTGGCCTCTGGGCTTGTGTGCCACTCCTGACTCCTGTGTGCGTCATCTCTCACTCAGTGGGCCATAGAAAGCCTTTTTTTGTTTTATTTGCTTTCTAAATTCTCCCTGAAAAAATCATTTTATTTTATTTGGTTTCTAAATTCTTCCTGAAAAAATCATTTTATTCTATTATTTTTTTTCCTAAAGTCTCCCTGAAAAAAAAAAAAAAATCAAATCAGTGGGAGATTAATATTTACATTTGTGCTTCAGTGACAGTCCTGCATGTGTGGCATCTCTCTCATTTGTTGCCACCAACAACAGAGTGTGTAACATTGTGCCTGATTTTCGTTGTGGTCTCACTCACCTGTAAAGGGGTAGCTAAATCATACTGAAGTTATAGCTCACCGTGTAATTTGTGTGACAGCAACAAATACCGTTAGTTTGTTTACGTTTTTAAAACAATGAGGAAGTCTGGTGGAAGAGGTCGTGGCCGGGGGCGTTCATTGTCAGCTGGTAATGAGGGTAGTGGTAGTGGTGGAGCATCAGCTGGTCGTGGGAAAAAAAATATTCCACCTAAGTCTGGAGCTGTGGAGCCAGGTTCGTCGTCTGGCTACACAAGGCCTCGAACGCTCCCTTTTCTGGGAGTAGGAAAACCGCTTTTAAAGCCGGAGCAGCAAGAGCAAGTTTTGGCTTATCTTGCTGACTCAGCCTCTAGCTCTTTTGCCTCCTCTCGTGAAACTGGTAAATGTCAAAGCAGCGCGTCGTTAGTGGATGTTCACGGTCAGGGACAAGTCGCTTCCTTGTCCTCTTCAGCAAAAACAACAAACGAGAAGAATGCAGCAGGCGACACAACGGGTTACTCCATGGAGCTCTTTACACATACCGTCCCTGGCTTAGAAAGTGAAGCAGTTAACAGTCCATGCCCATTACAAGTTGAATCTGACATGGAGTGCACTGATGCACAGCCACAGCCAGACTACTATGCTGGTCCTTTGACTCAGACCACAACATTGCCCTCGCAGGGTAATGATCAAGAATCAGACCCTGATGAGACTATGTTGCCCCATCACGAACGCTATACCACCGACCGACACGGTGACACAGACGAAGTTGCACACGAGCTACAAGAAGAGGTAATAGATGACCCAGTTCTTGACCCCGATTGGCAGCCATTGGGGGAACAGGGTGCAGGCGGCAGCAGTTCTGAAGCGGAGGAGGAGGGGCCGCAGCAGGCATCAACATCGCAACAGGTTCCATCTGCCAGGCCCGTATCTTGCCCAAAACGCGTGGCAAAGCCAAAACCTGTTGGAGGACAGTGTGGCCATCCGGTTAAAGCTCAGTCTGCAATGCCTGAAAAGGTATCCGATGCTAGAAAGAGTGCAGTCTGGCATTTTTTTAAACAACATCCAATTGATCAGCGCAAAGTCATCTGTCAAAAATGTTCAACTACCTTAAGCAGAGGACAGAATCTGAAAAGTCTCAATACAAGTTGCATGCATAGACATTTAATCACCATGCATTTGCAAGCCTGGACTAACTACCAAACGTCCCTTAAGGTTGTAGCACCCTCGGCCAATGAAGCTAGTCAGCAACGCAACATCCCTTCCGGCAGTGTAGGGCCACCATTTTCCGCACCACCTGCAGTATCTGTGCAGGTTTCTTTGCCAGGCCAAAGCAGTCAGGGTCAGGGAATCACCAGTTTCGTAGTAGGAAACACTGCATCTAGGGCACCGGCGGCAACAATACCATCTCCCACCGTCTCTCAGTCTGCCATGTCCACCGGCACCCCCGCTAGTTCCACGATCTCCAGCTCTCCAGTCCAGCTCACCCTACATGAGACTATGGTTAGAAAAAGGAAGTACTTAGCCTCGCATCCGCGTACACAGGGTTTGAACGCCCACATAGCTAGACTAATCTCGTTAGAGATGATGCCCTACCGGTTAGTTGAAAGCGAAGCTTTCAAAGCCCTGATGGACTACGCTGTACCACGCTACGAGCTAACCAGTCGACACTTTTTTTCCAGAAAAGCCATCGCAGCCCTCCACCAGCATGTTAAAGAGCGCATCGTCCATGCACTCAGGCAATCTGTGAGCACAAAGTTGCACCTGACAACAGATGCATGGACTAGTAGGCATGGCCAGGGACGTTACGTGTCCATCATGGCACACTGGGTAAATGTGGTGGATGCAGGGTCCACAGGGGACAGCAAGTTTGGGACAGTTCTGCCTAGCCCACGGTCTAGGAAACAGTTGGCTGTAGCCGTTCGCACCCCCTCCTCCTCCTCTTCGTCCTCCTGCAGAAGCGAGAGCTCGTCCACAGACCGCAGTCGCACAACCACTCCATCCGCAGCTGCCACTGTTGCACACCAGGTCTCCCATTATGGGGCAGCTACTGGCAAACGTCAGCAGGCTGTATTGGCTATGAAGTGTTTGGGCGACAACAGACACACCGTGGAAGTTCTGTCCGAGTTCTTGCAGAAAGAAACGCAGTCGTGGCTGGGCACTGTAGATCTTGAGGCAGGCAAGGTAGTGAGTGATAACGGAAGGAATTTCATGGCTGCCATCTCCCTTTCCCAACTGAAACACATTCCTTGCCTGGCTCACACCTTAAACCTGGTGGTGCAGTGCTTCCTGAAAAGTTATCCGGGGTTATCCGACCTGCTCCTCAAAGTGCGTGGACTTTGCTCACATATCCGCCGTTCGCCCGTACACTCCAGCCGTATGCAGACCTATCAGCGTTCTTTGAACCTTCCCCAGCATCGCCTAATCATAGACGTTGCAACAAGGTGGAACTCAACACTGCACATGCTTCAGAGACTGTGCGAACAGAGGCGGGCTGTTATGTTTTTGTGGGAGGATACACATACACGGGCAGGCAGTAGGATGGCAGACATGGAGTTGTCAGGTGTGCAGTGGTCGAAGATTCAAGACATGTGTCAAGTCCTTCAGTGTTTTGAGGAATGCACACGGCTGGTTAGTGCAGACAACGCCATAATAAGCATGAGCATCCCCCTAATGCGTCTGCTGATGCAAAGTTTGACGCACATAAAGGATCAGGCGTCTGCAGCTGAGGAAGAGGAAAGCCTTGATGACAGTCAGCCATTGTCTGGCCAGGGCAGTGTACAGGACGAGTTAGTGGGCGAAGAGGAGGAGGAGGACGAGGAGGATGATGGGGATGATTATATTTTTAATGAGGAAGCTTTTCCGGGGCCACTGGAAATTGGTGGCGCGGCAAGGCCGGGTTCTGGTTTTTGGAGGGACACAAGTGACGTGGATTTGCCTGAAACTGCCCCTCAACCAAGCACAACCACAGATTTGAGAACTGGAACATTTGCCCACATGGCGGATTATGCCTTACGTATCCTCAAAAGGGACACACGCATAACTAAAATGATGAACGATGACGATTACTGGTTGGCCTGCCTCCTTGATCCTCGCTATAAAGGCAAATTGCAAAATATAATGCCACATGAGAACTTGGAACTAATATTAGCAACCAAACAATCAACTCTTGTTGACCGTTTGCTTCTGGCATTCCCTGCACACAGCGCCCGTGATCGTTCTCACACGAGCTGCAGGGGCCAGCAGACCAGAGGAGTTAGAGGGGCAGAAATCAGAAGTGGCGTTGGCCAGAGGGGTTTTCTGACCAGGTTGTGGAGTGATTTTGCTATGACCGCAGACAGGACAGGTACTGCAGCATCAATTCAAAGTGACAGGAGACAACATTTGTCCAGTATGGTTACAAACTATTTTTCATCCCTTATCGATGTTCTCCCTCAACCGTCATTCCCATTTGATTACTGGGCATCAAAATTAGACACCTGGCCAGAATTGGCAGAATATGCATTGCAGAAGCTTGCTTGCCCGGCAGCTGGTGTCCTATCAGAAAGAGTATTCAGTGCTGCAGGTTCAATACTAACAGAAAAAAGGACTCGTCTGGCTACCCAAAATGTAGATGATCTAACCTTCATTAAAATGAACCACAACTGGATTTCGAAATCTTTTGCCCCACCTTGCCTGGCCGACACCTAGCTTTCCTATGAAAAGGTCTTGCCTGTGGACTATTCTGAATGCCTTTTCCAATCTCGTAATTTTCTGCACCTGATTGTCCAGCATACGACATGTTTACACCTCACTAAATGGCCAAACTCCCCACACGGGGCCGTGGTATCGACACTTGGCGACAGCACCCGTGAGAGTGCTGTTTGTCTGAAGAGGTGGGTGTGCCCGCTTTTGGTCGACGGCACTGCCACTGGGTCCCTCCTAGTACAATAAAGTGTCTCTGGCGGTGGTGGTGCGCACCCAACGTCAGACACACCGTTGTAATATGAGGGGCCCTGGGCCTGTACTGCCGGCCACAAGACAGTCCCCCCCCCAGCTCAAACAGTGCTCTACCACTTGCAAAATTATCTCACAGCTCCACCAATGTTTAGTCTATGCGCTGACATCCTTCAATGCCTGCCACTGACAATACCATTGTATTGACATTTTTGTTATGTTAGGCCTTCGAAGCCTGTCTGCGGTCACTCCTTCCACTATGCCTCCACTGACTACACCACTGCTGCCCATGTACCTCTGGAACCAATTTAAAATTGCCTACAGCCAGCCCAATTTTTTTATTTTAGGCCTTCGATGCCTGTCTGCGGTCCATTCTTTCTACTACTAGTACACTGACCAGGCCACTGCTGCCCGTGTACCCCTGGAACCAATTTAAAATTGCCTACAGCCATGTGTTATTATTTTAGGCCTTCGATGCCTGTCTGCGGTCACTCCTTCCACTAGGCCTCCACTGACCACACCACTGCTGCCCGTGTACCCCTGGAACCAATTTAAAATTGCCTACAGCCAGCCCAATTTTTTTATTTTAGGCCTTCGATGCCTGTCTGTGATCCATTCTTTCTACTACTACTACACTGACCAGGCCACTGCTGCCCGTGTACCCCTGGAACCAATTTAAAATTGCCTACAGCCATGTGTTATTATTTTAGGCCTTCGATGCCTGTCTGCGGTCACTCCTTCCACTAGGCCTCCACTGACCACACCACTGCTGCCCGTGTACCCCTGGAACCAATTTAAAATTGCCTACAGCCAGCCCAATTTTTTTATTTTAGGCCTTCGATGCCTGTCTGCGGTCCATTCTTTCTACTACTACTACACTGACCAGACCACTGCTGCCCGTGTACCCCTGGAACCAATTTAAAATTGCCTACAGCCATGTGTTATTATTTTAGGCCTTCGATGCCTGTCTGCGGTCACTCCTTCCACTAGGCCTCCACTGACCACACCACTGCTGCCCGTGTACCCCTGGAACCAATTTAAAATTGCCTACAGCCAGCCCAATTTTTTTATTTTAGGCCTTCGATGCCTGTCTGCGGTCCATTCTTTCTACTACTACTACACTGACCAGGCCACTGCTGCCCGTGTACCCCTGGAACCAATTTAAAATTGCCTACAGCCATGTGTTATTATTTTAGGCCTTCGATGCCTGTCTGCGGTCACTCCTTCCACTAGGCCTCCACTGACCACACCACTGCTGCCCGTGTACCCCTGGAACCAATTTAAAATTGCCTACAGCCAGCCCAATTTTTTTACTTTAGGCCTTCGATGCCTGTCTGCGGTCACTCCTTCCACTGAGCCTCCACTGACCACACCACTGCTGCCCGTGTACCCCTGGAACCAATTTAAAATTGCCTACAGCCATGTGTTATTATTTTAGGCCTTCGATGCCTGTCTGCGGTCACTCCTTACAATATGTCTCCACTGACCACACCACTGCTGCCCGTGTACCCCTGGAACCAATTTAAAATTGCCTACAGCCAGCCCAATTTTTTTATTTTAGGCCTTCGATGCCTGTCTGCGGTCCATTCTTTCTACTACTACTACACTGACCAGGCCACTGCTGCCCGTGTACCCCTGGAACCAATTTAAAATTGCCTACAGCCATGTGTTATTATTTTAGGCCTTCGATGCCTGTCTGCGGTCACTCCGTCCACTAGGCCTCCACTGACCACACCACTGCTGCCCGTGTACCCCTGGAACCAATTTAAAATTGCCTACAGCCAGCCCAATTTTTTTACTTTAGGCCTTCGATGCCTGTCTGCGGTCACTCCTTCCACTATGCCTCCACTGACCACACCACAGCTACCCGTGTACCCCTGGAACCAATTTAAAATTGCCTACAGCCATGTGTTATTATTTTAGGCCTTCGATGCCTGTCTGCGGTCACTCCTTCCACTAGGCCTCCACTGACCACACCACTGCCGCCCGTGTACCCCTGGAACCAATTTAAAATTGCCTACAGCCAGCCCAATTTTTTTATTTTAGGCCTTCGATGCCTGCTGCGGTCCATTCTTTCTACTACTACTACACTGACCAGGCCACTGCTGCCCGTGTACCCCTGGAACCAATTTAAAATTGTCTACAGCCATGTGTTATTATTTTAGGCCTTCGATGCCTGTCTGCGGTCACTCCTTCCACTAGGCCTCCACTGACCACACCACTGCTGCCCGTGTACCCCTGGAACCAATTTAAAATTGCCTACAGCCAGCACAATTTTTTTATTTTAGGCCTTCGATGCCTTTCTGCGGTCCATTCTTTCTACTACTACTACACTGACAAGACCACTGCTGCCTGTGTACCCCTGGAACCAATTTAAAATTGCCTACAGCCATGTGTTATTATTTTAAGCCTTCGATGCCTGTCTGCGGTCACTCCTTCCACTAGGCCTCCACTGACCACACCACTGCTGCCCGTGTACCCCTGGAACCAATTCAAAATTGCCTACAGCCAGCCCAATTTTTTTATTTTAGGCCTTCGATGCCTGTCTGCGGTCCATTCTTTCTACTACTACTACACTGACCAGGCCACTGCTGCCCGTGTACCCCTGGAACCAATTTAAAATTGCCTACAGCCATGTGTTATTATTTTAGGCCTTCGATGCCTGTCTGCGGTCACTCCTTCCACTAGGCCTCCACTGACCACACCACTGCTGCCCGTGTACCCCTGGAACCAATTTAAAATTGCCTACAGCCAGCCCAATTTTTTTACTTTAGGCCTTCGATGCCTGTCTGCGGTCACTCCTTCCACTAGGCCTCCACTGACCACACCACTGCTGCCCGTGTACCCCTGGAACCAATTTAAAATTGCCTACAGCCATGTGTTATTATTTTAGGCCTTCGATGCCTGTCTGCGGTCACTCCTTCCACTAGGCCTCCACTGACCACACAACTGCTGCCCGTGTACCCCTGGAACCAATTTAAAATTGCCTACAGCCAGCCCAATTTTTTTATTTTAGGCCTTCGATGCCTGTCTGCGGTCCATTCTTTCTACTACTACTACACTGACCAGGCCACTGCTGCCCGTGTACCCCTGGAACCAATTTAAAATTGCCTACAGCCATGTGTTATTATTTTAGGCCTTCGATGCCTGTCTGCGGTCACTCCTTCCACTAGGCCTCCACTGACCACACCACTGCTGCCCGTGTACCCCTGGAACCAATTTAAAATTGCCTACAGCCAGCCCAATTTTTTTACTTTAGGCCTTCGATGCCTGTCTGCGGTCACTCCTTCCACTAGGCCTCCACTGTCCACACCACTGCTGCCCGTGTACCCCTGGAACCAATTTAAAATTGCCTACAGCCATGTGTTATTATTTTAGGCCTTCGATGCCTGTCTGCGGTCACTCCTTCCACTAGGCCTCCACTGACCACACCACTGCTGCCCGTGTACCCCTGGAACCAACATCAGAAAATATAAAAATAAGTATTTTGCTTATAAAAAAGAAAATACTGTAGAGATATCAAATGCAGACATTTTAACATTAAAAACAAACACATACAACAAAAATCTGGTACAGTACTAAAACTGGCCACCAGCTACAATAACTTTCTCCTGCAAGTAGTTAACTGAAAGGTTTTTTCAATTTTAAACACAGATATGGCATCCACCGAGTGTTGTCCTGTCGCGTCTTCTTTATATTATTGCCAAGAAGATGCAAAACAATGAAAATAATAAAATCATTATTTACCAAAAAAATAGAGTAAGTCAAAACCACATTGCAAATAAACATTCATTACAAAGAAAGAAGCAGGGCGCGTCCGAGGGTGAGTATATACCTAATAAGAATATAATCACCCTCGGACGCGCCCTGCTTCTTTCCAACAGCCTTCCTTCCTAAGAATCAGCCCTTCCGTGGTGTAGAGAGAGGGTTTGTTACACTCCAAGGTGTTCCCCAGGTTGCCTTTCCTGAGCTTCGATCTTCATGCTCTCGTTTAGTAGTTGTTGGAAACTACACTGCATTAGGCCTACAAATTGGGTATGGGGTGTAGAGAGATGGTGTGTTCCACTCCAAGGTGTTCTCCAGGTTGCCTTTCCTGAGCTTCGATCTTCCGGCTCTCGTTTAGTAGTTGTTGGAAACTACGCTGCATTAGGCCTACCATTGGGTATGGGGTGTAGAGAGATGGTGTGTTCCACTCCAAGGTGTTCCCCAGGTTTCCTCGCCAATGCTTCGATCTTCATGCTCTCGTTTAGTAGTTGTTGGAAACTACGCTGCATTAGGCCTACAAATTGGGTATGGGGTGTAGAGAGATGGTGTGTTCCACTCCAAGGTGTTCTCCAGGTTGCCTTTCCTGAGCTTCGATCTTCCGGCTCTCGTTTAGTAGTTGTTGGAAACTACACTGCATTAGGCCTACAAATTGGGTATGGGGTGTAGAGAGATGGTGTGTTCCACTCCAAGGTGTTCTCCAGGTTGCCTTTCCTGAGCTTCGATCTTCCGGCTCTCGTTTAGTAGTTCTTGGAAACTACACTGCATTAGGCCTACAAATTGGGTATGGGGTGTAGAGAGATGGTGTGTTCCACTCCAAGGTGTTCTCCAGGTTGCCTTTCCTGAGCTTCGATCTTCCGGCTCTCGTTTAGTAGTTGTTGGAAACTACGCTGCATTAGGCCTACAAATTGGGTATGGGGTGTAGAGAGATGGTGTGTTCCACTCCAAGGTGTTCCCCAGGTTTCCTCGCCAATGCTTCGATCTTCATGCTCTCGTTTAGTAGTTGTTGGAAACTACGCTGCATTAGGCCTACAAATTGGCTATGGGGTGTAGAGAGATGGTGTGTTCCACTCCAAGGTGTTCTCCAGGTTGCCTTTCCTGAGCTTCGATCTTCCGGCTCTCGTTTAGTAGTTGTTGGAAACTACACTGCATTAGGCCTACAAATTGGGTATGGGGTGTAGAGAGATGGTGTGTTCCACTCCAAGGTGTTCTCCAGGTTGCCTTTCCTGAGCTTCGATCTTCCGGCTCTCGTTTAGTAGTTCTTGGAAACTACACTGCATTAGGCCTACAAATTGGGTATGGGGTGTAGAGAGATGGTGTGTTCCACTCCAAGGTGTTCTCCAGGTTGCCTTTCCTGAGCTTCGATCTTCCGGCTCTCGTTTAGTAGTTGTTGGAAACTACGCTGCATTAGGCCTACAAATTGGGTATGGGGTGTAGAGAGATGGTGTGTTCCACTCCAAGGTGCTCTCCAGGTTGCCTTTCCTGAGCTTCGATCTTCCGGCTCTCGTTTAGTAGTTGTTGGAAACTACACTGCATTAGGCCTACAAATTGGGTATGGGGTGTAGAGAGATGGTGTGTTCCACTCCAAGGTGTTCTCCAGGTTGCCTTTCCTGAGCTTCGATCTTCCGGCTCTCGTTTAGTAGTTCTTGGAAACTACACTGCATTAGGCCTACAAATTGGGTATGGGGTGTAGAGAGATGGTGTGTTCCACTCCAAGGTGTTCTCCAGGTTGCCTTTCCTGAGCTTCGATCTTCCGACTCTCGTTTAGTAGTTGTTGGAAACTACGCTGCATTAGGCCTACAAATTGGGTATGGGGTGTAGAGAGATGGTGTGTTCCACTCCAAGGTGTTCCCCAGGTTGCCTTTCCTGAGCTTCGATCTTCCGGCTCTCGTTTAGTAGTTGTTGGAAACTACACTGCATTAGGCCTACAAATTGGGTATGGGGTGTAGAGAGATGGTGTGTTCCACTCCAAGGTGTTCTCCAGGTTGCCTTTCCTGAGCTTCGATCTTCCGGCTCTCGTTTAGTAGTTCTTGGAAACTACACTGCATTAGGCCTACAAATTGGGTATGGGGTGTAGAGAGATGGTGTGTTCCACTCCAAGGTGTTCTCCAGGTTGCCTTTCCTGAGCTTCGATCTTCCGGCTCTCGTTTAGTAGTTGTTGGAAACTACGCTGCATTAGGCCTACAAATTGGGTATGGGGTGTAGAGAGATGGTGTGTTCCACTCCAAGGTGCTCTCCAGGTTGCCTTTCCTGAGCTTCGATCTTCCGGCTCTCGTTTAGTAGTTGTTGGAAACTACACTGCATTAGGCCTACAAATTGGGTATGGGGTGTAGAGAGATGGTGTGTTCCACTCCAAGGTGTTCTCCAGGTTGCCTTTCCTGAGCTTCGATCTTCCGGCTCTCGTTTAGTAGTTCTTGGAAACTACACTGCATTAGGCCTACAAATTGGGTATGGGGTGTAGAGAGATGGTGTGTTCCACTCCAAGGTGTTCTCCAGGTTGCCTTTCCTGAGCTTCGATCTTCCGACTCTCGTTTAGTAGTTGTTGGAAACTACGCTGCATTAGGCCTACAAATTGGGTATGGGGTGTAGAGAGATGGTGTGTTCCACTCCAAGGTGTTCCCCAGGTTGCCTTTCCTGAGCTTCGATCTTCCGGCTCTCGTTTAGTAGTTGTTGGAAACTACACTGCATTAGGCCTACAAATTGGGTATGGGGTGTAGAGAGATGGTGTGTTCCACTCCAAGGTGTTCTCCAGGTTGCCTTTCCTGAGCTTCGATCTTCCGGCTCTCGTTTAGTAGTTCTTGGAAATTACACTGCATTAGGCCTACAAATTGGGTATGGGATGTAGAGAGATGGTGTGTTCCACTCCAAGGTGTTCTCCAGGTTGCCTTTCCTGAGCTTCAATCTTCCGGCTCTCGTTTAGTAGTTGTTGGAAACTACGCTGCATTAGGCCTACAAATTGGGTATGGGGTGTAGAGAGATGGTGTGTTCCACTCCAAGGTGTTCCCCAGGTTTCCTCGCCAATGCTTCGATCTTCATGCTCTCGTTTAGTAGTTGTTGGAAACTACGCTGCATTAGGCCTACAAATTGGCTATGGGGTGTAGAGAGATGGTGTGTTCCACTCCAAGGTGTTCTCCAGGTTGCCTTTTCTGAGCTTCGATCTTCCGGCTCTCGTTTAGTAGTTGTTGGAAACTACACTGCATTAGGCCTACAAATTGGGTATGGGGTGTAGAGAGATGGTGTGTTCCACTCCAAGGTGTTCCCCAGGTTTCCTCGCCAATGCTTCGATCTTCATGCTCTCGTTTAGTAGTTGTTGGAAACTACGCTGCATTAGGCCTACAAATTGGGTATGGGGTGTAGAGAGATGGTGTGTTCCACTCCAAGGTGTTCTCCAGGTTGCCTTTCCTGAGCTTCGATCTTCCGGCTCTCGTTTAGTAGTTGTTGGAAACTACACTGCATTAGGCCTACAAATTGGGTATGGGGTGTAGAGAAATGGTGTGTTCCACTCCAAGGTGTTCTCCAGGTTGCCTTTCCTGAGCTTCGATCTTCCGGCTCTCGTTTAGTAGTTCTTGGAAACTACACTGCATTAGGCCTACAAATTGGGTATGGGGTGTAGAGAGATGGTGTGTTCCACTCCAAGGTGTTCTCCAGGTTGCCTTTCCTGAGCTTCGATCTTCCGGCTCTCGTTTAGTAGTTGTTGGAAACTACGCTGCATTAGGCCTACAAATTGGGTATGGGGTGTAGAGAGATGGTGTGTTCCACTCCAAGGTGTTTCCCAGGTTGCCTTTCCTGAGCTTCGATCTTCCGGCTCTCGTTTAGTAGTTGTTGGAAACTACACTGCATTAGGCCTACAAATTGGGAATGGGGTGTAGAGAGATGGTGTGTTCCACTCCAAGGTGTTCTCCAGGTTGCCATTCCTGAGCTTCGATCTTCCGGCTCTCTTTTAGTAGTTCTTGGAAACTACACTGCATTAGGCCTACAAATTGGGTATGGGGTGTAGAGAGATGGTGTGTTCCACTCCAAGGTGTTCTCCAGGTTGCCTTTCCTGAGCTTCGATCTTCCGGCTCTCGTTTAGTAGTTGTTGGAAACTACGCTGCATTAGGCCTACAAATTGGGTATGGGGTGTAGAGAGATGGTGTGTTCCACTCCAAGGTGCTCCCCAGGTTTCCTCGCCAATGCTTCGATCTTCATGCTCTCGTTTAGTAGTTGTTGCAAACTACGCTGCATTAGGCCTACAAATTGGCTATGGGGTGTAGAGAGATGGTGTGTTCCACTCCAAGGTGTTCTCCAGGTTGCCTTTCCTGAGCTTCGATCTTCCGGCTCTCGTTTAGTAGTTGTTGGAAACTACACTGCATTAGGCCTACAAATTGGGTATGGGGTGTAGAGAGATGGTGTGTTCAACTCCAAGGTGTTCTCCAGGTTGCCTTTCCTGAGCTTCGATCTTCCGGCTCTCGTTTAGTAGTTCTTGGAAACTACACTGCATTAGGCCTACAAATTGGGTATGGGGTGTAGAGAGATGGTGTGTTCCACTCCAAGGTGTTCTCCAGGTTGCCTTTCCTGAACTTCTATCTTCAGGCTCTCGTTTAGTAGTTGTTGGAAACTACGCTGCATTAGGCCTACAAATTGGGTATGGGGTGTAGAGAGATGGTGTGTTCCACTCCAAGGTGTTCCCCAGGTTTCCTGCCAATGCTTCGATCTTGATGCTCTCGTTTAGTAGTTGTTGGAAACTACGCTGCATTAGGCCTACAAATTGGGTATGGGGTGTAGAATGATGGTGTGTTCCACTCCAAGGTGTTCTCCAGGTTGCCTTTCCTGAGCTTCGATCTTCCGGCTCTCGTTTAGTAGTTGTTGGAAACTACACTGCATTAGGCCTACAAATTGGGTATGGGGTGTAGAGAGATGGTGTGTTCCACTCCAAGGTGTTCTCCAGGTTGCCTTTCCTGAGCTTCGATCTTCCGGCTCTCGATTAGTAGTTGTTGGAAACTACACTGCATTAGGCCTACAAATTGGGTATGGGGTGTAGAGAGATGGTGTGTTCCACTCCAAGGTGTTCCCCAGGTTTCCTCGCCAATGCTTCGATCTTCATGCTCTCGTTTAGTAGTTGTTGGAAACTACGCTGCATTAGGCCTACAAATTGGCTATGGGGTGTAGAGAGATGGTGTGTTCCACTCCAAGGTGTTCTCCAGGTTGCCTTTCCTGAGCTTCGATCTTCCGGCTCTCGTTTAGTAGTTGTTGGAAACTACACTGCATTAGGCCTACAAATTGGGTATGGGGTGTAGAGAGATGGTGTGTTCCACTCCAAGGTGTTCTCCAGGTTGCCTTTCCTGAGCTTCGATCTTCCGGCTCTCGTTTAGTAGTTCTTGGAAACTACACTGCATTAGGCCTACAAATTGGGTATGGGGTGTAGAGAGATGGTGTGTTCCACTCCAAGGTGTTCTCCAGGTTGCCTTTCCTGAGCTTCGATCTTCCGGCTCTCGTTTAGTAGTTGTTGGAAACTACGCTGCATTAGGCCTACAAATTGGGTATGGGGTGTAGAGAGATGGTGTGTTCCACTCCAAGGTGCTCTCCAGGTTGCCTTTCCTGAGCTTCGATCTTCCGGCTCTCGTTTAGTAGTTGTTGGAAACTACGCTGCATTAGGCCTACAAATTGGGTATGGGGTGTAGAGAGATGGTGTGTTCCACTCCAAGGTGTTCCCCAGGTTTCCTCGCCAATGCTTCGATCTTCATGCTCTCGTTTAGTAGTTGTTGGAAACTACGCTGCATTAGGCCTACAAATTGGCTATGGGGTGTAGAGAGATGGTGTGTTCCACTCCAAGGTGTTCTCCAGGTTGCCTTTCCTGAGCTTCGATCTTCCGGCTCTCGTTTAGTAGTTGTTGGAAACTACACTGCATTAGGCCTACAAATTGGGTATGGGGTGTAGAGAGATGGTGTGTTCCACTCCAAGGTGTTCTCCAGGTTGCCTTTCCTGAGCTTCGATCTTCCGGCTCTCGTTTAGTAGTTGTTGGAAACTACACTGCATTAGGCCTACAAATTGGGTATGGGGTGTAGAGAGATGGTGTGTTCCACTCCAAGGTGTTCTCCAGGTTGCCTTTCCTGAGCTTCGATCTTCCGGCTCTCGTTTAGTAGTTCTTGGAAACTACACTGCATTAGGCCTACAAATTGGGTATGGGGTGTAGAGAGATGGTGTGTTCCACTCCAAGGTGTTCTCCAGGTTGCCTTTCCTGAGCTTCGATCTTCCGGCTCTCGTTTAGTAGTTGTTGGAAACTACGCTGCATTAGGCCTACAAATTGGGTATGGGGTGTAGAGAGATGGTGTGTTCCACTCCAAGGTGCTCTCCAGGTTGCCTTTCCTGAGCTTCGATCTTCCGGCTCTCGTTTAGTAGTTGTTGGAAACTACACTGCATTAGGCCTACAAATTGGGTATGGGGTGTAGAGAGATGGTGTGTTCCACTCCAAGGTGTTCTCCAGGTTGCCTTTCCTGAGCTTCGATCTTCCGGCTCTCGTTTAGTAGTTCTTGGAAACTACACTGCATTAGGCCTACAAATTGGGTATGGGGTGTAGAGAGATGGTGTGTTCCACTCCAAGGTGTTCTCCAGGTTGCCTTTCCTGAGCTTCGATCTTCCGACTCTCGTTTAGTAGTTGTTGGAAACTACGCTGCATTAGGCCTACAAATTGGGTATGGGGTGTAGAGAGATGGTGTGTTCCACTCCAAGGTGTTCCCCAGGTTGCCTTTCCTGAGCTTCGATCTTCCGGCTCTCGTTTAGTAGTTGTTGGAAACTACACTGCATTAGGCCTACAAATTGGGTATGGGGTGTAGAGAGATGGTGTGTTCCACTCCAAGGTGTTCTCCAGGTTGCCTTTCCTGAGCTTCGATCTTCCGGCTCTCGTTTAGTAGTTCTTGGAAACTACACTGCATTAGGCCTACAAATTGGGTATGGGGTGTAGAGAGATGGTGTGTTCCACTCCAAGGTGTTCTCCAGGTTGCCTTTCCTGAGCTTCGATCTTCCGGCTCTCGTTTAGTAGTTGTTGGAAACTACGCTGCATTAGGCCTACAAATTGGGTATGGGGTGTAGAGAGATGGTGTGTTCCACTCCAAGGTGCTCTCCAGGTTGCCTTTCCTGAGCTTCGATCTTCCGGCTCTCGTTTAGTAGTTGTTGGAAACTACACTGCATTAGGCCTACAAATTGGGTATGGGGTGTAGAGAGATGGTGTGTTCCACTCCAAGGTGTTCTCCAGGTTGCCTTTCCTGAGCTTCGATCTTCCGGCTCTCGTTTAGTAGTTCTTGGAAACTACACTGCATTAGGCCTTCAAATTGGGTATGGGGTGTAGAGAGATGGTGTGTTCCACTCCAAGGTGTTCTCCAGGTTGCCTTTCCTGAGCTTCGATCTTCCGACTCTCGTTTAGTAGTTGTTGGAAACTACGCTGCATTAGGCCTACAAATTGGGTATGGGGTGTAGAGAGATGGTGTGTTCCACTCCAAGGTGTTCCCCAGGTTGCCTTTCCTGAGCTTCGATCTTCCGGCTCTCGTTTAGTAGTTGTTGGAAACTACACTGCATTAGGCCTACAAATTGGGTATGGGGTGTAGAGAGATGGTGTGTTCCACTCCAAGGTGTTCTCCAGGTTGCCTTTCCTGAGCTTCGATCTTCCGGCTCTCGTTTAGTAGTTCTTGGAAATTACACTGCATTAGGCCTACAAATTGGGTATGGGATGTAGAGAGATGGTGTGTTCCACTCCAAGGTGTTCTCCAGGTTGCCTTTCCTGAGCTTCAATCTTCCGGCTCTCGTTTAGTAGTTGTTGGAAACTACGCTGCATTAGGCCTACAAATTGGGTATGGGGTGTAGAGAGATGGTGTGTTCCACTCCAAGGTGTTCCCCAGGTTTCCTCGCCAATGCTTCGATCTTCATGCTCTCGTTTAGTAGTTGTTGGAAACTACGCTGCATTAGGCCTACAAATTGGCTATGGGGTGTAGAGAGATGGTGTGTTCCACTCCAAGGTGTTCTCCAGGTTGCCTTTTCTGAGCTTCGATCTTCCGGCTCTCGTTTAGTAGTTGTTGGAAACTACACTGCATTAGGCCTACAAATTGGGTATGGGGTGTAGAGAGATGGTGTGTTCCACTCCAAGGTGTTCCCCAGGTTTCCTCGCCAATGCTTCGATCTTCATGCTCTCGTTTAGTAGTTGTTGGAAACTACGCTGCATTAGGCCTACAAATTGGGTATGGGGTGTAGAGAGATGGTGTGTTCCACTCCAAGGTGTTCTCCAGGTTGCCTTTCCTGAGCTTCGATCTTCCGGCTCTCGTTTAGTAGTTGTTGGAAACTACACTGCATTAGGCCTACAAATTGGGTATGGGGTGTAGAGAAATGGTGTGTTCCACTCCAAGGTGTTCTCCAGGTTGCCTTTCCTGAGCTTCGATCTTCCGGCTCTCGTTTAGTAGTTCTTGGAAACTACACTGCATTAGGCCTACAAATTGGGTATGGGGTGTAGAGAGATGGTGTGTTCCACTCCAAGGTGTTCTCCAGGTTGCCTTTCCTGAGCTTCGATCTTCCGGCTCTCGTTTAGTAGTTGTTGGAAACTACGCTGCATTAGGCCTACAAATTGGGTATGGGGTGTAGAGAGATGGTGTGTTCCACTCCAAGGTGTTTCCCAGGTTGCCTTTCCTGAGCTTCGATCTTCCGGCTCTCGTTTAGTAGTTGTTGGAAACTACACTGCATTAGGCCTACAAATTGGGAATGGGGTGTAGAGAGATGGTGTGTTCCACTCCAAGGTGTTCTCCAGGTTGCCATTCCTGAGCTTCGATCTTCCGGCTCTCTTTTAGTAGTTCTTGGAAACTACACTGCATTAGGCCTACAAATTGGGTATGGGGTGTAGAGAGATGGTGTGTTCCACTCCAAGGTGTTCTCCAGGTTGCCTTTCCTGAGCTTCGATCTTCCGGCTCTCGTTTAGTAGTTGTTGGAAACTACGCTGCATTAGGCCTACAAATTGGGTATGGGGTGTAGAGAGATGGTGTGTTCCACTCCAAGGTGCTCCCCAGGTTTCCTCGCCAATGCTTCGATCTTCATGCTCTCGTTTAGTAGTTGTTGCAAACTACGCTGCATTAGGCCTACAAATTGGCTATGGGGTGTAGAGAGATGGTGTGTTCCACTCCAAGGTGTTCTCCAGGTTGCCTTTCCTGAGCTTCGATCTTCCGGCTCTCGTTTAGTAGTTGTTGGAAACTACACTGCATTAGGCCTACAAATTGGGTATGGGGTGTAGAGAGATGGTGTGTTCAACTCCAAGGTGTTCTCCAGGTTGCCTTTCCTGAGCTTCGATCTTCCGGCTCTCGTTTAGTAGTTCTTGGAAACTACACTGCATTAGGCCTACAAATTGGGTATGGGGTGTAGAGAGATGGTGTGTTCCACTCCAAGGTGTTCTCCAGGTTGCCTTTCCTGAACTTCTATCTTCAGGCTCTCGTTTAGTAGTTGTTGGAAACTACGCTGCATTAGGCCTACAAATTGGGTATGGGGTGTAGAGAGATGGTGTGTTCCACTCCAAGGTGTTCCCCAGGTTTCCTGCCAATGCTTCGATCTTGATGCTCTCGTTTAGTAGTTGTTGGAAACTACGCTGCATTAGGCCTACAAATTGGGTATGGGGTGTAGAATGATGGTGTGTTCCACTCCAAGGTGTTCTCCAGGTTGCCTTTCCTGAGCTTCGATCTTCCGGCTCTCGTTTAGTAGTTGTTGGAAACTACACTGCATTAGGCCTACAAATTGGGTATGGGGTGTAGAGAGATGGTGTGTTCCACTCCAAGGTGTTCTCCAGGTTGCCTTTCCTGAGCTTCGATCTTCCGGCTCTCGATTAGTAGTTGTTGGAAACTACACTGCATTAGGCCTACAAATTGGGTATGGGGTGTAGAGAGATGGTGTGTTCCACTCCAAGGTGTTCCCCAGGTTTCCTCGCCAATGCTTCGATCTTCATGCTCTCGTTTAGTAGTTGTTGGAAACTACGCTGCATTAGGCCTACAAATTGGCTATGGGGTGTAGAGAGATGGTGTGTTCCACTCCAAGGTGTTCTCCAGGTTGCCTTTCCTGAGCTTCGATCTTCCGGCTCTCGTTTAGTAGTTGTTGGAAACTACACTGCATTAGGCCTACAAATTGGGTATGGGGTGTAGAGAGATGGTGTGTTCCACTCCAAGGTGTTCTCCAGGTTGCCTTTCCTGAGCTTCGATCTTCCGGCTCTCGTTTAGTAGTTCTTGGAAACTACACTGCATTAGGCCTACAAATTGGGTATGGGGTGTAGAGAGATGGTGTGTTCCACTCCAAGGTGTTCTCCAGGTTGCCTTTCCTGAGCTTCGATCTTCCGGCTCTCGTTTAGTAGTTGTTGGAAACTACGCTGCATTAGGCCTACAAATTGGGTATGGGGTGTAGAGAGATGGTGTGTTCCACTCCAAGGTGCTCTCCAGGTTGCCTTTCCTGAGCTTCGATCTTCCGGCTCTCGTTTAGTAGTTGTTGGAAACTACACTGCATTAGGCCTACAAATTGGGTATGGGGTGTAGAGAGATGGTGTGTTCCACTCCAAGGTGTTCTCCAGGTTGCCTTTCCTGAGCTTCGATCTTCCGGCTCTCGTTTAGTAGTTCTTGGAAACTACACTGCATTAGGCCTACAAATTGGGTATGGGGTGTAGAGAGATGGTGTGTTCCACTCCAAGGTGTTCTCCAGGTTGCCTTTCCTGAGCTTCGATCTTCCGACTCTCGTTTAGTAGTTGTTGGAAACTACGCTGCATTAGGCCTACAAATTGGGTATGGGGTGTAGAGAGATGGTGTGTTCCACTCCAAGGTGTTCCCCAGGTTGCCTTTCCTGAGCTTCGATCTTCCGGCTCTCGTTTAGTAGTTGTTGGAAACTACACTGCATTAGGCCTACAAATTGGGTATGGGGTGTAGAGAGATGGTGTGTTCCACTCCAAGGTGTTCTCCAGGTTGCCTTTCCTGAGCTTCGATCTTCCGGCTCTCGTTTAGTAGTTCTTGGAAACTACACTCCATTAGGCCTACAAATTGGGTATGGGGTGTAGAGAGATGGTGTGTTCCACTCCAAGGTGTTCTCCAGGTTGCCTTTCCTGAGCTTCGATCTTCCGGCTCTCGTTTAGTAGTTGTTGGAAACTACGCTGCATTAGGCCTACAAATTGGGTATGGGGTGTAGAGAGATGGTGTGTTCCACTCCAAGGTGCTCTCCAGGTTGCCTTTCCTGAGCTTCGATCTTCCGGCTCTCGTTTAGTAGTTGTTGGAAACTACACTGCATTAGGCCTACAAATTGGGTATGGGGTGTAGAGAGATGGTGTGTTCCACTCCAAGGTGTTCTCCAGGTTGCCTTTCCTGAGCTTCGATCTTCCGGCTCTCGTTTAGTAGTTCTTGGAAACTACACTGCATTAGGCCTACAAATTGGGTATGGGGTGTAGAGAGATGGTGTGTTCCACTCCAAGGTGTTCTCCAGGTTGCCTTTCCTGAGCTTCGATCTTCCGACTCTCGTTTAGTAGTTGTTGGAAACTACGCTGCATTAGGCCTACAAATTGGGTATGGGGTGTAGAGAGATGGTGTGTTCCACTCCAAGGTGTTCCCCAGGTTGCCTTTCCTGAGCTTCGATCTTCCGGCTCTCGTTTAGTAGTTGTTGGAAACTACACTGCATTAGGCCTACAAATTGGGTATGGGGTGTAGAGAGATGGTGTGTTCCACTCCAAGGTGTTCTCCAGGTTGCCTTTCCTGAGCTTCGATCTTCCGGCTCTCGTTTAGTAGTTCTTGGAAATTACACTGCATTAGGCCTACAAATTGGGTATGGGATGTAGAGAGATGGTGTGTTCCACTCCAAGGTGTTCTCCAGGTTGCCTTTCCTGAGCTTCAATCTTCCGGCTCTCGTTTAGTAGTTGTTGGAAACTACGCTGCATTAGGCCTACAAATTGGGTATGGGGTGTAGAGAGATGGTGTGTTCCACTCCAAGGTGTTCCCCAGGTTTCCTCGCCAATGCTTCGATCTTCATGCTCTCGTTTAGTAGTTGTTGGAAACTACGCTGCATTAGGCCTACAAATTGGCTATGGGGTGTAGAGAGATGGTGTGTTCCACTCCAAGGTGTTCTCCAGGTTGCCTTTTCTGATCTTCGATCTTCCGGCTCTCGTTTAGTAGTTGTTGGAAACTACACTGCATTAGGCCTACAAATTGGGTATGGGGTGTAGAGAGATGGTGTGTTCCACTCCAAGGTGTTCCCCAGGTTTCCTCGCCAATGCTTCGATCTTCATGCTCTCGTTTAGTAGCTGTTGGAAACTACGCTGCATTAGGCCTAAAAATTGGGTATGGGGTGTAGAGAGATGGTGTGTTCCACTCCAAGGTGTTCTCCAGGTTGCCTTTCCTGAGCTTCGATCTTCCGGCTCTCGTTTAGTAGTTGTTGGAAACTACACTGCATTAGGCCTACAAATTGGGTATGGGGTGTAGAGAAATGGTGTGTTCCACTCCAAGGTGTTCTCCAGGTTGCCTTTCCTGAGCTTCGATCTTCCGGCTCTCGTTTAGTAGTTCTTGGAAACTACACTGCATTAGGCCTACAAATTGGGTATGGGGTGTAGAGAGATGGTGTGTTCCACTCCAAGGTGTTCTCCAGGTTGCCTTTCCTGAGCTTCGATCTTCCGGCTCTCGTTTAGTAGTTGTTGGAAACTACGCTGCATTAGGCCTACAAATTGGGTATGGGGTGTAGAGAGATGGTGTGTTCCACTCCAAGGTGTTCCCCAGGTTGCCTTTCCTGAGCTTCGATCTTCCGGCTCTCGTTTAGTAGTTGTTGGAAACTACACTGCATTAGGCCTACAAATTGGGAATGGGGTGTAGAGAGATGGTGTGTTCCACTCCAAGGTGTTCTCCAGGTTGCCATTCCTGAGCTTCGATCTTCTGGCTCTCTTTTAGTAGTTCTTGGAAACTACACTGCATTAGGCCTACAAATTGGGTATGGGGTGTAGAGAGATGGTGTGTTCCACTCCAAGGTGTTCTCCAGGTTGCCTTTCCTGAGCTTCGATCTTCCGGCTCTCGTTTAGTAGTTGTTGGAAACTACGCTGCATTAGGCCTACAAATTGGGTATGGGGTGTAGAGAGATGGTGTGTTCCACTCCTAGGTGCTCCCCAGGTTTCCTCGCCAATGCTTCGATCTTCATGCTCTCGTTTAGTAGTTGTTGGAAACTACGCTGCATTAGGCCTACAAATTGGCTATGGGGTGTAGAGAGATGGTGTGTTCCACTCCAAGGTGTTCTCCAGGTTGCCTTTCCTGAGCTTCGATCTTCCGGCTCTCGTTTAGTAGTTGTTGGAAACTACACTGCATTAGGCCTACAAATTGGGTATGGGGTGTAGAGAGATGGTGTGTTCAACTCCAAGGTGTTCTCCAGGTTGCCTTTCCTGAGCTTCGATCTTCCGGCTCTCGTTTAGTAGTTCTTGGAAACTACACTGCATTAGGCCTACAAATTGGGTATGGGGTGTAGAGAGATGGTGTGTTCCACTCCAAGGTGTTCTCCAGGTTGCCTTTCCTGAACTTCTATCTTCAGGCTCTCGTTTAGTAGTTGTTGGAAACTACGCTGCATTAGGCCTACAAATTGGGTATGGGGTGTAGAGAGATGGTGTGTTCCACTCCAAGGTGTTCCCCAGGTTTCCTCGCCAATGCTTCGATCTTGATGCTCTCGTTTAGTAGTTGTTGGAAACTACGCTGCATTAGGCCTACAAATTGGGTATGGGGTGTAGAATGATGGTGTGTTCCACTCCAAGGTGTTCTCCAGGTTGCCTTTCCTGAGCTTCGATCTTCCGGCTCTCGTTTAGTAGTTCTTGGAAACTACACTGCATTAGGCCTACAAATTGGGTATGGGGTGTAGAGAGATGGTGTGTTCCACTCCAAGGTGTTCTCCAGGTTGCCTTTCCTGAGCTTCGATCTTCCGACTCTCGTTTAGTAGTTGTTGGAAACTACGCTGCATTAGGCCTACAAATTGGGTATGGGGTGTAGAGAGATGGTGTGTTCCACTCCAAGGTGTTCCCCAGGTTTCCTCGCCAATGCTTCGATCTTGATGCTCTCGTTTAGTAGTTGTTGGAAACTACGCTGCATTAGGCCTACAAATTGGGTATGGGGTGTAGAATGATGGTGTGTTCCACTCCAAGGTGTTCTCCAGGTTGCCTTTCCTGAGCTTCGATCTTCCGGCTCTCGTTTAGTAGTTCTTGGAAACTACGCTGCATTAGGCCTACAAATTGGCTATGGGGTGTAGAGAGATGGTGTGTTCCACTCCAAGGTGTTCTCCAGGTTGCCTTTCCTGAGCTTCGATCTTCCGGCTCTCGTTTAGTAGTTGTTGGAAACTACGCTGCATTAGGCCTACAAATTGGGTATGGGGTGTAGAGAGATGGTGTGTTCCACTCCAAGGTGTTCTCCAGGTTGCCTTTCCTGAGCTTCGATCTTCCGGCTCTCGTTTAGTAGTTCTTGGAAACTACACTGCATTAGGCCTACAAATTGGGTATGGGGTGTAGAGAGATGGTGTGTTCCACTCCAAGGTGTTCTCCAGGTTGCCTTTCCTGAGCTTCGATCTTCCGACTCTCGTTTAGTAGTTGTTGGAAACTACGCTGCATTAGGCCTACAAATTGGGTATGGGGTGTAGAGAGATGGTGTGTTCCAGTCCAAGGTGTTCCCCAGGTTGCCTTTCCTGAGCTTCGATCTTCCGGCTCTCGTTTAGTAGTTGTTGGAAACTACACTGCATTAGGCCTACAAATTGGGTATGGGGTGTAGAGAGATGGTGTGTTCCACTCCAAGGTGTTCTCCAGGTTGCCTTTCCTGAGCTTCGATCTTCCGGCTCTCGTTTAGTAGTTCTTGGAAATTACACTGCATTAGGCCTACAAATTGGGTATGGGATGTAGAGAGATGGTGTGTTCCACTCCAAGGTGTTCTCCAGGTTGCCTTTCCTGAGCTTCAATCTTCCGGCTCTCGTTTAGTAGTTGTTGGAAACTACGCTGCATTAGGCCTACAAATTGGGTATGGGGTGTAGAGAGATGGTGTGTTCCACTCCAAGGTGTTCCCCAGGTTTCCTCGCCAATGCTTCGATCTTCATGCTCTCGTTTAGTAGTTGTTGGAAACTACGCTGCATTAGGCCTACAAATTGGCTATGGGGTGTAGAGAGATGGTGTGTTCCACTCCAAGGTGTTCTCCAGGTTGCCTTTTCTGAGCTTCGATCTTCCGGCTCTCGTTTAGTAGTTGTTGGAAACTACACTGCATTAGGCCTACAAATTGGGTATGGGGTGTAGAGAGATGGTGTGTTCCACTCCAAGGTGTTCCCCAGGTTTCCTCGCCAATGCTTCGATCTTCATGCTCTCGTTTAGTAGCTGTTGGAAACTACGCTGCATTAGGCCTACAAATTGGGTATGGGGTGTAGAGAGATGGTGTGTTCCACTCCAAGGTGTTCTCCAGGTTGCCTTTCCTGAGCTTCGATCTTCCGGCTCTCGTTTAGTAGTTGTTGGAAACTACACTGCATTAGGCCTACAAATTGGGTATGGGGTGTAGAGAAATGGTGTGTTCCACTCCAAGGTGTTCTCCAGGTTGCCTTTCCTGAGCTTCGATCTTCCGGCTCTCGTTTAGTAGTTCTTGGAAACTACACTGCATTAGGCCTACAAATTGGGTATGGGGTGTAGAGAGATGGTGTGTTCCACTCCAAGGTGTTCTCCAGGTTGCCTTTCCTGAGCTTCGATCTTCCGGCTCTCGTTTAGTAGTTGTTGGAAACTACGCTGCATTAGGCCTACAAATTGGGTATGGGGTGTAGAGAGATGGTGTGTTCCACTCCAAGGTGTTCCCCAGGTTGCCTTTCCTGAGCTTCGATCTTCCGGCTCTCGTTTAGTAGTTGTTGGAAACTACACTGCATTAGGCCTACAAATTGGGAATGGGGTGTAGAGAGATGGTGTGTTCCACTCCAAGGTGTTCTCCAGGTTGCCATTCCTGAGCTTCGATCTTCCGGCTCTCTTTTAGTAGTTCTTGGAAACTACACTGCATTAGGCCTACAAATTGGGTATGGGGTGTAGAGAGATGGTGTGTTCCACTCCAAGGTGTTCTCCAGGTTGCCTTTCCTGAGCTTCGATCTTCCGGCTCTCGTTTAGTAGTTGTTGGAAACTACGCTGCATTAGGCCTACAAATTGGGTATGGGGTGTAGAGAGATGGTGTGTTCCACTCCAAGGTGCTCCCCAGGTTTCCTCGCCAATGCTTCGATCTTCATGCTCTCGTTTAGTAGTTGTTGGAAACTACGCTGCATTAGGCCTACAAATTGGCTATGGGGTGTAGAGAGATGGTGTGTTCCACTCCAAGGTGTTCTCCAGGTTGCCTTTCCTGAGCTTCGATCTTCCGGCTCTCGTTTAGTAGTTGTTGGAAACTACACTGCATTAGGCCTACAAATTGGGTATGGGGTGTAGAGAGATGGTGTGTTCAACTCCAAGGTGTTCTCCAGGTTGCCTTTCCTGAGCTTCGATCTTCCGGCTCTCGTTTAGTAGTTCTTGGAAACTACACTGCATTAGGCCTACAAATTGGGTATGGGGTGTAGAGAGATGGTGTGTTCCACTCCAAGGTGTTCTCCAGGTTGCCTTTCCTGAACTTCTATCTTTAGGCTCTCGTTTAGTAGTTGTTGGAAACTACGCTGCATTAGGCCTACAAATTGGGTATGGGGTGTAGAGAGATGGTGTGTTCCACTCCAAGGTGTTCCCCAGGTTTCCTCGCCAATGCTTCGATCTTGATGCTCTCGTTTAGTAGTTGTTGGAAACTACGCTGCATTAGGCCTACAAATTGGGTATGGGGTGTAGAATGATGGTGTGTTCCACTCCAAGGTGTTCTCCAGGTTGCCTTTCCTGAGCTTCGATCTTCCGGCTCTCGTTTAGTAGTTGTTGGAAACTACACTGCATTAGGCCTACAAATTGGGTATGGGGTGTAGAGAGATGGTGTGTTCCACTCCAAGGTGTTCTCCAGGTTGCCTTTCCTGAGCTTCGATCTTCCGGCTCTCGATTAGTAGTTGTTGGAAACTACACTGCATTAGGCCTACAAATTGGGTATGGGGTGTAGAGAGATGGTGTGTTCCACTCCAAGGTGTTCCCCAGGTTTCCTCGCCAATGCTTCGATCTTCATGCTCTCGTTTAGTAGTTGTTGGAAACTACGCTGCATTAGGCCTACAAATTGGCTATGGGGTGTAGAGAGATGGTGTGTTCCACTCCAAGGTGTTCTCCAGGTTGCCTTTCCTGAGCTTCGATCTTCCGGCTCTCGTTTAGTAGTTGTTGGAAACTACGCTGCATTAGGCCTCCAAATTGGGTATGGGGTGTAGAGAGATGGTGTGTTCCACTCCAAGGTGTTCTCCAGGTTGCCTTTCCTGAGCTTCGATCTTCCGGCTCTCGTTTAGTAGTTGTTGGAAACTACGCTGCATTAGGCCTACAAATTGGGTATGGGGTGTAGAGAGATGGTGTGTTCCACTCCAAGGTGTTCCCCAGGTTTCCTCGCCAATGCTTCGATCTTCATGCTCTCGTTTAGTAGTTGTTGGAAACTACGCTGCATTAGGCCTACAAATTGACTATGGGGTGTAGAGAGATGGTGTGTTCCACTCCAAGGTGTTCTCCAGGTTGCCTTTCCTGAGCTTCGATCTTCCGGCTCTCGTTTAGTAGTTGTTGGAAACTACACTGCATTAGGCCTACAAATTGGGTATGGGGTGTAGAGAGATGGTGTGTTCCACTCCAAGGTGTTCTCCAGGTTGCCTTTCCTGAGCTTCGATCTTCCGGCTCTCGTTTAGTAGTTCTTGGAAACTACACTGCATTAGGCCTACAAATTGGGTATGGGGTGTAGAGAGATGGAGTGTTCCACTCCAAGGTGTTCTCCAGGTTGCCTTTCCTGAGCTTCGATCTTCCGGCTCTCGTTTAGTAGTTGTTGGAAACTACGCTGCATTAGGCCTACAAATTGGGTATGGGGTGTACAGAGGTGGTGTGTTCCACTCCAAGGTGTTCTCCAGGTTGCCTTTCCTGAGCTTCGATCTTCCGGCACTCGTTTAGTAGTTGTTGGAAACTACACTGCATTAGGCCTACAAATTGGGTATGGGGTGTAGAGAGATGGTGTGTTCCACTCCAAGGTGTTCTCCAGGTTGCCTTTCCTGAGCTTCGATCTTCCGGCTCTCGTTTAGTAGTTCTTGGAAACTACACTGCATTAGGCCTACAAATTGGGTATGGGGTGTAGAGAGATGGTGTGTTCCACTCCAAGGTGTTCTCCAGGTTGCCTTTCCTGAGCTTCGATCTTCCGGCTCTCGTTTAGTAGTTGTTGGAAACTACGCTGCATTAGGCCTACAAATTGGGTATGGGGTGTAGAGAGATGTTGTGTTCCACTCCAAGGTGTTCCCTAGCTTGCCTTTCCTGAGCTTCGATCTTCCGGCTCTCGTTTAGTAGTTGTTGGAAACTACACTGCATTAGGCCTACAAATTGGGTATGGGGTGTAGAGAGATGGTGTGTTCCACTCCAAGCTGTTCTCCAGGTTGCCTTTCCTGAGCTTCGATCTTCCGGCTCTCGTTTAGTAGTTGTTGGAAACTATGCTGCATTAGGCCTACAAATTGGGTATGGGGTGTAGAGAGATGGTGTGTTCCACTCCAAGGTGTTCCCCAGGTTTCCTCGCCAATGCTTCGATCTTCATGCTCTCGTTTAGTAGTTGTTGGAAACTACACTGCATTAGGCCTACAAATTGGCTATGGGGTGTAGAGAGATGGTGTGTTCCACTCCAAGGTGTTCTCCAGGTTGCCTTTCCTGAGCTTCGATCTTCCAGCTCTCGTTTAGTAGTTGTTGGAAACTACACTGCATTAGGCCTACAAATTGGGTATGGGGTGTAGAGAGATGGTGTGTTCAACTCCAAGGTGTTCTCCAGGTTGCCTTTCCTGAGCTTCGATCTTCCGGCTCTCGTTTTGTAGTTCTTGGAAACTACACTGCATTAGGCCTACAAATTGGGTATGGGGTGTAGAGAGATGGTGTGTTCCACTCCAAGGTGTTCTCCAGGTTGCCTTTCCTGAACTTCTATCTTCAGGCTCTCGTTTAGTAGTTGTTGGAAACTACGCTGCATTAGGCCTACAAATTGGGTATGGGGTGTAGAGAGATGGTGTGTTCCACTCCAAGGTGTTCCCCAGGTTTCCTCGCCAATGCTTCGATCTTCATGCTCTCCTTTAGTAGTTGTTGGAAACTACGCTGCATTAGGCCTACAAATTGGGTATGGGGTGTAGAGAGATGGTGTGTTCCACTCCAAGGTGTTCTCCAGGTTGCCTTTCCTGAGCTTCGATCTTCCGGCTCTCGTTTAGTAGTTGTTGGAAACTACACTGCATTAGGCCTACAAATTGGGTATGGGGTGTAGAGAGATGGTGTGTTCCACTCCAAGGTGTTCTCCAGGTTGCCTTTCCTGAGCTTCGATCTTCCGGCTCTCGTTTAGTAGTTCTTGGAAACTACACTGCATTAGGCCTACAAATTGGGTATGGGGTGTAGAGAGATGGTGTGTTCCACTCCAAGGTGTTCTCCAGGTTGCCTTTCCTGAGCTTCGATCTTCCGGCTCTCGTTTTGTAGTTGTTGGAAACTACGCTGCATTAGGCCTACAAAGTGGGTATGGGGTGTAGAGAGATGGTGTGTTCCACTCCAAGGTGTTCCCCAGGTTGCCTTTCCTGAGCTTCGATCTTCCGGCTCTCGTTTAGTAGTTGTTGGAAACTACACTGCATTAGGCCTACAAATTGGGTATGGGGTGTAGAGAGATGGTGTGTTCCACTCCAAGGTGTTCTCCAGGTTGCCTTTCCTGAGCTTCGATCTTCCGGCTCTCGTTTAGTGGTTCTTGGAAACTACACTGCATTAGGCCTACAAATTGGGTATGGGGTGTAAAGAGATGGTGTGTTCCACTCCAAGGTGTTCTCCAGGTTGCCTTTCCAGAGCTTCGAACTTCCGGCTCTCGTTTAGTAGCTGTTGGAAACTACGCTGCATTAGGCCTACAAATTGGGTATGGGGTGTAGAGAGATGGTGTGTTCCATTCCAAGGTGTTCCCCAGGTTTCCTCGCCAATGCTTCGATCTTCATGCTCTCGTTTAGTAGTTGTTGGAAACTATGCTGCATTAGGCCTACAAATTGGCTATGGGGTGTAGAGAGATGGTGTGTTCCACTCCAAGGTGTTCTCCAGGTTGCCTTTCCTGAGCTACGATCTTCCGGCTCTCGTTTAGTAGTTGTTGGAAACTACACTGCATTAGGCCTACAAATTGGGTATGGGGTGTAGAGAGATGGTGTGTTCAACTCCAAGGTGTTCTCCATGTTGCCTTTCCTGAGCTTCGATCTTCCGGCTCTCGTTTAGTAGTTCTTGGAAACTACACTGCATTAGGCCTACAAATTGGGTTTGGGGTGTAGAGAGATGGTGTGTTCCACTCCAAGGTGTTCTCCAGGTTGCCTTTCCTGAACTTCAATCTTCAGGCTCTCGTTTAGTAGTTGTTGGAAACTACGCTGCATTAGGCCTACAAATTGGGTATGGGGTGTAGAGAGATGGTGTGTTCCACTCCAAGGTGTTCCCCAGGTTTCCTCGCCAATGCTTCGATCTTCATGCTCTCGTTTAGTAGTTGTTGGAAACTACGCTGCATTAGGCCTACAAATTGGGTATGGGGTGTAGAGAGATGGTGTGTTCCACTCCAAGGTGTTCTCCAGGTTGCCTTTCCTGAGCTTCGATCTTCCGGCTCTCGTTTAGTAGTTCTTGGAAACTACACTGCATTAGGCCTACAAATTGGGTGTGGGGTGTAGAGAGATGGTGTGTTCCACTCCAAGGTGTTCTCCAGGTTGCCTTTCCTGAGCTTCGATCTTCCGGCTCTCGTTTAGTAGTTGTTGGAAACTACACTGCATTAGGCCTACAAATTGGGTATGGGGTGTTGAGAGATGGTGTGTTCCACTCCAAGGTGTTCCCCAGGTTTCCTCGCCAATGCTTCGATCTTCATGCTCTCGTTTAGTAGTTGTTGGAAACTACGCTGCATTAGGCCTACAAATTGGGTATGGGGTGTAGAGAGATGGTGTGTTCCACTCCAAGGTGTTCTCCAGGTTGCCTTTCCTGAGCTTCGATCTTCCGGCTCTCGTTTAGTAGTTCTTGGAAACTACACTGCATTAGGCCTACAAATTGGGTATGGGGTGTAGAGAGATGGTGTGTTCCACTCCAAGGTGTTCTCCAGGTTGCCTTTCCTGAGCTTCGATCTTCCGGCTCTCGTTTAGTAGTTCTTGGAAACTACACTGCATTAGGCCTACAAATTGGGTATGGGGTGTAGAGAGATGGTGTGTTCCACTCCAAGCTGTTCTCCAGGTTGCCTTTCCTGAGCTTCGATCTTCCGGCTCTCGTTTAGTAGTTGTTGGAAACTACGCTGCATTAGGCCTACAAATTGGGTATGGGGTGTAGAGAGATGGTGTGTTCCACTCCAAGGTGTTCTCCAGGTTGCCTATCCTGAGCTTCGATCTTCCGGCTCTCGTTTAGTAGTTGTTGGAAACTACACTGCATTAGGCCTACAAATTGGGTATGGGGTGTAGAGAGATGGTGTGTTCCACTCCAAGGTGTTCTCCTGGTTGCCTTTCCTGAGCTTCGATCTTCCGGCTCTCGTTTAGTAGTTGTTGGAAACTACGCTGCATTAGGCCTACAAATTGGGTATGGGGTGTTGAGAGATGGTGTGTTCCACTCCAAGGTGTTCCCCAGGTTTCCTCGCCAATGCTTCAATCTTCATGCTCTCGTTTAGTAGTTGTTGGAAACTACGCTGCATTAGGCCTACAAATTGGGTATGGGGTGTAGAGAGATGGTGTGTTCCACTCCAAGGTGTTCTCCAGGTTGCCTTTTCTGAGCTTCGATCTTCCGGCTCTCGTTTAGTAGTTGTTGGAAACTACACTGCATTAGGCCTACAAATTGGGTATGGGGTGTAGAGAGATGGTGTGTTCCACTCCAAGGTGTTCTCCAGGTTGCCTTTCCTGAGCTTCGATCTTCCGGCTGTCGTTTAGTAGTTCTTGGAAACTACACTGCATTAGGCCTACAAATTGGGTATGGGGTGTAGAGAGATGGTGTGTTCCACTCCATGGTGTTCTCCAGGTTGCATTTCCTGAGCTTCGATCTTCCGGCTCTTGTTTAGTAGTTGTTGGAAACTACGCTGCATTAGGCCTACAAATTGGGTATGGGGTGTAGAGAGATGGTGTGTTCCACTCCAAGGTGTTCCCCAGGTTTCCTCGCCAATGCTTCGATCTTCATGCTCTCGTTTAGTAGTTGTTGGAAACTACGCTGCATTAGGCCTACAAATTGGCTATGGGGTGTAGAGAGATGGTGTGTTCCACTCCAAGCTGTTCTCCAGGTTGCCTTTCCTGAGCTTCGATCTTCCGGCTCTCGTTTAGTAGTTGTTGGAAACTACACTGCATTAGGCCTACAAATTGGGTATGGGGTGTAGAGAGATGGTGTGTTCCACTCCAAGGTGTTCCCCAGGTTGCCTTTCCTGAGCTTCGAACTTCCGGCTCTCGTTTAGTAGTTGTTGGAAACTACACTGCATTAGGCCTACAAATTGGGTATGGGGTGTAGAGAGATGGTGTGTTCCACTCCAAGGTGTTCTCCAGGTTGCCTTTCCTGAGTTTCGATCTTCCGGCTCTCGTTTAGTAGTTCTTGGAAACTACACTGCATTAGGCCTACAAATTGGGTATGGGGTGTAGAGAGATGGTGTGTTCCACTCCAAGGTGTTCTCCAGGTTGCCTTTCCTGAGCTTCGATCTTCCGGCTCTCGTTTAGTAGTTGTTGGAAACTACGCTGCATTAGGCCTACAAATTGGGTATGGGGTGTAGAGAGATGGTGTGTTCCACTCCAAGGTGTTCTCCAGGTTGCCTTTCCTGAGCTTCGATCTTCCGGCTCTCGTTTAGTAGTTGTTGGAAACTACACTGCATTAGGCCTACAAATTGGGTATGGGGTGTAGAGAGATGGTGTGTTCCACTCCAAGGTGTTCTCCAGGTTGCCTTTCCTGAGCTTCGATCTTCCGGCTCTCGTTTAGTAGTTGTTGGAAACTACGCTGCATTAGGCCTACAAATTGGGTATGGGGTGTAGAGAGATGGTGTGTTCCACTCCAAGGTGTTCCCCAGGTTTCCTCGCCAATGCTTCGATCTTCATGCTCTCGTTTAGTAGTTGTTGGAAACTACGCTGCATTAGGCCTACAAATTGGGTATGGGGTGTAGAGAGATGGTGTGTTCCACTCCAAGGTGTTCTCCAGGTTGCCTTTCCTGAGCTTCGATCTTCCGGCTCTCGTTTAGTAGTTGTTGGAAACTACGCTGCATTAGGCCTACACATTGGCTATGGGGTGTAGAGAGATGGTGTGTTCCACTCCAAGGTGTTCTCCAGGTTGCCTTTCCTGAGCTTCGATCTTCCGGCTCTCGTTTAGTAGTTGTTGGAAACTACACTGCATTAGGCCTACAAATTGGGTATGGGGTGTAGAGAGATGGTGTGTTGCACTTAAATTTCACCTGTCAGAAGTGTAGACTAGTGGCCCTTTTAGAAGAAAAGGTGCGGGGTCTGGAAGAAAGAATAGCAACTTTGAAACTCATCAAAGAGAATGAAGACTTTCTAGACAGAACAGAAGCATCTCTACTGGTCACAGAAGGTGCAAAAAGTGTCAGAGAACCTCCAAAAGCAGATGAGTGGAAGCATGTGACCAAAAGAAGCAAGAAGACCATGGAGAAATCACCAACCACACAACTGAAGAACCGATATCAAATCTTTGTAGAGGATGAAGATGGCACACCTAATGAATGAAGCAATACCAGCAAGCAAAAAAGAAAAGGGCACACAGCAACAAGTGACAGCAAAAAGTACAGCCAAGAAGCAACGAAGAGTGGTGGTGGTGGGAGACTCACTACTGAGAGGCACCGAAGCAGCCATCTGCAGACCGGACATAACTGCAAGAGAAGTATGCTGCCTTCCAGGTGCGATGATCAAGGATGTGACCGATAGGATACCAAAGCTCTTCAGCTCCAAGGACGTCCACCCATTTCTTCTGATACATGTTGGCACCAATGACACGGCAAGGAAGGACCTACCGACAATCTGCAAGGACTTTGAAGAGTTGGGGAAGAAAGTAAAGGAACTGGATGCACAGGTAATTTTTTCTTCTATCCTTCCAGTAGACGGGCATGGCACCAGGAGATGGAACAGGATCCTTGATGCAAACAACTGGCTAAGACGATGGTGCAGACAACAAGGATTTGGATTCCTGGACCATGGTGTGAATTACTGGTATGATGGACTCCTCGCCAGAGACGGACTACACCTCAACAAACCTGGGAAACACACATTCGCCAGAAGACTCGCTACACTCATCAGGAGGGCGTTAAACTAGAAGAAGAGGGGACGGGAAGAAAAACATTAGACTCGAACAAAGACGACCCAGGAAAACATACTCAGAAGGGAGGTAAGAACATTTCTAAAACAATCCACAGTGAGGAGATTGGAACAAAATAAAATCCTCTAAACTGCATGCTCGCAAACGCCAGAAGCCTGACAAACAAGATGGAAGAACTAGAAGCAGAAATATCTACAGGTAACTTTGACATAGTGGGAATAACCGAGACATGGTTAGATGAAAGCTATGACTGGGCAGTTAGCTTACAGGGTTACAGTCTGTTTAGAAAGGATCATAAAAATCGGAGAGGAGGAGGGGTTTGTCTCTATGTAAAGTCTTGTCTAAAGTCCACTTTAAGGGAGGATATTAGCGAAGGGAATGAGGATGTCGAGTCCATATGGGTTGAAATTCATGGAGGGAAAAATGGTAACAAAATTCTCATTGGGGTCTGTTACAAACCCCCAAATATAACAGAAAGCATGGAAAGTCTACTTCTAAAGCAGATAGATGAAGCTGCAACCCATAATGAGGTCCTGGTTATGGGGGACTTTAACTACCCGGATATTAACTGGGAAACAGAAACCTGTGAAACCCATAAAGGCAACAGGTTTCTGCTAATAACCAAGAAAAATTATCTTTCACAATTGGTGCAGAATCCAACCAGAGGAGCAGCACTTTTAGACCTAATACTATCTAATAGACCTGACAGAATAACAAATCTGCAGGTGGTCGGGCATCTAGGAAATAGCGACCACAATATTGTGCAGTTTCACCTGTCTTTCACTAGGGGGACTTGTCAGGGAGTCACAAAAACATTGAACTTTAGGAAGGCAAAGTTTGAACAGCTTAGAGATGCCCTTAATCTGGTAGACTGGGACAATATCCTCAGAAATGAGAATACAGATAATAAATGGGAAATGTTTAAGAACATCCTAAATAGGCAGTGTAAGCGGTTTATACCTTGTGGGAATAAAAGGACTAGAAATAGGAAAATCCCAATGTGGCTAAACAAAGAAGTAAGACAGGCAATTAACAGTAAAAAGAAAGCATTTGCACTATTAAAGCAGGATGGCACCATTGAAGCTCTAAAAAACTATAGGGAGAAAAATACTTTATCTAAAAAACTAATTAAAGCTGCCAAAAAGGAAACAGAGAAGCACATTGCTAAGGAGAGTAAAACTAATCCCAAACTGCAATTCAACTATATCAATAGTAAAAGAATAAAAACTGAAAATGTAGGCCCCTTAAAAAATAGTGAGGAAAGAATGGTTGTAGATGACGAGGAAAAAGCTAACATATTAAACACCTTCTTCTCCACGGTATTCACGGTGGAAAATGAAATGCTAGGTGAAATCCCAAGAAACAATGAAAACCCTATATTAAGGGTCACCAATCTAACCCAAGAAGAGGTGCAAAACCGGCTAAATAAGAATAAATAGATAAATCTCCGGGTCCGGATGGCATACACCCACGAGTACTAAGAGAACTAAGTAATGTAATAGATAAACCATTATTTCTTATTTTTAGGGACTCTATAGAGACAGGGTCTGTTCCGCAGGATTGGCGCATAGCAAATGTGGTGCCAATATTCAAAAAGGGCTCTAAAAGTGAACCTGGAAATTATAGGCCAGTAAGTCTAACCTCTATTGTTGGTAAAATATTTGAAGGGTTTCTGAGGGATGTTATTCTGGATTATCTCAATGAGAATAACTGTTTAACTCCATATCAGCATGGGTTTATGAGAAATCGCTCCTGTCAAACCAATCTAATCAGTTTTTATGAAGAGGTAAGCTATAGACTGGACCACGGTGAGTCATTGGACGTGGTGTATCTCGATTTTTCCAAAGCGTTTGATACCGTGCCGCACAAGAGGTTGGTACACAAAATGAGAATGCTTGGTCTGGGGGAAAATGTGTGTAAATGGGTTAGTAACTGGCTTAGTGATAGAAAGCAGAGGGTGGTTATAAATGGTATAGTCTCTAACTGGGTCGCTGTGACCAGTGGGGTACCGCAGGGGTCAGTATTGGGACCTGTTCTCTTCAACATATTCATTAATGATCTGGTAGAAGGTTTACACAGTAAAATATCAATATTTGCAGATGATACAAAACTATGTAAAGCAGTTAATACAAGAGAAGATAGTATTCTGCTACAGATGGATCTGGATAAGTTGGAAACTTGGGCTGAAAGGTGGCAGATGAGGTTTAACAATGATAAATGTAAGGTTATACACATGGGAAGAGGGAATCAATATCACCATTACACACTGAACGGGAAACCACTGGGTAAATCTGACAGGGAGAAGGACTTGGGGATCCTAGTTAATGATAAACTTACCTGGAGCAGCCAGTGCCAGGCAGCAGCTGCCAAGGCAAACAGGATCATGGGGTGCATTAAAAGAGGACTGGATACACATGATGAGAGCATTATACTGCCTCTGTACAAATCCCTAGTTAGACCGCACATGGAGTACTGTGTCCAGCTTTGGGCACCGGTGCTCAGGAAGGATATAATGGAACTAGAGAGAGTACAAAGGAGGGCAACAAAATTAATAAAGGGGATGGGAGAACTACAATACCCAGATAGATTAGCGAAATTAGGATTATTTAGTCTAGAAAAAAGACGACTGAGGGGCGATCTAATAACCATGTATAAGTATATAAGGGGACAATACAAATATCTCGCTGAGGATCTGTTTATACCAAGGAAGGTGACGGGCACAAGGGGGCATTCTTTGCGTCTGGAGGAGAGAAGGTTTTTCCACCAACATAGAAGAGGATTCTTTACTGTTAGGGCAGTGAGAATCTGGAATTGCTTGCCTGAGGAGGTGGTGATGGCGAACTCAGTCGAGGGGTTCAAGAGAGGCCTGGATGTCTTCCTGGAGCAGAACAATATTGTATCATACAATTATTAGGTTCTGTAGAAGGACGTAGATCTGGGTATTTATTATGATGGAATATAGGCTGAACTGGATGGACAAATGTCTTTTTTCGGCCTTACTAACTATGTTACTATGTTACTATGTTACTCCAAGGTGTTCTCCAGGTTGCCTTTCCTGAGCTTCGATCTTCCGGCTCTCGTTTAGCAGTTCTTGGAAACTACACTGCATTAGGCCTACAAATTGGGTATGGGGTGTAGAGAGATGGTGTGTTCCACTCCAAGGTGTTCTCCAGGTTGCCTTTCCTGAGCGTCGATCTTCCGGCTCTCGTTTAGTAGTTGTTGGAAACTACGCTGCATTAGGCCTACAAATTGGGTATGGGGTGTAGAGAGATGGTGTGTTCCACTCCAAGGTGTTCTCCAGGTTGCCTTTCCTGAGCTTCGATCTTCCGGCTCTTGTTTAGTAGTTGTTGGAAACTACGCTGCATTAGGCCTACAAATTGGGTATGGGGTGTAGAGAGATGGTGTGTTCCACTCCAAGGTGTTCCCCAGGTTTCCTCGCCAATGCTACGATCATCATGCTCTCGTTTAGTAGTTGTTGGAAACTACGCTGCATTAGGCCTACAAATTGGCTATGGGGTGTAGAGAGATGGTGTGTTCCACTCCAAGGTGTTCTCCAGGTTGCCTTTCCTGAGCTTTGATCTTCCGGCTTTCGTTTAGTAGTTGTTGGAAACTACACTGCATTAGGCCTACAAATTGGGTATGGGGTGTAGAGAGATGGTGTGTTCAACTCCAAGGTGTTCTCCAGGTTGCCTTTCCTGAGCTTCGATCTTCCGGCTCTCGTTCAGTAGTTCTTGGAAACTACACTGCATTAGGCCTACAAATTGGATATGGGGTGTAGAGAGATGGTGTGTTCCACTCCAAGGTGTTCTCCAGGTTGCCTTTCCTGAACTTCCTTCTTCAGGCTCTCGTTTAGTAGTTGTTGGAAACTACGCTGCATTAGGCCTACAAATTGGGTATGGGGTGTAGAGAGATGGTGTGTTCCACTCCAACGTGTTCCCCAGGTTTCCTCGCCAATGCTTCGATCTTCATGCTCTCATTTAGTAGTTGTTGGAAACTACGCTGCATTAGGCCTACAAATTGGGTATGGGGTGTAGAGAGATGGTGTGTTCCACTCCAAGGTGTTCCCCAGGTTTCCTCGCCAATGCTTCGATCTTCATGCTCTCGTTTAGTAGTTGTTGTAAACTACGCTGCATTAGGCCTACAAATTGGCTATGGGGTGTAGAGAGATGGTGTGTTCCACTCCAAGGTGTTCTCCAGGTTGCCTTTCCTGAGCTTCGATCTTCCGGCTCTCGTTTAGTAGTTGTTGGAAACTACACTGCATTAGGCCTACAAATTGGGTATGGGGTGTAGAGAGATGGTGTGTTCCACTCCAAGGTGTTCTCCAGGTTGCCTTTCCTGAGCTTCGATCTTCCGGCTCTCGTTTAGTAGTTGTTGGAAACTACACTGCATTAGGCCTACAAATTGGGTATGGGGTGTAGAGAGATGGTGTGTTCCACTCCAAGGTGTTCTCCAGGTTGCCTTTCCTGAACTTCTATCTTCAGGCTCTCATTAAATTGTGGTTAAACGGAACAACTGCATTTGGCGTACTAGTTGGTTTGGGGCCTACTATCGGTGTCTGCCACTCCTTGCTGTTCTCCTGGTTTCCTGTCCTGAAATTCCTTTTTCAGGCGCTCGTTAAGTAGTTGTTAATGTTAGACTGCATTTGGCCTACTAGTTGGGTTGGGGCCTACTATCGGTGTCTGCCACTCCTTGCTGTTCTCCTCCACTGAACAAAGCTGTGCCGCCTGTTTACTACGGTTGCCAATTTTGAACTGCATTTCGACTACTTACTGATTTGGGCCTACTCTCTGTGTCAGCCTCTCATTCCAGTTGTCCTCCACTGCAATGCCCCCTGGTTATTCCTGTGTTACCAATTTTGAACTGCATTTAGCCAACTTTATTCTTTGGGCCTATATCTGTGTTTCCTCCTCATCCTGCCCATTGCCCAGCCAGTGATAGATGAGTCTGCTGGTACATTGACCCATAACGCAACATTCCCTGTGCACGCTACACAACAACATTGTGACCCTGCTGAAAGTCAGGTTGCTCTTCCCGCATACCATACCACCTTACACGGGGACAAAGAGGAAGGTGCAGATGAAAGTGCAGGTTCCTTCATCAGGTGGGGGGAGGAATACTAGCTGGCGACGTCACTGGCACAGGGCCTCTCATAGTACGCAAAAGTGTTGCTGCCGGTGGGAGGCGCCCCCGCCGTGCAAACACACCGCTGTACTTTGAGGGGCCCTGTGCTAGTGCCAATGCCAACGAGTGGGCCCCCCCTGCTTGCTCAGGTTCACAGCACTTGCAAAGTTGAAATGCTTACCTCTCCCTGCTCCACTGCCGTGACGTGGTCCAGATTTCCTGGGCCCAATAATTACTTGAACCAGCCCTACCCACCACAACTTTAGCCAAATGACCCCCAATTTCAAATGCCTTCCAATTATTATAAGGTAAATTACGCTTGACAAGCTTCATCAAGAAGAATGGATGGTTTTGACATTAAAATGGGCACTCTAGGTGTTTTCCTGGCCCCCACTCACTGCCGACTATGCTGCCCCATTGACTTGCATTGGGTTTCGTGTTTCGGTCGATCCCGACTTTACGTCATAATCGGCCGATTTCACTCGACCCGACTTTTGAGATAGTCGGGTTTCGCCAAACCCGGCTCGACTCTAAAAAGGTCAAGGTCGCTCAACTCTAGTGGTGACCGACCGCAAGTCTTTTTTTTCAGCAAGCTTTGTTCGGGCTGCTGAACCCGAACAGTAACACTTCCTGGAGATGTCCGTGTTATGGGTCTGTGCACATACGCTAGGTGTTCGATATGGAACCCTAATCACAGGATCAATAGCTATGTTAATGTAATGCAAATGATAAAAATGGAACAAAATGTTATAAACATCTTGATTTATTAATTTTCAATACAATACCAAGCAGCATGTTGCGCATGCTTATGTGAGCAGCTTGTATAGCCTAAACGTGCTGTCTGGCCTGCAGTATCTCTGGACTTGTCTCCCATCGAGCACATCTGAGACATTGTATGTCAGCTACTGCAAAGTGAGCTGTCAGCAGTGAATCTTGATGATTTGCTGAAGAGCATTCACCATGGGAGAACATTTTTAATAACCTCATTAGTAGCATGCCAAAGTGTGTAGGTGTGTGTATTTCTGCACATAGTGCTCACTAGGGTTGAGCGAAACGGGTCGTTCATTTTCAAAAGTCGCCGACTTTTGGTAAAGTCGGGTTTCATGAAACCCGATCTGACCCCTGTGCGGGGTCGGCCATGCGGTACGCGACTTTCGCGCCAAAGTCGCGTTTCAATGACGCGAAAAGCGCCATTTCTCAGCCAATGAAGGTAAACGCAGAGTGTGGGCAGCGTGATGACATAGGTCCTGGTCCCCACCATCTTAGAGAAGGGCATTGCAGTGATTGGCTTGCTGTCTGCGGCGTCACAGGGGCTATAAAGGGGCATTCCCGCCGACCGCCATGTTACTGCTGCTGATCTGAGCCTAGGGAGAGGTTGCTGCCGCTTCGTCAGAAGCAGGGATAGCGTTAGGCAGGGTCCATTAACCACCAAACCGCTTGTGCTGTAGCGATTTGCACTGTCCAACACCACCTTCGGTGTGCAGGGACAGTGGAAGCTACATTTTTTTTTTTTCCCTCAGCGCTGTAGCTCATTGGGCTGCCCTAGAAGGCTCCCTGATAGCTGCATTGCTGTGTGTACGCCGTTGTGCAAACCAACTGCTTTTTTCAAAGCACAAATCCTCTTGTTCCTTCCTTTCTGAACAGCTATCTTGTTTGTTTGTCCACACTTTTTATTTAATTTGTGCATCAGTCCACTCCTTATTGCTGCCTGCCATACCTGGCTGAGATTACTGCAGGGAGATAGTAATTGAAGGACAGTTCCTTTTTTTTTTTTTTGTGGGAGATTAAGATTGGCATTTCTGCTAGAGTGCCATCCCTGTCTGTGCCATCTCTCACTCAGTGGGCCATAGAAAGCCTATTTATTTTTGTTGCTTGATTTGGGTTCCAAAATCTACCTGAAAAAATCACTACATCAATCAGTGGGAGAAAAATATTGGCCTCAGGGCTTGTGTGCCACTCCTGACTCCTGTGTGCATCATCACTCACTCAGTGGGCCATAGAAAGCCTATTTTTTTTTTTTGCTTTATTTGGGTTCTAAATTCTACCTGAAAAAATCAATAAATCAATCAGTGGGAGATTAATATTGGCCTTTGGGCTTGTGTGCCAGTCCTAAGCGTGCCATCTCTCTCTCTCAGATAGTGGGCCATAGAAAGCCTATTTATTTTTTTTATTGGGTTTATAAATTTTCCCTGAAAAAAAAAAAAAAAAAGTGGGAGATTAATATTGGCCTCTGGGCTTGTGTGCCAGTCCTGAGCGTGCCATCTCTCTCACAAATAGTGGGCCATAGAAAGCCTATTTATTTATTTTTTTTTGGTTTTATAAATTCTCCCTTAAAAAAAAAAGGGAGATTAATATTGGCCTTTGGGCTTGTGTGCCAGTCCTAAGCGTGCCATCTCTCTCTCTCTCTCAGATAGTGGGCCATAGAAAGCCTATTTATTATTTTTTTTATTGGGTTTATAAATTTTCCCTGAAAAAAAAAAAAAAAAGTGGGAGATTAATATTGGCCTCTGGGCTTGTGTGCCACTCCTGACTCCTGTGTGCGTCATCTCTCACTCAGTGGGCCATAGAAAGCCTATTTTTTGTTTTATTTGTTTTCTAAATTCTCCCTGAAAAATTTGTTTTATTTTATTTGGTTTCTAAATTCTTCCTGAAAAAATCATTTTTTTTTATTATTTTTTTTTCTAAAGTCTCCCTGAAAAAAAAAAAAAATCAAATCAGTGGGAGATTAATATTGCCCTTTCTGCTTGTGTGCCAGTCTTGACTCCTGGGTGTGCCATCTCTCTCTCTCTCTCTCTCTCCAATTGTGGGCCATAGAAAGCCTATTATTTTTTAAGCTTGATTTGGGTTCCAAAATCTACCTGAAAAAATCACTACATCAATCATTGGGAGAACAATATTGGCCTCTGGGCTTGTGTGCCACTCCTGACTCCTGTGTGCGTCAGCTCTCACTCAGTGGGCCATAGAAAGCCTATTTTTTGTTTTATTTGTTTTCTAAATTCTCCCTGAAAAAATCGTTTTATTTTATTTGGTTTCTAAATTCTTCCTGAAAAAATCATTTTTTTTTTATTATTTTTTTTTTCTAAAGTCTCCCTGAAAAAAAAAAAAAAAAAAGTGGGAGATTAATATTGCCCTTTCTGCTTGTGTGCCAGTCTTGACTCCTGGGTGTGCCATCTCTCTCTCTCTCTCCAATTGTGGGCCATAGAAAGCCTATTATTTTTTTTGCTTGATTTGGGTTCCAAAATCTACCTGAAAAAATCACTACATCAGTCATTGGGAGAACAATATTGGCCTCTGGGCTTGTGTGCCACTCCTGACTCCTGTGTGCGTCATCTCTCACTCAGTGGGCCATAGAAAGCCTATTTTTTGTTTTATTTGTTTTCCAAATTCTCCTTGAAAAAATTGTTTTATTTTATTTGGTTTCTAAATTCTTCCTGAAAAAATCATTTTTTTTTATTATTTTTTTTTTTTCTAAAGTCTCCCTGAAAAAAAAAAAATCGAATCAGTGCGAGATTAATATTGCCCTTTCTGCTTGTGTGCCAGTCTTGACTCCTTGGTGTGCCATCTCTCTCTCTCTCTCTCCAATTGTGAGCCATAGAAAGCCTATTATTTTTTTAGCTTGATTTGGGTTCCAAAATCTACCTGAAAAAAATCACTACATCAATCATTGGGAGAACAATATTGGCCTCTGGGCTTGTGTGCCACTCCTGACTCCTGTGTGCGTCAGCTCTCACTCAGTGGGCCATAGAAAGCCTATTTTTTGTTTTATTTGTTTTCTAAATTCTCCCTGAAAAAATCGTTTTATTTTATTTGGTTTCTAAATTCTTCCTGAAAAAATCATTTTTTTTTATTATTTTTTTTTGTAAAGTCTCCCTGAAAAAAAAAAAAAAAAAAAAAAAAGTGGGAGATTAATATTGCCCTTTCTGCTTGTGTGCCAGTCTTGACTCCTGGGTGTGCCATCTCTCTCTCTTTCTCCAATTGTGGGCCATAGAAAGCCTATTATTTTTTTTGCTTGATTTGGGTTCCAAAATCTACCTGAAAAAATCACTACATCAGTCATTGGGAGAACAATATTGGCCTCTGGGCTTGTGTGCCACTCCTGACTCCTGTGTGCATCATCTCTCACTCAGTGGGCCATAGAAAGCCTATTTTTGTTTTATTTATTTTCTAAATTCTCCCTGAAGAAATCATTTTATTTTATTTGGTTTCTAAATTCTTCCTTAAAAAATCATTTTATTCTATTATTTTTTTTTCTAAAGTCTCCCTGAAAAAAAAAAAAAAAAACAAATCAGTGGGAGATTAATATTTACATTTGTGCTTCAGTGACAGTCCTGCGTGTGTGGCATCTCTCTCATTTGTTGCCACCAAAAACAGAGTGTGTAACATTGTGCCTGATTTTCCTTGCGGTCTCACCCACCTGTAAAGGGGTAGCTAAATCATACTGAAGTTATAGCTCACCGTGTAAGTTGTGTGACAGCAACAAATACCGTTAGTTTGGTTACGTTTTTAAAACAATGAGGAAGTCTGGTGGAAGAGGTCGTGGCCGGGGGCGTTCATTGTCAGCTGGTAATGAGGGTAGTGGTAGTGGTGGAGCATCAGGTGGTCGTGGGAAAAAAAATATTGCACCTAAGTCTGGAGCTGTGGAGCCAGGTTCGTCGTCTGGCTACACAAGGCCTCGAACGCTCCCTTTTCTGGGAGTAGGAAAACCACTTTTAAAGCCGGAGCAGCAAGAGCAAGTTTTGGCTTATCTTGCTGACTCAGCCTCTAGCTCTTTTGCCTCCTCTTGTGAAACTGGTAAATGTAAAAGCAGCGCGTCGTTAGTGGATGTTCACGGTCAGGGACAAGTCGCTTCCTTGTCCTCTTCAGCAAAAACAACAACAGAGAAGAATGCAGCAGGCGACACAATGGGTTACTCCATGGAGCTCTTTACACATACCGTCCCTGGCTTAGAAAGTGAAGCAGTTAACAGTCCATGCCCATTACATAGTAACATAGTAACATAGTAACATAGTTAGTAAGGCCGAAAAAAGACATTTGTCCATCCAGTTCAGCCTATATTCCATCATAATAAATACCCAGATCTACGTCCTTCTACAGAACCTAATAATTGTATGATACAATATTGTTCTGCTCCAGGAAGACATCCAGGCCTCTCTTGAACCCCTCAACTGAGTTCGCCATCACCACCTCCTCAGGCAAGCAATTCCAGATTCTCACTGCCCTAACAGTAAAGAATCCTCTTCTATGTTGGTGGAAAAACCTTCTCTCCTCCAGACGCAAAGAATGCCCCCTTGTGCCCGTCACCTTCCTTGGTATAAACAGATCCTCAGCGAGATATTTGTATTGTCCCCTTATATACTTATACATGGTTATTAGATCGCCCCTCAGTCGTCTTTTTTCTAGACTAAATAATCCTAATTTCGCTAATCTATCTGGGTATTGTAGTTCTCCCATCCCCTTTATTAATTTTGTTGCCCTCCTTTGTACTCTCTCTAGTTCCATTATATCCTTCCTGAGCACCGGTGCCCAAAACTGGACACAGTACTCCATGTGCGGTCTAACTAGGGATTTGTACAGAGGCAGTATAATGCTCTCATCATGTGTATCCAGACCTCTTTTAATGCACCCCATGATCCTGTTTGCCTTGGCAGCTGCTGCCTGGCACTGGCTGCTCCAGGTAAGTTTATCATTAACTAGGATCCCCAAGTCCTTCTCCCTGTCAGATTTACCCAGTGGTTTCCCGTTCAGTGTGTAATGGTGATATTGATTCCCTCTTCCCATGTGTATAACCTTACATTTATCATTGTTAAACCTCATCTGCCACCTTTCAGCCCAAGTTTCCAACTTATCCAGATCCATCTGTAGCAGAATACTATCTTC